>NC_092370.1:186829372-187483828 GCF_030028105.1 Mobula birostris | reverse complement strand
TATATTTTGTAAATAATGAGGGATTGCAGATGCAGGAGGAGCTGGGTGCCCCAATCCATGATTTGCAAAAGAAGAGTAGGCAGGCACAGTGAGTAAGTAGAACAGCAAATGGATTAATATTGTTTATTAGTAGAGACATTAAATAAAAAATAGAAATGTATTTTTAATGCTTCATTTATATAGGACATTAATGAAATGATATTTGGAGTACTGTATAAAATATTGACCTCATTATTTTAGGAAGGATACTAAGGCATTAGAAGCAGTTCAGAGAAGGTTTGGTGGACTACTACCTGTAACGCAATTTGAGGTCAGTGTCAATCAGCTATTATCATATTGAATGGCAAGGTAAGGCTTGGGTGGCCATTTGGCCTACTTGTGCTATTTTCTTGTGTTCTTGTGACAGGTTACGATTAGGATGGGACATGGAAAAGAGAAAATGTCAATGCAACCTTCAGTGTAAAGTCTTTCATTCTATTCAATACAAGGGGAATCAACCAAAGCAGCACAAAATGGAACAGGTGGTTGGTTATCCCAGAATGGCATGATTTCAAGGCAGAGGATTTTGTAGCCACAAAGAGAAACTGGGCAGGAAGCCATTTACTCTGTCAGCTATGACAACTAATTTTACACATAGCATCAGAGACCAGTCAAACATTTTGGCACCATTTTTGGAAATCTCCTTTCATCATAAGCTGATGTGAGAACATGTGCATCATCAATTGGATCAAGAACATTTGATACTATATCTGATAAACCATGCGACTTGCATTTAACTTACTGTTGTTGCTGTACTGAATGTAAGAAATGACTGTTGTGCATTTACTATTGTGTCGGTAGTATGAGTAATATTGTAAACATTGTTTGAATAAGCATTCTTGTTTATTTAAATAATTCATTGTGGATTAAAAGTAAAATTAAGTGAATCGCATGTATCATGATGCTGCCAATTGATAAGTGCATGCCTCGCTTAAAAGTAAAAACCAACTAAGGTTCACATCTCTTGGCTCTCTTGTTTACCTTTTAATGTGTTTAATGTTTTGGAGTTACAAAACATAAGAGTGGCGATGAGGTATTTTTAAAATGAACCCAAGATGACTACCTTCTTGTGGAAGCACAGCAAAACATAACAGTTTAAAAAAAGCACAGCTAGATGTTCACACTAAAAAAAACACAGCACGTGTTCTTCTGAAGGACAGAAATGTTCCAATTAAAAAGACAGAAAATCAAAGAATTCAAAGGTTCATAAACAGTGAATACCAGGTGATGATAACAAAGCTGAAGCAGAAATGGCTGGCTACATCAGAAAGATTGACATATTTAATTCCACAACAGATAAATTGTGTATTCTGAGCAAATTAAGCAGAATTTTGAAGCAAATGAAAAAACCAATGAGAAGTGAGCACCAGTTTTGCAGAGTGCATTAGATTTAAAGGCGTACAAGTCTGCTTAGATATTTTACTGTTCTAAACAAAATGACCTTTGCTGATATTGTGAAAGTAAATGCAGGAAGATCTAGAACCGAAACCATTGTTGATTGCAGAATGCTTTAGGTTTCGTAATAGGAGTTAAAAGGAAGGGGAGTCCATTTCAGCATACATGCCTGAATTGAAGGGATTTCCTGAGCATTGTCAGTTCAAAGATGGACTGAATGATGCAGAGAGAAAGAGTTTGTGGAATCTGACAAGAAAGGATTCAAAAATGGCTCTTACTAGAAGCACTACTTACATTTAAAAGAGTAGTTGAAATTGCTATATCAATGGAAACAGCAGACAGAGATGCATCTGATTTGCAGTTAGGAATGAAAATGAGCATTAACAAAGTAGCTATATCTAAACAGAAACCAAACTGGCTGAAAAAATTGTGTTACCATTGTGGCAAGGGCTTACATACACCAGACCAAAGCAGATTTAAAGGGAAAACTTGTAGAAAAGTATTAGGGTGAGACAAAACAATCTACACCAAGTGGTCAGCTAAAATCAATCCCAGGATGACTTTCACTGATTGGTCATTGTGCCAATCAAGGACTCAATTGTTCTGGGGTTAACTTTGAATAGTCATACTGGGGAGTTTGAGTTTGAGTTTTGAGACTGGTGTAATTTTACTAAATAAGGGGTTAATTAAAATTCCAGTTTGTTCTATTCCTGGCTTTGGGTCTCATCAGTAGTTATATGAGAGTGAACACACTAAATTGGTGATAACATGCTGTATTATAGTGCCATAGCAATTTCAGCAGAAGACTTATGCACAGATCTGCAACAACAGCAAGCTCAATTTGAGGTGGCACAGCTGAAGTTAATTGAAATGTTAACCAGCAGTTTAACAGTGTCTCAATGATGTCAGTGTCAGACACTGAACAGAACTCATGTGAATCAATTGTTGTGTCCATTTCCAAGTTCTAGTTGATGCTGCTTTGAGGAGTTGTGTTTACATCATGGTTCAAGCACTACAAAGATATATTCAGAGTCCAGTTTGCCAGTAAAGATGCCTCCTGAAAAACATGCTCCGAAAATTGGGTCCTGATGAACAGGAAAACTATTTCAACTTCATTTTGCTTAAGAACCCATGAGACCTGTCCTTTGATGAAACTGTCCAACAGCTAGCAAGGATTTTTGGAGAATAGTCATCTTTCTTCAGTGTTTGCTACCATTGCCTAAAGCTTGTTAAAAAAAAGATGCCAATAACTTTGTCACATTTGCCGGTATCATCAATTGTGAATGTGAAAATTTCGAGCTGGGTAACATGACTGCATCACAGTTCAAACATCTGATTTTTTATTTGTGGACTTCAGGCACTTGGCAATGTAGATATTCACAAGTGACTCCTGGCCAGACTGGATGTGACTATATAAGCTGTCATTCAGGAATTCCAACCTGGTTGAACAGACCAAGGTCAATGCAGTTTCCAATGGCTCAGACATCATTACTCAGCAGGTCTCCAAGAGTTAATATATTTATCAACAATCAGTTGGTCAAGCTACAACTTGTCATGGCATCAGACATCGCCATTATTTCCAAATGCACGTGGCGGGAACTTGGGTCCCCACCAGTCAAATCATCTCCTCATTCGCTTGCAGTGTATTGGGTGGAATCCTCCAGCTGTACTACATGGTGAAACTCAAACGTAACCAAGTCAATGGTGTATGTTACCTAACTGCCTGGGCCATCCTTCAAATCAGCTTCTCCCCTGCTTGCTTCCTGATTGCTTGCAGTGATAGATTACCACAATTTACTTCAGAAAAGATGTTATTAGTACTGTTTTTAGTCAAATTATTTGCCTTTTGAACTACCAGTGAGCTGTCGCACACATCTGATAGTACCATCTTAAACTGGAAATATCTCTGAATCATATAAAATTAGTACAAAGCCAATGACGGGGCAAATTATCACAAGCCATCAGAGATTTCCTAGGAGTAGGCCTAGTACTTGTTTGGAGCCACTGTGGCCATGAGGGATGGCTTTTGGGTAAGATGGACAGCTAGCTCAATCCTCTACATTTAGATTTTAGGCAGAAGGGCACTGTGGGTAGCTAATCCACGCAGTGGGCCGAATGTAGGCCCTAGCAATTCACAGAGCATGTTTGCATGCTGGATTGCACTGAAACTCATCAACTGATGAAGACTTGCGGAGGGGAGTCACTTTCCCTTCATCAATTCACCAGAATAAAACCCTTGTCGAAAGGTTTAATAACAATTTTGGAATTGGTTCTTAGTGAACAAGCTGCTGCTGCAGATTAGAGGGAATGGTGTTTAGAATGAGCAAATGGAGCAGCACAACTGAGATGATCAATGTCTTGCCAGCAGTTGCAATGTAAACATATAGCAATAATAGGAAATCAGGCATTTCAAAGTTCGAAAGAAAATAGAAAGGGTCCAAGGAGCAGCAGGAAAACTTCAATTAAGGATGTGTGCACTGAAGCAAAGATGAATGTCAAACCTAAAGTTATTAAGCTTGAAACATAAAACAATGGAGGTGAGCCCTCCACTGAGAATCAATCATCAGAGTCAGCAATGAGGTCACCAAAGATAGTGAAAACACTACAAGGAACAAAATTGTAGAAAGAGTTTGCATCAGTGGAAAGTCAGGAGGAAAGAAGATCTGGGGGAGTGATTGAATATAAGAGTTGTTCAAGCTTGCAGCTCCTAATGCCAGACATGAAGAAATTTATTTTTTTGTTACAGCGCTGGATGAGGTGGAGGATGAAATGAAACTGTGGATCAGGGCAGCATTTAAACAAAATACCGAACAGAGAGATCACACGCATGCATATGGAAACATATTTAATCTCAAGATTGGGTGAGAGTAATCTTCAAAGAAAGCAGATTATCTTGGAATCTTTTGTAATCATAGGTGCAATTTGTTCATATTGAAGATCTATTGTCAGTAATATTTACGGATGCAAAAGCTTACTGTAAGAAGGTCATTGCCCCACAATCTCTATTCTTACATAAGAATAGATGCAAATCTGACACTCCTTAAGAAAGATGGCAGGCAAATTCCCAATGATGGCACAATTTATTATGTAAATATACACATGTTAAATACATACATACATATTCTATAAAATATAGATAATATGTTAGAATTCTACACAGGTGGATTTTGTATGATTACTTCCAAAAAATGGCACAAAAATGGTCGCAGGTTGGCCAAATGATTGCCACAAATAACCAATCTCCTATTAAATAGGTAAAGACTGTAGCACACATAATGTTGGTTATATGTAACAATTGTGGTGCTGAGATATACACTCAACGTCCACTTGATTGGGTACGGCCTGTACCTAACAGAGGTTGTTACTGCGTGTATGTTTGTGATCTTTGGCTGCTGTAACCCACCCACCTTAAGGTTCAACATGTTGTGCAGTCAGAAATGCTCTTCTGCACACCACTGTTATAATGCGTAGTTATTTGAGTTACTGTTGCCTTCCTGTCAACTTGAACCAGTCTGGCCATTCTCCTCTGACCTCTCTCATTAACAAGACATTTGCTCCCACAGAATTTCTGCTCACTATATGCTTTCTTTTTTGTTTTTTGCACATTTCTCTGTAAACTCTAGAGACTGTTGTGTGCAAAATCCCAGGATATCGGCAGATTCTGATGCTCAACATCAACTGAACCTCTTGACCATGTCTGCATGATTTTATGTATCGAGTTGCTGTCTCATGATTGGCAGATTAGGTATTTGCATTAATGAGCAGGTGTAGAACGGTACCTAATAGAGTAGCCACTCAGTGTAACTGCCTTAAGGTTGTGCCATGTGACTAACTTTTCAGAATCAAAATCAGAATCAGGTTTAATATCACTGGCGTATGTCATGAAATTTGTTAACTTTAAGGCAGTAGTACAATGAAATGCATAATAATAAACATAGAGGAAAAAACAGAAGTACAGTTAAGTATATATATATATATATATATAAAATAGTTGTTAAAATAAGAAGAGCAAAAACAAACAAACAAATAAGTAGTGAGGTTGTGTTCATGGGTCCAATAGCCATTTAGAAATCAGATGGCAGAGAGGAAGAAACTGTTCCTGAATCACTGAGCATGTGCTTTCAGGCTTCTGCACCTCCTTCCAGATGGTAACAGTGAGAAGAGGGCATGTCCTAGGTGGTGGGGGTCCTTAACGATGGATGCTGCCTTTCTGAGGCACTGCTCCTTGAAGATACCTTGGATACTACGGAGGCTCAAGGTTACAACATTTATAGGAAATTCCACAGATTTCATCTTAATGTACTAAATGTCTACACAACTCTTATGATTTTATTGAGGTGGGTACAATGTTTAAAAGTCATGTAGACAAGTAGACCCTTATGGGCTAAATGCAGCCAAATGGATGTTAGAAATATACTGGCATTGCCAATCTTACAGCCTAAGTTGGCTGTTGGTGCTTTGCTTCAGACAGGTCATATCTACATACTGGTTCATATTTATCCTAGTGCTTTAAAACAAGTTTCACAACATAAACCACGAACTGCAGATGTATTGCATAATAGCGATGAGGTAATCTGGCTCTGTGTTTTTCTATTCTCATTGTCTTGTTTTCTTTCCTCTTGCATCATTTTGGCCCAGAAATATCATTTTTGTGGTGCTTCAATAGCTACACTCACATTAATTTTAACAAAAAAATTGATGGCTTGCAACTTCTCAAGCTCTTGTTGACATCACTGTTACTTTTTCATGTTTTTTAAAAAAAAACTTTCTTGCTCTGCCATTGTTTCTAATACAACTCAAGCCCAAAAATTGCTCCTATACATCTAGACTATAAAACATAGAGCACAGGAATAGGCTCTTGACGTCAATGGCAATCATAATGCAAAATTAAACTAAACCTATCTACCTGCACATAACCCATAGCTCTCTATTCGCTGCATGTTCCTGTGCCCTTTTAAATGTATCTTAAACAATCACCATCATGTCTGTTTTCACCATCACTCCTGGCAGCATGCTCCAGGAAACTTCCCTTTTAACCTGCTTCCTTTCAGCTTAAGGCTACTAAAGTATTTGGAATTTTAACCCTGAGAAAAAGTCTCCCAATTATCTACCCTATCTACGCCTCTCAAAATTTTATGAATTTCTATCATCTCTCCCCTTAGCCTTTGATGCTCCAGAGAAGACAACCTATGTTTGGCCAACCCATAATTATAGCTGATACTATCTAATCCAGGCAGCGTTCTGATTAGATTCCCATTAGAACCTCTTCTGCACCCTCTCCAAAGCCTTCATATCCTTTCTGTAACAGAGCATTTAGAACTGCACACAATAATCTAAATGTAGCCTAAACACAATTTTACACAGCTGCAATGTGATTTCTTTACTCTTATATCAGTGCCCTATCAATGAAGGTAGATGCCTTTATGTTTACCATCCTATCTAATTTTGCTACCTCTTTCAGAGAGCTATGGATTTGGATCACAAGAGTACTTTGTACCTCAATGCTCCAAAGGGTCCTGCAATTTATTATATACTTTCCTTTGACATTTGATCTCCCAAAATACAATACCTCACATTAGCCCTATTTCAAGTCTGTCTACCATTTCTCTGCCTATTTCTGATCTAAGTTGCTGCTCTATCCTTTGTCAACCCTTTCCACTATGCACAGCTCACCAATTTTTTTGTATTGTCTGCAAGCTTACTAGTCAGTCCACCTTCATTTTTGTCTGCCATTTATACTTGTCACAAATTACAGAGGTCCTAACCCTTATCATTACAAATCACCATTGGTTACAGACTTTGAGTTAGAATAACACCCCTTCACCACTACACTTTTACTTCAATGGCCAAACCAATTTTGAATTCAATACACCAAGTCACTATGGATCCCATGTATCAATCCTGTCATAGTACAAACTCCTAAATTCTTCTGCATCCTCCCTTCTTCCTCAACACTACCTACCCCTCCACTTATCTTTGTATCATCTGCAAACTTGGTCATGAAGCCATCAATTTCATCATCAGAGTCATTGACATGTAACATAAAAATAAGAGGTCACAACCCCAACCCCCATAAAACACCAATTATCACTGGCAGCCAATTAGAAAAGGTTCCCTCTATTCCCACTCTTTGCCTCCTGCCAATGAGCCAATACTCTATGCATGCTAATATCTTTCCTGTAAATCCATGGGATCTTATCTTGCTAAGTAGCTTCATGTACAGCACCTTGTCAAAGGCCTTCTGAAAATCCAAGTACACAACAACCACTGATTCTCTTTTGCCTATCCTGCCTTGTTCAATCCTCAAAGAATTCCAATAGTTTTATCAGGCAATATTTTCCCTTAGGAAACCATGCTGACTTTGGCCTATTTTATCATGTGTCTCCAAGTACCTCAAAACCTCATCCTTAGCAATCAACTTCCAACAACTTCCCAACCATTGAGGTCAGGCTAACAGGCCTATGATTTCCTTTCTTCAGCCTTTCTTCCTTCTTGAAGAGGGGAGTGACATTTGTAATTTTCTAGTCCTCTGGAATCATGCTAGAATCTACTGATTCTTGAAAGATCACTACTAATGCATCCACAATCTCTTTAGCTACATCTTTCAGAGACGTGGGATGCAGTGCATCTTATCCAGGTGATTTACCTAACTTCAGACCTTTCAGCTTCCCAAGCACATTCTCCTTAGTAATAGCAACTTCACTCACTTCTGCCCCCTAACACTCTTGAATTTCTGGTATACAGCTGGTGTCCTCCACCAAGAAGACTGATGCAAAATACTTATTTAGTTCATCTGCCATTTCCTTGTCCCCCATTACTACCTCTCCAGTGTCATTTTTCAGTGGTCCAATTACTGCTCTCACCTCTCATTCGTTCTTTATATATCTGAAGATATCCTCTTTGATATTATTGTACAGACAATACTATTATTATTATTATTGTCTTCATATTTCATCTTTTTCTTCCTTAAGGATTTTTAGTTTCCTTCTGTTGGTTTTTAAGAGCCTCTAACTTCCCACTAATTTTTGATCTATTATTATATACCCTCTCTTTTGCTTTTTTGTCTGTTTTGACTTCCATGGTTGCATCATCCTATTTTTAGAATACTTTTTCTTTGAGATGTATCTATCCCGTGCCTTCCAAATTGCTCCCAGAGACTTCAGCCATTGTTGCTCTGCCATCATCCCTGCTAGTGTTCCCTTCCAATCAACTTTGGATACTCCTTTCTCATGCCTCTGTAATTCCCTTTACTCCACTATTATATTTGACTTTACCTTCTTCCTCTCAAATTTCAGGGTGAATTCTATTATATTTTGATCCTATTAGGATCTTTTTACCCTAACAGTTCCTTAACTCTACTTGCAATGATTCTACACCTTCTGATCCTATGTCACCTCTTTCTATGGATTTGATTTCACTTTTTACCAACACAGCCATTCTATCCCATTTGCCTTCCTGCCTGTCCCTTAGATTCATGTATCCTTGGATGTTATGTCCCCCAACTGGAATCTTCTTTCAGCTACAACTCAGTGATGCCTATAACATCATACCTGCTGATGTCTAACTGCACTACAAGATCATCCGCCTTATTCTGTACATAAGCTTTCAAATATGACATCTTCAGTCCTGTATTCATTACCATTTTCAACTTTGTCCCATTGCACTGTAACTCATACCACTTCCATGCAATTTTGCCCTTTCATCTGCCTATCTTCCTAACAGTCTCACCAGAAACTGCGACAGCTAGTATACCAACTGCGTCATCCTCAACCCTTTCACTCAGTTCCCTATCTGCCTTCCAAATTTGTTTAAACCTTCCCTAACAGATCCAGAAAACCTGCCCACAGGCATATTGGTGCCCCTTGGGTTCAGATGTATCCCGTCCATTTTGTGCAGGTCATGCCTTCCCCAGAAGAGATCCCACTGATCAAGATATCTGAAACCATGCCCCTGCACTAGCTCCTCAGCCATGCATTACTACCTTGGAGATCCTGATTTACACTTCTCCATCTAGCTCCCTAAATTTCTTTTCAAGACCTCCTCCCTTTTCCTACCTATGTCATTGGTGCCAATATGTACCACGACTTCTATCAATACTGCAGTCCTTTTCTCCCTGCTTCCCTTCTGAGCCACAATGCCAGAGACCAGGTTACTGCAGTTCCCCCCGGTAGGATGTCTCCCCTAACAGTATCCAAAGCGGTATAGTTGTTAATGAGGAGAATATCCAAGGGGTATTCTGTACTGGCTGCCTATTTCCTTTCCCTCCCCTTAAAGTCTCCCAGGTATCTGCCTCCTGCCATCTTGGGTGTGCCTACCTCCCTGTAGCTCCTATCCATCACCTCCTCGCTTTCCTGTAGGATCTGAAGGTCATCGAGCTGCATCTCCATTTCCTTAGCATGTTCTTTGAGGAGCTGTAGCTTGGTGCATCTGGTGGAGGTTTCCCAGAATTCCCACATCTCACCCAAAGAACACAATACAGCCCCCGGAGCCATTCTCACTGCTCTTACTATGTACCAACAGACAGAGAATGTAGAATTAAGAAGAAGAAACTTACCAGATACATACCTCACACAAGTCTCTTCTTGCCAAAGCTTCCCCACTCTAACACTGGTCCACTCCAACATGGGCGGTCCACTTATCCCCGCCTCATTTTTATTTGCCCTTGCTAATGAATTGTGATTTAATTGGGCTGCCGGGAAACACCAAAAACCCACAAACACTCCTTTTTAAATCTCTCTCAGGAATTGCTGGTAGGTGGGGAGCCAAAGAAACCATTATAACTTATTGGTCAGATTAGATAGACAAGCTGGTCTTTCCTTGACATTTTTGTATGCTAACAAGTAAAAGACTATTTTATTTGTATCTCTATCAATTAAACTCCGTTGTTTACATGAAAAAAGAATGGAAGAGGACTTGTTAAATCAGAAATGTAGTGAACTCAAGGCAAAATACAGATTATGAAGATTGAGTGACACTATGCCTAATTTTAAATTATTCTGATGTATAGTTGCTATAAACAAACAAGAAAATGCCTGATTTACTATCTATGGTTAGATATACTTAATATAGGGCTTTCCCCTTTGTTGTTAAATTATGACATTAGAATTCTGAATGATAGTTATGAGACATGGACAATACAATGTTAGCCATTTATTTATTGCTAAACAAAACTACAAGAGTATTCCAGTGGCATCTGATTTCTCTATTACTTAGAAGTACCTCAGTTAGTTCAAAAGAAATACTAAAATGTAACCAGTGTGATTTCCGACATGACGTCTAAATTCGATGCAGCTATCAATGAAGGGCAATATTCCTTAAACATACACTCCTTTTGGCATACACACGTAAGCAATACGCAATTTAACAGAAGCTTCAGAGAAAAGCCACAGAGCTCTCAAATTTCCAGAAAGGTAATAGAGGTGCTCATCAGTGAACAATATGATAATAGGGAAGTTCAGTGTGTTGAGATAGAGGAAAGAGGGCCTAAGAGGTGTGCCAGGCCCACCAGATACAAAGCTTGGCAGCAGCAGGTTCATTATTTCTTCCAGGATGGAGAAATTCCATTTAATTGAGCAATGTTCCAAGAAATTTCACAAACAAGATATGTCAAGTTACAATCCATTAAAAATACTGCACTCTCATACATACAAATATCCACAGTGAAACACATACATTTATACAAAAATGCTCACAGATTTTTACTCAGCCACACCCATCAACCCATTCCTCTCCAGTCCCATGCTCGCCCTCCACCACTGACATTTTAATCCCACAGAGACACATAGGTGAGGCCTCCAAAGGTGGAACAAAGATAGGACTCAAATGGTGTCAGCAATTGGACCAGAGGCACCCACCCTTTGAATAATTATATGCTGTGCCAATTAGTCTTGTTTGTTCGAGCACACACTCTGAAGACTCTTAAAGATGTTTTAACAGTACATACTGTACCTGTTCTGGAGTTGTCTTGTGAAGTGTACCGGTATCAGCATGGTGATCTTTTAAATCACAACTAATATAAAAACACAGGATTTTATTTTTTTTCATATAGATGTTAGTAATAATCATTTTCTTGAGCTTTAACACTGAATGTACTAACATGGATCACAATCAGTAATACTGATCTAATTTTGTAATTGGCACAATTTCAGATTTACTCCAGGAGTAACTGATTTTTAGGTTACATTGCATTGGGAAAAAAAGCACTCTTCAATCCAGTTCCCTAAAAACACACATTTCCAATCTTTACACTTACTTGCTGGCAATTAATCCATAACATCAGATTCTTTATCAAGCAGTTTTACCAACAGGATGTTTGTTGTGGTGTGTGCACAGGTTCAGATACACCTATATTTTTAAGATACATGATACATAACCTAAGACTGGACAGGTTTGAGTAGGAGCCTGGAGCAAATGTCCAAAGTGAAAGGCATGAATGAAATCAGTTTATCTTTATTCACTTCAGTAATTTTACTAATATTTCCTGTTTAGCAGGTAAAAGCAGCATCTTGTGAACTTTCGTTCACAGTCCATAGAGCAATTTTGCCTCTGTGAACTGTGAACGTATGGTTTGAGAAACAAACATACAGTACATTTTTCTTCAGTAATACTGTATTTGCTTTTTGATACACATTGTGTTGAAAAATAGACTTTTAGTAATGAGGTAGAATGATTGGTTTCTTTGCCAAGTAAAAGGTAACAACTGTATTGCACAGAAGTTTAGAATTTCAGATCTTTTTGAAATTAGATATTTATATTATGGTAATTGATATTTTGTTTGGTACAGATAATCTGCATTAAATATATTTTTCTCATATTATTTGATGAAGTCTCAGCCTGAAGTATCGACTGTTCATTTGCCTCCATAGAAATTGCCTAACCTCTTGAAGGTTAATTAATTAATTAATCAATCAATCAATCTTTTCTAACCCTCTTGAAGGCATGGTGCGAAGACAATAACCTATCCCTCAACGTCAGCAAGATGAAGGAATTGGTTGTTGACTTCAGAAGGAGTAGCAGACCGCACGACCCCATTTACATCGGTGGTGTGCAAGTGGAACAGGTCAAAAGCTTTAAGTTCCTCGGGGTCAATATCACAAATGACCTGACTTGGTCCAACCAAGCACAGTCCACTGCCAAGAAGGCCCACCAGCACCTTTACTTCCTGAGAAAGCTAAAGAAATTTGGCCTGTCCCCTAAAACCCTCACTAATTTTTATAGATGCACCGTAGAAAGCATTCTTCTAGGGTGCATCACAACCTGGTATGGAAGTTGTCCTGTCCAAGACCGGAAGAAGCTGCAGGAGATCATAAACACAGCCCAGCACATCGCACAAACCAATTTTCCGTCCTTGGACTCACTTTACACCGCACGCTGTTGACAGTGCTGCCAGGATAATCAAGGACACGACCCACCCAGCCAACTCACTTTTCGTCCATCTTCTCTCCGGGAGAAGGCTCAGGAGCTTGAAGACTCATACGGCCAGATTTGGGAACAGCTTCTTTCCAACTGTGATAAGCCTGCTGAACGGATCCTGACCCGGATCTGGGCTGTACCCTCCAAATATCCAGACCAGCCTCTCGGTTTTTTTTTTGTACTACCTTACTTTCCCTTTTCTATTTTCTACTTACGATTTATAATTTAAATTTTTAATATTTACTATTGATTTGTACTCCAGGGAGCGTGAAGCACGGAATCAAATATCGCTGTGATGATTGTACGTTCTAGTATCAATTGTTTGGCGACAATAAAGTATAAAGTATAACCTGCTAAGTTTCTCCAGTACTTCGTGTGCTAGCTGTTCAAGATTACTAGCATCTGACAAATCTTTTGTTATATAATGTTATGTTCTCTTTTTAACAACTTTTTAATTAATTCTAAAAGAGTATAATTTCAATTTTAATTAAATTATTCTGAATTAGACAATCTATGCACCCCTTTTTAAGAACAATATTACAGGCTGACAGAAATTACACAAGTAAAGCATAGACAAATTCTGGTAATTAGTCAATAATTAGTGCTAAGGGGGAGTCATTGCGCTAAAAGAAATAGATCCATACATTACACTTCCTCCCCCTTCAGATTAATGTAGCATAAAACTGCATATGTAACAAAATATTCAATTTCTTTTTAACAGATCATGTTCAAATAAACATGCTTTCACAATAACAGTTCATAACTAACTTCACTGTACTAAAGATTCAGACTTTTGGGTGGCGCTCTGTTTCTTTCAGGGTAGTGCCTCTATGGAGTGGTATCAGGTTTGGCCAGTGTCTTGTCAAAAGCAACTTTCTCCTTTGCAGGTGTCACATTGCTATTAGTGACATGATCATCACTGAGAGGTAAGTCCAGTAGCTGTAATGGGTCCATCTTGTTGGATGCAGTCGACTCGGGTGTGTTCTTTGGCTGAGCATCAAGAACATGGTCCACATGACATTTCCATGTCTGATCTCCAACATCCACTGTGTACATCAGTGGTCCCGTTCTTGTAGCTATCTTATCAGGTGTCCACTTGTCTTCTCAGTAATCACATACTAGGACTTCCTGTCCAACCTCGAAAATCCTTGCTGATTTACTTGGTAACTGGCTGAACTGTTTTTTCTGCACTTCCCTCTGCACATCTGGTTTCAGGAGGTCCATGCAAGATCTCAGATTCCTGCTCATGAACAGCATTGCAGGTGTTTGATTTTTTGACACATGAACAAAGTTAATAGACTTTAACGGACTTCTTGAAGGTTTGAATAAACCTTTCAGCTAACCCATTTGTTGCTGGGTGTTGAGGAGCTGACTTGAAATGTTTGATGCCATTTTTCTTTATGAATAGTCTGAACTCCTCTGACATGTATTGTGGTCTGTTGTCACTCACAATTCGTTCTGGTAAACCATTTCTGTAGAAGACCGTCTTCAGAGTGGAAAGTCTTCCCTGATGTGATTGACTTCATTGGTATTATTTCAGGCCACTTTGAATGAGCATCCACAGCCATCAGAAACATAGTCGTGAATGGCCAAGCAAAGTCAATATGCACTTTTTGCCGTGGTGTAGACGGTCACTCCCATGCATGTAATGGAGCCTGTGGGGGTACATTTTGAACTTTGTGGCATCTTCAACAGCTTTTGGCAAAGTCTTCAATCTGTCTATCTATTCCCGGTCACCACATGTAGCTCCAGGAGAGACCCTTCATCTTGACTGTATGCAGGGGTCCTTCATGCAGATTTTCTAATACCTGGTGTGCAGTTTAGAGGGAACCACAACACGAGATCCAATCATTAGCATTCTTTGACATGCAGACAGTTGGTCTCGTCTCACTGAGAACCCTGGAAGCATAGGATTACCATGAGCTGGCCATCCTTGCATGGTGATGTCATGGACTTTCGACAATGTCGTCATTCCTTGTCTCCTTGTATTTCAGAATTTGTTACTGGTAGCTGGTCCACCGGATCTGTGTAGAACACCTTTGCTGGGTCACAGAATGAAAACTTTTCTTCAGTTGCCTATAGTAGAAGACATGACAAGCCATCAGTGTTGCTGTGTTGTTTGGTACCCTTGAACTCTATGTCATAAGAGTGAGCTCCTCGGAAAAGTGCACAAAGTTGCAACCAGGTAGCAGACATCACTGGGATTCCCTTCCTGGGATTGAAAATGGACACAAGGCGTTGGTGGTCTATCACTAGAATAAACTTTTGTCTATAGAGGTAGTGGTGGAACTTCTTTACTCCCCATACTAGACTAAAGGCCTCTCAGTCAATCTGTGCTTAGTTGTGTTCTGTGCTTGCCAGTGACCTTAAAGCAAATGCTATCAGGTGTTCAGATCCATATTTTGTAGTGTGTGACAAAATGGCACCAATGCCATAAGGGGATGTACTCACACCAGTATGATGGGCAGAGATGGTCATATAGGGTGAGCAGTTCATCTGATGTTATTAGTCTTTTCAATTCCATGAATGCTCTTTCACATCATTCTGACCGCTCCCACTTTTCTCATGTCTGCAACAGAGTGTTCAATGGATGCAATACTGTAGGAAGATTTGGAAGAAACTTAATAGTAGTAGTTCACAAGGCCCAAGTATGACCTGAATTGTGACACATTTTCAGTTTAGGTGCCTGCAACATAGCTTCAATCTTCTCTTGTGACTTGTTTAAGCCATGCTTGTCAATGACATGTCCGCATTATTAGATTTCATTCTTAAAAAAACACAGAGTTCTCTCTCTTTGCATGCAGACCATACTTACTCAGCCTGTTAAGCACTTTACCTAGATTCTGGAGGTGCTCCTCATCATTCTTGCCAGTTACAATGATGTCATCAAGCTAGTAATGTTTTCCTGTGATATGTTGAAGCACTTGGTCCATTCCTCTTTGTCAAATTGCTGGAGCTGATGCGACACCAAAGGCAAAATGATTATACTGGAACAGTCCCTTGTGAATGTTGATCTGATGTGTGAGGAACTTGCTGCCTGACTCCTCATCTCTATTTGCAGATACGCTTGTGACAAGTCAATCTTTTAAAACCTCTCTCCGCCAGCCAAAGATGCAAAAATATCTACTATTTGTAGCAGAGGATACTACATGGTACACAGCACAGGGTTGGTGCTTACTTTGAAGTCCCTGCATATGCGAACAGCTCTGGCTTTTCCTTTCTTGATCACCAGGACAATGGGCATGGCCCAATCGCTCCACTCAACCTTGGAGAGAATGCCAGACGCCTCCAAGCTCTGAAGTTCCGCATCCACTTTAGGACGTCGTATGTAAGGCACCAGATGCGCCTTATGGAATCCTGGTGCTGCTGCTTCATCCAGTTCAATTCTGGCCTTCATGTTTACCAATACCCTTCTGAAACACCTTCTCATTAGCATTAAGCAGCTGTGACAGTCTCTGGTTAGTGCTACTGCTTAGGATGCACTTGTCTATTGGTGACACATTGAAAACTATGATTGTGTGGCAGTCTAGCTGGATTTTTCTCAATCATTCACTTCTGAAAAGTGCTAGTCCTCCACTTTTCAACACATAAATCTATAACTGCTGTTTTCCCTCCATACGTCACATTCATTTTCAGTTTGCCTTAGGGCCTGTGTAGGTCTTCAGCATCACCAAGTTCTTTTCTAATGGTAGTTTAGTAAATAGTCCGCTGTAGTCAGCCCCTGAAATTACAGACAAAGGTGACCATGTATCAGGCTCCATTTTCAGGTTTATACCAGATGCATCTGTTGTGATCCATATGATTTTGCGATCTGCTTCAGTAATTCTATGCAGTTCTAGGTATATCAGTTCACCTTTGTCAGACTTTGTGTTGTCTGATTCTGTTTCACATTCAGTCATTTTATACATTTGTTTGGTCTTGTGCTTGGAACTTTTC
This sequence comes from Mobula birostris, assembly GCF_030028105.1. Classification (NCBI taxonomy): domain Eukaryota; kingdom Metazoa; phylum Chordata; class Chondrichthyes; order Myliobatiformes; family Myliobatidae; genus Mobula; species Mobula birostris. The sequence goes on along the minus strand of NC_092370.1, from coordinate 187,467,046 downwards.
ACTCTGTGGTTTTTCTCTTTGGTTGTGCTTTTTATCTGGCATGCACACTCCCTCTATGTGGCCTTGTCTGTGACACTTCCAGCAAATTATTTCTTTGAATCAACAGTCATATGCATCATGGAAAGATTTACTACTTTGATAACATTTTTGGCTTTTTGCACTATTCAGGAACATTTTGTGCATTTCACATTCTAATCTCTTTTTCTATAGTTCTGCAGTGTCCTTTGCCGCATTCTCCAATGAAACTGCAATGGTCAATGCCTTTTCTAAGGTTAGGACTCTTTCTGACAGTAGCCTCTTTTGAATGCTTTGACTATGTATGCCACATACAAGCCTATCCCTTAATGTGTCAGAAAGTCCATCTCTAAAGTCACAGTATTGGGAAAGTTTGCGCAGTTCTGCAATGCATTCAGAGGTCCTTTCATCTTTCGACCAGTTCTGTTGGGAAATCTAAATCTTTCAGCTACTACTTACAGTTTTGGGCTCAAGTGATTTTGCAAATTTGCAACTTTGTGGAACATCTTGCTTGCCGGTTTTTCAGGAGTTATGATGTTGTGTAAGAGACTGTACTTTCTAGTGTCCATTAAGTTAAGAAGCTTGAAGACTTTCTTCACCTCATCTACATCGTTAGCATTACAATACAGTTCAACCCTCTCGATATACAATTCCCAGTCCTGATTAGCACTATCAAATTCATCAGCTTTCCCGACTAAGGCCACTGTTAAGTTATTTTTACTTTAGCTATGCTAGTTATGAGTCTCTCACTGTGTACTGTTACTCACGCGTCCTTTTCTTGCATCTGTGACCACGTTCTCCATCACCCTACTAGTTCAGTTCACTCTTTCCTCTCACTATCTCTCTGCCTTTCTCTGAATTCTGTCATCTTGTAACTGTTGGTGCAGTTGGTGATATCTGCTGACATTCAGGTTTGTACTTGTCGCCAATTTCACAAATTCACAACATTAAAGCTGCCTATTTTAGATACTATAAAACCAAACTTGCTTGATGTGATCAAACAGAAAATGCTGGTAACACTCAGTAGGTCAAGTAGAATATGTGAACAGAGAAATAGAAGATAGAAGACACTTTGTTAGAACTGTGAAGGAGTAAAAAAACTTGGTTTAAAATTGTGGAGAGTGTGGCTGAGGTCAACAAAAGAACAGGAATATTTCTCATTGTGTGAAGATAGGTCTGCTGTGATAGCAAGCTGCTGGTGAATTCACCAGCTTAATGAAGATAGGTAAATTAAGAGAGAACAGAAAACAAAAAAAACAGATAAGTATGTGAAGAGTAGGTCAGATTTACAGAAAATAGTCAGCAGAGTTAGTGAGGCAAGAAAACTGAGTTTATATTGCAGATGGTTAACCTGCTCCATATTGGCTGCTTCTGATGCAAACATAGAAAGCGAGTTACCTGAAATTGTTGAATTCAGTATTAAGTATGAAAAGCCGAAATTTCAGTATTCAGTATGCATTTCCCGCAGCTCAGCTCTACTCTGTATATCACAGCTTTCACTAGTTGCTATCTTCCTTTACTTTCCGATCAACCAGACAGCTTCAACAGCTTCTTACCATGTCAACAACCCTTCCCTTTCACAATTAGTGATACTTCTTTTGTTTTATCCATCCTTCCCTCTTTTCAACGACTCTCTTTTCCAGTTCTGATGAAACATTTTGACTCTGAAACATTTTCTCTGTTTCTATTTCCACAGATGTTGCCTGATATTTTAGGTGTGCTCAGCAATTTCTTTTTTCTTTCAGATTTCTAGCCAATGTATAATGAGTTCTACTTACTTCTCTAAAACAGATGGCCTTTATTGCCAGAGATTAAATTTAAGAGCAGTGAGCTTATGCTGAAACTGAACAGGGTAGTGGTGAAACCACAGTTGGAGTACTGCCTGCAGTTCTGTTCTCTTTACTTGAGGAAAGACACACTGTCTTTGAAAGCAGTGCAGTGCAGGTTGATTCTGGAAATGAGGCTGTTAGCTTATGAGAAGAGACTGAGTTGCCTGGAACTATACTCCATGGAATTCAGAAGAATGAGAGGAGATCTTACAGAAATATATAAAATTACTGTATGAAAGGAATAGATAAGACGGAGATATAAAGAGGGGTATCTAGAGAAGAGGGAATGTGGAAAATGTTTTTAAATGTAATTATGTAATCTTCCTCATAGTGCTCTGTCTCTTGTGTTGGTCCCTCTCTCAGAGAAGGCTGCAATAATATTGTAAGACAGAAGAAATGATGTCTAGGAATCATGAGAAGTAATTAATTTCATATTGGTATCATCATTGCCAAAGTAATACAGGAACTTTGGCACTAATGTCATTAGAAAGCAATTGTGGTTACCTACAGCAAGGGAACCACAGGGTGGTTAGCCTAACATCAGTGGTGGCGAAGTTATTGATGAGGGTTTTGAGATACAGCATCTACCTGCTTTTGTCAAGGCAAGGTCTGATTAGGGATAATCAGCAAGGTTGTTTTTGTGAGAAAAGTTGCATCTCATGAATTTAACTGATTTTTTAAAAGATGTGACCAAGAGGACTGATGAAGACAGAGTAATCTATATGAATTTTAGCAAGTTTTTGACAAGGTACTGCATGGTAGGCTGGTTGGGAAGGTTAGATCACATGGGATCGACAGTGAGCTAGCCAATTAGATACGAACTGGATTGGTGGAAGGAGCCAGAAATTGATAGTGGTTCAGGTTCAAGGCCTATGACCAGTGGTATACCACAGGGACCAGGACTAGGTCCCTTACTGTTTGTCATATATATTAATAATTTGGATGAGAATGTTGGTGGCATAATCAGTAAGGTTGTGGATGACATCAATAAGATGTAGATCAATTGGGAAAATGAACGAAGGAATGCCAGATGAAATTTAATTCAGATAAGTGTGAAGTGATGCATTTTGTGAAGATAACCCTAGCTCCAACCTTGGCCTCTGCTAAGTTTACACTGTAAATAGCAAGACCCTGGTGAGAGTTGTAGAACAGAGACCATAGGAGCACAAGTCTGTAGTTCCCTGAAAGTGGTGACACAGATAAAATAATGGAGAAGGCACATGGCATGCTTGCCTTAATTAGGCAGGGCATCAAGTACAAGAATGGGTTGTCATGTAACAGTTGTATGAGTGAGAACATTGGTGAGAATATTGTGGGAAGGATTGGGGGTCGTGGTAGGCGGAGACTGTTTTATCAAGAATGAAGGAGGTTGTTAGCGTGACTTTACTTAAGTTTATAAAATAATGAGGGACATAGATAAAGTAGAACAACACAGAATTCCCCCTAGGGTAGGGGAATCTAAAACTAGAGGGCACAGGTATAAAGAGAGAAGAGAAAGGTTTAAAGGGAACTTGAGAGGGCAATTTTTTTTACATAGAGGGTTGTGGATATATGGAATGAGCTAACATATAAAGAGATAAAGGTGAATATAATTAAAATTTTTAGAAGACATTTGGTTACGTTCATGTATAGGAAAAGTTTAGAAGGATGTAGCCAAAATGACACCTTGGTTGGTATGGATCAATTAGGCCAAAGTGCCAGTTTCTTTATGCTAAATAATGCTATAACTCTACACTGTTTAAGGGGTAATGATTACTCAATATCTATCCCCAGTCAAGTATAGATGGAGCATGCTTATATGACATGTATAATGTTAGCAAACTTTCTAACTGACATATGGTAGCTGCAACATGAGGGTGATTTCTCTCTGTAAAATTATGTTATTTTAATATGAACAGAAATTTGAACAATAGTATTGTTTTGATAATTGTTTATATCAAAACTGTAACAAATTGAAGAAAAAATATCACTAACCTATCAAATTGCAAACTTCAGTGCCTGTATGCTTCACAACTATCTAGGTGAAATTTGCTGTGCAAATACCATAGCAGTGTATCTGATGTGGCTGCAACCTAGCTGCTGAAAAAGCTGCATCACTTTGAGTCAACACAGATGTTTTCAACCCACAAGAAGCTCTCCTTTTGGAAGGGCTGGCTACGAATTGGTGCCCAGAACCAACTGAAAGAACAATATGGGATGGCTAGCATTTGGTGCAAGTGAGTTTGCAGCCAGGAACTATATCATTGGAATTCAGAATGAGAGATCTCACAGAAACAAGGTCTAAATCTTGGTATGGTAGAGAAACGAGGAATTACAAAAACACCAATCACTAAAAGGTGTGTCACTCATTAGTAAAGTTATATATAAAAACACATCAATCAAACTCAGGTTTATTTATAAAAGAGTAGAATAGAAAAGTAGAGTTATGCAAAATCTTGTCTAAGCTACAATTAGAGTACTACATATAATTCTGGCTGTCACCTCATAAAATGGTTATAGAGATTTAGTGATGTGCAGTCCACATTGACATATTTTGTATGATATTGAAACTTCTTTCAGTGCTGTTCCATGGTGTGGGTATTCTCACTACTGGAAGAAAGCACCCCAGCCACCTCTTGCCTGTGTTTTCCAACCAAGATTTGGGAGTGTCTCCTGCTACCAGCTACCCACACTGTGCAAGATTTACTTCTCCTCCCTGCATACAGTACATCACACACAAGGACTTTAATGTGAACGGGAAAACTTGCTCTCACTGGAAGTGGTTGCCATAAATAGAATGGATGTGACTGGACTAGCATAAGAGATTGAAGGGAACAAGGGTTATGCTGACAGATTTAGATGAAATAGGACAGAAGGAAGGTAAAGTGAAACAAGGATGGTGGCAAAGTCTGGTTGGACTGAATGTTGTTTTCCTATGCCATATATTCTACCTTGTATATTCTGTGAATCTGACATCTCTGTCTCTCCCACCTGCAATCTCTGAGAGAAAATAAGCAATGTTCAATGTTTGTTATATGCAGCATTATTGTTTTCTGTGACCAAGGAGCTTAATGAAATTAATTGTGATCATTTTGACAGCTGTCTACTTACTGTTCCTGGCTCAAAGGAAAAGGAATCTTTCTACTTTTTCTTGAACAGAGATAAAGAAGCCGGAGGGCATGTAAATTTTTGAGCATTGTGGGTTTCCTAAAGTTTGAGGCATGAATTGACTCTACTCATGTGTACTTAAGTCTTTCCTTTAGAAACCAGAGCTCTTCATGAATCACAAGAGCTATCATTCCCTATACGCACAGTGTGACCGACCATATGAAATTCATCTAGTCAATGTTATGTATTCGGGAGCTCAAATGATTTTTACCAAATCTGTGTTGCTTCCCATATTTGGATGAGGTGCTGCTCATCCAAGGGCAAGAACTCAGGGTATATATGTTTTCCCTTCTTTCTCTGGTTTTAGTTATGCTCCTGACTTCAGGAGTGCCACAAAGCCCTGCTACAACAATTGCCATGTGACCACCAGAATCATAATCATAATGGTGTCAGGTATTTCAAAATGCATTTCTGCTCTTCCTACTACTCTAGTGGCATCCATCAATACTCACCAAACAGGGCTTTGTACTTTGCTTTCATATGCTACATCCTTTGCAGTGCCTCTTGGGACGTGCCAAATTGTTTCCCATGGGAGCCACACATCTTGGCATGTTGATTTTCCAGTGTGGAACCAACCACATTGATGTCACGTCCAAAAACTTTTCTCAGGAGGCTAAAGAAATTCACATGCACCCTTCAACTCTTACCAACTTTTATTTATGCACCATAGAAAACATTTTGTCTGTATGCATATCAGCTAGTTATGGCAACTACTCTGCATGTGACTGCAGGGAACTGCATAGAGTTGTGGACAGAACTCAGAAATCAGCCTTGCTTGTATAGGTTCTGTCTATACCTTTTGCCTTCTCAGTAAAGCACCCTGCATACTCAAAGATCTCACCCACCCCAGACATTCTTTCTTCTCCCTCTCCCATTAGGCAGAAGATACAAAGGCCTGAAAGCATTTACCACTAGATTCAAGGACAGTTTCTACCCCACTGTTATCAGACTTGAACAAACCTCTTTTACAATGAGATGGACTCTTGGCATCAGAATCTACCTCATTATATCTTGTACTTTATCATTTATCAGCACTGTACTTTTTCGATAGCTTTTACACTTTATTCTGCATTGTTACTGTTTTACTTTATTCTAGCTCAATGCACTGTGTAATAATTTGATCTGTATAAATAGCATGCAAGCCAAGCTTTTCACTGTATCTGGGCACATGTCACAGTAACAATCCACTACCAATGCCAAGAGTCATGCACAGCGCCATTCCTAATCATTTCCTAACCATATAACACAGTCATTCTTCTCTTCAACTCCAGTGGTCTTACAGAACGCCTTCAATCATGTCTCCAGAGTAATGTTGAGAGAGATCATATATAGCTGGATATGATCTATGCAATTTTCAAACAAGGGATGAGACCTTACCATGCTCAAATGAACAATTAACAGGAATAGAGGGATCCATGTGGCAATTTACTATCCTGAAAAGTTTAGGGTGCCTCAGGATATTTTTGTGATGGTTTATCATACTTATTGATGACTAAGTTCCTCGCTCACAGAACACAATAATGCTGCATATAACAAACATTCAACATTGCTTATTTTATCTCAGTAAGCTGCTAAAACTATGCTAGTTCAGATATTTAAAATGTGAACACCTTCTTACTGCTCTCTGTTGCCCATCTTGAAACATAGTTACATTTTGTCTACTAAGAATGGAAGAAACACACGTCTCAAGGGATCAACATTTGAGTACAAAATATGTGAAATTCTCCATGATTAGCCCTTTGTGAATCAGTAAAATATTACTGCAAATAATATTATTGGGGCTAATTCCATTTTTTTTGTGGAGATAAATTGAAATCTACCATAATTGAAAAAAAGTTTAGATTAACACTAACAAAATCTTTCAGCTTATTAACATTGCCTGAATTCACTTAGTGGTAGTTGAGAGAAAGAAAAAAGAAATTTTGTAAAGATTGTAGAAGAAGAACAGTAAGAAACTTAAAAATTATCAATGATACTTTGGATATCCATCCTTTTTGCAGCTAGCAGGAACTAAAAGAAAATGTGCAGTAATCCTAATGCATGGCACATAGTTTCAATGGACTATGCAGTAATTTTGCAGTACAGAAGTTAATCACTAAAATTGATCGCTGCTTTCATAGCATGCAATAGGAAATTCTACCATAGTGATACATCTATGTACTGAGATTATTTGGTATGCAGAAGTAACATCAGTGAGCAGCACCTACCAATGCTGCTGTAAACAGTCGATTGCCCAGCCATGCTCAAAAACATGAATAGTCCACAAGTGCCACAACACATCTTAGTTAGAATGAAGAGCCGCTCTCCCGTAGTTAGAAGACCTAGCCTGAGCAGCTAATATTGAAGGAGTCTGCCACTGGATCTGGCCAAAGTATCCGTACGAATGATTACAACGTATTTAATATTGCTGACACGGCTTTCCTTTATTGTCAGGAGTGGGGTGATGAAGAAGCCCATTGTTCCAGGTACCCACCTCCACCACGCAACGTTGCCTGGAGATACATGGTGGCCAATTCCATTTATAATACACTAGTTGAAAACAATATTGCCTCTGTTCAGTTCCACTACCTTAACTGGTGGTTTCCATTGTTTTATTATTATTTAAGATTGTTTGATGTTATTTCCAGTACACAAGTGTAAAGGAGAGGAAAATAATTGACAAAGAACACCATAATAAATATTAATACATATGACAGCTTATATACATGGATTGGTTGTATGCCCATTAGGTGATACTAGGGGTGTCCGTACATAAGGTGACTCTGACAAGAGAGAAAGTAGTAGTGGTGGATTAGTGAGTGGAGGTGTTGATCAGCCCTACTGTTTGGGGAGAGAATTGCTTTTGAGACTGGTGGTCCTACTGTGGATGCTACAATAGCAGCCTCACTGATGGGAATATGACAAATAGTCCATGAGCAAGATGGTGGGACCCTCCATGATGTTATTGGACATTTTCAGGCACCTTTCTGCATATATGCCCTTGATGGCAGTTAGGCTGGTGCTGCTGAAGCACTGAGCTGCTTTGGCTACCTGTTGTAGAGCCTTCCTGTCCGTACCTTCTGTTCAGTTTCCGTACCGTGCAGTTAATGCAGTATGTTTGGATGCTCTCTACTATGCATCTGTAGGACATGAGTATAGATGTGCATAGTCCAACTCTTTTCAGCCTCCTCAGAAAGTACAAGCATTGGTGAGTTCCTTGATTGTGTAGTATGTGTTCTGGAACCATGAGAGGTTTTGCGAGATGCGTGCTTCTAGTAATTTGAAACTGCTTGCCGTTTCTAAAGCTGTGCCACCAATGTAAAGAGGGGTGTGCGTGGTGTGAGTTCTCCTACAGACGATGAACATCTCCTCTTGTTGACATTGAGGAAGAGATTATTTTGCCTGGCACCAGGCTTCTAGTTCTTCCACCTCCTCTCTGTAGGCCATCTTATCATTGTTGGTGATGAACCTCACCACTACCGTGTCATCAGTGAAAAATAAAATTTTAAGAAATCAAACCATGGCCTTCACATACTGAGTTATTACATCGAATCTTGCAGAAAATTCGGAATTCATGACATGTTAGAGCACATGTTGTACAAAACTGACATAGATCTCTTGAACAACACCGATACAATGCATGTTTTTAAACAAGCAAAGCTTCTAGACTAGTTCTTGTTGATTTGGTACTGATTAGTTGCAGCAAGAAGGAGGAAACAGATCTGCATCTATTAAAAAGCAAAACAGCCTCAGATGCTGGCAATGTGAATTTAAAAAAAAGATAATGTGGGAAATATTTAGCAACAACTTTGTAAAGACAAACAGACTTAACATTCCAGATCAACGACTAGATTAAATCTGTTTCTCTTTCTGCAGATACTGCCAGAATTGGACAGATATTAGGTAGTTTGAAAACATGATCAATGCTGGTGGGTTGGAAGTGATGTGGTGGGTCGTGGAAGAGTGCTTTGATTGGTGAATTATTGTAAGAATAAAACTGAAAAGTTGGAAACAATTAGCATGATTTTTTAAATTGCCTCAATAAACTCTCCAAAATTTTAAAGAAATTTTCTGATTTAAGGAAATGAAATATGGTTAAGAAAGTTTAACTAATAAATGAATGGTACCATCATTCACACAATTATGAGTAGTATAATTGCAAGGAAACAGTTTTCACCAAAATATCTGAACTAAAAGCATCCCTCGTGTGATGCTAACATTACGCACAAAGATGATTGATTAGATATCACTCAGAAAACCAGCATATTACTCACCAGATTTATATAGACGTGTACTGTATATTAAATCTTGATTTCTTTTGAGTTAATCATTTAAATATATGGATCTGGCTTTGATATGCCAACTGCTTCAGGTATAAAATAATGTATTGTAGACTCTATCTGAAAAACATGCCACTACTATATTGTTCGCAAGATTTACAGCTGTTGTTTACAACTTTATTCTTTTCTTTCTTCTGTATTAACACTATCAAAAAATGAAGTAGGATTAGAGAAAACAATTGGCAGTGTTAACATTTATTTTGTGGAGCTTTTGGTTAGGATGAAATGTCTAAGGACAGACAGGTGATAATGTCGATAGTTTAACAGTAAACAATTTTGCCTCTGAGCTAGCAAGGAAAAGAATCAGTCAATTTGTATTAATAAGAAAATGAATAGACTCAGGAATCATACCCCAAAGTTAAAATTGATCTTTATTTATAAAGGATATTTCTTAACTTCCAGATGTTATAAAGGAATTCACAACTAATATATTTATTTTGTGTTGTAAACTTGCTGCAATATGTGAGAACCAGCCAACACTTGCGTTACAGATAGCATATCTATATTGTTTTATATCTAAACAACCATAATTATATATTTATCTTTCAAGCACTAATGCTTTCATTTACTGGATGTGGTTGATGCAACTAAGGTTAGTATTTGTTGTTCACCCTCGAGAGGGTGATGGTGAACTACCTTCTGGTGAAGGTGCTCTCAGAATGCAACTAAAAGAGAGTTTGAAGATTTTCATTCTTGATGATGAAGAAATAGTAAAATATTTACAAGACAGTATGTGATTTGAAGAAGGTGTGTGTATTGATGTTCCCATGTGTCTGTTGCTTTGTCCTTCTTGGTCAAGGAGTAGGTCAGAGTATTGAGAGTTGCTGTTGTTGTACAGTATATTTTATAGATGGGATAGACAAAATTCCAAGTGTACCAGATGTGAATGGAGTGTCAATAAAAATACAATTGATACCCTTCAACGAAAGTTATGTAGTTATCACATATGTGGAATCAAACATAGAAGCTTTCTGGACTTTTAAAATTGATTCTCAATTATTTAAATGGGTTTTGGAGTTAGCTGAAACATCCATTGCTGGAAACACCAGAGCTTTTGAATTGAAGATTTTCAAAATGAATAGGCAGCACTACCTTTTGAGGTGAAGGTCACCGTTGACCTGATTGTTGAAAACTCTGGATAAAAAAAGAAGCAACTCATTGTTTTACCATGCCTAATACCTCCCTGAATATTCAATGGAGCCCAGTATAGGACACTTCAGAAATACCACTGATTTTGCTGTCCTTCCAGGAATCATTACCTGGGATTAAGTAGCCAACTGGACTTTAGGGGATTTACTCCTGGGTTGTCAACTATTTCCACTAATGTCCCCCTTCACCTCTATTCTGTCTTGAGGTAAAAAGAAACACTTCACCATACAGGGATAGGTCTCTTTGCTGCTCCTGTCACAACACTTTTCATGTTTTAACCATCTCTCCTTTATTTTACAAATTGGGTTGGATAAAACAACTGCATTCCAAGTGTTACCTTAGAGTTTAGGGAAAATGGTGCGAGTCAGTGCTTAGTAAAATTGTTTTGTGGATGTGTAAACTGAAACAGGCTTTCTGGCCAGGAGAGTATACCCGTTTGTCCTCACCTGAATCTTCTAGAACTCTTCCTGGCGATTAACTAAATTCAAATCTTTTCCCCACTGTCCATGAAGGGAACTGATGGACATGAATATCAAATCCTCTCTAAGTTATAAACTGGATCTAAGTAGATGATATTCCTTTGTTTGAAATGAGGAAACCACAAGGCCAATGAAATGATGAGGGAAGGAACAGGTAAAAGAATAATTTTTTTTCAAGCAATGTAAAGCAGAACAGGAGGTAGGGGGATTAGGGATAAACAGAAAGTGAGGAGGGTTATATCTGTTGTCTTGTCATCTTCAGCTCATTCTTTCCTGGCCACAGGCTCTGTGGTGGTTAGGCCCATAAATGGAACACTGTCTCCTTAACAAGTGAGTGAAAGTGAAGAGTGGGAGTGAGATAGAAGAGAACTTTAGGCATTTCCAGTCAAGTCAAGTCACTTTTTATTGTCATTTCAACCATAAACTACTGGTACAGTACACAGTAAAAACAAAACAACGTTCCTCCAGGACCATGATGCTACATGAAACAACACAAAACTACACTAGACTGAGTAAGACAACACAAGGCTACACTAGACTACGTAAAACTACACTAGACTACAGACCTAGCCAGGACTACATAAAGTGCACAAAACAGTGCAGAGCAGCATAATAAATAATAAATAAGACAATAGGCACAGTAGAGGACAAATTGCAATATAATAATAAATGATGTAGATGTCAGTCTAGACTCTGGGTATTAAGGAGTTTGATAGCTTGGCGGAAGAAACTGTTGCACAGTCTGGTCGTGAGAGCCCGAATGCTTCGGTACCTTTTGCCAGATGGCAGGAGGGAGAAGAGTTTGTATGAGGGGTGCGTGGGGTCCTTCACAATGCTGTTGGCTTTACGGGTGCAGCGTGTGGTGTAAATGTCTGTAATGGCAGGAAGCCACTAGTCTTTTTCCAATACCAATTACCTGCCCTTTGTAGAAAAATTTCTGTACTAAAACAGCTTTCATCAAAAATATATCAGGTTGGGAAAAGGGTAGGTGTTCTGAGCAGACTGTCAAAATCATGTGGCATGGTGCTTCATTGCCAGAGTTCATGGGAAAGCTCTGTGATCTCCCTTGGTTGGCTCTAAGTGTGGATTCTTCATATAGGGTTGGAGTCTCACTCTCAATGTACACTGCTCGTAAGAAGGCAGAGGTGCAGATGACATAATCATCTACTCTTTATACATAGTCCAAATGCCAATTAGATCTGCAAACAAAAAACCGTAGTGGTCTTTGTAAAGATTTGCCCAAGTACCTGCATACAAAGAACTTTGTGATTTATGGGATTTTCCCAGCGATGCATCAACTGCTGCTGGAAGCTCATCAACTCAGAGAAAAATGCACTTTGGCTGCCTCAAAACTTGCTGACCTTTCATTGTAAGAAGATATCCATCAACAAGTGCTGCCGATTAGCAGATTCCAAGGTGCATAAGCACATGAGGAATGCCTTGGTGCAGTCATCACAGAGGTCTAGTCGGAAGTGCCACAGTCTAGGATCTTGTTACCACTGCACACTGAGCAATGGTGACAGGATCCTATTATACAGTTCATGAGTGCAATGTTTAAAAAGGAATTATAAAGGGCATTAATATATTGTATGAGAATATATTAATTTGACGACAGAATGAATAGTAAGAAATATATCCATCTGTACATTAATACAATAAAATACACACTTGATATATAACAAAATTTTTCCCAGTTTTGGAATCAAGCCCTTAAGAAATCACTCCTGGTATTAAACGCAAACAACAGGAATTCTGCAGATGCTGGAAATTCAAGCAACACACATCAAAGTTGCTGGTGAACGCAGCAGGCCAGGCAGCATCTCTAGGAAGAGGTGCAGTCGACGTTTCAGGCCGAGACCCTTCGTCAGGACTAACTGAAGGAAGAGTGAGTAAGAGATTTGAAAGTGGGAGGGGGAGGGGGAGGGGGAGATCCAAAATGATAGGAGAAGACAGGAGGGAGAGGAATGGAGCCAAGAGCTGGACAGGTGATAGGCAAAAGGGGATACGAGAGGATCATGGGACAGGAGGTCCGGGAAGAAAGACAAGAGGGGCGGGGGACCCAGAGGATGGGCAAGAGGTATATTCAGAGGGACAGAGGGAGAAAAAAGGAGAGTGAGAGAAAGAATGTGTGCATAAAAATAAGTAACAGATGGGGTACGATGCACACATTCTTTCTCTCACCCTCTTTTTTCTCCCTCTGTCCCTCTGAATATACCTCTTGCCCATCCTCTGGGTCCACCCCCTCTTGTCTTCCTTCCCGGACCTCCAGTCCCATGATCCTCTCGTATCCCCTTTTGCCTATCACCTGTCCAGCTCTTGGCTCTATCCCTCCCCCTCCTGTCTTCTCCTATCATTTTGGATCTCCCCCTCCCCCTCCCCCTCCAACTTTCAAATCCCTTACTCACTCTTCCTTCAGTTAGTCCTGACGAAGGGTCTCGGCCTGAAACGTCGACTGCACCTCTTCCTAGAGATGCTGCCTGGCCTGCTGCGTTCACCAGCAACTTTGATGTGTGTTACCCCTGGTATTAAGTTACCTGGTCTCTTCCTTCCACTGGTGTTTTATCATGATCCTTTTGACTTCCTGAGCACCAGAGACTACAAGATCTCTCTTCAGATGCCCCAAATCTTCTACAACGGTATCGACATTAACTCATGTGAAATTGGGCACCTACTCTAACGATAATGTCTCTGTACACAGTGCTTCACAAGATGACAACTTTCATTGGTAATTCATTCATCAGTCATCATTTTTCCATTAAGAGGTTCAGGCACATTGAGAATTAATGAAGGTTAATTTCCACTTATGAGTGGGAGTTCTTGAAATACTTGCAGTCCATGTGTGCTTACAGTGAAGGGATTGGGATTGTTCAAGAACTTAAGTTTACAGTGTAGCACAACAGTGCAGCTAATGGAGTGGTTGCCTTGCCTCACAGTTCCAGCTACCCAGATACAATCACGACCTCTGGTGATATATGTACACAGTTTGCTCATTCTCCCTGAATGTTTCCTCTGGATCCTCCAATTTCTTCCCACTTCTCAAAGCTGTGAAGATTGGGAGGTTAATTGATCACTGAATATTGCCGCTAGTGTGCTGGATTTGGAAGGGAGTTGACATGTTGTGGGAAAAATAAAAATTGGTGGTCAATGTGGACTCATACTGGAATCTGCTTCTGTGCTATTTGACTCCATGACCCTATAGCTTTCCAGTCCTTCTGCAAGGTCAACATACTCAAGAAAAATGTCTATGAGGATCAAAGTTATTAAAGTAAATTGTTTCTATTGTATAAAACACTAGTGAGAGATAAAGCATTCTATAGCGATATTCATTCTGCTAATTGTAAAATACAAGTATCTAAAATGAAATCAAAATTTTATTTTGCCTTTAGCTTCATTTATATGGTTAGCATCTTGTTTTAGCAATGGAAGAGCCAAGAATTAATTAACCTACTCTGTTTCCAATGTACATAGCAACAGTAAAATGGTTCATTGTTTACTCAAGTACACTATGTCCTGGATATTGTATGCATAAGGTTACATTTCAGTTCGTAAGGAATGGAGGATTACATCTGAAAACTGACGTTTGCATTAGCTTCAATAAAAGCAACTTGCTATGGACGATCACACAGAATGCATTGAGTGAGTAGATTAAGTGTACTTCATTTAAATGAATAAAATTTGACAAGTAATATTTATGAAAAATGTAATATCATGATACCACAATGATCTAATCTTATAATTTCCACTCTTTTAAATGCCACAGAAAGCCTTGGACTATCAGTCAACAAGCAAATTAACAAAATAGAGAGCATTTCTGATAATCCAGCAGCTCAGGACTTTAGTGATGCTGGACTGTCAAAAATTTCTGGACTAATGAATGTAATTCCATTAATACTCCTATACTTTTTTAATGCTGTTTTTATCTTAAGAGGTTTCACAGTAATGTAATAATTGTTCCAGTGAACACAGAGTTTAAAGCATGTGCTAGAACCAGGGTCCCACTGAATTTCAAGGGAGCTTAATAACATCATCTGTGAGCCAGCTGCCAAGCCACTGGGATCTTAAAATAGTTAGATAATGTACATCCATAAGACATTTTGCTGCACAAACTTTTGCTTATGATTGAAGTCATATTTAAATACTTCACAATAATTTTCCCCCAATACACAATTGAATAGATAGGCCTAAATTTCATGTGCGCATTTAGTCTAGATTGGTTAAAGAGTAGATGATGGTCAATATTACTACAATTTCTATCCACGTTTCTATCAGCAACCTAGGGCAAGCAATTTCACCTCTTTACAAATAGTTAACCTTCATAGACCCTCCTCTATCAGTTCAGATCGTTTCATTAAATACTTACTTAGTACGCTTGCCATTTTCTCAACTGACATGAATTGATTTGGCCGATTAGCTCCTCTTCTCCTCTTACTGCTTATATGTCAATAGAAGATTTTTGTTTATACTTTTCATTTTACTGCCAATCTTTTCCCACAACCCTCATTGCCATTATTTCCCTTTACAATTCTTATAAGAACTTTCTGTAATCAGACTGGCTGCATCTGGCATGCTGCTGCACATTCATATTAACCTGACATACTGCCCTTCTGATTAAGTCTGTCTCTTTGGTTAGCTGCACAGATCTCTCATTAATTGCCTAGCTTTCTAGTGGAAGAACATATATCCCAACCTGAACCAGCTACTTAAACTCTTGGCAAAATCTGTCCAGTTTTTGATTCCATTTTATCAGAACATATCAACTCTTATCTTAATACAATTGATATTTCAATTGACTATTACTCCCATAAAGAGGTTCTCTACCAAGCTGACCCCTGGTAACAAATGGCTTCCATTTTTACAGAAATCCTGTTCATAAGTCAAAATATGCATAAAAATTACCCAATGTGGTAATCATATTAGAATGAATAGTAGCACAGGAGACTGGTAAGAAAGAACAATTACAGAAAAAACTTGTCCTGATGTTCATTGGAATATATGAATTTATGTATGTTAGAATTTTGAGTTTAATATTATGGAAGCTCATTTGTATGTAAGGGTGTCCATATATCGGGCAGTCTTAACTCAGGACACCTATTGTATAGCTGTTCAAAACACTTTGATACTATGATCACTTTTCCTCATGTTTTCACACTCACAGATGGTCTACTTGACCCTCCTTAATCCATCAAACAAATTCAGCAAAGCTTTATTTCCCATTTGGCTTTAAAGCTTTCTCTCCCATTTGTTATATTTAATTTTTTTTCAGTAAGATTTTCCTGAACACACCTCAAAAATATCTCATCTATGACCTTATATTATTGACTATGTCAGTCTACATTAAGCTTTCTATTGTTTTTGCACATCTCTATACTTTTCCTGCAGATTTGTGCCAATATATTCTTCACACAACTTGGCAGCATATCAAATACTCCTATTAGTGCAAAGTCATTCCTGTTTCTTAACTGAGTAGGTTTTGATCACTCCAGGACACTTTCTCTCTAACACTAATATTCTCCTTATCAATACTGCCACCACCCTTTCTTTCTACTTTCTTACGTTTCCTGAAAACTCTGTTTTCTGACAAATTCAGTGTCAATTGTGACCCTTTAAACTGGACCACAACATCATAATCCCACTCCTGGCTCTCCAACCTGGCTCACCTCCACAACACCAAGGAATTTCAAGAGGACATTGGTCCCAGTTCTCTTTATTAAATGCAAGCAAAGGTTTCTCCCAAACTCAAATGAATTTCATTCCTTACCAAATTTTTATCCTTTATATTCCGTTGAAACTACATTCCACGTTTTTCTCTAAATAACACGCCGCCATCCTGATTTTGGTATTTATCACCATGTCCTCATCCTGCCAATGTCTAAATCCAGGAAATTTCAGCCGAAAAACAGCGGGCGGGAATAGCTTCATCCTAAAACTACATTGATTTAAGATTATGATTGTTCATCACCTTTGCTAGACAATCAGGGAAGAACAATAATCAGTATTAGTTTTGCCAGTGACTCCCACGACTAGTCCACGGATTTAATGAAGCGCAACTATTCGTTTCCGAAAATAAATTGGTCACATGTCCAAGAGTATAAATAAGAACAGCGTGGTGCAAATCCAGCGCAGTAATATACTTTCTGATAAGTATAACAAAACTTTCATTTAGCAATAACTCTGACAACTTCATGGACTCGTCTATAGCCGGATGGCAGAAATCGTTTTAAAGGTTCGAACCAATGGAAAATGTTTCGAAAGCGCGTGCACGTATTATAAAGCGAAGGTTGATTCGGCTATGTAATATGCTTGACTTTAGAACGGATCATTGGGAATAGTTGAATATGATGACACGGTTTGAGGAATGTAAAAAACAGCAACAGCAGCACGGTGGACGCGTGCAGGCGCGGCTGCAACCCGAGAACAGCTCGCGGCACCTCGACAGCTCCGAGCAAGAGGCGGCTGCGTGCACGCGCACCAGGTTCGAGGAAAAGCAGCCAGCGCAGGGTCGGGACTGTTTGAAGACCAACACAAGTCTATTTGACTTTAGCGTGTCGGACTCTATGCTCCCTTGGCTAGAAAAGGGAAACGGAACTGCACAATGCAAACGAGTAAGTGACACGGAGCCAGCGAGTTTACCGGAGACTTGTTATCATGCTTCTGAAGTGAAAAACATGGAAAATAAACCCGATACCGGAGCCCACGATGCGGACACCACGCGCCAACCGAGACAGGTCGCTGCGGAACCTTACAGCGGCACGAGCGGGATTCGACAGCTCGCGCAAGGTGACAGCGCAGGCGGGTCGGTTACGGAACCTGACCGCGCGACTGAGCTCGAACGGCTGTTTGTGCGAGCCGGCGGCGCGAGCGGGCTGGTGGTGGGACGCTCGGGGGCTCCTGACAGTTCGGGAAGCTCCAGCGCCAAACTATTCAGTGAGCTTGACAACTGCGAGGGCGGGAGCGCGCCCCCGGCAAACTGGGATTGCACGGAACCACCACGCAAACGCCTGTGTTCCCAAGCACTCAACAAACACGCGGACATGTCGTTTGACACGTACAGCACGAACTCTCCACATGCCAGCACGGTTCGCAGTATTCCACTGGTGCCAACCCAAATGCCAACAATGCACGGAGATTCTTCTTTGGACCCCATGAATAAACTTCTCAGTGACAGCTCAAATAGTTTAGAAAATGACAAACTGAAAAGAAATGCAGATAGCGAGGATGAAGTACCAAAATGCTCCAAGGATATCTCGAATAACCAAGTAAAATGTGATTCACAGGTGGTATCTGATACCTTGAATAAACATCGTTGCCCTAAAATAGCAACCAATAAAAGAATCAGTTTATCCAGGCTGGTGTTAGAGCACATTGCACCTTGTATGAATCAATACGGCTTATGTTTTGTAGATGACTTCCTGGGGCACAAAATTGGTGACAAAATATTACAAGAAGTCATTGCTCTTCATCAGAGTGGCAATTTTGAGGATGGAGCGCTGGCAGGTCAGAGTACCAATTCAGATAAAGAATTAACTGCTTCAACCAATAAAACAATTCGTGGCGACAAAATAATGTGGGTGCAGGGTACTGAGCCGGGCTGTGCATCTATAGGACAACTTCTACAGAGAATGGATAAACTTATATTGCATGCAGATGGGAAATTTGGGCACTACAAAATTAGAGGAAGACACAAGGTTAGTAGCCAAAATTATATAAACCAGCATGAAAGCATTGAATACATATTTTACAAAATTAACATGTTTGATTTCAATAACAATAATGTCATGATAGTGATAAAAATTGTTCTTTTGCATTAAGTGCTCTTTAAGAACTTTTAAAATACACTGTTACCAACAATTCAATAAAATTATCTAATATTAAGAATTATTGGTTAAACTAGAAAATAGTACATGATATGAGGAAACAAATTCATATACACAATTGAAAACAGTTTTCTTAACATGTAGAAGGTTCATTGAACATTAACAGATATTAATTTGCTTTTAGTTGTAAATTTATGATTTTCAGGTGAAGATTTGCTCCATATGAATTAAAAAGGGTAGCAATTTGTGTTCTCTTTTTATCTCTGGACTTTGATCTGCTAATCCAGGAATAAAACATAGGCATGAATGGGAAGAACCACAATACTATTGAAGAAATAGAAATTCTAGCTCTGAAAATCATTATATTGTATGAATTCTACATCTTTGAACAGCAGCTTATCCCCAGAGTAACAAGAATCAATATTAGAGCTGAGATGCAAAAGGTGGGAGGGTTCCATCATTAACCAAGTAACAACAATGACACAAAAGCAAAATACTGTGAACGCTGGCAATCTAAAATAAAAATGGGAAAATCTGGAAATTCTCTGCATGTCAGGCAGTATCTGTGGAGAGAGAAATGCAATCAACATTTCAATGATCCTTCGTGAGCTGAAAAGTAACGAAAGATTGTTGTGAAGACTGAAGGAGACAGGGTGAAAAGTTTGAGCAGGAGCTGAGAATTGGGGGATGTAAACTCCCAGCATCATGGTGTGAGAAAGAGTAATAGATGGGATGCAGCATGAATTAGGAAGAGAACACTGCAATCATAAGCTAAATGAGAGGGAAGATTATAACACTAGTTCACAAACAAGAGCAAATCTGCAGATACTGGATTTATCTTGCCATTAGTTATTTAGCTTGCCAACTATATGAGGAGACTCATAGAAGTATAGTCAGTGTTTGATACTGAGTTGTGTTTCTGGTCAAAGAGGTTAGTTTTAAGGAGTGATGTAAAGTTAGAGAATAAAATGAGGAAGAAAGGAATAAGGGAGATGGAATTCCAAAACCTAGACAGCCCAAGACAAGACTCTAATAGTAGGATTACTTACTTACTGTCTGTTATGCTGCTGGTGTTTACAGCAACAATGAACGTCCTTCATATCCGTCTGTCCTTGGCGGTGTTCAGGGTTTCCTTCATCGTGCCAGTAGCTTTCACTACTGTCAGCTATGCAAGTCCCAGGTGGAGACTCAGGAATACTACTGCACACAGGCATTGAAGGATTTTGCAATGCTGTTTCTGTTACAGTTTTGTTTGACCAGTCAGGGTTATCAGCTGGAGGACTGCTGGACCACTCTTCATCTGGCCTCTACCTTTGGACTGGGTGACCCTACCAAGAGCCAAAGCATAAAGTGCTGATTCTAGCCAACATAACTATGTTGGGTCATTGAGGTACACAAGCCTCCAAACCATGGCAAGGTTATGGTCCTCTTGGAGGTCTAACACTGGGATAAAGCAAAGGTAAATGAGAGGTTAAGATATGGAGGAACCATAAATTTCAGAACACTATCTGATTTAAGAGCTTACACAATTTTATTTTATTTAGAGATACAGTACAGAATAGGCCCTTTGAGCCATTCTGCCAGCAATTCACCAATTTAATGCTAGCCTAACCAAGGAACAATTTACATTGACCAATTAACCCATTAACTGGTACGTCTTTGGGCTGTGGGAGGAAACCTGGGCACTCTGAGGAAACACATGCATTCATGAGGAGACGTACAAGCTCCTTATCGACAACGTTGGAAATGAACTCCAAACTCCAACACCCAAATTTTAACAGTGTTGCACTAACCACTATGCTACTGTAGTGTGGCACGGAAAGGATTATTCGGCTTGTCTAGTTTGTGTTGTCTTCCAGCAGAAAAAGCCCGTCAATCATAAGCCCCCTTTTTATTTCCCTGCAGATCTGCAATTTATTCTCTTTTATGTGCCCACGAACTGTCCTTCGATTTATTTGCCTCTTGGGAATACTGAAGGGGAATTTACAGTTGCTAATTAACTCAACAATCCAAACCTCATTTGGTTGTTGAAGAAAAAAGATTACATGGTTTAAATGCACATGCGCACAGGGAGAACAATACATGGACAGTGCTCGAGGTTGGGATCAAACACGGACAATGCTCAAGGTCATTCAAGCTGTTAGGCAGCAGTGTCAACAACTGGGCCATAGTATCATCCAAATGCAGGGTTGAGAAGTGATATGGTTATAAGGCAGAAGCGAGATTTGATCAAAAAGATGAAGGATTTAAATCTGAGGTTTTGCCACTTCCGTAAGGTGCTTAGTCGCAGCAGCTTCTCCAAGACCAACAAATGGTGCAAATTTTTTGTCTTAAACGTTTTTCTTGTGATTGCAAAACCCTGTTAGATATAGGTAATGCAAAATGCAGTAAGTCTGGTTCAATAGTTTATTGGCAAGACCAATGGCAGAGGAGCTGTGTGGCCTCAGGTTGTTGTGCGAACCAGACACTCATGGTGCAGCGTCATCTCTTGCAGCCACCCAGAGGCGGCGGCACTGGAGACGATGTGGGAGAGTACAGAGGCATGGTGGGTGCTCTTAAAATCTATGCTGAGTTGGGGGCTGGCCCCTACAGGCCGACTCTCCTATCAGTATTGCTCTCCAGTGTTCGCTCCCTGGAAGAAAAGCGGGATTGCCTTCGTCTGCAGCTGACCCCAACTGGAACTTGCTGTGTGCTTATTCTTGCAGAAACATGGCTCCAAGATAACATCCCATGTACCACCAGTGTTCAGGCCAGGCCACTCAGGGAACTGAGCTAATATCATTTTGTGACTGTATGTGCTATTATAATTATTGTTATGTGCTGCATGCGGTGTGACTGTGTGCCACGTCTTGCACGTTGGCCCTGGAGGAACATTGTTTTGTTTAGCTGTATACAAAATGTATTGTTGAGTGACAATTAAGCTTGAACTTGAACATCCTAAATGAGAACCAATATAAGTCAGCAAGCAAGGAAAAGGGTAAGCAAGACTAACAATGGAACTTTGCATGAGCTGAAATTTTATGTAATTCTTAAGATAACATATAACATAAAACAGGGCAGCACATGAACATGCTGTTTGACACAATGTCTGTGCCAAACAGAATGCCAAATAAGGGGGGTTAGAAATTAACAGACGCAGAGGCAAAGACGGAGATGGTGAAATTAGAGAGGTGGAGATAGGTATCTTAGCTGATAGAAAGAAAAGGATGTAGATCTCAGTTTATTGTCATATATTATGTTGTTAACAATGATTCACATACAGCATTTTGAAAGACATGGTTATAGAGATAGTGGTTAGTCTGGTTATCATCTTTATATAATTTCCAATAGATTGGAGGGTAGAAAATTTGACTACACTATTTAATAAGGAAGAGATAAAACATGGAACTGATGCCAGTGCTAGAAAAATGCTACAATCTCTAATGAACGAAGCAATAGAAGCCTTGTAGAGAATAATAGCATTGAACAAAGTCAGTACGAATTTATGAAAATAATGTATTTGACCAATATGCTGGAGGTGGTTGAGGATACGTCTTAAGGGTGAACCAGTGAATATGGTGCATTTGGACATTTATATAATCATAAAGTCATATAGCATGGAACAGGCCTTTAACTACTGGTCCATGCCAACCAAGGACTCCAATCCAAGCTAGTCTCATTTGCCAGAGTCCGGCCCCCAACATTCTAAACTTTTCCAATATGGATTTCCAATCCATGTGCCTGTCCAACTGTCTTTTAAAAGATAGTTACTGTACCTGCCTCAACCACTTCCTCTGGCAATTGATTCCACATAGATACCACCCTTTGTGTAAAAATGTTGCCCTTCCAGTTTCTCTTAATTAGTTTTCTGCTCACCTTAAAACTAGTTTTTGATACCCCAACTCCAGAAAAATAACTCACCCTATCTATGTCATTCATGATTTTATACACATCTAGAAGATTGCCTCTTGATCTCCAATACTCTAAGGAGTAAAGTCCCAGCCTGTTAAAACTCTCCCAATAACTAAGTCCTGGCAGTATCCACATTAACTCGTTTATGCACTCCTTCCTGTTTATACCAAGGTAACCACACCTGAACACAATATTGCAAGCGTGGCTTCACTAGTGTCCTGTACTTTCGCATTGTGACCTTCCAGCTTTTATGCTCAATGCTCTGACTTATGAGGCCAGCTTGCTAAGAGCCTTCATCACCACCCTATCTACCTGGACATTAAATGAACCATGAAACTGTGCTCCTGACCAAGGTTCCTCTGTTTTACAACACCCCTTATGGTCCTGTCAATTACTGTAAAAGTGCAATCTGGATTTGACTTTCCAAAATACAACATCTTGCCATTATCCAAATTGAACTCCATTTGATATTCCTCAGCTCAATTACTTAACTGATTAAGATTCCTCTGTAATTTCTGATTATCTTCTTCATTGTCCGCTATACCACCTATTTGAGTGTCCCCTAAAAACTTACTAATCGTGCCTTGTACATTCTTATTCAACAGATGACAAATATCAATAGGCCCTGCAATGACCCCTGAGGCATACCACTAGTCATGGGCCCTCAGTCTGAGAAAAAACCTTCTACCATCAAGCAACTCGTGTATCCAATTAGTCAGTTCTCCCTGGATTCCATGTGATCTAACTTTCAAGGGCAGCCTACCATATGGAACCTTATGAAAGGCCTTACTGAAGAGTATAAAAACTGTGTCTGCCACCCTGACTTCATCAACCTTCTTAGTCACCTCATCAAGATCTCAAGTTCATAAGACATGATCTCTCATGCACAAAGCCATGCTGACTACTCCTGCCTTTGTAAATGCACACTTATTTTATTACTCAAATTCCTCGCCCCAGCTTACCTAACATAGATGTTAGATTTACTGGCTTAATCCCCAGGGTTATCTTTGCCAGCTATCTTAAATAAAAGCACAGCATTCACTACCCTACAGTTTACCTGAAAACAACAATGATACAAATAATTCAGCCAGGGCTCCCATAATTTCTTCTCTAGCATCCCACAGTGTTTATAAATAACCAGGTCATGTCCTGGAGATTTGTCTACTTTTGTATCTTCTCTACTGTAATGCAGACTAACGCAAGACCATCCCATTTAATTTTACTAGTTCTGAAGCTATCATGTCTTTCTCCACAGTAAAAACAGAAGAGAAATATTCATTAAGAACCTTGCCCTTCGACAGCTACACAGAAAGGAGGCCCCTCTGGTCTTTAAGGGATCCTGTTCCTTCTCCAGTTACTCTTTTTTTCTTAACAATGCTTAAAAATTCTCCCTAGATTTTCCTTCATCTTCTCTGCAAAGCTACTGCATGCTCCCTTTTTGTCTACTCCAATTTCCCTACCAAGTACACTTTTGCATCTCCTACACTGTTCCAGGGATTCACTTGATCCCAACTGCTTGTAGCTGACCCATACCTCCTTCTTTATCTTGCCTAGGCCTCAATATCCCTCATCATCCAGCCTTGCCTTGATTCGAATTGTTTTGATAAGAAATAGCCGGTTTGACAATAAGGTTAAAGTGTATGGAATTGGGAGTAATTACACAAATATTTATATAATCAGGCAAAAAGGAAAAATCATCCACTTTGTGTCTATCGTGGTCCTGTAGAGATATTAGCTATTTGATTATTGATATATATCAGTGATTCGGTTGAGAAAAGTTAATGTCATAATTTCATTTTGCAGTCGACATTGTTTGCATGGAAAAAGAAGTAAAGAGGATTGGAGATGGGAGGATGGCAACATAGGTAAACTGGGGTAATGGATGAGAACACAGCAGATGAGTGAAAAATGTGAAGTCATGTATTTTGATATACAAGGAGAAAACCAGAGCATTTTATAAAATGATGACAGAGAGTATGTTGATGTTCCCAGGAATCTAGATGTGCTTGCACACAAGTCACTGAAAGCCAACATACAAATGAAACAAGCAATTTGTAAGTAAATATAATGTTTGGCTTTAATATGAGATTTGAATAATAGAGAAAGGATATATGGACATTGCATATGGAGTTTTGGTATCCCTGCCCAAGAAGGGAACTAGTTGACATCGAGGAAGTGCAGGAATGACTGACTAGACTGTTTCTTGAGTGGCATGTTTGAGAAGACCAGGGCTGTTTTCTATAGTTTAGAAGATTGAGTGGAGAGCTCATTGAAACCTATGAAGTCCTCACAGGGCCAAACAAAATGAATGTATGCAGGATGTTATCCTAGTTTAAGAATAACATGCAAGCAAATTAGGACCACATTGAAGAAAAAATTATCTCACTCAGGGTAGTTAATCTTAGGAGGTCTTAGAGTGCTGTAGATGCTCTGTTGTTGAGTTCATTTTCAAAAGAGAATTGATAGATTTCTGGATATTAAGGGAATCATGCAATATGCAGGAAAATTGTGCTGAGGTACTAGATCAACTCCTACTCCTTATATTCATATACTGTATATCTGTCACACCATATCCACAATTATGGTGCAAATGTAACCTGAATCCAGAAGATATATTGTATGGAGGAGTCTCATTCTGTTCCACAATGGAGTGATTTTAGGTGCTTTGTACCATATTTTATATGGTGCTTTGTAGTAGGGATAGTCTGGGTAATTATAGACCAGTGAGCCTCACGTCTGTGGTGGGAAAGCCATTGGAAAAGATTCTTAGAGATAGGATCTATAGGCATTTAGAGAATCATGGTCTGATCAGGGACAGTCAGCATGGCTTTGTGAAGGGCAGATCGTGTCTAACAAGCCTGATAGAGTTCTTTGAGGAGGTGACCAGGCATATAGATGAGGGTAGTGCAGTGGATGTGATCTATATGGATTTTAGTAAGGCATTTGACAAGGTTCCACACGGTAGGCTTATTCAGAAAGTTAGAAGGCATGGGATCCAGGGAAGTTTGGCCAGGTAGATTCAGAATTGGCTTGCCTGCAGAAGGCAGAGGGTGGTGGTGGAGGGAGTACATTCAGATTGGAGGATTGTGACTAGTGGTGTCCCACAAGGATCTGTTCTGGGACCTCTACTTTTCGTGATTTTTATTAACGAGCTGGATGTGGGGGTAGAAGGGTGGGTTGGCAAGTTTGCAGACGACACAAAGGTTGGTGGTGTCTTAGATAGTGTAGAGGATTGTCAAAGATTGCAGAGAGACATTGATAGGATGCAGGAGTGGGCTGAGAAGTGGCAGATGGAGTTCAACCCGGAGAAGTGTGAGGTGGTACACTTTGGAAGGACAAACTCCAAGGCAGAGTACAAAGTAAATGGCAGGATACTTGGTAGTGTGGAGGAGCGGAGGGATCTTGGGGTACATGTCCACAGATCCCTGAAAGTTGCCTCACAGGTGGATAGGGTATTTAAGAAAGCTTATGTGGTGTTAGCTTTCATAAATCGAGGGATAGAGTTTAAGAGTCGCAATGTAATGATGCAGCTCTATAAAACTCTGGTTAGGCCACACTTGGAGTACTGTGTCCAGTTCTGGTCACCTCACTACAGGAAGGATGTGGAAGCACTGGAAAGGGTACAGAGGAGATTTACCAGGATGCTGCCTGGTTTAGAAAGTATGCATTATGATCAGAGATTAAGGGAGCTAGGGCTTTACTCTTTGGAGAGAAGGAGGATGAGAGGAGACATGATAGAGGTGTACAAGATAATAAGAGGAATACATAGAGTGGATAGCCAGCACCTCTTCCCCAGGGCACCAGTGCTCAATACAAGAGGACATGGCTTTAAGGTAAGGGGTGGGAAGTTCAAGGGGGATATTAGAGGAAGGTTTTTTACTCAGAGAGTGGTTGGTGCGTGGAATGCACTGCCTGAGTCAGTGGTGGAGGCAGATACACTAGTGAAGTTTAAGAGACTACTAGACAGGTATATGGAGGAATTTAAGGTGGGGGCTTATATGGGAGGCAGGGTTTGAGGGTCGGCACAACATTGTGGGCCAAAGGGCCTGTACTGTGCTGTACTATTCTATGTTCTGTATTTATACCAGATAAGAACTAGAACAATAACTATTATTCCAGTCAATTCCAAGGTGCATTATCAACTCAAGAATGATGCTTAGACAAAGGAAAACTAATCAAGACCATGGTCATTTTGGATGCTTTAAATGAAGGTGGAGAAGGGAGGCATAAACATTGATGAGTTAATGCTGCTGTTCAACTTAGTTTAAATGCACAGTTAAGTAATGATCTTATGTTCTTCTATTACACACATCACATAAACAAAAATTATAATTTTTTTTAAAGGTTATTAATGAATATTTCTCCTGTTTTTACTGTTGAAAAAGACATGCAGGCTTCAAAACTAGAAAATGATTTTGAGAAGTTATATTAGTGCTTAAGTACATACATTATTAATGAAGCAACATAATCTTTAACTAATAATTAACATACTGGAACATATTTGGTCAGCGAATCCATTGTTTTCCAGATATGCCGTATTTGCCTCTCATTCCTTAATTGGTCAAAAGTATGCTACTTTTAGTAAGTCATTCCGTTATAAACGAACAACAGAAATTGGAATAGGCCATTTGGCCCATAAGCTTGCTTTGTATTTGGGTATTTCTGAAAAGGCTTAATTAAATTAATAATTAGATTTCAAACGATCACATTAAAACTATAAGATATACTCAGCTAGTTAAACGCCCTGAATAGAGGGCAACTGATGTAACGTTTCAAATTATGACAGCTTATCAGAACTTGAAAAAGTTAAAGATAATCAAATGGGAAGGAAAAAATAAAAGTTTCATGATGATGTGGAAAGCAAAAGTTAAACAATGAAATATATATTGCTGTAAAGTGAAATAAAACTTAAATGTTGCTTCCTTCACCTTTCCGTGCCAGTCAGAATCACCAAGAAAAGTGACATTAATATGGCGAGGTCGTTGAATAATTCGCTTATTTTGATTGAAGAAATGACTAATATGGGGAATTTTGCGCCACTGAGAGACTGTATGGAGGGGGTATTGTTTTTATCCACCTATCTGATTACTGTGCAAATCTACGCGATATTGCCTACATGCTGCGCTGAGATTCCTCAATGGCGACGAGGGCTGGGCCTACCCACCAATGTTCCCGGCACCTCCCACTCGCACACTCGGCACGTCGCATCCAGTGAGTAATGGCACGTCCCCCGTTCTCTGGTTTGAAGTAGTCCAGTGCGCAGCTGCCTTTAATTCCGGCGACGTGGGTGGGTAGATCGGCGCTGAAGTGAGAAGGTTTTGCGACCTATCTGGCTATGAGTAAGAAGCGGTTTATGAATTAACAAACATATCAGGTGGAATCCCCGGTCAAAAGTTTCTTCAAATTGGCGACACATTCGACAAATAGCAAAAAGTATAGCAGGATGTTTTCAGACCTTGAGAAGCTGGCGAAAGAGTGTATCGTACCTCGTTTAAACGAACATGGTTATTATTTCATTGACAACTTTTTGGGAAGAATGATCGGCGATTGTATTTTTGAAGAAGTACGAAATTTGCATTTTGTTGGAGAGTTACGGGATGGACAGTTGGCTGGTCGGAGAACTGGTTACTCCAAAAGACACCTGCGGGGTGACCAAATTGCATGGATCAGGGGCTCCAAAGACAATTGCAATGCAATAGACTTCCTTCTTTCATCACTTGATAAACTTATAATGCTTTGTGGAGGGAAGTTGGGACATTATAACATAAAAGACAGATCTCAGGTAAGTTGTCACCATCATTTGGCATTAGGCACGTCACACTTGATAAGAATTTACTTTACTTAGTTTGACTAAATTAATAAGTATAGGTTATATTATTGAATTAGGTCAAACGTATCGGGTACTATCAGCAGATTTTTCAGCTCCAGCTTCAGAAGTTGACTTTTAAGAGTTTTAAGACTCAGACTTTTAAGAGTTATTTTCTGTATATTTCAGAATACTATCAATTCAGTTTCTCTAATAATTGGCAGTGTTCTTTATTAGTCTACTTTGATAATTTAACAGTTTACTTTGAAGTTTCTTGGTTTTGAGTTTTAGTTGAGAAGAATGTACCATATCACAGCATCACAGTAAGTTAATGCTATTTTGCAAACAACTTAATTGACGTGTATTTCTTCTAAAGTGCAAAATGTCTTTAGCATAATATTTCCGGATCATGGTACTGCTAGCTATTTCATAGCTGCTGATTAGTTCAAAGTTTGTTGTGTTCTGGTTTGCTAGTTTAAATGTTCTGGGGGAGAGATTCTGCCATTGTGAATCAAAACAATGCTTTATGAATTGACTCCAAGTACTAGTAGCTGAAGTTTAGGGCCTTCATCTGCCCAAGGACCAAATTTAGTAATTATTGCCATAAGTTACTCCACTCAGTTGCACTTGCCTCTTTTAAGGCATTTTAAAAAAATCTACCTACCTGATCAAGCCATCCTTATGTGACATGCTGTCATATTTCGTTCATACCTTAATGTTTATACAACATTAATTGTGCCATTTAAACAATGCTTGTTCATTGTTATCGAATAGGTTAAGATTGTAGAAGGCAGTTGAGCCAATCATGATTTTTAAAAGACTGGACTTCTTAAAATGCATCATTTGTTTGGATTGTCTTTGAAAATCACCTTCGATATCTGGTGAATTTGGATTAAACTGTATGTGGTACCTTGAGAGTAGAGATGGGTGTGGAAGGTAGTTCTTCCATGAATGGCACACAGACATCCTTTGATGTTGGATGTGTTGATATAATTTTGGGTGGTTTTAGCATTGCTGAGTTCAAGGTGCCAAATTACATAGTTACCAGCTTTAGTTTAATCAGGACTAATATCTACAGTTCATTTCCAAGAAGGAAGTATGTTGTTATGTTACCTGAACAGGATGTTCATTTGTTAGATATCTATGTACTGATAATGTTCATAGGGCCCCTTTTGAATTGTGTAAACCCAATTTTAAATTGCACTGGTCTTGCTCCTTCCATGATGACATTTTCAAAGCTGTAAGATGGCCATTTGAGATCCTATTCATTGTTATAGAACACTACAGTACAGAAAAAGGTCCTTCAGCCCATCTATTCACTGCCAAACTATGAATTTGTCTTGTCCCATCGACATCCCATCAACCTGCACTGAGACCATAGCCTTCTTACTCCTCCCATTCATATACCTATCCAAAATCTCTTAAATATTGAAATCGAATCAACAGCTGTCATTTCTGCTGGCAGCTCGTACCACACTCTCACCACCCTCTGAGTGAAGAAATTCCTTCTCGTGTCTCTCTTAAACATTTCACCGTTCATCCTTAACCCATGACCTCTGGTTTTAGTGTCACCCAACCTCAGTGAAAAAAGCTGCTTACGTTTACCCTATCTATATCTCATAATGTTGTATAACTCCATCATTTTCCTATGCTCTAGGGAATAAAGTCCTAACCAATTGGACCTTTCCATATAAGTCGAGTTTTCCGCTCCTGACAACATCCTTGTAAATTTTCTCAGTGCTCTTACAATCCTGTTGACATCTTTTATGCAGGTAGATGGCCAGAATTGCATACAATAGTCTAAATTGTGAGACCGGATGGCATCCCAGGGCGAGTACTCAGGATGTGCACAGCACAACTGGCAAGTGTGTTTACAGACATTTTTAATCTCTCCCTCTCCCAGGGTAGAGTGCCCTCCTGCTTCAAATTATCCACCATTGTCCCTGTACCAAAAAAGACCAAGGTAACATGCCTGAACAACTGGCGTCCTGTTGCACTCACCTCAATAATAAGCAAATGCTTTGAGAATCTGGTCGAGGACTACATCTGCAGCTTGCTGCCACCCACACTGGACCCTCTACAGTTCGCCTACTGACAAACAGATCGATAGACAATGCAGTAGCCACTGTTCTATAATATCCTTACACATCTGGAGAAGAGGGATGCTTATGTGAGAATGTTGTTCTTGGACTACAGTTCAGCATTCAACACCATAATTCTGTCTAGACTCGACAGGAAGCTCAGAGACCTTGGCCTTGACCCTGCCTTGTGCAGCTGGATCCTGGACTTCTTGTCAGATCGCCAGCAAGTGGTAAGAGTGGGCTTCCTCACCTCTATCCCTCTGTCTCTCAACATAGGAGCACCTGAGGGCTGTGTACTAAGTCCCCTCCTTTACTCCATGAAAACCCATGACTGTGTCACTATCCTCAGCTCTAATCTGCTAATTAAATTTGCTGACGATACTACATTTATTGGCCTAATCTTAAACAGTAACGAAGTGGCCTACACAGAAGAAGTCAACTCTGACGCAGTGGTGTCAAGAAAACAGCCTCTCCCTCAATGTTGCAAAAACAAAGGAACTGGTTGTGGATTACGGGAGGAATGGAGATGGGCTAACCCCTATTGACATCAATGGGTCTGGAGTTGTGAGGGTAAACAGCTTTAAGTTCCTCGGCATCCACATCACCGAGGGCTTCACTTGGTCTGTACACACCAGCTGTGTGGTGAAAAAGGCACAAGGACTGAGGGTATGATTGTGTTGAATGCTGAGCTGTAATCAATAAACAGCAGCTTTACGAAGGTATTGCTATTGTCTAGGTGATCCAAGGCCGAGTGGAAAGCCAGTGAAATTGTATCTGCTGTAGATCTATTGTGGTGATAAGCAAATTATAGCAGGTCCAGGTCCTCACGTAGGCAGGAATTGATTCTTGCCGTGACCAACCTCTCTAAACGTCATACTAGATAAGGAGTGCCACTGGGTGACTTATTGAGGCAGCCTACCCTGCTCTTCCTGGGCACTGGTATGATGGTCGTCGTTTTGAAGCAGCAGGGAACCTCCGATTTCAGCAGTGAGATATTGAAGATGTCCTTGAACTCTCCTCCCAGTTAGTTGGCACAGGTTTTCAGAGCCCTATCGGGTATACCAGGGCCTGATGCCTCGTGGGGATTCACCCCCTTGTAAGACGTTCTGATGTCGGATTTCAAGACAGAGATCACAGGGTCACCAGATGCTGCTGGGATTTGCACAACTGTAGTTATAGTCTCCCTTTCAAAGTTTGCATAACAGATGTTGTGGTCACCTGGGAGTGAAGCATCACTGATGTTCATGATGCTGGGTTTCACTTTGTGGGAAGTGATGGCTTTCTACAAAGCCAGAGCTGACGTGCATCCAAATCTCTCTCTAACCTCAAGTGGAATTTTTTTTTTCATTCTTAAAATAGCCTTCCATAGGTCTTACTTGTACTTTCTGTATAGTTCTGGATCACTAGTTTTGAATCTGCAGATCTACCCCTCAGCAGACTTCAATTCTCCTGGTTCATCCACAGCTTTTGGTTTGCATATATCTGGTATATTCTCCAAGGCACACACTCATCCACACAGGTCTTGATGAAGTCAGTGACAACTCTGCTGTACTCATTCAGATTTAAAGATGAATACCTGAATATTGTCCAGTTCACTGACTCAGAACAGAACAGTCCTGTAAACGATTATACGCCTTCCTTGACCATACCTTCTCAGTGCTCATCCCTGCTGTGGTCTTTAGTCTCTGCCTATATGCCGGGATCAGAAGTACTTTCTAAAGTGTGGGTATTGGATGGTATGGTAAGGGTTCTTAATGATGGTATAACAGTGCTTAAGTGTGGTTCCACTGGTGATGTGTTGGTGGTAGTTGACAGACTTCTTCAGGTTGGCTTGGTTGAAATCCTATGCAATGATAGGGAGAGCATCAGGGTGCTTTTTTGTGCCTGCTGATTACAGTGCTCAGCTCCTCCAGTGCCTGCTTGGTGTTAGTCTGAGGTAGAATATACACTACCAGGATGATATCGGAAAATTCCTTTGGCAGATAAAATGGACAATGTATGACCACTAGATGTTCCAGATCTGGTGAGCAGGACTGAGACAGAACCATTGTATCTGTGCACCACAAGAATATTTGATAATTCCAATTGGAGCTGCATGCAGAATCGCTACTTATTGGTATTGCATGAATGAAGTCAATGGAGAAAAGTACTGGTAGATGTGAAGCAGCTTCTGTATTCGACCAAACAAGATGCAGCAGGCAACATAATGAGACACTTTTGGTTGTAAGGTCTCACTGGGCTTTATATTTTATGTGCTAAACATCAAAGGACAATTCTGTATTTAGACTGCTTTCTTTGAAACTACACACAAACTTCACACTTCCTGATTTGCACCCATGCTACAGCTTTTGGGAACCTATTGTTCATTCAAATTAAATCCACAATTTACATTCAGATTTGAAGATTGGTGGCTGAGAAGTCACTTGCTAAATATAAAGTAGTAAACACAAAATATGTTCTAACTGGTGTTATTTTAAGATCTTAATGAATAAATAATAAAAATATATTGTGAAGGTGAGACCAAGAATTAAAGTGGGATAAAATTATCATGCGCAGTCACTTACCATCACTAGCAAAGGCATTTCTCACTAATTTATTTAAACTGGTGCATAAATTTGCTTCGGGACCAGATCTTGATTATAAAGTGAATCAGAGTTTACATGCTTTCTCCAAGATAGATGAGCCAAAAAATTCAAAAAGGACACTCTAGAATCTGTTGATGGCTATCTTGGTGGAAATATGTTCTTTTATTCAAAATTCAATCCTGGATTTTTCACAAAACAGATGACTTATTCAAAATGACAGTCAAATCTACTTTTCATTTATCTGTGTAGTTCTTTCATATAGAGATTGTTACTTTCATTTTTTGAATTATTATTTTTTTAAATACT
Source organism: Mobula birostris (assembly GCF_030028105.1). NCBI lineage: Eukaryota > Metazoa > Chordata > Chondrichthyes > Myliobatiformes > Myliobatidae > Mobula > Mobula birostris. The sequence goes on along the minus strand of NC_092370.1, from coordinate 187,433,625 downwards.
TTACCTTCAAAATTTTCAAAAAAAATCAACAAAAACGTACCAACTCAGACATGTATAAAAAAGAAATAAACAAAAAGAAAGACATAACATTAGAGGAATGCCTATTGTACAAAGTGCTCAAAAATACTAAACATTAAGCTGGGGGGGAAATTGCTCATCCACCCCCGGCCTCGGCCAGGTAGGCAAGAAATAGATCCCAGATAGCCGAAAATTTTTTAATTGAATTGGTTCTCAAGAACCTAAGTTTCTCCATCTGTATGACTGAGATCATATCAGCCATCCATCTCCGAAAGGAAGGGGGAGAGAGTGATTTCCATTTCCTCAAGATAAGTCTTTTGGCAACAATCATCCCCAGCATCAGAGACTGTTGTATGGCTGCAGGGAAACAAATAGTAGATTGCGAGAAGACAAATATAGCGAGACCAGCTTCCAAGGGGAAGGATCTTTTATGGGCCTTTGAGTACCAGTGGAATATTTTGGACCAAAATCCAGTCAGTAATGGGCAAAATCAAAAGGTGTGTGACAACGTAGCTTCCGTCCCTTGGCATCTATCACACATTGGCGAGACAGAAGGGTAAATCCTGTGCAATCTAAGTTTAGAGTAATGGAGACAGTGGACAACTTTAAACTGGATCAGTTGGTGCCTGCTGTTAACAGAGCAAGCCTGTATCATAGACAAACACTTATCCCAGGCAGTTTCAGATAATTCAATGCCCAACTCCTCTCTCCAGGTGTCTCTAATCTTCCCAGTAGACGCTACAGTGCAATTATTAAACAAACGTACAAACTTAGAAACGAGATGCCTGGAGTCAGGAGGGTTCTTTAAAATATCAAAAAAAACATATGTTTCCCTGGAAGGATTTCAAAATTACGAATCTTAGATTGAATGTAGTGTCTAATTTGCAAATAACGAAAAAAGTGCGAATGAGGCAGCTCAAATTTCTTTTTCAGCAGACTAAATGTTGCAAACCGTCCCTCTATGTACAGGTCTTCAGTAGAAACTAGACCCTTCTCCCTCCAAGCATGGTAGGTTTTATCTAACCATGAGGGTAGAAAGGAGTGATTGAAACAGGTTGGTGTTTGTACAGAGGTCTCTGGTAAATTCAGAACGCTCCTAATCTGATTTAGAATTTTTATGGAATTTTTCAAAACAAAACTCAAACTTTTTGAAGTTCCAGGTCCCTCTAACTTGAAGAACAGCATGGCTGGCAAGGAGGAATTGACAACAGAGTTGGACTCCATACATAACCACAAGGGAGCCCCAGGGGCTAGGTTATCCGGAGCCCCCTGTTGCCAAAACATTAAAGCCCTAGCATTGACAGCCCAATAATAGTTAGTCTAAATACAGATAATCCCAGCCCTCCTTCAGACTCGAGCTTTTGTAAATGAATTTTCGAAATCGTGTGATTCTTATAATTCCAGATATAAGACGATATTATGGAGTCCAACTCTTTAAAGAAAGCTGATGTAAGAAAAATGGGGAGATTTTGACAAAGATAGAGAAACCTAGGAAGGGAAACCATTTTAATTGAATTTATACGACCAATCATGGACAGAGGTAGGGTTTTCTAACTTTCTATATTCTGTTTAAGTTTTGAAATAAAACTCCGTGAAGTTTAATTTGAATATTAATTTAGGATCTTTGGGGATTATCAAGCTGAGATAAGTAAAGTGATCTTTAACCACTTTGAACGGGACAGTTTCCAAAAAACCCCGTGTGTAGTCGTTGGAGAGGGGCACAAAGTCACTTTTTGTCCAATTGATTGAGTATCCCAGTATTCTGCCAAAAGAGGTGATTAAATCTAGAAGAGGGACTGACTTTTCCGAGTTTTGTAAGTAGAGTATCACATCGTTGGCATATAAACTAATAAGTGTTTCATTACCTCCCACTTTCAAACCCAGAATATTTGGGTGACTTCTTATTTTTAAGGCAAGGGGCTCTCCCGCGACGGCAGAAAGGGCCGGTGAGAGAGGGCACCCCCGCTGGACTGAACGGTGCAGGGGAAACAGAGTTGAATTGTCACCATTAGTTATAATAGAACACATTGGGCTGGCGTATATCAGTTTTACCCAAGATACAAATGACTCCCCGAACCCAAACCTGTACAGTGACTCAAACATGTAAGGCCACTCAATCTGGTCAAAAGCCTTTTGTGCATCAAGGATAAAATTGCTGCCCCATTAGCTTTCCCATGATCAGCATATGTAGTACTAAGGAGGCATCTGACATTGGAAAAAGAGAACCTTCCCGGGACAAATCCTGTCTGATCAGGATGGATAATAACCATATAACAATTTCAGCGTGGAAACAGGCCATCTCGGCCCTTCTAGTCCATGGCGAACTCTTACTCTCACCTAGTCCCACCGACCTGCACTTAGCCCATAATCCTCCATTCCTTTCCTGTCCATATAGCTATCCAATTTAACTTTAAATGACACATTGAACCTGCCTCAACCACTTCTGCTGGAAGCTCGTTCCACACAGCTACCACTTTCTGAGTAAAGAAGTTCCCCCTCATATTACCCCTAAACTTTTGCCCTTTAACCCTCAACTCATGTCCTCTTGTTTGAATCTTCCCCCACTCTCAATGGAAAAAGCCTATCCTCATCAACTCTATATATCCCCCTCATAATTTTAAATACCTCTATCAAGTCCCCCCCTCAACCTTCTACGCTCCAAAGAATAAAGACCTAACTTGTTCAACCTTTCACTGTAAGTTAGGTGCTGAAACCCAGGTAACATTCTAATAAATCTCCTCTGTACTCTCTCTATTTTGTTGAGTCATCACCTCTTTAGTATAGTCCGGGAAGATCAAGACCTTGTTTCCCTTGTACTGCATGGGTTGTAGTCTGCTGCGGTGCGGGATCAGCTCTTACACTTGAAAGTGATGGATACGTGCCAAGATGGTGCGCGGTTTCCTGCTGGCAGCTGGCTTCAGATAGAGAGAGTGATGCGCATGATCGACTTTAACCGGATATGGGAAATGCTCTTCTCCGAACAACTTGGGAATCAGTCTGGAAACAAATTCGGTGGGATTACCATCCTCCTCACCCTCTTGTATCCCTACAATCTTAATATTATGTCTCCGGGAACGAGCCCCTAAGTCATGCACTTTAGCTTCAAGCTGGCTATTTTGTCTCATTAGCTCTGAATACCTAACTTCAAGCTCTTGCACGGGTGTTTCAAGGTCACTGGTGGTTAGTTCTTGATTAGCCACACGGGCTTGTAAGTCAGCCTGGGAGGCCCCAAGTGCCTCAAACTTGGTCTCAGAAACATCAAAGCAGTCGTTAATGCCGTGCAGAATTGACTCAGAAATCTCCTGACCTAATTCCTTGCACATGGCCTAAGTTTTATCGGGCGGTATCTCAGACGCGGAGAAGTTCTTTACCGACCCGTTGTTAGCACAAACTTCGGTAGTTTGGCAGTCAGCAGTCTTGGCTTTATTTGCCTTCGGCATTGTCAAACCTTTCCAGACACTTCGTTTAGACATACACTGTTGGCCTATGAATGAATAGAACATGGTATAATAGTAATTTTATCGAGGCCTCGGAGAGGAGCACTGATCAAACACGTCTAATCCATACGCATGTGCACTAGCGCCCCCCTGAATTATTTTTAATAAGTAGATTGTTTTCTGCCTTGTGTGTATTGATTTAAATTCTAATTTTTTAACATATGATGGTATTCTCCAAAGAACATATGAAATTGCAAAATAATATTGAGGAGGATTTTAATTCAATTCTACCATCTGAACTAAGCTCTAGAGTCCTACAAGGAAACATAGTCTTTTTCAATTTTTTGATGGTGAAACATTTGACATGGATAACTGCAGGCATACATTTAAGGTGAGAGAGGTAAGTAACCATAGTAACATTACAGTCTGGGCCTGTATTGGGTTTTTCCATGATACAAAGGGAGATCATCTGCACAAACGTCCAGAACTTAGTTAATACAATACAGAGCAATAAACACAGAATGCTGGAGGAATTCGGCAGATCAGGCAGCATCTATAGAAATGAACATAGTCAACATTTCTGGCCGAGACCTTCATGAGAACAGCAAAGGAAGGGAGAAGATGCCAGAATAAGAAGGTGGGGTGAGGGGAAAGAGGAAAAACTAGAAGGTGATAGATGAACCCAGGTGGTTGGGGGGTGGGAGTGGGGGAATGAAGTAAGAAGATAGGAGGTGATAAGTAGAAAAGGTGAAGGTCTGGAGAAGGAGGAATCTGATAAGAGAAGGGAGTAGAACATGGGAGAAGGGGAAGGAGGAGGGGCATCTGGGTGAGATGGTAGGCTGTTGAGAAGAGGCCAGAGTGGGGAAATAAAGAAGAGCAAAGAGGCAGGAAAAAAGTATCAGAATTTGGAGAGTTCAGTGTTCGTGCCATCAGGTTGGATACTACCTCGAGAGAATATGAGGTGTAGTTCTTCCAACCTGAGGGTGGCCTCATTGTGACAGAAGAGGAGACTATGCACTGACATGTCAGACTGGGAATAGGGATAGGAATTTAAATGGTTGGCCACAGAGGAATTCTGCTTTTTGCAGATGGAGCTGAGGTACTTGACAAAGCAGTCTCCCAATCTCCGTGTGTGTGTGTGTGTGGGGGGGGGGGGAATAAATAAATGTGCCACATATCTCCTTTGAACTTGCCTCTCTCACCTTAAATGCATGTATTGAGATATTTTGACTCTGGGGGGTGGGGGGGAGTGACCACTGTCTAGCCTATCTATGCCTCTTATAATTTTATAAAGTTCTATTGGGTCACTCATCAGCTACTGCTGCTCAAGAGAAAACAAGCCTAGTTTGTCCAAACTTTCCTTGCAGCACACGCCCTGTAATCTAGGCAGCTTTGTAGTAAATAACTTAATGCAATACTTGAGGTGTAGCCTAATGGGAGGTTTATAAAGATACAACACAATATCCTGACTCTTGAATTTAGTACCCTATCTAATAAATGTCGTGCGCTATCTTTACCACTCTATTGTCTTGTATGGCTACTTTCAGGGGACTGTGGACTTGGATCCCAAGATTCCTCTGTATATCAGCACCTCAACCCCATTCTTCTCCCTTCTCCGATAACCTTTGAAACTCTTACTAATGAAGAACCTACCAATCTCCACTTTAAACATACTCAGTGACTCTCCCTCCACATATTCACTACCCTCTGGCTAAAGAAATTCTTCCTCATTTCTTTTCAAAAGCGATGCTTACATCACTTGTGTTTTGAGGCTGTACTGTCTGGTCCCAGATTCCCCCACTATAGGAAACACAATCTCCACATCCACTCAATCTAGGCCTTTAAATATTCAATAGATTTCCATAAGATCCCCCTTCATTCTTCTAAACTTCAGTGAGTACAGGCCTAGAGCAATCAAATGCTCCTCATAAGTTAACCCTTTCATTCTTGAGATCATTCCCATGAACCTTCTCTGGACCCTCTCCAATGCCCGATGTTAGCCTTGCTGGTCTATATATCCCAGTTTTTTTGTTTGCATCCCTCTTTAAATAAAGGCACAACATTTGCTACAGATGATGATGCAAATATCTCAGCTAGGGCTCCAAGAAATTCTTCTTGAAGCAAAATAATGTACTTGTTTGGTAATGATCGTGGAGGTCTGTGATTTAGCATATTTCATATGAAACATGTCACTTTTTGAGGATATCCTTGGCATTCCATGAATGACTCCCCTCCTCTACTCGGCAAATTAAACAACCTTTAGCTGGTACATCTTTTAACAGGTTCTGTTGTTCTCTTGCATCACTTTCTCTTATAGGTATTCAAGTTCAGTGGAGCTTTGGGTCTCATCGTGCTCTACATATAACTACAAAATAAGAGGCCAGTCATTTAAAATTGAGATACTGGGTAACTTCTTCTCAGAGGGCGGTGAGTGTCCCGAACTCTCTGTCCTGGATGAAAGCTGGATCACTAGAAGTATTTAAAGTGGAGTTGGATAAACATTTAATAGATCATGGAATAGGAGAGTATGGAGAGGAGATGCAGAAGACAAGTTGACGTTAGCGTAGATCAGTCATGATAGTAGTAAATGGTAGGGCAGGCTTGAAGGGCCTGGTGACCTACTTCTGTTCCTATTATGTTCATTGGGCACCCATCTATATTGATCCCCTCTTCCTGGACTTGGTTCCTAGCCCTCTATGCCTAAGCGATTCTTTTTAAATGCTATTACTTTCTCTGCTAGTGAATTCTAGCTACTCACCATTCACTGGGTGGAAAAAGTCACTCTCCAATTTTCCCCCCTAAATCTTTTATCCTATACTCTAAATCTGCCTCCTGTAGTTTTATTCACTTCTAACAAGGTGATACTTTTTTGCTGTCAACCCTTCCTAAACCCCTCATAATTTTGTATTTATAGAACATAGACCAGCACAGCATAGGAATAGGTCATCTGGTCCACAATGTGGTGTCAAACCAGTTAAAAAGCAAATCAAAAACACCCAAACACTAATCCCTCCTACCTACATCATGTCCATGTTCCGCCATCTTCCTTATATCCATATACCAAACATCTCTTGAAAGCCTCTGATGTATTTGTCTCTACCACCATACCAGGCAGTGCATTCCTCAACTCTGTGAGTTTAAAAAAAAAATTACCCTTCACGTCCCCCATGAACCTAAACCTCTCACCTTCAATGTGTACCACCTGGTAATAGACATTTCAACCCTGGGAACCCTGTCCGCTCTACCTAGAAGAAGGAAGATAGGCCATCAACTGTTCGCTGTTGATGTTTCTGTAGCAGGCAATTTCTTTTTTACGAGGTTGAATTGCTAGCTCAACGCTCAACCCAGCATGGTTGGAAAGCATGGCTGGATTCGAACTCGGAACCTTCCGCCCCGAAGTCCAGTGCTGATGCCACTACGTCACCAGCTGGCGTCTGCTCTACCTATGCCTCTCATAACCTTGTAAACCTATATCGGATCTCCCCTCCGCATCTGGTGCTCCAGGGAAAACAACCTAAGTTTATCCAGTCTCTCGTGATAGCATATGCCCTCTCAACCTGGCAGCATCCTGCTAAATCTGTTCTGCACCCTCTCTAAAGCTTCAATATCCTTACTATGGGGGTGGGAGGAACTAGAATTGTACACAATACACCTGGAGGCAGCCTAACCAGAATTTTATTAAGTTGCAATATAACCTCTTGAACTTTGAACTCAATGACTCCATAAGCCTTCTTAGCTGCGTTATCGTCCCATATAGCCACTTACAATGAGCTATGAACTTAGCTCCCAAGATCTCTCTGCTCAACAAAACTGTTAAGGATCTTACCCTTAACAGTGTACTGTCTCCTTCCATTTGCCCTACCGAGGTACACCTCACACTTATCTGGGTTAAACTCCATCTGCATTTTTGTCTATCTTTTGAGGCTGAGTTGCTACCTTGACACTCAACCCAGCATGGACGAAAAGCTTGCAAAGAGCTGGCTGGATTCGAGCCCAGGGCCACTCACCTCAAAGTCCAGTACAGGTGCCACAACATCTCTGGCTAGCCGTGAGTATATGTGACCACTTTTTTTAAAGTTGACTGCATGTTCCCAGTACTAGATGAGAAAACATGTATAACAGTTGTCTGCAGATGCCTGATGCATCCAAACCAGGATGTCCTTTCTAATTGGGTATCCAATACTTCCAAGTAATTATAACATTGTTCAAGGGGCTTTTATGCGAAATGGAGAGATGTGTGTCACTTGCAGGCTGAAGAGATTAATTTGTCATCGTGCTTGGTACAGCATCATGGAACAAGGGCCTATTCCTGTGCTATACTGTCCCATATTCTATCTATTCAAGAAGACATTGGTGCTTTTATTATCATAACTCTATTAGTAGTTCATTAGACTGTAGTGCCTTTAACTGGTCTTCAGAACCCTTCTTATGCTCTTTTAAATGTACTACATACAAATTGATAATTCGTTATGGACTTCTAGTGAGCGCTATCTTCCTGCTTGTGCCATTATCAGATGTTTCCCCCACACTAAGGGTCTTTTGTTATGGGATACTACACACATACTTGCTATCTAAATCTATTTTGGTTTATGTCTGTGTTGCTGTTTGGGAAGCTTTGAGGAACAAAGGTATATGATGCAAGTTGTTGGTATCATTAAACACTGCAAGATCTTTGTTTTCCTCTTATTACACAAATTCTAATAGAGAAGAAGAGCAATAGAACTTGTCGGAGTGGTTTGAGACCTTCATACAACACTGAACAGAAAGTGAATTAAAACTATACAGCAAATGTGCTAACAAATCATCAATTTGTACATGGTCTCTAACTTTCTAGTTCTGATATCCTTAATCATTCTAAGTGGGATATACTATATAGGCCGGTTTTTCCTTGAGAATAATAAAGATGAACTTTAGGAATCCATGTACAACCGCTTATACATTTTTAAAAGGAGATGCCAGCATTCGGGTTATAATGGAGTAAGGATTGACTGGTGCGTGCACCTAGCAGATAGAATCATGTAAGCAATCAGTTTAGAAGAAGTCATTGTGAGTGGCAGTAAGTACATCTAAAGAAGGTATGGTTCTCTCATATTATCTCAATAAGAAACTAAATGATGAGATCAATAAGATTCCTGCAGTGTATAAAATAATGGAGATTGTGTTTTCATGTCATCATTGTTCCTGATTTGCCCTTATTGGTATCCTTCACACTTCATTTCAATAAATACCTCCCACCTGTTCCTGTCTTCTTAAAGAAACATTTCTCTAGCTGGATTATCTAAAATGGATGTGAATATTATGCAGTAAGATATTTTCGCCAGTTTAGACAATGGAGCGTTAAGTTGCCAGCAGAATGTATATCAAGGATGGTGTTAAATCCACTTAACATGTCTATTTTCTCTTAAACTTCAATCTTGTTTAATAATTTAAACATGATTAAAATCACACTGTCCTTGGAATACGTGATAGGTTAGTACTTTTACTACAATTATGTGGGAGATGCATGGGGCTATTTGTGATTTGGAGGGCATGTTTATAAGATTGTTATATTGTGTACGGTCATGCACTTTGGTAGAAGAAACAAAAGGGTTGAGTATTTTCTAAATGGAGAGAAAATACAAAAAACGGAGGCGGAAAGGGAATCCTTGTGCAGGATTCTCTAAGAGTTAATTTGCAGGTCGAGTCTGTGGTTAGGAAGCAAATGTGACATTAATATTCATTTCAAGAGGTCTAGAATATAAAAGCAAGGATATAATCTTGAGACTCTATAAAGCACTAGTGATACCTCACTTGGAGTATTGTGAGCAGTTTCTGGGCTCCTTATCTTAGAAACTGGAGAGGGTTCAAAGGAGGGTCATGAAAATGATTCCAGGGTTGAATGGCTTGTCATATGAAGAGTGTTTGATGGCTCTGGGCCTGTATTCACTAGAATTCAGAAGAATGAGGAGTGACCTCATTGAAAATTATTGAATGGTGAAAGGCCTTCATAGAGTCGATGTGGAGAGGATGTTTCCTGTGATGGAAGAATTTAAGACCAGAATCTCCAGAATAGAGGGGCGTCGTTTGGAAAAGAGATGAGGAGGAATTTCTTTAGCCAGAGAGTGGTAAATCCCTTTAATTTTCTGCCACAGGCAGCTGTGGAGACAAAGTCTTTATGTTTATTTAAGGCAGTGTTTGATAGATTCTTAGTTGGTCAGGCATGAAGAAATATGGGGAGAAGGCGGGAGATTAGGGCTGAGAGGAAAATTGGATCAGCCATGATGAAATAGCGGAGCAGACTCTATGGGCATACGGCCTAATTCTGCTTTTATGTCTTAAAGACACTTCAGAGTAGCCATGGCCCTCTTGTCATGAGGCTCTGGAATTTATTCATAGTGCTGTACAGTGCAAAAGTAGGTCTTTCAGCCCTTTGTAAGCACAGCAGCCATTAAATACTTGTCTGTATTCTTCCTGTCTTAGTTTGTGATCTAACATTGGTTAATCAAGAGTTTGACCAAATGCTACTTAAATGTAGTGAAAATACCTGCCTCCACCACCACATAAGCAACATGTTCTAAACAGCTGGGTGGAAAAAGCTCTTTGTCAGATTCTATTTAAACCTCTTGTCTATTTTATTAAACGTGTGCCCTCAAGTTTTGGGTGTTCAGCCTATCCAATCTCTCTCAAAGGAAAAGCAACACGCCTTATTCTGAATGGTATTAAGTTTGGATAGATCCAAAGAGAATCTTTCTTTCACTCTTTTGCACCAGTAACGTCTCCTTGAGACCAGGATTGCCGTTCTGTAATGGTACTTGAGGGCTTGAATTGGAACATATGGATCTAAAGTGGGAATCTACCCCTCCACACCCACCACACCATTCCATGGTCATATTTAGCATTTAGACGGTGAGAAGATGAATTATCCTTGTCAGTTAAGCAAATATTTAAAGGACCTGTATATTCTGGTTGCAGCTGAGTTGTGATGTTCCTGGTGGATTCTGGCTGAGCTTACGAAATCTCACAATTGTCAGCATTTTACAAAATCTTGTTCTATATTATCTGTTCACTCAAAGCTATATGACTGTTTTAACTATCGACGAGCTTATATAGAGACAATATGTGAAATAATTGGTTATTTTGTGTTTCATAATCATATACCCCATGTAAACCTGTTAGTCTCACAATGAAAAGCCATGGTTTACAACCTTTCATATCTCTTATCATATTGACATTTTAACTAATTTTTCTTCATATAGTCGTTCTTGAGAGGAGACTATACATTTTTTCTACAGATAGTAGCAAGTCATTGGTGGATTGTTTTTTAAATTTTAGTGATATCAAATATAATCCCTTTTTAGAGGGCAAAGAACCTTTTTTTCTCTTTTGTCCATCAGTGCAGTTTGTGGTGAAAGGTAATATAAGGAACAGCAAATGGCTGGGGTAAAACATTTTTCATGTTTGTTTGTCTCCCAATCTACATTACCCTTAGAACGGATGCAGTAGAGAAGAGACGGTCACACCTCTTTGGATTTGCTAAGGGGAAACTGAGATGCATACTGTTACGTACCCCGTAACTGGGTTGCCAAACCAGCAGAAATGGACCACTTAGTTGGAGTCTGGATTACTGGAACTAAGAAAGTTTTAATAAAGAAATAAGCAACACAGTACTCTAATAGCAAGGATATAAATGCAACAGGTTAGCAATGAATAAACGCACATGTACACGGAACTATGATAATAGGATCAATCAAGCTCTATCGCAGTCTAGGGGTAAATGATCAGTTTCAAGTGACGCAAAGTTCAGTTCAGTTTGCAGTAATTGCTGTTGTGCCGTTGGGGCGGGGAGAAGAGAGAGAGCGAAAGCGAATGAATATTCAAAACGGATTCCGAACAGACCCTCGATATTCCTCGCAGTTAGCTTTCGGACGAGCCCTTTGTAATGTCTCCTGAGGTCACCGACTGTGACCCCTCCGTTCCAGATACGATTGTTCTTCTGCTGTGAACCCGGCACCCAGGCAAGGGCGGACACACACATCGGGTTCCCGCTCGACCGTATCTTTCCACCCTGTGCGTCTATGGCTGGTCCCGCGACCAGACCTCCAAAACTCCTACCAACTTGTGGGGGCACACCGCTTCCAGGGTCTCGTTACCTCGTGGTGTCGTGTGTCTGTTGCCTTAGCAAACCTGTCCCTTTTTATCCCCCTGCTGGAGTATTGCCTGTCCATCAAACTTCAAACAGTTCAGGGTTCAAAGCCACCGGTCTCTGACAATACTCGGAACTGTGTCTCCTTTTCGTTAATCCCTCTCGTCTCTCATTAACATTTCTGAATGTTCCCCCGTTGTCCTCTTATCGGCATCAATCTTCTGATAATTTGGTCTGTCGTCACAATACACAGGCCATAATCCAGTTCATACCCAGCAGTTGTATAACAGAAGTCTTTCTGAACAACAGGCTGTTCCCAGGTGCACATATTGAGACAGACATCAAGTGCTGCTAGAAGGTAGTCATTTTGGTGAAGAACGTCCTTTGGTCTCACCATAACTTGGCCTTCCAACACAGTAAGATGCCCATTAGAGAATGCTACTGAATGCACTGTGGGGAAGGACCGTGACTTTTGCATGCCACAGTATATAGCAGTAAAAGTGAGTGGAAAGTTGGATGATTGGGAAGCTTTTAAAATCCCAGGGAAAAAAGCTATAGGAAGGGAAAAGATGAAATATGAGACTGGCCAGTAGTATAAAACAGAATACTAAAAGATTTTTCAGTTATATAAAGAGTAAAGAGCAGGAAGGGAATGGAAGATTATGGGCTGAGTGCAGGTCGGTGGGACTAGGTGAGAGTAAAGAGTGCGGCATGGACTAGAAGTGCCGAGATGGCCTGTTTCCGTGCTGTAATTGTTATATGGTTATTACTACACGTGGAAAGGCAGAATTGAGTTGGGCAGCTTTTCAAATAATGAAAGCTTGTATCACCTTCAAATGTGGCCACAGTGGTATGTTTGTTTGCATTCTTTTGTTTTTAAATAAAGTTTACCTAATCTAACAATACAGAACAACAACCAGCTGACTTGGACATTGCATGGTGGAGGGGCAAGTCCAGTGTTCCACAACATTAGCGACAGGTGGAACCTCAGTATGTAGCCACTCTTGGTGCCAATTTATCTTGAGTCCACACACTGATACAGCCACACACGAAGATGGTCATCAGGATGAGAACAACATTGAGTACATTTTTTCGTCGTTCTTGGGGATCTTGTGCCTTGTGATCCATCGGACTGGTGTTCCCTTGCACTAATGCAATGGAATTGGCAAGCTGAACGTGTACCCATTTAAACCTAATGAAGTTCACCCATTTTAATGGAGGGGAACAGCTGCAGAATAGTACTGGTTAATTTATATTTTAAATTGAGTTTGTTAATTAGTGTTTTTAATCTGTTCATTGTTCTTTTTTAATATTTTTATAAGTTTAGGAATGTCAGTAGTTTGACTGTCTTTCGGTTTATTCAGCTGTTGTATAGATTAGGCTTGTACTAACCTGCCTATTTACTGAAACTCAGATAGTGCATTGATAGTGGTAGCTCCACAAAAGATAAGCAAATAGTAAACATGAACGATAATGTTGCATGTGAGCAGCTCATCATTGGAAGCAAGATTGGGCATTTTATTTGTCAAATTATTAATTTTCAGCACACTGGTGTAAGGAGAGAACTGGATCAGTCATTTACATGACATTACACTCCAGTGAGGCATTATTTAGGATGTTACAGGCCCACTGTACCTGTTTCTTCATTTAGTTAGTCATCAGATAATGCTAAAGCTCAATTTTCCTTTCTGTTTCAAAACATAGAATGTTAGGCCTCAAAAATAAATTTAAAACTATGTACATATTACAGTATGAGGATTGGTTTGGGAAAGGAGAGGTAGGGTTTAGGGTGAATGGCTTCCCTGATTTCACTGCTAAGGTTTTAAAATTACTCTTAGCTAGTCCCAAAATAAACACTTTTATTTGCAACACTGTGCTATCATGTTCTGATGTGATTGAGGTGTTTCCTTGTACAATAACTTATTTCACTGGAGTTTGACTATCAATGTGTACACGTTCTGCACGTAGCACTGTCATTAAACCATCAAGCATTTGGCTGGGAGCCAAAGTTTGCAGGAAACAGCTATCCTATTCCCAAACATTACTGTTCATGATTACGTTGTAGATAACATGTTGCAAATTACAGTCAGATAATTGTATTCCAACAGCATACAAGGGCACAAAATTAATCCTTCTAGATACTTTCAGCCATCTAGTTGTACTTTGTTTTAGGTTTGTACCCAAGTAATTCATGTTTTATTCTCAGGCTGACTGGGCATCACCCCTCACCAGTACCATTCCAATGCTGATTAGGTCTCATTCTTGAGCTCATGCTCTCTATTTTCTTTTCCAGAAAATTTTGACTTCTCTGACAGCATGGAGTTTGCAGTGAGAAGTTGTTATTTGGTGTTAAGGATTTGTGTAGTTTTATATACTTTAAGGAGATTTGTTATGTCACTAAATACTCCAGCAAGTTTTTACAGATGAACCTTAGAGAACATTCTTACAGGTTGCATCACTGTCTGGTATGGAGGTGCCAATGTACAGAATCATAGCCTTCAGAGGTTTGTAGACCACTTTTTTTTAAACTGGCCACTTTGTAGTAATGAGGAATTGCCTTGTATTCCTCTTGTTGAACCAAGATTTCATATTTGTGACTTTCTGATCTCTTGGCATCTTTTCCCAGTCCAAGGAAGACTGTAAGATCTCTATCCTCATTTTCCTCAGTGAGAAGGGATGCAAATCATCTGCACCAGGTAACTTGTGCACTCTTAAGTGTGACCAGCCTTTCTAGGACATGCTGCCAGTGAAGTTCACCCATCCGTAGCCTCTACCATCTCTGCTTTAGTTACTATTTAGTCAGCATCCTTTTTTTCATTAAGAATTTTAGCCTTTTCATCCCCAATTTATCTTAGCTCGCCTCTTTGCTATGTAAGGAATTTTTGCTCCCTTGTATGTTAACTGCCATTTTATTCTTGCCAATCTTGTTTTCCTTTTCACTTCCTCCCTCAAATTTATTAATCTTGTTTTTCCTCATTACCTTTACTGATGAAGTCATAGTGGAAGTAACGCATTCTCAATCCAGGATTGTATTTTATCTGGTTCTTAGTAATTCACCTAATGTGCATTGTGCAACATTTTTTTTTTGTTTCCTGTTTTCTTAATCTGCCTTGTCCGTGTTCACTTAGTTCCAGGATAATTTATTTTTAAGTAATTCAACTTGTAGTTGAAGTTTAATTAAGACAGTTCCTTGTAATATTAATGCCACTTGCAAGATAATTTCTGTATGGACTCCTTGGTCCATCAAATTATTTGCACCAGGTAACTTGTTCACTCTCAAGGGGCTTTTGTTTTAGTGGCAAACTGATGCTCTGTGTTATGTCTATTTAATTTGGTGATGTTGGATTCTCGGGTAGATGGTGGTGGCATCCGTTAATCTTGCGAGACCATGAATCTGCACCTGGAAGGTTTCCAGGGCGCAGGCCTGGCCAAGGTTGTATGGAAGACCGGCAGTTGCCCATGCAGCAAGTCTCCCCACTCCACGACACTGATGTTGTCTAAGGGAAGGGCAAGGGCTGATACAGCTTGGCACTAGTGTCGTCACAGAAATTGCCAGAATGAGGTTGAAGACAAGGTTGGACTGCCTTAGGGACTCCAGCTCCGGATGCGTCCTCAGGGTTTACTCCCGTAGTCTTTCCCATGAGTTGGTATGGCCGCAAGGCAGCGGAGGTTTGAAATCAGAGTTTTCCCTCTCTTAGATGGACTGCCTTCCCAGGTTGACGAGCTGCATCTACCCGAAACACTGGTTATAAGGTGCCAGGACCCACCTTCACCTCTTCTCCTGTCAGTAGAAACAGTTCCACCAGGCTTAGAGGCTAAGCCACATGAGAAGGCCAGGAGTTGGACTTGGTTGTCAGAGGCTATTTGAGGCACATGCCGTGAGGAGCACTTTTAGGTAGTGGGAGCTTGTCCCCATTGCCACTCCTCAGCTTGACAACCTTGGAATCTCAGGTAGGAAGTTAGTGCGATATAATACAATCTCCTTTTCTTCATTGATGGGATATGTGGATGACTGGCAAGCCAATTATATTGCCCAATCGTAGTATGTGAGTGGATACAGTACATAAATATTGGGTCTGAATGGAAAAGGAGGATAGCAAGTAAGACAGATTTCTTAATAACCAAATTATTGTGACTGCCAAATTATTACACTTTTACTGATAGTGGCTTTTTTAATTGCAAGATTATTTGCTAAACCATATTCATGGTAGGATTTGGTTGCCAAATTAAAGCAGTACCCCAGGGCTGGTGAATCTTTTTCAGAGTGTGTTCAAATTGGCGATAATCTTCTTTTTAAAAAAAAAATCTCCAGTGTGCCATGGTAATTTTGAATCAGAATCAGGTTAATTATCACTGACATGTTATGAAATTTATATTGTGGCAATAGTACAGTGCAATATATAAAAATATTGCTATAATAAGAAAGAGAAAAAAGTAGTGCAAAAAGAGAACAAAAAGTAAGGTAGTGTTCATGGTCTGTTCAGAATTCCAAAGGCAGGAGGGAGAACACTGTTTCTAAAACATTGTGTGTGCGTCTTTAGGCTCCTCCACCTGCTCCCCAGTGATAGTAACAAGAAGAGAGCATATCCTGGATGGTGGTTCTTAACAATGGATGTCACCTTCTTGAGACTTTGCCTTTTGAAGATGTCCTCTATGGTGCGGAGGGTTGTGCCTAGGATGGAGCTGGCAGAGTTTACAATCCCCTGAAGTTTTTATCATTTAATCAGCAGAGATTATCATTGGTTAATGAATTAGTAAAAATAATTATGGACTGTTTTGTTAAGGAAGAAGGATGAATCCTGTTGCTTATTTATAGTATGTCTATTTTTTGTTTTACTAGTAATAAAAGTATAAAGGAAATGAATTTAAATGGAGCATTTTAGAAAACCTATTCAAAACTTATTGATATTAATGCTTTAAAGGACAATTGAAAAATAACATTTCTAATTGGTATTGTTCTCGTAACCAATTACTATCCAAATACTGATGTGTACACCAGATCTGCAAAGATTTCAAAAGATGTCATCCAATATCACATGTCTTGTAACTGTATAGGTGGCGCCAAGCTGGTTTGAGACGATTCCTGTGAAAACATCTTACTGCTCTTGGGTTGTAAAATATCATTTGCTGTTTCATATGGCAGTAAAGATAATTATTATGCATCTTTTTATTATCGGTGTGTGTTTTAAAGAATCAAAGGGCAGCACTGCAAGTCTGCAAGTTGTTTGCCAACAATTTTTTTGCGGTACCATCTTCAGCATCCATGCTATAGATTTGATGCCCCCCCCCCATCCCCACCCCCTTTTTATTAGGCCATTAGATTATGAAGCAAGTAATATAGCTACTGTTGCACCTCTTTGGTTTGGAATCAGAGCCTAATGTTTCTCTGCATTGTTAATAGTGCATCTATATTAGGGATTACAAACACAGTGGATTCCACTTAATGGGGCCGTGGGTTAATCAGGGTGCTGCTTATTTGAGAAAACTCCTAAAGAACAAAACAAAAATTGAGAAAATAGCCGGGATTACCTTCATTTACTTGGGACACTATGCTGCTTAATTAGAACAGAAAACTGTTGCTGAACAGTTTCTGATTCGTGTCAGTGCATCCACTTGTGTGGCTGTTAGATAATACACCACACTTGGACAGAACAGTTTTTAAATAGTGTAAGTTGCGTGTTTGTGTTCAAAAAGCAGTGATTTTTGTCGCTGATAGTTGACGAGAAATGAGCAGCAAGACAATTCAGAATTGTTTTGCCCACTGAAGTTTCAAGCAGAAAATGGTACAAGTGAAAATGAAATGATTTCATTACTTCAACACTTTAGGAACTATGAAGAATTTGAAGGTATCAACAGTCATCTTGAATGTTAAAATGAAAATGAAGATTTGGAGGATACAATTTTTGAAAACATTGTACGTAGGCAGTCCATTATCTACATTAGGTGTCTGCGCTGATTTTGTTCATTTACGATCAATCAAAAGAACATGGCAGTATACATTGGATGAATTCTTCCATCGATACCTATTAGGGGCTTATACACAGTTTAATAGTACTGTAGTAGTATTGATAATGTTCTAGTTCTGTATTTCATTTAAATACACAATTTGTTACTCAGTTAAATGGTAGTTGGTATTTTTTCTACCTCTTTAACTATCTACATCAAACTTTGGCTATTTAACCACGTGATTGGGGCAGAATGCATTGGTCTTGTTGTATCCCAATTAACCAGAGTCCACTATATTATATTGTGACAAGATCTCATCTTTTATATGAAAGCTACGTTAGCTGATTCTGGCATACTGAAACAGGTTAAAATAATTTTGTCATAAATTTTTTGTTACGTATAGATATTGATCTGGAAGGATCATATTGAAATGGAATAATGGCTAAAAGTCTTAGTAGCTGTTTGTTGAAGCCATTTGATTACAAAGTAAATAGCAATCTTGTCAGATCATATCAAGCAGGTAGTTAGTTCTGAGTGCTTCTCTTGTGGCTTAGTGGTTCTTCTTGTATCTGAATGCTAGCCACCTCAAAGCAAGATCAGTAAAATTGAATAAAAAGGTAATGTTTTGGTCCCTGAACTGTGCTGTCTGTCTTTGCAACACCAAGCTGTAATATAAATTATTGGAATGAAATCAATAGCTTGCAACTGCTAGCACATCCTTCAATATACACTTAAGGCATGAAATATTTGCAGATCTGTGAGGAGCTTAAGTTAACCTCATTTTATTTTGCTTACTTGACAATAAACAGAAGCAATTCTTTATGAGAGATTTGATTGGAACACGTATTTATAAAATGATCATTTCTTGTGCAGAACTTAATTACAGGAAGTACAAAATGTTTTATGATAACTTGAGATAACCTTACAACTCACTCCGAAAAGCAAGCAAACTATCTTGTAGAATAATTAGCATTTAAAAACAATTTTATGTGACTTTTATTATCTTGGTTTGAGGTATCAAATACTATCAAAAATTTCTGTAATATTTTTGCCAGTTGCTTTCTGACTAAAATGGTTTCTTAAATGTATAAGTACTCCTGATTAACAACAATTGTTGGACAGCCAAGCATCACCATGTTGACAGTGAAAATAAACTACAATCTTTTAAGGTGTGCTGTATATAAATCAAGTTATGCCTTGTCCTACCTCTACCAGGGTTTGTGATCTGTGAGATGGAATTTGCCTCTGCTTAGTCTGCAAAAGCAGTAATATAAACTTAAAGTTGACTGTTTTCAGTTTACCTTTGGTATAAAACGAATCCTCTTAATTGTGGTTGCAATTTCCAATACTACTTCAACATTGCTTGAGATCAACTATTGACACAGTGTTTAGTGTGTTTAGTCTACAAATTATTTTAAATCTTTGGGCTACAAACTATGTAAAGAAGGCTAGGTAGAAATTTCCAATCCCAAGCAACACACATAAAAGTTGCTGGTGAACGCAGCAGGCCGGGCAGCATCTCTAGGAAGAGGTACAGTGGACGTTTCGGGCCGAGACCTGATGAAGGGTCTCAGCCCAAAACGTCGACTGTACCTCTTCCTAGAGATGCTGCCTGGCCTGCTGTGTTCACCAGCAACTTTTATGTGTGTTGCTTGAAATTCCAGCATCTGCAGGTTTCCTCGTGTTTGCATTTCCAATCCCAATCTTGAACTAGAGGATGCGCAAGAATAAGTTGGATACAATTATACCTAAAACTCAAAGAAGGATACATATTGTACTTATGAGCAGTTTAAAATAAACGCGCTTACAACACGCTGGAGGAACTCAGCAGGTCGGGCAGCATCCGTGGAAACGATGAGTCGATGTTTCGGGCCGGAACCCTTCGTCAGGACTGAAGAGGGAAGGGGCAGAGGCCCTATAAAGAAGGTGGGGGGAGTGTGGGAAGGAGAAGGCTGGTAGGTTCCAGGTGAAAAACCAGTAAGGGGAAAGATAAAGGGGTGGGGGAGGGGAAGCAGGGAGGTGATAGGCAGGAAAGGTGAAGAAGGAGTAGGGGAAAACACAATGGGTAGTAGAAGGAGGCGGAACCATAAGGGAGGTGATAGGCAGCTGGGGGAGGGGGCAGCATGACAGAGGGATAGAGGAAGGGATGGGGAGGAAATGACCGGAAGTTGGAGAATTCTATGTTCATACCAAGGGGCTGGAGACTACCTAGACAGTATATGAGGTGTTGCTTCTCCAACCTGAGTTTGGCCTCATCATGGCAGTGGAGGAGTCCAACCTGAGTTTGGCCTCATCATATTCCGCCTCCTTCTACTACCCATTGTGTTTTCCCCTATTCTTCACCTTTCCTGCCTATCACCTCCCTGCTTCCCCTCCCCACCCCTTTATCTTTCCCCTTACTGGTTTTTTACCTGGTACCTACCAGCCTTCTCCTTCTCACCCTCCCCCCACCTTCTTTATAGGGCCTCTGCCCCTTCCCTCTACAGTCCTGACGAAGGGCTCTGGCCTGAAATGTCGACTCATTGTTTCCACGGGTGCTGCCTGACTTGCTGAGGTCCTCCAGTGTGTTGTGAGTGTTGCTTTGAACCCAGCATCTGCAGAGTATTTTGTGTTTAAAATAAACTTAGCTGTGCACAATGTTATACCCTTCTAAAATCTGTTAAGTCAAAGCATCCAAGGTATTAAATATCCAGCAACACACATGAAAGTTGCTGGTGAACGCAGCAGGCTAGGCGGCATCTCTAGGAAGAAGTACAGTCGACGTTTCCGGCCGAGACCCTTTGTCAGGACGAACTGAAAGAAGAGCTAGTAAGAGATTTGAAAGTGGGAGGGGGAGATCCAAAATGATAGGAAAAGACAGGATGGGGAGGGATGGAGCCAAGAGCAGGACAGTTGATTGGCAAAAGGGATATGAGAGGATCATGGGACAGGAGGTCCGGGGAGAAAGAAAGGGGGAGGGGGGAAACCAGAGGATGGGCAAGGAGCATAGTGAGAGGGACAGAGGGAGAAAAAGAGAGAGAGAAAAAAGAAAATATATATATATATATATATACACACACACACACACACACACACACACACACACACACACACACACACACACACACACACACACACACACACACACACACACACACACACACACACAATAAATAAATAAATAAATAACAGATGGGGTACAAGGGGGAGGAGGGGCATTAATGGAAGTTAGAGAAGTCAATGTTCATGCCATCAGGTTGGAGGCTACCCAGACAGAATATAAGGTGTTTTTCCTCCAACCTGAGTGTGGCTTCATCTTGACAGTAGAGGAGGCCGTGGATAGACATGTCAGAATGGGACGTGGAATTAAAATGTGTGGCCACTGGGAGATCCTGCTTTCTCTGGCAGACAGAGCGTGGGTGTTCAGCGAAACAGTCTCCCAGTCTGCACTGGGTCTCGCCAATATATAGAAGGCCGCATTGGGAGCACCGGACGCAGTATATCACCCCAGCCGACTCACAGGTGAAGTGTCGCCTCACCTGGAAGGACTGTCTGGGGCCCTGAATGTTAGTGAGGGAGGAAGTGTAAGGGCATATGTAGCACTTGTTCCACTTACAAGGATAAGTGCTGGGAAGATCGGTGGGGAGGGATGGGGGGGGAACGAATGGACAAGGGAGTCGCGTAGGGAGCGATCCCTGCGGTAAGCTGGGGGGTGGGGGAGGGAAAAATGTGCTTAGTGGTGGGATCCCATTGGAGGTGGCGGAAGCTACGGAGAATTATACGTTGGACCCGGAGGCTGGTGGGGTGGTAGGTGAGGACCGGGGGACCCTATTCCTAGTGGGTTGACGGGAGGATGGGGTGAGAGCAGATGTGCGTGAAATGGGAGAGATGCATTTGAGAGCAGAGTTGATGGCATGAACATTGACTTCACAAACTTGTGCTAATGCCCCACCTCCCGCTCATACCCCATCCGTTATTTATTTATATACACACATTCTTTCTCTCTCTCTCTCCTTTTTCTCCCACTGTCCCTCTGACGATACCCCTTGCCCACCCTCTGGGTCCCCCCCACCCCTTCTCCCTGAGCCTCCTGTCCCATGATCCTCTCATATCCCTTTTGCCAATCAACTGTTCAGCTCTTGGCTCCATCCCTCCCCCTCCTGTCTTCTCCTATCATTTTGGATCTCCCCCTCCCCCTCCCACTTTCAAATCTCTTACTAGCTCTTCTTTCAGTTTGTCCTGACGAAGGGTCTTGGCCCGAAACGTCGACTGTACCTCTTCCTGGAGGTGCTTCCTGGCCTGCTGCGTTCACCAGCAACTTTTACGTGTGTTGCTTGAAATTCCAGCATCCACAGATTTCCTGGTGAAGGCATTAAATATGTTTGTATTCTTGCATCAAAACAATGGTTTTAAAGCTAGTGAATAGACTATACCTTCAGGGATTGCTAGAGTTAGGAATGATCTGCCTAAATATTCAGGTCTAAAGCAGATGTTCAGTGACTTGCCACTTGCTTATATACATTTTTTAAAAAAAAAATCACATTCCAATTGAATGATCTTGTTTTTCAGTATACATTGGCAAGTGGATCTTAGCAGTTGCAGGAAATGAGAATTGCATTTCAAATTATCTTTGAAACAATATTCACTTTTTGTAAATCAATTTCTACTATGCGATGAAGGAAATTTTTAACTCTGCCAATTCATCCAATGACCACTCTGAGATGGGGTTACTTAAGTGAGGCTTGACTTGCCATGTTGACATCTATGTTGGAGACGAGCATTATCTTTTTTTTGCTTCAAACCTTAGAGTAATGTAATAA
Source organism: Mobula birostris (assembly GCF_030028105.1). Lineage (NCBI taxonomy): Eukaryota > Metazoa > Chordata > Chondrichthyes > Myliobatiformes > Myliobatidae > Mobula > Mobula birostris. The sequence continues at coordinate 187,411,303 of NC_092370.1, read as the reverse complement.
TGACATTTCATTTGCAATTATAGTAAACATCTAAATTTTATTTTAAAATGAGCTATATTTTGGCATACATTTCTGTACTCTATTCCCATTACTTTGACCTGGCTGTTTTATCCTGAGTGGCTTCTGCTAGGAACACAAGACTGCACATTTCTTCCTTAAAGAGAAACTATTTGTATTGTTCCAAACAGCATCTCCAGAAAGCAAGCACACCAAAACGGTCAAGATAATTTAGTCCTAGAAATTCAACCATGTCACACTTGCTGTTTGTGTTACAGTACTTAAATGAAGTGTAAACTCAATTGGCATTTCCTACCATGCACTCCATCAAAGCAGCTTAGAAATTGGCTGTTCCTCTGCAGATATGAACATATAAGCACAGACAACTGGGCATAACACATCGATTTTAGTTATTGTGCAATCCACATTTGATATCAATGCTGAAACTTCAATTCTAATTTGCACCAAGGCCATAGGTCCCAACCAAAGAAGCATCGCTGAATGGAAAAAATAAATTCCTCTAGCAGTTCTTAAGAGAGCAGATCTATCAGCACCATTGTGGTTGGACAGTGGGGGGTGGGGAATAGTAGTTAGTTGAATTGATAGTTTACAACCCTGTGGCATTTGGAAAAGTGGAGCAGCTTGAGGTAGAGGATGCAAGGACAGGTACAGGAACAGATCTACCACTTTTTTTGATCCTCGTATGGACATTGTGGCAGCAAAGGTGGACACTTAGAGCTAGAACTAGAAGCAATTCAAATCTACCTGTCCTCATCCTATTAAAGAAAGCATATGGTCTTATGAATAAAATACTTAAAAATTGAGTCCATCAGAACAGATCTCACCCTTTTTCTATTCACATGACGTGTAGGTCCTGGCAAGTCTAAGATTAATTCCCTGTTCTGAATTGAATGGCTTGCTAGATCATTTGAGAGAACAGTAAAGAGTCAAATGCACACCTTTGTTTCTGAAAATGATTGTAAGTATCTCCAAAAAGCGTCAGTAAATCCAGTGACACACATAAAAGTTGCTGGTGAACGCAGCAGGCCAGGCAGCATCTCTAGGAAGAGGTGCAGTCGACGTTTCAGGCCAAGACCCTTCGAGGTTGCCATGAGGAAGTAAATCCAGTGGCTGTTTATGATAATCTAGTAGTTTATGGTGCCAACTTTTTGTTATAGATTTAATTGATTGAATTTCTTCCTCTAGCAATTCTAGTGGTACTTGAAGTAGTGATTCCAGATTATTATTCCAGGCCTCTGCATGGATTCAGCCACACGATAACTATGCCTACTGAATGCACTATCACTGGACATTGTTATCTATTAACCTAAACCTAATCAATGATTTGGTTAATGAAAATGGTTGCAATTAATATTTTCCTTTCTTTTCAGGCAATGGTGGCCTGCTACCCAGGGAATGGAACAGGATACGTTCGACATGTTGATAACCCGACAGGTGATGGACGTTGTGTGACATGTATTTATTACCTGAATAAAAACTGGGATGCAAAGGTAAATCCATACTTGTGGATTGTTTTTACTTGTTTGAGATGGCTTTCCCTTCCCTGCACCCCCTCTATACAAAAGATAATTCTATTCCACTCAATTTTGAAAAATGGAGAAACTTCATATATATTTTTAATTTGCATGCAGAATACAACTTGAGGGGATTACATTTTGGATCATCAACACATAGCTATAGGTTAATGGGATTTGAGTTAAATCCTATTAATTTGCTCCAATATTATCAGCTGAAGTTCTGATTTCCATGTTGGTGCTGCACAGAAATATACAGAAATGCAAGCCTCTTGCATTTACTGTTGTACCACATCACGATATAGATGGAAAACCATGTAGATGGAAATGAAGGAAAGCAATACTCATCTACTGATTCCTGGTCAATGGAAGGAAGAATGGCACATTACTATAATCTAACAGCTTTCGTTTATATCCCATGGGTTCAGTTCAGAGATGAGTTTTGTTAAATGAAATAGTTCATTGCGGGAGACTTTCAAGTCATATATGAAGGAGAAGAAGAAAGCCCTTAACTCCAAGTGGAGTAATCAGGATGCCGTCATGACAGCTTTTTTTTTTAGCAGGCTTTCTTATTTTTACGAGGCCGAGTTGCTAGCTCGACGCTCAACCCAGCACGGATGGAAAGTGTGCAAGGAAGCCAGCTGGATTCGAACTCGGGAGCCTTCACTCCGAAGTCCGGCGCTGATGCCACTACGGCACCAGCCAGCTAAGTCGTATATAGTCATAGAAAAGTACAACTCAGGAACAGGCCCTCTAGCCCACCTCGTCTATGCCAAACCATTTAAACTGCACTGGAACCATAGCCCTTCATACCCTTACCATCCATGTACCTATCTAAACTTCTCTTAAACATTGAAATCAAGCTTGCATGCACCACTTGTGCTGATAGCTCGTTCCACACTCTCACGACCCTCTGAGTGAAGAGGTTTCCCCTCATGTTCCTCTTTAAACTTTTCACCTTTCACACTTAACCCATAATCTCTAGTTATAATCCCACCCAATCTCAGTGGAAAAAGGCTGCTTGCATATCTATACCCTCTTAATTTTGTATTACCCGATCAAATCTCCACTTAATCTTCTACATACTAAGGAATAAAGTCCTAACCTGTTCAATCTTTCCTTATAACTCAGGTTTCCCAGCCCCAGCAACATCCTTGAAAATTTTCTCTGTACTCTTTCAATCTAATTTGCATCCTTCCTGTGGGCAGGTGATCCGTTTAACCACATTATCATTCAGATCATTGATTTAGAAGACCAACCACAACAGACCCAATACTGATTCCTGCAGCACTCCAGTAGTCACAGGCCTCCAGTCAGAGAGGCAACCATTTACTATCACTCTCTGGCTTCTCCCACAAAGCCAATGTCTAATCTGATTTACTACCTCATCTTTAATGCTGAATGACTGAATGTTTTTCACCGACCTCCCATGCGGAGCATTGTCAAATGCCTTGCTAAAGTTCATGCAGACAACATCCTCTACCTTGCCTTCATCAATCTGACTGGTAACTTCCTTGGAAAAACTCTGAGACTGGTTAGACACAGCCTACCATGCATGAAGCCATTCTGACTATCCCTAGTAAGTCCATGTCTATCCATGTACTCATATATCTGGTCCCTTATAGTACCTTCCATTAACCTTCCCACCACTGATGTCAGGCTCACTGGCCTATAGTTTCCTTTTTATTTTTAGAACATTTTTTAAAGAGCAAAACAACATTAGCTGCCCTCCAATCCTCTGCCACTAAGGATGATTTAAATATATGCTAGGTAGGGCCTCTGTAATTTCTGGACTTGGCCTGCCGCAGGGTCCGTGGGAACATCTTGTCAGGCCCTGGGGATTTATCCACCCTAATTTGCCTCAAAGAGCAAACGCCTCCTCTGTAATCTGTATAGATTTATGAAGTTGATGCTACTTTGCCTCATTTCCATAGACTCCATGTTCATCTTCTGAATAAACACAGATGCGAAAAAATTAATTTAAGATCTCCCTCATCTCTTTTGGCTCTGCACATAGATTACCATTCTGATGTTCCAGGAGACCAGTTTTGTCCCTTGCAATCCTTTTGCTCTTTAAGTTATTGGTAGAATCCCTTGGGATTTTCCATTACCTTGTCTGCTAGGGAAACATTATGCTATCTTTTAGCCCTCCTGATTCCTTTATTAAGTGTTCTCTTGCATTTCTTGTACTCCATAAGCACCTTATTTGTTCCTACCTATCTACACCTGCTATGCACCCCCCTTTTTTTTCTTAACCAGGGCCTCAATATCTCTTGAAAGCCAGGGTTCCCTACATTTGTTTTCTTTACCTTTTATTCTGACAAGCACTTAAAAGCTTTGTACTCTCAAAATTTCACTTCTGAAGGGCCTGTCCCAGCCCACACTTGCCAGATCCTTTCTGATACCATCAAAATTAGCCTCTTCCAATTTAGAATCCCAACCGATGGATCAGGACTATCTTTTTCCATATTTATTTTGAAACTAATAGTATTATAATCACTAGATGCAAAGTGTTCCCCTACTTGTGTCACCTGCCATGCCTAATTCCCTAATAGTAGATCAAGTATCTCACACTCTCTCACTGGGGCTTCTACTTGCTGATTAAGGAAACTTTCCTAAACACATTTGACAAACTCTATCACATTTTGTCCTTTTATAGTTTGGGAGTCACAGTCAATATGTGGAAAAGTAAAATCACCTACTATAGCAACCTACACAAAATGCTGGAGGAACACAGCAAGCCAGGCAAGCACCTATGGGGGGAAAAGTACAGTCGACGTACAGGACCTGCGGAAGGTACTTTTTTCCATAGATGCTGCCTGGCCTGCTGAGTTCTTCCAGCATTTTGTGTGTGTTGCTTGGATTTCCAGCATCTGCAGATTTTTCTCTTCTTTAATAACCTTGTGCTTCTTGCAACAGCTTGCGATCTCTACAAATTTGTTCCACTAAATCCCGTGGACTGTTGGGTGGTCAGTAATACAACCCCATTAACGTGGTCATTCTTTTCTTATTCCTCAATTCCACGCATAATGCCTCACTAGACGAATTCTCCAGTCTGTCCTGACTGAGTACACCTATGACGTTTTCCCTTGCTAGTAACACCACCCTCCTCCTTTAATTCCTCTCTCTCTATATAAACAACGGAATATTGAGTTGACAGCCCTGCTGCTCCTGCAATGAAGTGTTGCTAATATCTACAATATCATAATTTCATGTGTTGATCCAAGCCCTGAGCTTATCTGTCTTTTCTACATTTATTTCTTGTATTGAAATATACGCAGCTCAGGACGTCAATAGAATCATATTCAATCTTTTTGATTCCTTTATTTGAGGTCTTAACAGCATCTGTCTTCACAACCTTTTCAGTTTTCAGGCAACTCTAGTTTGAACATCCCCATGTAGCACTAAAAAACCTTCCTGCTAGGATATTGGTTTTCCTCTCGTTCAGGTGCATACTGTCTCTTCTGTACAGATCCCACCTTCCCTGGAAGAGAGCCGAATGATCCAAAAATTTGACACACACTCCCCTACACCAATTCCTTAGCCACGTATTAAACTGTATAATCTTCCTATTTCTGGCATTATTACCATGAACAATCCTGAGCTCACAACCCTGGAGGTCCTGCCCTTTACCTGGCACCTAACTCCCTGAACTCACTTTGCAGAGCCATGTCACTCTTCCTACCTATGCAGACATCCCACCCTGCAAAAACTCATTTCAGGGAGGTAGCACCGTCAATTTGCGGGAGACTCCTGGAACTTCCGGGAGAGGTGGAATATCTGCAATAGGGTAGCTCCTTTGCAGCTAGCCAGCTAGTTGAAATAACCTTAGCTATGCTAATGAACAAATGACACCTGTTAAACTCACCTCACATGTCTTTTACAGTCTTAACCCACCATGGGCAATAGAAAAGTCACTGTTGCAAACAGTGCAGCGAGCAACACTGTCATTATTTTGACCCCTATTAGGCAGGGATACACTTTAGGGTAGTCTGGGGTGATGTATGTTTTATATTTTCTTTTTTTGGAACACTCTGCAATGGCGCGCTCCTCTCTCTCTCATGGTCGCTCTCTCGCTCACTCTCGCTCTTGCTGTCTCGCTCGCTCACTCTCTCTCATGGTCACTCTTGCACTCGCTCTCTCTCGCTCTCAAAAAAATTGGTTTCCGGGAGATTGTATATAATTTGCAGGCACCAGGGAGCCACTATTAATATGCGGGAGACTCCCAGAACTTCTGGGAGAGGTGGGATGTCTGCCTATGTCATTGGTACCTTCATGGGCCGTGACCTCTTTCTGTTCACCCTCTCACCTAAGAGAGGCAAATAATGATCCGGGAATCTTATTCTCGTCCACAGAACTTCCTTTTTGCTTCTCTAACTAACAAATCCTCTATCACCACAGCTTGGCTTTGCTCCCCACTTCGCTTCTGATCAGTTGGACCTGACAGCTATGACTTTCTTCTGTTACGTCATCCCCCCACCCCAACAATATCCAAAATGGAATACTGTTGTTGTGCTGGCCATCCGTCTCTTATTTGAACATGGAAAAAAGATCACAGCAGTCCCTTTGGCCCACGATATTGTGTTGATCTTTAAACCTACTGCAAGATCAGTGCAATCCTTCCCTCCCATGTAGCCCTCCATTTTCTCTTAAATGTCTCCAATGTATCTGCCTCTACCACCAGAACTGGTAATTGTTTCATGCCCCCAACACTCCTGTATTTTTTTTTTTTTTAAAAAGCTATCTCTGACATCCCCTCTATATTTTCCTCCAATCCCCTTAAAATTATGCTCTCTTATATTAGCCATTGCTGCCCTGGGATAAAAGCATTGGCTATCTGTTCATATCAGTGCCTCTTATCATCTTATACTGGGGTCTCAGAACAAATCCCTGCAGAACACCACTAGTCATCGACCTCTAGGCAGAATACGTTACATCTAATATCACCCTCTGCCTTCTGCCCAGCCAAATTTTCTTTGCGTCCCATGCCTTCTGATTGTAGTTTGCACACCAAGATGAAGTGTCTCAACCCAAGCTATTGACTGTTTATTCCCCTTCACAGAAGCTGTCCTCCAGCATTTTATGTCTTGTTCTGGATCTCTAGGATCTGCAGAATTGCTTGTGTTACTAAAGTGTTATAGATTCACTGATTTATATACTCATTGGCAACTTTATTAGGTGCAGGAGGTGGCTACTTAGTATATTTTCATGGTCTTTTGCTGCTGTAGCACACCCACTTCATGGTTCAGCACATCATACATTCGGAGATGCAACCCTGTTGTAACACATGGCTATTTGAGTTACTGTTGCTCTCTTAAAAAAAACCTCCACATTTCGACTTGCATTTTACTGAGTACAACTGTTCATAGTTTCTGCCAAATACAATCATAATTTACCCTCACTAAATTAAATTCTTTCTGTTATGTCAGATCCTTTCCCTCTCCAAGGCTGTTGTAGAGGTCAAGGAGTTGTGGTCACTATCTCACCTTCGCACCTGCTCACTGACCAAGAGATTTGTCACTTGACCAGGTTCATTGCCTTGTACCAGTATGGCCTCTCATCTAGTTGGCCTGTCTACATATCTTTTCACGAAATCTTCCTTGATACATCTAACACATTCCGTCCCATCTAAACTTCTTGTACTAAGAAGGTGATATTCAATATTAAGGAAGTTGAAGTTATATATGACAACAATCCTGTTATTTTTGCACCTTTCCAAAACCTGCTCCTTATTGTCTCTTGGTATTGGTGAGGGTGGAAACTATAGAATACTCTCAATAGAGTGATTGCTCCTTTTCTGTTTCTGACTTCCACCCATACTAACTCTGTAGACAATCCCTCCATGATGTTCTTCCTTTATGCAGCTGTGATACTATTCCTGATTACCTCTTTTACCTCTTTACAGTTACAGGCAACATGGGTTCAATTCCTGCCGCTGCTTGTGAGGAGTTTGTATGTTCTCCCTGTGACCGCGTGGGCTCCTCAGGGCTCAAAGGGCTGGCTGTATCTCAATAAATGAGTATGGGTCCTTTTTGCTCCCAAATAACTTTTTTTAAACCAGCTCTTCGTTCATGCTTCCCAACAGCACCTGCAGTTTATTTTCTCCTCTTTCTGCTGAAAACTTTGTCAATTGATTACATGTAGTGGCCTTATCAGACCATCAGATTACATGTTTAGTGCCTGTAGCTCTCAAAGAAAATGTTAATGACTTCTGAATCTGTAAGTTGTTTGAACTTTCCAGTTTGTGGTGGTCAGGCACAGTGCACATATTATGCCTGACCCAAACATCTTCCTGTTCCTATTTTGATCTCCAGGAAAAAAAAATCACAATATATTGAAAAATGAGAAAACTTGCAAACTGGCAATGTTTCCACTATCTCAGTCTATCTGTACTGGATATCTGACAGCAATTACTATGGCTGGGTAGTTTCCTGGAAGAAGTTATTCACTGTCATTTTATGCTTTGAGTATATTTTTAATTTTAATATATACAGTATTGAATGTTTTCTGCTCAACAGCATCTATTATAAGTTTAATTTGTTTACCTGCAACTAAATGTTCTAGAGTGAATCAAGTTTATGTTGGAACAGTAATCGTGATAAAAGTTCACACTAAAATTGGATGTAATTTTTCTCCTAGATTGCATAATTCTTAGCAAGTCTGTTGCACGTTTTAGGTTGACGGTGGTATTCTTCGAATAGCTCCAGAAGGGAAGTCCTATGTAGTTGACGTTGAACCGATTTTTGATAGATTGTTGTTGTTCTGGTCTGATCGAAGAAATCCACATGAAGTACAACCAACATATTCTGTCAGGTATGTCCCTGTTTTGGTCCCTCAAAGGTAACTGTAACCAGCCGTACAAAGTTTTCTTGTATCTAAAAATCCTTAGTAATTTGTTCAAACTGTTAGCTCTCAGAGAACTTAAACGTATTTTGCAGGCTTGAAGTAGAGCTGTAATACAGCAGTATTATAGTTATGACTGATTAATAATTGGTAATCTAGCTTTCATGACCATCTTATTCAGTTTCTCGATTAAGTGACTATGACATTTCTGATCTGTATATAACAATTGTACACTTTACAGTTCTGTGAAAGCTAATTTCTACGTATTGCAAAATCTTGCTTAAGCTAAGATCTTTTTTTTTCATTTGTGCTTTGGAAGAATTTTGATACATAAATATTCTTGTATAGTAGAACTTTTAATGATATCTGATATTTCCCAGATTAAAGGATCACAGAAAAAAAAAGTATAAGAATGAAAGTCACATTACTCACAGATTCAGAAATGCTAATCTGCTGTGTGGGCATCCGATAAAACGTGACATGGTCACTTCGACCAGATTTCTGGTCCTGTGACAATACAGGTGTCCCCCGCTTGTCGAACGTTCGCTTTACGAAACTCACTGTTACGAAAGACCTATATTAATACCCTGTTTTCGCTTTCGAAAGGTGTTTTTACTGTTACGAAAAAAAATCAGCGCGCGATAAAAGGCAGCGCGCGCCCCGAGCAGCTACTCTCCCCCAGGTTCGGAACTGCATTCTCGCCGGCACTGCTTTAACACGTGCCTGTGAGCAGCTGTTTGCAAGATGAGTTCTATGGTATCGGAAAAGCCTAAAAGAGCTCGTAAGGGTGTTACACTTAGCGTAAAACTAGACATAATTAAGCGTTTCGATCGTGGTGAACGAAGCAAGGACAAAGTGAGTTTGGCTTGTGGAAGCTGACGAAGATGATGTTGAAGTGGTTTTGGCATCCCATGACCAAGAACTGATAGATGAAGAGCTGATGCAATTGGAAGAGGAAAGGATAACAATCGAAACCGAATGCAGTAGCGAACTGAACGTGAAGCAACTGCGTGAGATTTTTGCTGCAATGATAAAGTACGACTTTAATTTTGAAAAGGTACGTAGGTTTAGGGGATATTTGCAGGATGGTTTGAGTGCTTACAAAGAACTGTATGATTGAAAAATGCACGAGGCTCAGCAGTCAAGCATGCCTTCCACATCAGCCACAGCAGACGACGAACCTCGACCTTCGACATCGAGGCGGGCAGTCATAGGAGAAGATGAGCTGCCTGCTGTAATGGAAACAGACGACAATGAGATGACACCCCAGTGTCCCACCACCCCAACAGCCAGGCCGCGGACAGACACCGATTCGCGGAGAATGCAGCAGTAGCCGGGAGGTACCCAGCACATCTTTAAGAAAAAAGCCGAAATAAGCATGCTAATTAATTAGGTGCCACCTGACATGTAATCGTTGGCCCAGATCATAGGCGATGCAATTGGCACTTTTGGTGACTGATCCTTTAATAAATTAAATGCTGAGGAAGGAATAGAAAACCCAGCAGGTGATTTGTTTCTATTTAAAGGCCCTTTGATTCATCATCTGGTATGGAGACAAATCACCAATATTAAAAATAGTTTGTTTTAATCTATGCGAGGAGCACAAATGATTTTTATAAAGGTAGTTAGAGAAATTAAGACAGATTTTTAAACTAAATTCACTGTATTCTAGATATGCCATAACTGTGTGGTACTTTGATGCAGAGGAGAGGGCTAAAGCAAGAACAAGGTACCAGAATCGAACAGGTATAATATAAATCTAATTATCTTTATTAAAATTGAAAATTTGTACTTTTCTATAATCCTTCCTACATTATTAACTTACAATTTTTGTATTTCAGCTTCTGAACCAGGTACAACCTTTTCATCGTGACAGTAACCATGTTGAAACTTGACCAGTGATCCAAGTATCTGAATGTTGTTAATGCACATGGTGTTTTCAGCAACTCCAAAGACACTTCACTTCACAATAATACCATTTGATGCTTTGCTTTTGTATGATCTTTTGTCAACTTTCACATGTTAGAGATGGTACAGGCTGCTGTTTAGCCTCCTTTTCAGCAAAAATGTTTTAGCAGAATTAATCTGCAAACCAGAATTGCACAGAATAGAATTCTATATCAGCTTTCTTAAACTTATAAGATCTGTTCCAATGTTCCTTGCAAGAATGACATAATGTGCTTAAATATTCTCATCATTAGGTCCCAGCAGTGCACCTTATCCAAGATTGAAATGGTATTGACTAATCCATTAAAATGTTTTGCTCCCCTCTATTTAAAAGCAGTTGAATTATTATTTATGGCATTTTTTCTGTTTGACCATTTGAAGATTTGACCATTATCTACTGATTTGTTCCACATTCTCCACTATGTAAGTTAAACTTTTACCTTCAGAATTGTTTGAATTTTCTCTATTTATATGGAAGCTGAATATCACTAAATTTCTAAAGTTACAAAAAAATAACCTTCATTGCACTTCATTGTGATTAATGCTAGTAAATCTTATTCTTTATATGCTTAAATCATAAAGAATTCATTTGCTGAGAAACATTGTAGTTAAGTAAATTGATCTTATAATTTTGTCTGAAGATGACTACAATATGATGTGAATTTTTTTTTGCTGCTGCCTTCAACAGTGAATCATGGTTCCATGGGAATTTCTGAAGTACATTGAATATAAGCTTCAAAATTATTGAGTTATCGCTGGATGCTACCTTGTTTGCTGGTCAACAATTTGGCAATCTAGCAGAGGCAGTAAACAAGTTGTATTGGAAGTTAAATTTGAGAAAATTGTAGGAGTTTTATCTCCACTCTGTTTGTTGTCTTCAGATAATAAAGTGGTCCCTGCAGTCAAGACAAAGATATATTTTACACAAATATGGCTGTGTGTATTTTGTTTGTCTCACTCCATCTTCTGCTCTCATTGCATTATTATCATTAAATGATTAAGTCATTAACCTTTATGTAATTCCAAATTTACTGTAAGTATTTATTGCTTTCTCAGGTTGTCAATCAGCATCCTGGGGAAGAAAGTCTTATTTCTGTTCTATATTTTTAGCATTCTTAGCCAACTGAGATATTGTGTAAGTAGGATTAAAGTTATGCATTTAAGATTGTTTTTACATCATTTCCAGTACACAGCTAAAGGAGAACAAAATAATTGTTACTCCAGATCCAATGCAGCATAAAAAAAACACAATAAGATAAAGAACACAATAACAAAAGTATTAAATATAAATACATTGATTTAAAAAAAAATTAAAATTTATTCATTTATGGGATGTGGATATCGCCAGCTAAGCCAGCATTTATTGCCCATTCCTAGTTGCCTTTGAGAAGGTGGTGGTGAACTGGCTTCTTGAACCGCTGCAGTCCCTGAGGTGTAGGTATACCCATCTTGTTCGTCCATCGTCGACGTCGATGAAGACCTCGACACCAATATTGATGGTGTCGAGACTAGCGCGTGACTTGGATTTAAGTGAGGGAGTTGCGCAGCGTCAGCCTCACTCTCTCTTCCCAATTCCCATCTGGATTCATTGGCAAGACAGAGTCGAGACGGCTGGAGATGGGACTAGGTGCAGTGGATGACCAGGACGTCTTCTGTGTCTTGTCCTGCTCTACACATTCCACGACGCTTGCAGAGACCGCCTTCTTGACCGTTGGACCTTCCACTGGTCTCGTCCGCTCAATCCGCCGGAGTCTGTCTTCACATGCTGGGATAGACAACTCCCTATCTCACCGAGGATTTGAGACCCATCGGCTATCCTCACCTGGTTTAGCCGGCTTGTCGAAGCCGTTGCCCGGGGTGTGGCCGCTGTTGCATGCAAACAGCTACGGGGAGCCACAGGTGAGAGCTGAGTGCCAGGTGGGGACCAAAGGTGGACTAGCCACTTTGAAAAGGACGCGACATGTTACTCCACCAGAGGTGCTACCCCTCCCTGACACCCCATACACCCCAGGTATACCCATAATACTGTTAGGGAGGGAATTCCATGATTTTGACCCAGTGACAATGAAGGAACGGCAATTATGTTTTCAAGTTAGGATGGTGAGTGACTTGGGAGATTTCTAAGTGTTCCCAGCTATCTGCTGCCCTCATCCTTCAAGACGGCAGCAGTCATGGGTCTGGAAGGTGCTGCCTTAGGAACTTAGGTGTGTTGTTGCAGTGCAACTGTTCGTTGATAGTGGAGGAATTGCATGCTTGTAGAAGGGGTACCAATCAAGTGGGCTGCCTTGTACTGAATGGTATCAAGCTTCGTAAGTGTTGATGGAGCTGCACTCATCCAGGCGAGTGGCAAGTATTCCGTTACTCTCCTGACCTGAGCCTTGTAGATGGTGGATAGGCTTTGGGGAGTCAGGAGGTGAGTTACATGTCGCAGGATTCCTAGCCTTTGACCTGCTCTATAAAGTGTGTGTTTATAAAGTGATGCTAGGCACAGGAGTACATAAGGTGACTGACAGGAAATGATATAGTGGTGGGTTGGTGGGTGGAGGTGTTTATTAGCCTTATTGGTTGGGGAAAGTAACTGTTTTTGAGTCTCGTGGTCCAGACATAGATGCTACATAGCTTCCTCCCTGATGGGAGTGGGACAAACAGTCCATGACCAGGATGGGTGGGATTCTTCATGATGTTACTAACCCTTTCACCTAGAGTGGATAGGGGAGAACCAGTGGATGTGCTATACTTGGATTTTCAAAAGGCTTTTGACAAGGTCCCACACAGGAGATTAATGTGCAAACTTAAAGCACATGGTATTGGGGGTATGGTATTGATGTGGATAGAGAATTGGTTGGCAGACAGGAAGCAAAGAGTGGGAATAAACGGGACCTTTTCAGAATGGCAGGCAGTGACTAGTGGGGTACCGCAAGGCTCAGTGCTGGGACCCCAGTTGTTTACAATATATAAATGACTTAGACGAGGGAATTAAATGCAGCATCTCCAAGTTTGTGGATGACACGAAGCTGGGCAGCAGTGTTAGCTGTGAGGAGGATGCAGGGTGACTTGGATAGGTTAGGTGAGTGGGCAAATTCATGGCAGATTCAATTTAATGTGGATAAATGTGAGGTTATCCACTTTGGTGGCAAAAACAGGAAAACAGATTATTATCTGAATGGTGGCCAGTTAGGAAAAGGGGATGTGCAACGAGACCTGGGTGTCATTATACACCAGTCATTGAAAGTGGGCATGCAGGTACAGCAGGCGGTGAAAAAGGCGAATGGTATGCTGGCATTCATAGCGAGAGGATTCGAGTACAGGAGCAGGGAGGTACTACTGCAGTTGTATAAGGCCTTGGTGAGACCATACCCGGAGTATTGTGTGCAGTTTTGGTCCCCTAATCTGAGGAAAGACATTCTTCCCATAAAGGGAGTACAAAGAAGGTTCACCAGATTGATTCCTGGGATGGCAGGACTTTCATATGAGGAAAGACTGGATCGACTAGGCTTATACCCGCTGGAATTTAGAAGATTGAGGGGGGATTTTATTGAAACGTATAAAATCCTGAAAGGATTGGACAGGCTAGATGTAGGAAGATTGTTCCCGATGTTGGGGAAGTCCAGAACGAGGCGTCACAGTTTAAGGATAAGGGGGAAGCCTTTTAGGACCGAGATGAGGAAAAACTTCTTCATGCAGAGAGTGGTGAGTCTGTGGAATTCTCTGCCACAGGAAACAGTTGTGGCCAGTTCATTGGCTATATTTAAGAGGGAGTTAGATATGGCCCTTGTGGCTAAAGGGATCGGAGGTATGGAGAGAAGGCAGGTACAGGGTTCTGAGCTGGATGATCAGCCATGATCATACTGAATGGCGGTGCAGGCTCGAAGGGCTGAATGGCCTACTCCTGCACCTATTTTCTATGTTTCTGCATATATGTCCTCAATGGTGGGTAGGCTGGTGCCAGTTATGTGTTGGGCAGTTTTGACTACACATTGTAGAGCCTTCCTGTCCGCTGCAGTGTGGTTTCCATATCATGCAGTGATGCAGCTTATTAGGATGTTCCATACTGTGGATCTGTAGAATGATGTGAGTATAGATGTAGATATGCCAGCTCTCTTCAGAAAGTAAAGGCATTGGTGAGGTTTCCTGATTGTGTTCTGGGACCATGAAATTTGGAAGGTGTGCACTCCAGGGAACTTGAAATTGCTTGCAGTTTCCACTGCTGTGCTGATGTAAAAGAGGGGTGTGAGTTCACCTGAAATTGATAACCATCGCCTTTGTCAAGTTGGTAGTGAGGAAGAGGTTATTTGCCTGTCACCAGGCCTCGCACTCATCCCTCTCCTCTCTAGGCCATCTAAATATTGTTGGCGATGAGCCTCATCAATGTTGTTTTATCAGCGAACTTGACAATGTGATTGATATTTGGCCATGCAAACCCTATGTGGGATTTTATGCTGTGTACATACAGTGGCGTGCAAAAGTTTGGGCACCCCTGGTCAAAATTTCTGTTACTGTGAATAGCTAAGAGAGTAAAAAATGAACTGATTTCCAAAAGGCATAAAGTTAAAGATGACACATTTCTTCAATATTTTAAGCAAGAAAACTTTTTTATTTCCATCTTTTACAGTTTCAAAATAACGAAAAAGGAAAAGAGCCCGAAACAAAAGTTTGGGCACCCTGTGTGGCAGTACTTAGTAACACCCCGTGGCAAGTATCACAGTTTATAAACCCTTTTTGTAGCCAGCTAAAAGTCTTTCAATTCTTGTTTGGGGGATTTTCGTCCATTCTTCCTTGCAAAAGGCTTCTAGTTCTGTGAGATTCTTGGGCCGTCTTGATGCACTGCTCTTTTGAGGTCTATCCACAGATTCTCGATGATGTTTAGGTCAGGGGACTATGAGGACCATGGCAAAACCTTCAACTTGTGCCTCTTGAGGTAGTCCATTGTGGATTTTGATGTGTGTTTAGGTTCATTATCCTGTTGTAGAAGTAATCCTCTTTTCATCTTCGGCTTTTTTACAGATGGTGTGATGTTTGCTTCCAGAATTTGCTGGTATTTAATTGAATTCATTCTTCCCTCTACCAGTAAATGTTCCCCGTGCCACTGGCTGCGACACAAACCCAAAGCATGATCGATCCACCCCCGTGCTTAACAGTTGGAGAAGGATACTTTTCATGATATTTGCACCCTTTTTTTTCCAAACATATCTTTGCTCATTGCAGCCAAAAAGTTCTATTTTAACTTCAGTCCATGGGACTTGTTTCCAAAATGCATCAGACTTGTTTAGATGTTCCTTTGAACCCTTTGAGTAGAACTTTTTGGCCGCAATGATCAAAGGTATATTTGGAGAAAAAAGGGTGCAGAATATCATGAAGAGTACCCTTCTCTGCCTCATCTGTGCTACTGCGGATGGCTCTCCTCTTCCTCACTTTCGATGCCCAAATTGCTGAAGGCTCTGGCTAAAGAACGGCTGCGCATCCCCTACATCCAACCTCCACTGGGAGACACCTCGCTCTCCATCCAACCTACTGACAGTTGCTGACCAGCCCTGTGTACTTGGAGAGCTTCCTTTCAAAGGCCTCTTCCAAGCGATCATCCTATGGGACTGTCAGCTCCAGCAGCACCACTTAGACTCGGACACAAGGACAATGTCTGGTCACAGGGTGGTGGCTGCGATATGATTGGGGAACTTCAGCTGCCATTCGAGGTCCACCAACAGCTGCCAGTCCCTTGCAGAGGTCAGGATGCCTGTGGATGTTCTTTTGGCGGGTATTGGCTGCTCCCCAGCTCTTACAAGGGCAATGGTCTGCTTGGAGGGTCAGGACTGCTTCGCCCACTTAACTCCTGCGCTGACGGCTTCAGTGATGGTCTTCAGGATTAGATCATGCCTTCATCGGTACCGTCCCTCACCTCCAGGGTTCCTTGCTTGGAGTACAGTGCTCACGCAGATGACTCTGCTTTGCCCCACGTGTACAGGTTTGATGGGCTTGGAAGCACATCATACACTGCCTGGATAAGAAATTGGATGCAGTTTGGCTCGGCTTTCCAAAGCTCAGCCCAGGTTAGTTTCCTCTCAACCACATTCTCCCAACTTGTCCAAGCTCCCTGTTGCTTCATTCCCACCGCCTTGTGGGTTCTTGTCTCCTCCACTGCTTAGAAAATGGAGCTCTTCTCCCACCTGACTCAGGTTTATTTCATAAATTGTTTTTAGACTTCAAAAAAACTATTAGGCAAGATAGAGAAGGAAATGGTAAACAATTGTCAAATACAGAAATAAATGCCAAAGGCAATTGAAGAGTTTTAGCTAGTCTTCTAATAAAGTATCCTTGCAAGTAAAATTCTTAACTAATGATCTTTAAGTAACCAAGCTGTTTTTGCTAATAATAATAGATCTTGTTACTGTATTGTGTGGACATTTTTAATACTTGCTTTAATAAAGCCTGCCCATTCTTTGGTAATGGGAAGTTTGGTAGCATGTTAATGTTAACCTGACATGAATGGTATGGCACCATCTGTAGTTGTGTGTAAGGATGGTGAGTGGGGAATAAAGTTATTCCTTAACTCCATTCTTAATCTTCAATATTTGACTGGATTTTTCTCATAAAATTTTCCTTCCTACTACAAGAACTAGATAATTTATGTTCACTCTGTCTTGCCCTTCCATGTCAAATTTCATCTAACTTCCACTCTCAAATATCAATCCTGTTTTAAAATGGGGATGCAGGGGTATATGAGCCAGATGTGAGTGCAGTGGAAGGGGCGGAAGAAGTATATGTATTAAATGGAGCTGAAAGTCAAGCGGGCAGAGTAGCCAGAGATAGGTGAGGGCACACCAAAACTAGTAGGCTTAACTGCATTTATTTTAATTTTATTTTAATGCAAGAAACCTTGCAGATCTGAGAGCATGGATCAGAATGTGGGAATGCAGGGAGATCCAAGGGGCAAGTTCCTTACATAAAAGATAGTGGAGGAAAAAACTGCCAGATGAATTGGTACAAGCATAGCTTTTAGAAACATTTGAGTCAGGTACATCGATAGGGAAGGATTAGAAGGATATGGGCCAAATAGAGCAAAATGGACTAACTTAGTTGACTTAGGCATCTTTGTTGACATGTTTGAGTCAAGCTGAAAGATGTTTTTTTGTGCTATATGATGGTTCCTTAAGGCTGTTATATGTAGGGGTGGTAGTGAGGATAAGTTCCCACTATGTATTAAATGTTCCCAGTGGTGTATATCTCATATAGTTTCTGACAGCCAAGACCAGCTCCTGGCCTCCATGTTTGGCTTAGCTACTAAGCCTGCCAGAACCATTTCTACTGCCAGGAGAAGGAGCAAAGGTGGGTTACTGACATCTTAAAATCAGTTGCTTTCGGTAGATGGGGCTTGTCAGCCATGGTTGACAGCTTATCTAGGAGAAGGCAAAAACTGATTTCAAACCTCTGCTGCCTTGTGGCTATAACCCACTCATGGGGAATGCTTTGGGAGTAATCTCCAAGAAAAAAATCCAGAGCTGTCCTATGTTGAGTTCAACGCTGTATGGAAACTCGTACGACATCACTGATGTCAAACTGTATCGGTCTTTGCCATTCTTTTGGATTAATCAGCTGCAGGGAGGGGAACTTGCTACATTGGCAACAGCTTACTCTCCATATTGCACTGCCCTGGCTTGCGTTTCACGTAGACAGCTGGACGCAACGTCCGAGTTAACAACTTGATCAATAGTTCCATTTAATATACACCCTGAAATTCTTATTCTTCACAGACATCCACAAAACAGAAGAGTGCCCTAAAGAATGAATGATAGTAAAAATGTTACAACACCAACATTCCCCCTTCTCCCACGCACAAGCAGTGGCAAACCAACAGCCCTTCCCCCCCCACTTACACAAAAAAAGCATCAGCACCCACCAAAAACCAGGCAAGCAATAGCAAAGCCCCCAAGAAAGACCATGATCTGTAGTATAACAAGAACTAATCATTCACCTGCAATCTAACATAATGAAGGGAGGGAGAAGTGTCCCCCTTTCACAGCAAGAGGGTTGATATAACAAAACTCACTGATTTGTGATGATAAAGTCTAAATTGCTCAGCCATACATAAAATTTAACAATGATAGTGACTGTTCTGCAGTAAACAGTGCTGAATTATGTGGTCTATCTGAATTTTGCCAGTTACTTGCTCATCAGAAATATTATGCTAACTGGTCTGTGGTTGGTCTATCTCTTTTTAACAATAATACCTTAACAATCTTCCATTCCCTGCCATTATGCAAAGTCAAAGCATTACAAAATGATTGTGCAAGGGAGGAACTAGTGTAGACACAACGGTCTCGTTAATTCATGTTGGTTTGGCTTACCTATTCTGTTAATATAAGAGAACTAATGGAAGATATAAACTTACGTTCTTCTCAACATTAACGCTATTACAGACATTTTCATTCCAAACAATAATAGTATGAGCAACAATTACATATTCTGTTAATATAAGAGAACTAATGGAAGATATAAACTTACGTTCTTCTCAACATTAACGCTATTACAGACATTTTCATTCCAAACAATAATAGTATGAGCAACAATTACATAGTCTATTAGATGAAGTACCAGTATGATTCAAAAGGCACCCCTCAGTGTCATGATCACTGTAGTATTTAAGAGAGAATCACAACCTGTCTTGCTTCTGAAACTTACAGCTGGTACATCAATCAAACAAATCATTACTATTAAGCCTGGAAACCAGTTCTTATTCAGAGAGTATAGACGTACGTACCAGGAACAGCAATAGACTTCATTACAAACTGGTGAAGATGCAACATAGGACTGAAAAATAAATGTAGCTTACAATAGAGAGCCAAGTGATCCCATAATGATTGAATAAGATGCTGCTAGATCCATTGATGAACAGTAGTGACAATTAAGCCCCTCCTAAAATATCCCTGACCTTATCCTCAATGATGACAAGGCTAATTTTTCCAGTGCAAAAGAAATGGTTGAATATGTTCACAAATACTTTAGCCTTGAATGCTTGATAGATTACTTTGCTGAGCTGATGATATATATCTCAGATTCTTCCTAATGTCCTCCCTAACAGAGCCTGTTTTTAACCAATTTAATTAATTCAACACAATATCAAGGCTGCAAGTCCTGAATCAGACACCAAACCCATAAAACTGAAAATATCTTCCAGAATTAGCTACACTGTTAGCAATCTTCCAGTACAATTACACACTTGGATCTATTTGACAAAATAGAAAATTATCCAGATTCATTTTGTCCACAATAGAAGTAGGACAAATGTAATCCAATAAAGTAGCACTAATTTAGTTTTCCCTTGCCTATCAGTGACAACAATGTTATCACTTGATCACCAATATCAACCTGTATTTTTCTAGAACATTTTGGAACTAGATCTCCTTACATTACTGGTACAAAAGGCTGAATTATAAACTGAGGTGAGAGTGACTGCAATATGGCCTTGAGTCAACATGAGATCTAAAGTTGTCATGTTTACTAATGATTGCATAAAGTCCCTTTCATTTTGCATCTCTGCAGAAAATAAAGCATATTGAATCTACATCCATGCATAAGATTTAGACAATATTTGTATCACACAAATGTCAGGCAATGGTCTTTTAAAACAGCGAATCTTACCATGCCCTCTTGGCATTCAATTTACATTTCCATTTCTAACTGTCCTACCAATGTCCTGGGGGTTATCTTGATCAAAAATTTAATAGACAAACAGATAAATGCCGTGGCTACAAGTGCAGTTAAGAAATTGATCTTCTTTATGGAATTATCTTGATTACTTGATTAGTATTGCTGCAACACAAGCAGCAGATAAAACATCCCATCCATGACGACAAACATTCAATTCATTCATCAATGGCATGCCACAAGTACAACTTATACACTCTAAGAATTGTACTGCAGTTTTCTACTAAAATTATTTTGACTTTTCCCAAAACAACTATCAGCCAAAAAGCAGAGTGGTGAGCAGGTGCATGACAACACAACTTCAAATTTCCCTTCAATTTACAAATCATTATGTGGGCCTATTGAATATTGAATGACCTCGATAGAGTGGACGTGGAAAGGCTGTTTCCTATAACAGGGGAGTGTAGGACCAGAGGATACAGTCTCAAAATAGAAGGATGTCCCTTTAGAACAGAGATGAAGAGGAATTTCTTTAGTTTAGCCAGAGGGTGGCAAATCTGTTGAATTTATTGCCACAGACAGCTATGTTGGTAAAGGCAATGAGTATATTTAAAGTGGAGGTTGATCGGTTTATGATTAGTAAGGGCATCAAAGGCTACAGGGAAAAAGCAGGAGAATAGGGTTGAGGGATAATAAATCAGACATGGTATCATGGCTGAATGGCTTAATTCTGCACCCAGGTCTTATGGTCTTAGGGGTCAGTATCATCAGGAGTTAAGGAAATTCTCCACCATCGTCTCAAAGCATTTGAAGATTGGTAATTGCAAGATGTCAAATTCCATAAATGCATCTTAATAGGTTTTATAATATAGAACTGTAAACTTAAACTCATTGAAGAACCATGAACAAATTTTTTCAACCAAAGTTTAGGACATAAAGTTATCATCTGTTTTTCACAATAGGAAAGTGTTCTAAGTACTAAGGTTTGCAGGCGCAATTTAAAACTGTGAGAATCTCACAGACACATAATGATAGATTTTAAATTATTTTTAATCATTCTTTTCTAATGAGAATTATTAATGGTGTTGTGATGGATTTCAGTAATCCATCTACTGATGTTTGCAGGAAAATGAGTGAAGAATCACAGTACAAACACAAATAGATAGAGCACTGAATTATGGAGTTTGTCTGAGATATTGATCTGGAACTCAATATATAAAGGAGATAATTAAAATGCTACTTCAAGCATGGAATGGAAGCAACAACAGTATATTTTAATTACATTGAATAGTGAACATTTCAATTTACACCCTGTTGATGATCCAAGATGCTCTGGCTCTATGAATTAAACAATATTCTGTAGGTTTATATTGCAGATGAAATTTGTAAATGAAAGCTGTTGTTGTTTAAGAGCACAAGAACTATTCTGACATCTGCTATTTATTTCATGTTCATCATTTTATAGGAAGTCAGACTGAAATAAAACACTCCTCCTTTCTTTACTAATTTTACAGTTAAGAAACTGATTTTTATAAAGATGATCTATTAAGTTGTAGAAATACAATAGGACATATCTACTGACCCAGAGATGAATGATTCGCTGCTTTTGTAATATGCATCTAGGCGGAGCCTTAGAATCACAGTCTTAGAACACTACAGCACAAAAACAGGCCCTTCGGCCCACCTAGTCCATGCTGAACTATTATTTTGCCTAGTCCCATCGACCTGCACCTAGACCATCACCCTCCATACCACTCCTATCCATGTACCTCTCCAAATTTCTCTTAAATTATTTTAAAACTAGTTACCTGAACTGTGTCCCCCTGACTATGATAATTTCACAGTACCAAGGCCTAGTGGATGAGGTGGCAGGTTTGCCATCATATTCAAAAAACATTTTTGGTCTGTCGGCAACTTTTCATGTTTTGAGGTTCATATGTTTAAAATTTGTCGTACGGATCCTGTCCTTTGTGTTACCAATTATGACCCTCCTAAACCCAATGCCTGCTTTCTCCTGGAATTCATCCTCTATTATACTGAAGTATGACAGGATTGTCATCACTGGTGATTTCAATATTCATATTAATGATTTCTCAAATGTGAACTCTATAGTAGCTGAATTCATGAACTTATTGGACAACCTAGACCTCACCCAACATGGCACTAAGCCCACCCACCGATTTGGAAATACACTTGATTTAGTAATAACAAAAGGGTTAAATTTTATTAATGTCTCTCTATCTGATACCACTATGTCTGATTATTTTTCTGTACTTTTTGATGCCTTCCTGCCTGGAACCAAGACTATAAAAGAAGTTACAGTTAAGAAATGTCTTTTTGCGGCTGCAACACAGCTTAAATTCCCTGAACTGGCTAGTTTACCTGACTGCTCAGTAAATGAAATAGTTGATTTTTTCAACAATATCTTGACAAATATATCAAACACTTAGGGTTGAAAAGAAATTACTTAGTAAAACATCACCATGGTTAAACAATTCTGTCCACAAACTCGAGATCATGCAGAGTAGCTGAGAGAAAATGAAGGAAAACTGGACTAGAAATCCACCATAACGTTTTCAAGGAAAAACTAGACTCCTTTAATGCTACTCTATGTGCTGCAAAACATTTTCCAAGATTATTACAGAAAATAGCAGCTACTCAAGAATATTGTTCTCAACTATAAACCAACTGTCAAACCTGCCCCAACCTATAATGTTCTCAGTCAAGCATCTGCCACAAAATTTGAGGAATTTGCATTATTTTTTTTATCAACAGAATTACTCCGATTAGGGAGAGTATAGCTACAGATACTGGTAACTTCTACAGACAACCTCTTAAAAAGATGACAACTATGTCAAAATTTACAAATATTTTCTGATTCAGAACTCTACAGTTGTATCAAAGAGTAAACTGTCTACTTGCTGTCTCGACCCTAAGCCTACAACACTTTTTAAGGATTCTTTTAATAGTGTTTTAAATTCAAAATGAAAATTATTAGCATATGCCTTGAAATTGGAGTTTTTCCAGATGCCTTCAAAACTACGCTGTCAAACCTCTACTTAAAAAGCCAAATCTTG
The DNA here is from genome assembly GCF_030028105.1 of Mobula birostris. Lineage (NCBI taxonomy): Eukaryota > Metazoa > Chordata > Chondrichthyes > Myliobatiformes > Myliobatidae > Mobula > Mobula birostris. The sequence continues at coordinate 187,388,265 of NC_092370.1, read as the reverse complement.
ATAGTGAGGTACTAACTAATTCGAGTCCTATATCAAATATTCCTATCCTGGATAAGATTCGTGAGAAAACTATTTCAACCAACTCAACAATTTTCTGAATGAGAACAATATTCTAGAAACGTATCAGTCAGGTTTTCAATCAAACCACAGCATGGAGATGGCCCTTACCAAGATTGTCAGTGACCTTAGGCTCAGCATTGATGCCAACAGGTTCTCAGTTCTAATTCTTCGAGATATAAGTGCCACCTTCTACACAATTGTCCACAACATTTTCCTAGGTGCCTTGAGAACTGGGTTGGCCTCTCTGGTCATCACCATCATTATGTGCCACGTTGAATGACGTGGGCGATCATAGTCTCTATAACCATGATTGTTTCTGGCAATTTTTTTCTACAGAAGTGGTTTGCTGTTGCTTTCTTCTGGGCAATGTAGTGTAGTGTCCTTCTTTGGTCTTTCTGATAGTGCCCTTATTTGGTTTCATTCATATACGTATCTTAGAGAGAATTTTTTTTGTCTGTCTTGGAGATCAATTTTCTAAACGATACAATGTACCTTTTGGTATTGCTCAGAGAAGTCCCCAACTTATACATGCTCCCCTTAGGAGACATCATTAGAGAGCATAAGCTTGATTTTCATAGTTATGCAGATGACACACAACTGTATATGAAGACAAATGAAGATAAACTGAAATACTTCTGTTGGTCCCAAAGCCAAAAGAGATAAACTTCTTGATAAACGTGGGAACTTGGCACCCTTGTAAAATCAGAACTAACTAATCTGGGTGTTATCTTTGATTCTGATTTGAATTTTAGATCCTACATAAACAAAGTGACCAGAGCAGCATTTATACACTTAAGAAATATTGCAAAGGTGTATCTGTTTCTGTCACGTATGATGCTGAAAAACTAATTCACTTCTTTATATTGAATGTACTGGATTACTGCAATGCACTTCTTACTGGCCTTCCAAACAGATCTGTTGACAAACTTTAACTCATTCAGAATGCACTGCTGGAGTTTTAACCAAAACCATTACGAGGGAGTATATCATTCCCATACTACTTACTCTCCATTGAGCTGCTGTATATTTTAGAATTGATTTTGAAGTTCTCTTCTTCTTTAAGCTCTTAACAGTATGGGACTAGAGTACATCACAGAATCATTTTCGTTTTATAATCCTGCTTGAGTTCTTCTGCCAGTATCTTAAATTTAAACAATCTGTCTTAAAAGATAATTGGCAGATAAGCTTTTTTGAACTACGCCCCTAAACTGTACAATTAAATATCTGAACCAATAAGGGATGGAGACTCCATTGACATTTTTAAATACCAGCTCAAAATCTATTTATTTAATCTCACTTTTAACTAACATCTTTTTGCCTTTTATTTCCTTGTTTATTTTTTATTTTATTTTTATGTTTGTATTTGGTCCCATTGTAAAGCACTTTGAACTACATCATCTGTATGAAAAATGTTCTATAAATAAATTATTATTATCAAATGTTGAAATCAAACACAAATCTACCACTTCTGCTGACAGCTCGTTCCGCACTCTCATCATCCTCTGGGTGAAGTGTCGTCTCATGTCTCCTTAAACATTTCACCTTTAACCTTTACCCATGACCTCTAGTTATAGTCTCACCTAACCTCACAGGAAAAAAGCCTGCTTGCATTTAAGCTAGCTATATTACTCATACACATGGTTTTGTATACCTCTATCAAAACTCTTCCCTCATTCTCCAATGCCTTAATGAATCAAGTCCTGATCTATTCAACCTTTTCCTGTAGCTCAAGTTCTCAAGCCCTGGCAACATCCAGGACTCTTTCAATCTTATTGATATCGATCCTGTAAATAGGTAATGTGAACTGCAAACAATATTCCGAATTTGGCCTCACTAATGTCTTATCCAGCTTCAGTGTACTATACCAACTCCTGTACTCAGTACTTTGATTTATGAAGGCCAATGTGCTAAAGGCTCTCTTTATGGCCCTATCTACTTGTGATGGCATTTTCAAAGAATTATGATTCTGTATTCTCAGGTCCTTCTGTTCTACTGGTCTCCTCAGTGCTCGATCGCTCAACATGCAGGTCCTAGCCTGATTTGTTCTCGCAAAGTACAACGTTTCACACTTGGCTGCATTAAGTTTCATCTGCCATCCCATTTTTCTAGCTGGTCCAGAACATTGTGCAAGCTTTGCTAGCTGTCCTCGCTGTCTACTACACTCCCAATCTTGATGTCATCAGCAAATTTGCTGATCCAATTTACCACATTATCATCCAGATTGTTGATATAGATGACAAACAACAATGGACCCAGCACAGGTCCCTGCAGCACATCACTTGTCACAGGTCTCCAGTCAGAGAGCCAACCATGTACTACCATTCTCTGGCTCTCAACGAAGCCAGTGTCTGATGCAATTTACTACCTTCTCGAATGCCAAGCAACTGAACCCCCTTGACTGACCTCCCATGCAGGACCTTGTTAAAGGCTTTGCTAAAGCCTATGCAGACAACATCCACTGCCTTGTCTTCATCAGCTTTCCTGGTGGCTTCCTCAAAATACTCTATGAGATTGGTTAGGCACAACCTACCACTCACAAAGCAATGTTGACTAACCCTACCCAGTCCCTGTCTATCCAAATTCTTTATATATCCGGTCTCTCAGAATACCTTCCAATAACTTATCCATTACTGATGTCTGGCTCACTGGCCCATAATTCTCCAGCTTGTTTTTTTTTAAGAAACTTTCTGAAACAATAGAGCAACATTAGCAATCCTCCAATCCTCCAGCAACTTACCTGTTGCTAAAGATGTTTTAAATATTTCGGCTAGGGCCACTGCAATTTCTGTAGTACAAATGCTGAGGGAACACCTTGGCAGGCCCTGGGGATTTATCCACCTTAATTTGCCTCAAGACAGCATACAGCTCCTCCTCTGTAATCTGCATATGGTCCATGAGCTCACTGCTGTTTTGTTTCTCTTTTGCAGACTCTTTGCAGGAACATGCAAACTTTGTACTAAAGAGAGGCTGGTTACACATATATTTGCATAGTTCAGTGCAGTGTAGTACCACCAATAGTGGAATTGGTCTGTTGGATCCACAGCTGTTGAGGACATGTCTCTGCCTTAGTAGTTATTAAAGCTGTCACTGAAAATAGATGCCCATGAATGTCTTTACCATTCAAAAACACCTGAATGATCATCTCAGATGGAGACGAGAAGGTGTACAGGAGTGAGCTAGATCAGCTGGTTGGTGTCTGAAACAATAACCTTGCACTCAATGTCAGAAAGACCAAGGAATTGATTATGGACTTCAGAAGGGGAAGTCAAGGGAACACGGGCCTCGTTGAGGGATCAGCAATGGGAAAGGTAAGCGCTTTTAAGTTCCTTGGTGTTAATATCTCTGAAGATCTATCCTGAGCCCAACATATCGATGCAATTACAATGATGGCGCATCAGCAGCCATACCTCATTAGGAGTTTGAGGAAATTTGATATGTCACCAAAGACTCAAGCAAATTTCTACAGATGTACTGGGGGGACCATTCTAACTGGTTGCACCAGTGTCTGGTGTGGAGGAGCCACAGCACAGGGTCAGAAAAAGCTGCAGAAGGTTGCAAATTCAGCCAGCTCCATCATGGGCACTAGCCTCCCCAGAGGACATCAACAAAAGGCGATGCCTCAAAAAGGTGGCATCTATTATTAAGGAACCTCATCACCCAGGACACTCCCTCTTCTCATTGGCTATCATTAGGAAGGACGCACAGGGGCCTGAAGGCACACACTCAACGTTTTAGAAACAACTTCTTCCCCTCTGCCATCAGATTTCGGAAAGGACATTAAACCAATCCATGATCACAACCTATTTTTGCTTTCTTTTGGCACTGCTTATTTAATTTAATATACTGTGTATATAAATAAATATATTATAATTTAGTTTTTTATGTATTAGACTTTACTGCTGCCATAAAACAAATTTCATGACATATATCAGTGATATTAAACCTGATCCTGATTCTAAAAATATCAAAAAGGTAAGTCCTATTTATCTATAGTTTGAAATGCTAAGGCTGCCAATTTTTCTTTCTATGAGTGAGTAGGTCTTTCTTTAGTCCATTTCTTACTTATATTTTATATAATTACCATACTCATTAATATTGCCCAATTATTCTTCTTTATAGGTTGTTCTCGGGTTGCAAACAACTGCTATATGGGCACTTTTATATACAAACTAGCCCCACAGATATTATTAAATTCAAGTATCTGACGTATGTGCAATACATACATCTGTTCTTATGAACAATAGAACTAGTTTTCTCCCCTTCGCCTTTAGTAATTGTTTTTTCCTTATCTGTCTTGTGTGCTTTTGGTGCCATTTATTACAATTCTGTGGAGGTATGGACACCATAGCGAGTGACTTTGTGTACTTCTGGACTTATGGACAAAAATAATCTAAGAGCGTCTGCAATCCAAGCACTGTCTATATTTCCCAGGCAACCTACCAGGACATGTAGGTATCTTGCTAGTGATTATTGAATGAGAGCATACAGAAAAAGTCAAAAGATCAAATTGTGTATGAAATTTAAAAGTATTTCAACACCCAAGCTATAGAAACATAGAAAATAGGTGCAGGAGTAGGCCATTCGGCCCTTCGAGCCTGCACCGCCATTTATTATGATCATGGCTGATCATCCAACTCAGAACCCCGCCCCAGCCTTCCCTCCATACCCCCTGACCCCCGTAGCCACAAGGGCCATATCTAACTCCCTCTTAAATATAGCCAATGAACTGGCCTCAACTGTTTCCTGTGGCAGAGAATTCCACAGATTCACCACTCTCTGTGTGAAGAAGTTTTTCCTCATCTCGGTCCTAAAAGGCTTCCCCTCTATCCTCAAACTGTGGCCCCTCGTTCTGGACTTCCCCAACATCGGGAACAATCTTCCTGCATCTAGCCTGTCCAATCCCTTTAGGATCTTATACGTTTCAATCAGATCCCCCCTCAATCTTCTAAATTCCAACGAGTACAAGCCCAGTTCATCCAGTCTTTCTTCATATGAAAGTCCTGCCATCCCAGGAATCAATCTGGTGAACCTTCTTTGTACTCCCTCTATGGCAAGGATGTCTTTCCTCAGATTAGGGGACCAAAACTGCACACAATACTCCAGGTGTGGTCTCACCAAGGCCTTGTACAACTGCAGTAGTACCTCCCTGCTCCTGTACTCGAATCCTCTCGCTATAAATGCCAGCATAGCATTTGCCTTTTTCACCACCTGCTGTACCTGCATGCCCACTTTCAATGACTGGTGTATAATGACACCCAGGTCTCGTTGCACCTCCCCTTTTCCTAATCGGCCACCATTCAGATAATAATCTGTTTTCCTATTTTTGCCACCAAAGTGGATAACTTCACATTTATCCACATTAAATTGCATCTGCCATGAATTTGCCCACTCACCTAACCTATCCAAGTCACCCTGCATCCTCTTAGCATTCTCCTCACAGCTAACACTGCCACCCAGCTTTGTGTCATCTGCAAACTTGGAGATGCTGCATTTAATTCCCTCATCCAAGTCATTTATATATATTGTAAACAACTGGGGTCCCAGCACTGAGCCTTGCGGTACCCCTATGCGCAAGATAAAATATGACCTTGGTTATTATCTCCAATGCTGATATATTTTTAAAACAGCTGCTGTTTCATATTTAGCTTTTTATCAGAGTGCGATTTTCATTCTAGCCTGTCAACACATCTTATACACTGTACCACATCTATACCAATAGATCAATATTATCCAAGAGATAAAAAAACTCAATACCATGCAATTGTAAGTGGTTGGATTTTGTAATGTGTTGTGTAATGTAAACTGAACTCAATGACAGGATGTGATCTTACTCTCGGAAGCGAGTATGATTCCTTAGAGAAAGACATATCGCTTCATCGTCTGATATAGTACAGATAGGAGAGAATTGCAAACAATAACAAGTCTTTTAACTCACTTTGGGATCCATTGAAGCATTTCTCGGAGTCATCCATATTTTGCTCTTTAGAACACTTGTTGTATGGCCACCATTATCTAAAATCTCAGGATCCATGCCAGGGTTCCTGAGGAGAATCATGAGGCAGCTTATGACAGGGAAGATCTCACACCCCACAGTCAATAAGTCATCTGAAGCAGTAACCAGCCGCATACCTGTGAGAGTCATCACAGCTCAGTAAACAAGTTGAACAGTGAGCCTCATATGTTTGTTCAGATTTAGTTGCTTTTTAGTCATTCCTTGGGGACGGAGTGAGATTAGGGTTCAAGGTAGGGTTTAGGGATAGGGATATGGGGATAAATACAGGTCAGGCCGCAGTCTAAGCCTCCACTCCTCACTTGTGACATGGACATGGTGCTCAGATATTGGATGTTGTATGTTGGATATTGGGTAAGCCATCAGCGAGTCTAGAGTTTGAGGCTTGGAGATCGATGATTAGTGGGTCCTGGAGTTGGTGCCAAGGATTGAGGCCCGAGGAGGGCTGATTGGAAGTCCGGACATTGAGGCCAGATGGCTGGAACCCTGAGCCCACGAATCTCTGTGAGCCTGCTGGGGAAGCCGGAGCCCAATGTCAGCAAACCCAAGTCCGTGTCAGCTGGGGCTGGAGGCTGAAGACTGTCCATCTTGGGACTGCAGGACTGTGTGTGCGCACTGGGATGGAGGAACGGGGCTTGTTTTGCTCCTCTTGTTTTGTTGCTCGTTGTGTTCTGTGTTGTTCTGCCGAGTATTTTTGGCACTGAAATGTGTGGCAACACTTGAGGGCTGGCCCCTGCACACTCTTGGGTGTGTTGGTTGTCAACACAAATGACGCATTTCACTGTATGTTTTGATGTACACGTGATAAATAAATTTGAATCTTGCATCTTGAAATATATTATTCAGTTATATTTTGCATTACATTTCATCTGTATTATTACATCCATCCATTTCACAGGCCTATCCATACCTGTTACTACATACAGCTCTGATCACCACGTAACCTCTCCCCACTGTACCACTGCTTCAGAAACCAGGCCCGGAACTACTCAGCTACTCGGAGTGCTCAGTCTTACAAACAGGTGGCCCATCACATTTCAGGCATCTCAGGCATCTAGTCTTATCACTTTAGCTATCCAATAAACCAGGAAATATCATGCAAGGAAGATATTCAATGCTGTATTTTAAATGTATTCAATAATGTTGAATTATTTGTCAATTTATAAATTAGGACTTACGGTCTTAGATCAAGCCACAATTTAGTGTTACAGTGTCTCCATCAAGTGGTTCAAAAGGAAATTGGCACATAGATTAGTGTCTGCATGAACAAGTAAAAAATTGAAAAACATCAGTTGAAGTACATGAAGATATTCGACCATTTCTGCAACACCTGCAGTGCATAGTTTACAGATCTAAAGAAAATAGCATTTTCATGAATGTGAAATAAACTGGCATTAGACTGTGAAATGAACAGGCTGAATAAACTAAGTACTGAAATAAACATCAGTATTCTTGGTGTGCTAATAATTATAATTTGTTAAACAAGTCAGATCACTTTGATTTGAAAAATACTAAATTACATTGAATATTGTATACAAAATAACATAAATATTATAATCTTTAAGACATTTTTGAAGTTCTATACAGAGAAGTCAGCAAATGGTTGTTTGAGTGATAACTTTTTTGAGTACTTATATAAATCACTTTCTTCGTCTCTCACAATGACATTGTCAGGAAAATAACAAGTAGAGTTAAATAGCAAGATTCATAAAAAAGCAAATGAATAAAAAATGACCAAAAGGAATAGCAGTTAAGAAACAGTAAGAAATTGACCGCAGAAAAATGAAGACCTGAAAGAACAAGAAGACAAAGTCTACGAAGTAAAGGAAAATATAACTACACATGTACAGGTATTGTATGATGTATGAGGATGCAGTGCTATTTTGAACACTGTGACCCAGCACAGGTACTTAACAGTATTGACCATCCAGTGTGAAAGTGATCTTCTCATCCTATTTCTCACCTTATACTACAACCAGATTACTCCTAAAGAAATGCAATGAAAACAGCAACAGTGAAACAAACAATGAGCTCTTTAAAATCTAATGTTTCCACATTTAAAAAATTGTGCATTCTACTGGAAATAAGAGTTGTTCTGAATGAAGCCAAGTACCTGGGTTTTCATGCAGCAGAAACAAGACTAAAATACTGAAGAAGATGAAAGTTTGAATAACAAAAGAAAAGCAGAAAATGCTGGTGAGTCACCATCTCTGGAGACATAAATACCAATAATTAGTTCTTGGAAAGAGTTGGACAAGTTTTTTTTTAATCAAATGAAGAAAAGGGAATGCAACAAAGAAAGAAAGCAAGTCTGGCAGGGTTGTGGTCAAGACTTGTTAAAAGACAAAAGGGGAGATGGTGCAAAGCAGTAGGATGGCAACAAGATATATTAAAGCACAGATCTGGAGTCACCAGCAGAGTTATTACCTGTGGTTACGATCTGTAATTGCTCAGTTCATTGTTAAATTCAAATACTATAAAGTGCCAAATCAAAAGATGAAGTTTTATTCCTTCCTTTGCACTTCATTACTCACGTGGAGGGATAAAGCTCAGTATGAGAGTGAGGCAGAAAATTAAAATGAGACTGAAAGCTTTGTGTTACACAGTTGTTCATTAAAATCATCATCTAATCTGACTTTATTCTTTGCAGTGTAGAGGAAACTGCAGTTTGTGTTTGCACCTGAAATGAACATTTAGGGTCTTAGACAATTTGAAAGGAGGGAGAGTGCAGCTGTATCTATCTATTATAGAGGTGTGAGTGCATCCTTATAGTATACAAATTAGTGTCTCATATCAACTAGTGGCTTCCATTGTGGTGATGTATTGAGGATTACAGAAATAGGGAAGATGTGAAATATTCAGCAGGCCAGCCAGCAACTGTGCAGGGAGAAGCAGAATTAAACTTTCTGCTGGATGACTTGTCATTAGGGACTTTTGTAATATAATAAGGCTTGGTGATTCAATTCATAAACCACTCCAATGTGCAATAAGATTAACATTCAATCTCATGCAAATATGCAAAAGCTTTTAAAATATACCCACCAAGTCTCTGCACTTTGCTCACAGGTTATATCAAATTATTCTCTGAGCCGCTGGGATTGTTAATGAGTTACATAGTACAATCAAGTAAACTGAATTCATTACCCATCAGATCTGTGAAATTCCAGCTACAGGCACCATACATTACAATTAATGCAGCTGCAGCAAAGGAGCTCTACTCAGATCTATGAAGGATGGGGGTATATTTACTGTTAACACAACCATGATCCATGAAAGTACGTGGACTTCAGAGAGCAATGGATGGAGAATCCCACTTACTTCTCTTTTACTGGCACCGGACGACCAGCTCCCTCATCAGTGGTGCTGATGGGAGCTGCTTTGAAATGCAGAGCTTGAAATCACAGAAGTCATTGATTGTTAAGTTTAGCGGCAGATTTAAAAAGTGAAAGGAGCCAAAAAAGGTTCTCTGTGAGCATGAGGTCACTTGAGTTATTAGGCACTTGGCAAGGGCCAATAACAAGAAGTTAGATTTTTTAGCAGAGCAGCCAATATGGGAGCAACTATTGTTGCAGAGGGCCAGTGTTAGAGTGGGAGCTTGAGGATTTGGGTAAAGAAGCTTTGGCAAGAAGAGGCAGAGGCTAGGTTGATGTTTTTGTCATGTTTTTTTTTCTATCTTTGTCTATTAGTGTCTATCTAGAGTACTGAGGAAGGATTCCAAGTCAGCAGTGTGCTCCTCATGTCTGTAGTCACCCTGACTGCTACATCTAAGAATTGCATCTGGGCCCAGCTCCTTACAGACTGTGTTAGGGAACTGGTGCTGGGGATGGATCATTTGAGAGAATGAGGAGGTGGTAGTTAAGAGCTACAAGGAGGTAGTTGCAACCTAAGTTGCAGGAAGCAAGTAAGCTGTATGACTGTCAGGAGAGGGAAGGGGAATAGGTTGACCATGCAGAACATGCCCTTGGCTGCCCCCCTCAATAACAAGCATATGACTTTGGATAGTGTTGGGGGATGGCCTTCCAGGAGAAAGCCGCAGCGACCAGGTCTCTATCACTGCGTCTGATTCTGTGGCTCAGAAGGGAAGGTGGGCAAAGAGGAAAGCAACAGAGTAGGGGATTCACTAGTAATGGGAACAGACAGGAAATTCTGTGGATGTGACTGGGATCCTCAGATGCTATGTTGCCTCCCAGGTGCAAGGGTTAAGAATGTCTCAGATCAGGTCCACACCATTCTAAAGGGGGAGGTTGAGCAACCAGAAGTTGTGTTACATATTGGTACCAACAACATAGGTATGAAAAGGGATGAGGTCCTGAAGAGAGAATATAGGAAACTGAAAAGCAGAATCTCAAAGGTAGTAATCTCTGGTTACTGCCTGTGCCACATACTAGCCGGGGTGAGAATAGACAATTTTATTTATTTATTCAACATCACAGAACAGGCCCTTATTGTCCAATCAGCTGCACCACCCAGCAACCCATATGTTTAACCCTAGCCTAATCACAGAACAATTTGCAATGACCAGTTAACCTACTAACCAATATGCCTTTGGATAGTGTGAGGAAACCACATACTTATGGGAAGGACGCACAAACTTCTTACAGAGGACTGCCAAATTGAACCCTGAAATCCAATAGTGTCATGCGAACTGCTGTGCTAATGAGGCACCTCATTTGGCGGATGAATGTGCAGCTGAAGAATTGATGCAGGGGCCAGAGATTCAGATTGTTTGGGATCACTTCTGGGGAATGTACGACCTGTAAAAAAGGGATGTGTTACACCTTGCAGGCTGATTTGCTAGAGCTGTTGGGGAGCGTTTAAATTAGGTTAGCAAGGGGATAAGAACCAAAGTGATAGTTCAGAGGATGGGCCCGTTTGTGTGCAGATAGATGCAGTATGTGGAGAGACTGTGAGGAAGGATAGACAGTGGACAGGGCAAAGTTTCAGTCAGTTGCATGGGTTGAAATGTGTCTAGTTTAATACTTAACTACAAGTCCCTTAAGTTTACCATTGCCTTGGACAGAGATAGGAGCAGACAGTAAGGGAAAGTACCTAATTGGGGAGGGGGGAATTATGGTGCTATTAGGCAGGAACTTGGGAGCATAAATTGGGAATGGATGTACTCATGGAAATGCCCAGTGGAAACGTGGAGGTTGTTTAATAAACACTTGCATGGGATTCTGGATTGGTTTGTCCCATTCAGGCAGGGTAAGGATGGCAGGGTGAAGGAACTATGTAGATCTAGTCAAGAGGAAGAAAGAAACTTTCTTACGGTTCATAAAGCAAAGATCAAACAGGGCTCTAAAGAATTATGAGGTAGTCAGGAAGGAGCTAAAGAATGGACTTAGAATTGCTGGGAGGGGGCATGAGAATGACTTGGTGAATAGTATGAAGGAAATCCCCTAGGCAATCTATAAATACATGAAGATGTGAGAGCATGCTTCAGGAGGTTGAACCCATGGAAAACATCAGGCCAGATGGTGTAACTGGCTGAAATCTGAAGACTTGTGCTAATCAGCTGGCTGGAGTGTTTACTGACATCTTCAATGTCTTGTTTCGGCAGTCTTAGGTACCCACCTGCTTCAATGACTATCGTCCAGTAGCACTTATGCACTGTACTAAAGTGCTTTGAGAGGTGGGTCTGTGGTAATGGGCTTAATAGTATAAAGCATCTCTTTGCAGTGTAATAAATTATTGCTGAATACTCTGGCAGCCTGTAACTTCAAGCATGTAAACTTTGGAGTGCAGACAGCGTCAGGTTGAAATATATGAGGAAGAAATGCTGCAAGTCCCCCTGTGGTAGCATAGCAGCTCAGAAATAATACACAAAATGGAAAACATTTTCTCTATTAAGACACACATATTGTGGAGGAAGTTTTCAATAATTAAATGCACAACATTGGAAACTCAGAATGAAAAGGAATTCATAAGCTGAGAACCCTGGCTATTCCAATGTCAAGATGGGAAGCTTTTAATTAACCCAAGCATGTCATTTAAACTGATTTCCAGCATCTTCCTTGCTTTGTTGATTGACACTTCCCACTTACATTAATTTAAAAACACATCAATGTACTGCAGTCACGACTGAAAATGCATTTATTATCTAAGAGTAATACACTTGTTATCAAAGTGCTGCCTTCTTATTTATGTTGGCCACTAAATCAGATTTCTTCTCGTACCTTGTTTTTAAATTGTCCTTGGTCCCTCATAGTGAAAACATAGAAACAAAATACTCACAAATAATTCAGATCAGCATTCAAATCAATTATCCTGTTGCATTTTTTTGCATATTCGTGCGCCGATAATTTTTATTTCCAGACAATGTGAAATAAAAGTAAATGAATATAAGTTGCTTTTAAATTAAACCAGTAGAAATCATTCATCCAGTAAAGTGGCAAATCTATTTGTATAATCTCATCATTTTCCAAACATTAAAGCATCTATGTATTTTCATATGAAACAATCCAAAAATATTGCAGATCAATTTGAAATTGTTCGAACACCAAATATACATTCTCAGAATTAAGCATAATATGATGTGTTGGCTTAACTCATGGTTAGCTGGAGAGCTTATGGAGAAAGAATGTCACAATGTGTAAAGAAGCTATATTTCATACAGATTTATTAAAAATAGAAATTTATAAATTAAGATCTAGAATATTGTGTGATTATAATATGTGGATTTGACTATTTTCATCTGATAATTGATAAAACATTTTCCCAAACAGTATTCACAAGACCATGTTTCATTAAACCGCAAGTCTACTGTGGAAAATATTGATTTCAATGGCAGTACCACAAAATAAAAGAGGCTTTTGTTAGCCAGAGAAAAAATAAGCTGTATGTGAGGAAATGACAAAGCAGCTAATACAATCTTGGTTTTTGTTGGGTTTATAATCTGTTTTCTGTATCCCAATCTCCTGTAATCAGGTTTGATTTTGGGGAATGGGCGGGGAAAGGAACAATGGTTCTTTACCAGGATTGTGGAGGCTGGGCAGGGCTCCTGTTAAACCTGTTTATAATGTATAGAGTCAGAGAGTAATACAACATGGAAATAGGCCCCTTGGCCTAAGTTGTCCATGGTCCATGCCCACAAAAACGCCCATCAAAGCAAGTCGCAGTTTTCTGTGTTTGGCCCATTTCCTTCTAACATTTGCTATCCCTGCACCTGAACCGAGCTGTGATGTCTGTTGATATCGTGGCACAAATTTAGTTTTTTTTTTAACTTCATAGTGATGGTTTTGGTGAGAGTGCAGGGAGTTGGGGGCTAGCTTAGGGTTTAGGGACTAGGGTGAGGGAGAGTTAGAAGTCTGGGATAGGAGCCTGTGTTCGAATCCAAGTCGGAATGCTCTGTGATTGAATGTCAACAATCCTAGAGTTTGGTTTGGGTCAATTTGACAAGTGCTGAGGAGACCAGCGATTCCCGGAAAAAATCCCATGTCAGACATTCACACAGGTGTGTTTTGAGGGCTGGTGACACCCCAGGCCATTGGAATTGAAAGACCTTGCGAGTCCAGAAGTTGAGACTCAAGGTGCTGCATAGTTGATCCTGGGAGTCAGGTCAGTTGAAGCGTGAAGGTGAAACCAATGGATGGCAAGTCCTGGGTCTGAGGCCTGAAAGTCAATATCCAGACACAGTAATGTCCAGAGAGCAAAGTAGAAAGTCAAAATCCAGACCTCGGTGGGTAGGAAGTCAAAAGCCTAAAACGTCGAAGACTGAAGATGACAGGTCTGGAATTAGAGGCCCAAGGTCAAGACTGTGAGTCCGAACTAGGGACTGGAGGTTCGAGGCCCAATGTCTGCAACTCAGAAAGACAGGGAGCTTAGTGTTGTGTCTTTAATATTTCAGTAAGATTTGAGTAATATTGTAAATATATTGTTCGATTAAGCATTCTTTGCTGTTTACATAATTCATTAAGGGTTATATGTAAAAGTACATGAATGGCATGTGCCGTTATGCCACATCATAAGTGCGTGCCTTGCTAAAAGTAAAAAATGAAATGTACATGTTTATCCCCAGCTCCGTGTTTTTCTTTCAATTAGTTTCATGTTTTGGAGTTAAAAAAACATGTGTGGACAAAAAAGTTTTGAATGAACCCAAGATGATTATTTACCTGTTGAAGCACAATGGGATGCTTTACTCAAAGAAAGTGCAGTGAGATGCTTGGGTTAAAAAATGCATCACACATTTCCCTAGAAGGGGACAAGGATGGTTGAATTTTTAAAAAATTGGCATAATATGGACAAAATTTGTGGGTTCATAGACAATGAGTACCAGGGTATAACAATCATAAATAATAAAAAGCAGAAATAGCAGGCTACAACAGAAAGAAACACTGATTCTTGAGAATTTCGATAAAACAGGTTTTAATTTTGAAAAGAAAAGATTTTAAACGTTAAGAAATCTAAACATATATTTATAGAACAAGGTCTCAGCAATCAAGCAATATTTTGGTGCAACCTCCTGATTTTGTAATTTTTTCATAAAATATGTGTTTTTCCTGTCATTACTTAGTTTTTGTCAACACAGTCAGACACAATAAAAAGCTAATTATTCCTATTTGTTTAGTCTTATATTGATTTAGAGCTTTTAAATCATTGTGTCTACACCATAGGTACACATATATACTGTTAAATGTTGAATATTCACTTTTGTTCATTTTTTATACTATTTCACGTGTACTCCTTTAAAAACTCTTACATCATGCAAGTTTTATCATTAGCATTAAATATACAAAATAACAAGTCTGGACATAAAAACATTTTTACTTTTAAAAAGACAATTACTTTAATAAATCAACTGTTTTGGAGGAACAGATTGTAAGCATATTAATCTTAAACAAAGTTCCATCTGACAGTGGTGACTAAACACACTTGTTTACATGATATGCATGAGTTGTATACAGGAGCCACCTTGTTTTCCCTCTGTTGCTAGCTCCCTCTGGCCTCTAATTAAAATGCATAAATTTATGTCATAATTTAAAATAATTCTTTCTATACAAAAGAGTCAGTGTTGACACATCCTGGTTGTGACGGTAGCAACATCAATAAATATGTAAAAATTATTGAAAAAAATAGCAAATTTACAGGAGCTTGTTTGACCTTGTTGCATTTAGCAGATGTGGAGGGTGGAAAGGGGGGGTTCTCAGGAATATAGTTGGCGATGTAGTTGCCTGATTTTATTGCTTTTTTATATAAATATTTGATGGTGTTGACAAAAACTTGGGACACATTTTGAGCAACCACAAAATAAGAGTAAATATTGTTGAAAATTCACTGCTTTTAGTATTAAAGAGGCTTTTCACTCTACTCTTTCATCTGGCATATATATTATGCATTTTAAATGACTTTTTCACACTTTTTTAT
This sequence comes from Mobula birostris, assembly GCF_030028105.1. Taxonomy (NCBI): domain Eukaryota; kingdom Metazoa; phylum Chordata; class Chondrichthyes; order Myliobatiformes; family Myliobatidae; genus Mobula; species Mobula birostris. The sequence continues at coordinate 187,372,832 of NC_092370.1, read as the reverse complement.
CAAAATGAAATGATAATCTCTTGTCTGAGGACAACTGATTTTGTGGGTACTGGACTAACATATAATCATATAATTTATAAAATTAAAAACAAACATATGAAAAAATGTTGCATTTGTGCAAAAGACCCTCAGATGATCAACCCTGACTATTTTAAATAAGAAAATGTTATTCATTTTCAATGGAATTAGCACTTTTCTTAGTGGGATGTATTTTCGCCGAAGTCTCAAGAATCAGTGAAAGATATCCTTGATCGCACAAAGGATAACTACATTTTGTATACTGAGCAAATTGAGCAGTATTTTAGAGCAAATGAACCAGCCAATGAAAAGCAAGTGCCAGTTTGGCTGAGTGTATTAGGTGGAAAGGCATACAGATTGCACAGAAGTTTGACTGCTCCAACTAAACCAGCCAAAATGAGCTTTGTTGATATTATGAAAGTAATGCAAGAACATTTAGAACTGAAACCATTGTTGATTGCAGAACATGTTGAGTTTCATAAGCAGAATCAGAAGGAAGGTGGGTCCATTTCAGCTTTTGTGGCTGAACAGAAGTGATTGTTTGAGATTATGTGGCTGAATTGAAGGAATTGACCAAGCTTAGTCAGTTCAGTGATGGGCTAAATGATGATCATTTAGTTTGTGGAATCTTACAAGAAAGCATTCAATAACAACTCCTAACTGAAGCACAGCTCACATTTAAAATAGCAATTGAAATTGTTGTATCAATGGAAACAGTAGACAGAGACACAATTAAGTTGCAGTCAAGAATGAAAATGAGTGTGAACAACATCTAAACAGAAACATGCCTGGTCAAATAAATTGTGTCACCATTGTGACAGGGGTTCACATACACTGGACCAAAGCAGATTTAAATGTGAAACATGCGGAATATACAAAAAAGTAGGGCACATAAAAAGAACACGCTGGGTAGATGAAATAAATGGACTAAACAGGGAAGAGATGAAGATAAAAAATCAAGTTGCGGTTTCAAAAGAGCATTAATCTGCATGCTTTTGATGAAAAATCTGATCACGATGAGAGTGACACAAGACTGAATAGCCTTGGGATTTACAATGTGAAAACAAGCAAGAGACAAGCAATATGGCTTGTGCCAGAAGTGAAAGGCAAAATAATTAAAATGAACTTGGACACTGGCTCGGCTGTTTCAGTCATTCCACAAAATGAGTTTGACTGGCTTTTCAAGGATACTGAACAGAAGCCTGCAGATATCTAGCTAAGCATTTATTTAGAAAAGGTAACTCCTGTGGAAGTACAACAACCAACAAGGGTACATTAGGATTATATGTGGCAAAAACAGGAAGGCCAGTATTGTGGGGCTGTGATCAGCTGAGATAACTACAACTTGATTGGACATCGATCTACCATTTGCATGCCACATCCCTACAAAAGACTTAACTGAAAGTGAATTAAGAAAGGTACTAGATGTTGCCACAGCAGTGTTCAGGGATGGCCTTGGAAAGCTTAAACATATCAAGGTTAATGTAAGTAAACCGGGTCAAGGCAATTTCCTCCTGCTGCTGGTAAAAATGAGGGAACTGGAGTTTTTGCTGCACATTCCAGCCATTTTGGGTGTCCATGTAGACCTGAGACAGTGTGGGGTCTCTCCTAGTTTCCTTTTGGTTCATCTTTGCTGAAAAAGGGTGACTTTCAATTTGCATTAGGGAGAATACGTTAAGAGGAGTGTCCTCTTGTGAAAAATTTTCAGGTATTTCTTTTCGAGATAGGATTTGATGACATCCAAGCTTGAACGTAAGGAATGATCCAGGAACAGCATTGAAAATGAATTGTTGTTAGTGGTGTGTACTGCAAAAATCCTGGCTTTTACATCATCTTTCACCTTAAGTACATGCCCTCTGGTATTAGACATTTCAATTCTAAGAAAATGATACTGTACTCTATATATGCCTCTCATAATATTATAAGTCTCTATAAGATCCTTTCTCAGCCTTTGCCACTCCAGAGAAAACAATCCAAATTTGGCCACCCTCTCAGTGATCAAACATGCCCCCTAATCAAGGAAGCAATTTGGTAAACCTCTCCTGAACCCTCTATAAATCCTTGAATTCCTTCCTGTAATGGGGTGACCGGAACAGTATGCAATACTCCTGATATTGTCTAACTAGAGTTTTATAAAGCTGCAACCTAACTTCCTGACTTTTGAACTCAGTTCTTGACTAATAAGGGCAAACTTGCCTTATGCCTTCTTAATCACCATAGCCACTTTTAGGGAGATATGAACTTAAAACCCAAGATTCCTCTGCTCAACAACACTGTTAAGGGGTTTCCCCTTAACAGCATACCGTCACTTTGCATTTTACCTGCCAAGCTGTAGCACTTAACACTTGTCCGGGTTAAAGTCCATCTGCCATTTCTCTGTCCATATCTGCAACTGATCTATATCCTGCTGAATTCTTTGCCAGTCAACTTCGCTGTCCATAACACCACCAATCTCTGTATTATCTGCAAACTTACTAACTCGCCCATCTCCATTTTCATCCAGGTCATTTATATACTTCTCAAAAAACAGGGGTCCCAGTACAGATCCCTGTGTAATACGACTAATCACAGACTTCCAGCTGGAATAAGTCCCTATGACCACCACCCTCTGTCTTCTATGGGCAAGCCAATTCAGAATCCAAATGGCCAACTCACCATGGCCTCTTAATTTTCTGGATGAGCTTGTCAAATGTCTTACTGAAATCCATCAGGATAACACCCACAGCTCTACCTTCATCAATCACCCTTGTCACTTGGTCAAGAGACTTAATCTAGTAAAACATGCCCCGCACAAGAAGAAGAAGAAAGCTCTTAACTCTGAGTGGAGACAACGGGACGCCGTTCATGACAGCACTTTTTTAGCAGGCTTTCTTATTTTTACGAGGCCGAGTTGCTAGCTCGACGCTCAACCCAGCACGGATGGAAAGCGTGCAAGGGAGCCGGCTGGATTCGAACTTGGGAACCTTTGCTCCGAAGTGCGGCGCTGATGCCACTACACCACCAGCCAGCTTACATGCCCCGCACAAAGCCATGCTTAATTAGGTCATGGTTTTCCAAATGCTTATAAGTCCTATCCTTAAGAGTTCTCTCCAGTAACTTCCCTACTACTGACATAAGAATCACTAGTTTATACTTTCAGGATTATCCCTGGTTCCCTTCTTGAATAATGGAACAACGTTAGCTACTCGCCAGTCCTACAGGACCTTGACTGTGGCTAGAGTGAACCCAAAATATTGCTCAAGGCCCCAGAAATCTCTTCTCTTTCCTTTCTCAATAACCTGGGGTATAACTCACCAGTCCTTGGGAATTTATCCACCTTAATGCTCTTTAAGAACATTAGCTTAAAGAGCTTATTGCCCTAGCTTATTAATACTCTTGGCACTGATCTCCCTATCCTCCATGCCTTTCTCCTTAAGGACCTCACCCACATACTTCATATCCAGGCAAATATTTCCCCCTTCATCTGTGAGTGGTCCCACCCTCTCCCTAGTTATCCTCTTGCTCCTGATGTATGTATCGAATGCCTTGAGATTCTCTTTAATTTTACTTGCCAAGGAATTTTCATGGCCCCTCTTGGCTTTCCTAATTCTCTTCTTTTGAGTTCTTTTCTGGCTTCTTTATAATCCTCCAGGGCTCTGTCTGATTCTGGCTTTCTAAGCTTTACATACTTAACCTTTTTCTTCTCAACTACGTTCATCACCTCCCGCTATATCCAAGGTTCTCTCATCTTGTCATTCTTGTCTTTCCTTCTGACTGGAACATAAACATCCTGTACTCTGTGCAGCTGGTCTTTAAACACCCTCTATGTGTCAGATGTGGACTTGCCCCAAACCAGCTGTTCCCAATTAACTCACCCTATTTCCTGCCTAATACTCTTGTAATTTGCCATGCTTCAGTTTAATACTCTCTCGCAAAGTCCATGTTTATCCTTATTTATAACTATCCTAAGACTTAAAGAGTTGTGGTCACTGTTCCTTAACTGCTCATCCACTGAAAGTTTGGGCCCCTGGTCAGGCTCATTACCCAAAACCAGATCCAGTACAGTCCCTCTTCCGGTTGGACTATCTACATATTGATTTAAGAAATACTCCTGGATACATATAACCAATTCTAAACCACTTCAACCCCATCTAAACCACTTGCACCAAGAAGGTCCCAGTTTATAAGGGAATTTATTAATTCATTAATAATTCAAAATCTAACAGGTCCTTAGTTTGAGAAAGAACTTGTGGGAGTTGCTAACCTTACATTCATGCATTTTCAGTCCGTTCTTCAACTGAGTACCACAAAACATTTTGGTAATTGTTAGGCTAACAAAGCAGTTTAATGGGAGATTTTCCTTCAGTCAAGTCTTTCATAACCTGGAGTCCCTGTGTCTGCAGAGCGCTTGTTGACATCTCAAAGTGTACTATTGTCCTCAAGCACTAGCCACTCAAAATGCATGCTTAACAATGTGGAACTGTTAACTTTTGAACGTATATCTCTGACTTGTATCCTCTGGAGTACTTGTACATCACTCTGCCAGACATCCAGTAATAGATCCCAAAGAAAAGTACTGTAAGTTCCTATGCCTCATAATTATATCTTCATTTGTAATTCCCTGTGTGAAGGCAGCTCGAACTAAAACAGATTAAATTCCCTCAGCGCATGCACCTGTTGTAGTTGATAACAGTCTCCAGACAGGGTCAATCTTTGCAAGGCAAACAGCTCCCTTCATTAAGCATCTTTGCATATTTAAATTAACTATGATACTTAAAGAGGCTTGGAATCAACTGGGTAACAGATGTGTGTCTCAGATCAATTTCATAAGTGAAGTTGTAGCTAACAAGAAATGTAATGATGTGACCATTAGTCCTCTGTCAGATTTAATACCACCCTGAAGCCTCATGGACAAATGCTGATCCTATAAATTGGATACAATTTACCATTGATACCTGCATGGTTTCTGTTAATATCGGATATGAGGTCATAAGACAAACTTCAATCTAAGTATTCCCTCTCAGGCTTGCAATGTGCATTCTTCTGTCTGAAAATCAGCCACAGACTTTACCTTCAGCTTTTCTGTACAGTATTTAAAGATGACCTCTCAATGGATTAATCTTTTTCCAGTAAGACTGCAGTGCATTCGATTGCAGCAGCTTCCACAGGGTCAATAAAGGGTAATATCGTCCTTTTTAAACATTTTTTTTATGATTGCAAGACCCTTCTAGACGTTAAGAACATAAAGTACTGCAGGTCTTTCCCATCAGCGTGTTGCTTGTTGGTGACGAAACTGAAGGAGCTGGACTTGGTGCAGATCATGCTGCTGCCTGCTTCAGAGAGGCTTTGGAGGAGTCAGTCTGCAAAGGAGGCATGCAGTCTAATATGCAGTGACCATCTTAGGTGCTTTTCTTGTGATCGCAAGACCCTTTTGGACACTGTTATTGTGGAATGATTCACTGACTGACTGGTGGACAGCAGGGGTGGGTGGCAGGGGAGCTGTGTGTCCTCAGTCATAACCAGGACTAGGCCTCAAGCCGTGGTTTTACCTGTTTACAGCCCCCAGGAGAGAGGTATCCAGGCTGGCAATGGTGCTCCCCCTCCCTCCCCCCATGATTCGCTCGGTAGAAGATGAGCTGTGTTGTGGTTCACTGCAGTTTTCTGTGGCATTCACAGACTCAGGGCCTCAAGCTGCAGTGGCAGACATCCCACTTCTGCCAGAAGTTCCGGGAGTCTCCCGCATATTGTTAGTGGCTCCCTGATGCCTGGAAATTATATACAATATCCCGGAAATCGATTTTTTTGAGAGGGAGAGGGAGAGGGAGAGTGAGCATCCTGATTGGTCTCTCTTCATGCTAAGTAGACCTATCAGTTTTCTCTGTGGGTGGGCTTTACAGTCGACCTCAAAAATAATGACAGTGTTGCTCACTGCACTGTTTGCAACAGTGACTTTTCTATTGCCCATGGTGGGTTAAAATGTAAAAGATATGTTGAGGTGAGTTTAACAGGTGTCATTCATTCACTAGCAAAGCTAACATTATTTAAACTAGCTGGCTAGCTGCCAAGGAGCTACTCTATTGATGTCCTACGTGATGAGGCCAAACTCCCTGTAGACTTGTTTAAAGTTGTAATAGAATAAACATGATAATATAATATAATATAAGTACATATTTTAATGTCACATTTTCTGCATATACCCAACTTGGTTTACAGATTAGACAAAATCACTAAACAAAGTATTACACACACCCTTGGAGGTTGATCAGGTGGGGGGGGGAGTATGGGGTTGCGGAGGGGGAGGGGCGGGGGTGCTACCTCCCTGAAATGAGTTTTTGCAGGGTGAAATGTCTGCAGTGGTGTCAGTGTTGGTGTGCTCCACTGGGGGTGGTGTGGTATGGCATCCAGGCATGAGTCGCTGCCGCTCCCCCTCATGTTTTTTCTGCCGAAGATGAGTTAAATTGTGGTTGACTGCAGATTTCTATGGCATTCATGGACTCAGGGCTTGGGGTCTGGACTTGTTTTCGAGTGGCAGTATTTTTCTGATATCTTACATGTGCATACTATCTTGTTTGTGCTGTGTGTGACTGTTGGCACTGTATTTTGCACCTTGGCCCTGGAGTTATGCTGTCTTGTTTGGCTTTATTCATGTATGGTTGAATGACAATTAAACTTGAATTGAATATGGAGACATATGGAGTGGCTACTATGTTAGGAACCTTCTGTACCTAATAAAGTGGCCATTTAGTGTATGTTTGTGTTCTTTTGCTGCTTTATCTCATCCACTTCAAAGATTAACATGATGTTAATTCAGAGGTACTCTTCTACATACCACTGTTAGTACGTCTGTTTACGTGAGCTACTGTTACCTTCCTATCAGCTTGAATCAGTCTGGCTATACTTCTCTAACCTTCTCATTAACAAGGCATTTTCACCCCAGGTACTACCATTCACCAGATGTTTTTTTTGTTTTGTTGCACCATTCTCTGTCAACTCTAGAGACTGTTGTGTGTGAAAATCCTAGAAGATCAGCAGTTTCTGAGATATTCAAACCACACCGCCTGGCACCAACGATTACTCATGGTCAACGTCGCTTAGATCACATTCCTTCCCCTTTCAGATGTTTGGTCTGAACAACAACTGAACCTCTTAACCAGGTCTGCATGCTTTTATGCATTGAGTTGCTGCCACATGATTGTCTGATTAGATATTTGCATTAACGGGCAGGTACCTAATAAAGAGCGTATCTGCATGTCTGACCATTCTCTGAGGATTAACTGATGTTGTGAGCTATTGTGGTGAATTATTTCACCTCCAGAAATATTTTGTTCAAATGATAAGAGGCTTTGCAAGTGGGACTCAAGGTACCTTGATATGGATTCTCCATGAATAAAATGACAATTTTGAGCTTCAGATCAGTCTTGTTTCTGCAGTTCTAGGGCTGCTTTATGATGATTATATATAGTTAACAATGTGCAAGAAATACATGGCCATTCCTGTAGGAAGTTCCACTGAGACAAATGCTCATGTTCTGCAAATATAAATATGAATATTGAGAATGAGGTTAACCTTTCGTGTCCTCATGTTACATTAGGAAATACTGTCATCAGTGGGCACTGAGACACTGACTACAAATATATTCTAGGCTGGGAAGCTGCTTTGATTTTAATAAATGCAAATTGATTAAGCACCTGGGTTTCAATCAATTGTCATTTATCTTTATGTTGCAATGGCCGAATCTGGTGTTTTACAATAAGGACCTCAAGCAAAATTTATTAGCCCACCTCCATTGAGCATGGCCATTAATTTTTCTGCATAATTACTTCATTTAACATGGAATTTCAACCTGAAGCAAAAATGTTTAGTGCAGCATAAAAATAATAAATGAAACTCACAAAGATCCCATCAGAAAATTCTTTTCATTTGGATGAGATTAACAAAATGCTAACAGCTATACATAAAAAAATCAGCCAATTCCTAATCTACTAATGCTTTCTCACTGTATGTGCCTTCACAGTCTAACTACTATATTAGTGTTTCTCTTACACTTGTGCCTAGCTACAAGAAGGTTGTCCGCTTTCCATGGCGGGGGAACCAGATGTTCATGCTGGAGTCCCAAATGGAGCTCTTGCTCCTATAGGGCTGGTTTCTAACTGCTGCTTTCCAGCAAGAATGACTGCAGACTGGGAATGCTGGTTCTGAGATTCAGGCAAGGTCTTGTCTGAGAGCCAACAGTGGGAAGAGAAATTCTGATATCCTCAGGTAGGCTCCCACAGAGTCAGACAGACAACCTTGTGCAGATTTGTTGTGACCCAGCTCACTTGCAGAAGCCCCCGGACCCCTGCCAATCCTGTTTGCTGCCTCCAACAAAACAGCAGGCTGCTTGGTGAAAACGGTGAGGCGCAATATCTTTCTGTGTACGTGGAACAGCTTTATCTGCTCCCACTGGGATTGTCCAGCTTTTGTAAGCAGGAGGCTGATGGAATTACCTCCTGCCCAAAGGCAGCCCCAAAAAGAATGCTCAGTGTTGGGAATCTTTGATAATAGATGTTGCCTTTTTGAGACAATGTCTCCTATAGATATTATCAATGTGAGGAGAGCTGTGCCCATGATGTACTGGGCAGAATCTACTACCCTCTGGTAAGAGGGAGGGAGAGGCAGGGGTTCAGCATGCCACATGCTATTAAGGGGAATCTCAGGATGTTGAAAATCTAACACACACAGAATGCTAGAGGAACTCAGCAAGTTATGCAGCATCTATGGAGTGATAGAAACAGTCAATGTTTTGGACTGAGTCCCTTCATCAGGACTGGGCTCAGCTCAAAACATCAACTGTTTGTTTCCCTGCATAGATGCTCTCTGACTTGAGTTCCTCCAGTACTTTTGTGTGTGTTGCACAAGATTTCCAGCATCTGTAGAATCTTGTGTCACTGAAAAGCCAAACTGCAAAAGAAAGAATTTCAGTAAGTTGGAGCTGAATTTGTTTACTTTACATTAAAATCAAAAGGGAAGAGGGAACATCCCGAGGGTGAGGAAGACAAGAGAGACAAATAGAAATTGATTGGAGACAGAAGCAGAGCCTCTTCAAGAGAGGGAGAAGGAGTTTAGAGAATGGGAACTGGGGGTGGGGAATGCAGAGGAAGGGGAAAAGGCAGGGGATGAGGTAGATGGAGGGTAGTGACAGGAAGGAGAGGAAAGAGAGAAAGCGAGAAAGGGCAGTGGTTGGGAGTATTGCCCCTTCTGTGGCAGAGAACATACACCAATTTGAACTGAGTCCAGACTTTGTGCAATTGTTTTTTGGAAACCTTTACTACATACATTGTCAAAACTGCATTGTGGTATGAAGTAAAAAAAGGCATTCAGTAATTTCAGATTAGCAGTAGGTAGGCTGAGATATAATACTTTTGCTCCTCTCTCATACCTATTATATCAATGAGCCTTGTGACACAAAATGATTATCTGCCCTGATTGAAGCCTTTCCAAATCATCAATAATTTGCTGGTAGGTCCATTAATGGAAATGCAGGAATTGAGCAGAAGGGAAACCAGTTCTTCGTTTGCCCCATCATGTACCTCAAAACAAAAAACAGAGTAATAAAATACTGGACAGAGTAATTACTCCTTTCAGAGTAATAAAACACTGCACATAATCGGTAGAAAGAATAATCAGCAGGTATGATATGCACACATAATAATTGTAATTAACAATTTAAGTTAACAAGATACTGACTTGGAACCTATTGTCGTTTTAAGCACAGTTAGGTACTTTTATCCTTTTTTTAAACAGTAATTTCTTTTTTTAAAACAATAATTACTGGTGGTATATCTTGTAGTATGCTGTCTACTTACCAGCATTGTTAATATTTTCCAGAGCAAAGCAGGGTCTTTTTATTAAGATTCTCTTTTCTTTCTTAGCTTCAAATGCTTCTGGAGGCGATTTTAACTTAATTCATAAGAAATTAATTGCTTGCTGTCTCTCTGCAGTTCAATTAAAATCAAAAGTCTCTTTAAACTAGGCAGATTGTTCCAGTACGACAGCAGTTTAACCTCATTGCTATATACTTTGTTAATGTAAAAGTCCATAAAACTGCATTGGAACAGATATAGTCCAAACCAAGGCAGTTGAACACAAGTATAATCTGATTCTTGTCACTTTACAGTTGAAGCAACAGCAGTAAAAGTCAAGAGCACTTTTTACCATTAGTATGTTGCATTCTCTGTGAAGAGGATTTAGATAATTTGGGCATAATCAGTACTGAGATATCTTTACATTCTTGCTCCTACTACTGACCAGAAAATTGATCACTTGAAATAAAATGCCCCTTTGTGTTTCAGCCAATTGGCATAATAATACCCAAGGCAGCACTCTATGAGATGCAGGTACACAGTCAGGCAGAGTTAAAAGTTATGTTTGTAAAACCAGCAACACCAGTTGAATACTATAGGCGTTGACCTCTGAACCTTTATTGCCAGTGGCCAGGTCTGGTTAAGTTATCCAATCTTGAGGTGGTCTAGGAAACATGGTGAAATCTCTGATGGAACAATATTTAGGCAGATTGACAGCTCTGCTAGTCAGCAGTCCAACAGATAAAATCTTTCCCTCTTTTCACACTACTGAACTAAAGAGGAAAGATGCATCAGTAACACATACACCAGCGATCTTCGATTTCACATCACTCATCTAGTGCAGGAGAAAAATATTTAGATGACCAACTATACTCTATCCTGTGACTACTGCAAAACTCCTCAGGTTCAGTGGCACAATACATAGGGCAAACTAGACCCTCCAAGCCAGAAATATGGCTTACAGTCCCTCTGTACCATACTTACTAGGTCTAGATGTGGGTCCTTGCTTCCTGGCCCAGTGTTTCTGGTAGCATGGCCTGAAAGAAGGGAGTCCCCAAGAACACAGTGAGGAGAGCTCCATCATCAGCATGTCTCAGAAAGCTTTGATACCCATCAAAACTCTGCCCTCAGCTTCACCATGTATAAAATCTGCAAGTGATTTTTCATAGTTTCATGTTCACTTGCAATCAAAAATTAAGCACATAAGGCAACTTTAAAAAGAACATTCTAAGTCATTAACCTAAACCAAAGTAACTGAAGCACCTTTACCTTTTGCCTCCTTAACCCTACAATACCTATTGCATTTGATAGATCTTGCTGTACATCCAAGCTGGGGCAGGGCGATTTCTGAATGTAATAGACACCCCCCCCCCCCAAATATGATCCCATCTTACTGTCATTTTGATCTTTATTTGGAGTAATAATCTAAGACCTGTGATAGAAGTCCCAAAGGTAAAATTGGTATTGTATTTCACCATAACTGATGTACAGTGAAAAACTTGTCTTGCATACCATCCATACAGTTCAATGCTCTATTGCAGTTTTGCAGATAATCATGGTGGAGGTGTGGTTGCCTATCCTTACTGATTGCAATCTTTGGTCAGGAAGTCAAGGATTCACTTGCAATGGAAGGTGTTGAGTCCCAGATCTGGAGAAGTGACTCAATGCAAAGTGTCTTACACCATGTTCCAAGTCAATGGGAACCTTCCTGGACCATGCCAGCCTCCCAGAATCACCACTCATGCTCTCCCCTTGCCTCTGATTACCTGGTACATTGCAGACGTGGGATCTTGCCAGATCTCTTTCCTTTCCCTTCCAGCACACTATGATTTCCCAGTCAGGTGACTGAGGTGCCCAATTGCAAGGAGATAAAAGATGCCTGTAAAATCAGGACATTGTAAAGAAAATCTCTACTGTTATAACTGCTGAAACATTCATTCTTATTTAATGCATGCTCTATTAAAAGTTATTTGTGGCTAAAGTAATGCACTAATTTCATTGTTCAACTTGCTTAACATCAAATTCAGAATTTTCTTTGTGTGGCTGCTTCAAAGAGCACGACTTTCTTGTTCTCTCCCTTTTCAGAATATTTAAATACTCTGTTACTGAAAGGAAAGGATATTCACCTCTTTTTGCAGTGAATGCCTGGAGGCAAAGTCTGACCTTGAGAATGAATTGGAAAATGAACACCAAGAAAATCTTGCCTCTCCCTTGTAGAAGTTCCTTATATATGTATGATGTTGTAATGTTGAATCTATAGCAGTACAAGCAGTAATTAGAAATATTAGTCTGATGTCTGGCAGGAGTGCTAAAGTAAATGTCAAACATGCCTGAGTGAACAAAAGCTTTTTAAAAAATCTGATTATTTATTTGTTTTGTTTAGGCTTGCATCCTTTCAGGTTTCAACAATGCTTAATTTAGTCATTACTGAATTACTCTGTCTGGACACATGGACTAACCCTGACTCTCTATCTCATACTGTGTAGGTTGTCAGATTCTCAAGGTCTTCACCCAAACTGCCTGAATTGTTAATAAGGAACTTATCTCTGCAGGCAGAAAGACTGTCAGGATTTTTTTTAAGGATAAGAAATAGCACACTGTCATGGAATGATTTCCAGACAATTTACCCTCTTTCATTCAGAGTGCTCCTCAATTACTAGTTGAAGTATTGAAACGGATACCCAAAATTCACATAAATTTTCCAGTATTCATCATATTGATGAAGTTTTGCTTAATCTGTTCAAACCATCCAATTATGGATGGAAAAAAATCAATAAATAAACCAATTATCCACCTTTCTGAGGCTATTCCCAATATTTTCTTATTATCACAGTCTCAAGTTCATCACTTGAATGCTCTTGGTTGTAGAAAATAAATGTACATATTCAGTAAAACAACAAAGCAGGAAGAAAAAGCAATTACTTTTTACGGGTACACTTTTATGCCAGTAGTTTTGAGACAGAGATCAACCATCAACATTTTAAAGATTTCTTTACACATTGAGCACAGGTTGAGTCCTCAAGCCTCAGATTTGTTGGCAGCTTTTCAGTGGAGATGTCCTGGCAGAACGCTCAAGCAGGACTCTTCATGAAGAGTAGTGGTGGGGTCTCAGGCTGGGACTGTTCTGGGGTCGTATTGGGGAATCTCTTAAAGAATCTGTCTCAGGTTACACTTGGCTTAGACACTTCTCTGTTGACTACAGTGAAAACAAATGTGTGAGGGATTAAGGTAATTCTTCTGCTCTTCGATTATTTAAGTGCATTAGTGTGCATTATTTCTAAAATATCAATTATTTTATTATTATTTAATAGTTTCATTAATTTTAATATTTATTTTTAATATATCTGAATGTCAACATTTTGATAGATCTCTTTGATATAACTCGGACATCACTGGTTTAAAAAGTGATTTTTCTTGCATTACCTCAGGACTGTAGTCTTCAACAAGACGAAACTTAGATCTCCATGTTCAATAACCCCTTTCTGACCAGCAATTCGAATTAAATGCTCCTTAGTTTGCACATAATGAAATCGGAGTATCACAGGTCGGGGTTTCAACTCTTTAGGGGTTTAGCTCTTAAAGACCGGTGGGCGCGATTGAGTATAGAAACCATAGAAACCATAGAAACTACAGCACAGAAACAGGCCTTTTGGCCCTTCTTGGCTGTGCCGAACCATTTTCTGCCTAGTCCCACTGACCTGCACATGGACCATATCCCTCCATACACCTCCCATCCATGTATCTATCCAATTTATTCTTAAATGTTAAAAAAGAACCCGCATTTACCACCTCGTCTGGCAGTTCATTCCATGCTCCCACCACTCTCTGTGTGAAGAAGCCCCCCCCAATGTTCCCTTTAAACTTTTCCCCCCTCACCCTAAACCCATGTCCTCTGGTTTTCTTCTCCCCTTGCCTCAGTGGAAAAAGCCTGCTTGCTTTCACTCTATCTATACCCATCATAATTTTATTTTATAGGGGGAGAAATAGTTAAAAGGTATAAAAAAGATAACGTACCATTTAACTGAGTAACAATTTATATATTTAAATGAAACACAGAACAAATTATAACACTACCAAAACCTCTGCAGTACTATAGAACTGTGTATTAGTTCCTGATAGTTATTGATGGAGGAATTCATCTGCCGTGTTTTTATGATTGACTGTAGATACCTTCAAATTCTTCATAATTCCTAACTTGCTGAAGTAGTGGAATTGTTTCATTTTCACTCCTGGCTGTTTCTGGCATCTCTAACCCTGAATGCTTGACACCGCCGTGAGCAAAACAGTTTGAAATTAACCTACTGCTTATTTCTCGCCAACTATCAGTGGCAAAAATCACTGTTTCCTGAACACAAGCACACGCAACCAAGGTTATTTAAAAAACTGACCATTCTAAGCACGGTGTAGTGTCTAATGGCCAGGCAAGTGCATGTGACGGACACCAGTTAGAAACTGATCGGGAAGTCTCCTGCCCCATTTAAGCAGCACAATGTCCCATATAAATGAAGGGAATCCCAGCTATTTTCTTGATTTAGTTTTTGTTCCTATGAGTTTTCCCAAATAAATGGTCCAATTAACCAGAATCCACTGTATTTTTCAGCATATTTTTGAACAGAACTTCTGTACTGTCCCACTTCTTATGTCTCACTTCGAATCATAGGATGGGATCTATGGAACGGTGGATCTTGTTATAGCACAGAATTAGCTTTGGGGAAGCCACACATGGTAGATGTCATGTACAATTAATCTGAGCAAGCTAACTTCCTGCTGTCCCTAAGCATTGTGTCATATTGAATCATAACTGCTGTAGGTTAATCTTTAGCAACACACACAAAATGCTAGAGGAACTCAGCAGGCCAGGAAGCATCTATGGAAAAAAGTACAGTCAACGTTTTGGCTTGGCCTGCTGAGCTCTTCCAGCATCTTGTGTGTGTTGTTCAGATTTCCAGCATCTGCAGATTTTCTCTTGTTTCAGGTGAATCCCTAGTTTCACTTTCAGCGGACTCTGACTCTTTTTCTGTAATCAGATTAGCAAAATTCTAGAATGGATACAATCTAATCTACAAACTCAGCAGGCCAAGCAACATCTCTGGAAAAGAGTAAACCGTCGAAATTTCGGGTCAAGACTGGAATGGAAGGGTAAGTCAGCATAAGGCTGGGGGAGGGGAGGAAGAAGGGTAAGGTGGCAGGTGATAGGTGAAACTGGGAGAAGGAGAGGGGGTGAAGTAAAGAGCTGGGAAGTTGACTGGTGAAAGAGATAAAGAGTTAGAGAAGGGGGAATCTGAAAGGAGAGGACAGAAGACCATGGAAGAAAGGGAAGGGAGAGGAGCACCAGAGGGAGGGGATGGACAGATAAGGAGATGAGAGAGTTAAACTGGAATGGGGAATGCTGAAGGAGTGGAGGGAGGGGACAGTTACCAGAAGTTTGAAAAATCAATGTTCATGCCATCAGGTTGGAAGCTACCGGGACAGAATATAAGGTGTTGCTTCTCCAACTTGAGTGTGGCCTCATTGTGGCAGTAGGGAATGCCATGGACTGACTCGTCTTTATGGGAATGGGATGTGGAATTGAAATGGGTGGCTACAGGGAGATCCCACTTTTTCTGGCAGATGGAGAGTAGGTGCTCGATGAAGCAGTCTCCCAACCTACGTTGGGTCTCACTGATATACAGGAGGCCACACCGGAAGCACCAATCACAGGATATGACCCCAACAGACTCACAGGTGAAATGCAACACTCACCTGGCAGGACTTTGGGACTCTAGATGGTTGCGAAGGAGGAGGTGTAATGGCAGCTGAAGCACTTGTTCTGCTTGCAAGGATAAGTGTGTGTGTGTGTGTGTGTGTGTGTGTGTCCCGGTGGAGTCATCGGGGCACTGTCATGACAAGCTTTTATGGTATGCTCATCGTACACGTGTCTTGGGCAAAGGGTAAGTACCAGGAGGTAGATCAGTGGGGAGGGATGAGTGGACAAGAGAGTCCCAAACAAGAGAAAATCTGCAGATGCTGGAAATTTGAGCAACACACACAAAATGCTGGAGGAACTCAGCAGGCCAGGCAGCATCTATGGAAAAAAAAGTAAAGTCGGCACTTCAGGCCGAAACTCTTCGGCAGGTCTGGAGTCACATCCTTGTGGAAAGCGGAAAGTGGGATGGGGGGGTGGTGATGGATAGATGTGCTTGATGGTGGGATTCTGTTGGAGATGGCGAAAGTTATGGAGAATTACGTGCTGGATGTGGAAGTTAGTGGGGTGGTAGGTGAGATTCTCACAGGTAGCCGTGAGAATCAGTGGGATTATAAAATATATCAGTAGATGACTGTCTCCAGTGATAAAGATAGAGAGATCGAGAAAGGGAAGGGAGGTGTCGGACATGGACCAAGTAAATTTGAAGGAAGTGTGGAAGTTGGAGGCAAAGTGGATGAAGTCGATGAGCTCAGCATGGGTACAGGAAGCAGCACCAATACAGTCATCAATGCTGCATAGCAAGAGCTGGGGAGTGATACTGATGTAAGCTTGGAACATGGACTGTTCCATGCAGCCAACAAAAAGGTAGCCACAGCTGGGACCCAAGCAAGTGTCCATAGCTATACCTTTGGTTTAGACAAAGTGGGAGGAGCTGAAGGAGAAACTATTGAGAGTGGTGGTGGAGGGGAACTGGTTCGAACTATTGTTCAGAAGGAAGTGGAGAGCTTTAACACCCTCCTGATGGAGGACAGAGGTGGATAGGGACTGGACATCCATGGTGAAAATGATATGATCGGGGCCAGGGAACTTGAAGTCATTGAAAAGATCAAGAGTGTGTGAAGTGTCATGGATGTAGGTAGGAAGAGACTGAACCGGGGCGATAAAACAGAGTCGAGATATGCAGACACAAGTTTGGTGGGGCAGCAACAGGCAGCAACAAGCAGCAACAATGGGTCTACCTGGACATGCAGGTTTATGGATCTTGGGTAAGAGGTAGAAACAGGAGGTGCGGGTTGTGGGAACTATAAGGTTGGTGGCGGTGCATGGGAGATCATTAGAGTTGATAAGGTTGCTGATGGTGCAGGAGACAATGGCCTGGTGCTCCTTATTTGGGTCTTGTTCGAGGGGTAAATAAGAGGAGCTGTCTGATTGTTGTCGCCTGGCCTCAGAAAGGTAGAGGTCAGTCCACCAGACTTCTACAGCACCCCTTTTACATGCAGGTTTGATGGTGAGGTTAGGGCTGGTGCAGAGAGAGTGGAGAGCAGAGCATTCGGAAGGAGTGAGGTTAGGATTGGATAGAGGAGTGTTAAAGTTGTGACGGTTGATGTCTCATCAGCAGTTAGCAATACAAACATCCAGAGCAAGGTGTCCAAGAAGAAGAGGGTTGAAGATGGGAGAAGGGGTCGGTCATTGGAGTGGGCTGGAAAGTCCTTGCCAATGACGTAGGCATGGAGATGTAGGTGGCGGAAAAGCTCAGCGTCATGGTGGGCACGAAACTCACTGAGGTGCGAGCGTAGGGGGAAAAGTTAAGGCCCTTACTGAGGACAGAACGTTCTGCCTCAGAGAGGGGAAGGTCAGAGGGAACTGTGAAGACCTGGTTTGCATGAGAGCTGAGATTGGAGGAAGGAAGGGGGTTGGTAGTGTCTGAGGAGAGGGGAGGGTTGGGATGTTCAGGGAAGGTGGGGTGGAGGAAAATGGAATCTCCGAGGACCTAAGAGCTGCCGGTGGGATCTGAGAGACGCGGGATTGCAGAGTGTTGGTGGGAGAAGGGGAGACTGAAGTTCCAGTGGCAGCACATTAAGTGAATCTAGTCTACCTATATTTCCCAGATTGTACATCCTTGGTGCCAAGATTACCTAATGAGGACTTTTGTATTTTATATTTACCTAGTTTGGATTTCAGGTTTTCTATATTAACTTTGCAGCACAAAATTTAGTTTGGCTTCACAGGAGGGCTTTGAAATGTTAGCGAGGGCAGAACCCAGAACGTAAGATGCCAAACCAACTGTAAAGCACACATTTGCCCACCCTCTCCGGTATATCTGGTGGTGACTCTGTGACATAATGCTTCTAAATTAATGGTTTAAAGAGAAATCTTTTTGACCATCAAGTACTGAGTAAACCTGAGATTTGAGCCTGGACGTGTGGTGAACCTAGTGGTCTTCCAGCGCTCTCACACACATCTTGCATTTCAATACCACGGGCTCTGGTCAGGGTCCACCACTGCAG
This sequence comes from Mobula birostris, assembly GCF_030028105.1. Lineage (NCBI taxonomy): Eukaryota > Metazoa > Chordata > Chondrichthyes > Myliobatiformes > Myliobatidae > Mobula > Mobula birostris. The sequence continues at coordinate 187,354,800 of NC_092370.1, read as the reverse complement.
CAAACCTGAGAGCAGTTTCTGAATCATAGTAAGAAAATATTCTAGATAAAGGGGGACATGGGAGAATGGGAGATATTATCAGAACGAAGGAAGTTTCAATTGCTGAAAATAGTTCTGGCCTAATGAGAATTTCAATTCTGTTTACTGCTCTAAATGACACTATGCAGTCACCATTATAGGAAAAGGAAAATAGTTAGCTTTTTGTCTGAGTGATTTGAATGGCTGTCCGATTCAAACATGGACTTTTTCTGTCGAGGGCCTCTACTTTAAACTTTTCATGTTAAGATGATTGTTGCAGCTCTACCATCATTTCATTCCATGCAGATATTTGGGAAAGGTGACACTTCCCCAATACTGCTGCTGCTTCTGAACCTCGTTTCACTTCAGAATGTGAGTAATCACCAGGGTATAGGGATTGTGACTGAACACGCCGGTGGACAGAGACGCCCTCACATTCATTTGTGAACTGAGGAGCACTCCGAGCCTCTCTTCCCCTTCCCCTTGCTCCCTCCTGGATTTAACACTGTCTATATGAACAGCAATAAGATATTATGGTTTAACTTTTAGGCCAAGTTATTATATTTTGCTACTGTAATTTTTTATAATTGAGAAATGTTGGGAAATTTGTTGTACTCCTCTTTGAAAATTTGTGCATTGCTTATTAAGAATCAGTGAACTTAGTGCAAGATCTCACAAACTGGGACAGACATTATGGAATAAACTTCTAGCATCACACCACCATCAACCCTAACAAGCTCCACAGATGCACCTCAAGGATGTGTGCTTAGCTCATTGATCTACTCCTTCTCTATTCATGAGTAGGCATAGGTGAAACACCATCTATAACTTTGCCGATGATACCATTGTTGTTGACAGGATATCAGATGGTGTTGAGGAGGGGTACAGGAGAGAAGTAGATTGGTTGTGTCACAACAACATCAGCAAGACCAAGAATTGATTGTAGACTTCAGGAAGGGGGAATCAGGAGAAACGAAAACCAATCCTCACTGAAGTGTCAGCGGTGCAAAGGCTGAGCAGTTTCAACTTCCTGGGCATTAACTTCTCAGAGGATCTATTCCGGGCCCACCATATTGATAATATCATGACAAAGACATGCCATTGGCTCTGTTGGGAGTTAGAGGAGATTTGATATGTCACCAAAGATTCGAGCAAATTTCTTCAGATGTACCATGCAAGGCATTCTGATTGGTTACAGAAGGCTGTAGGCTCAGCCAACTCCAGCATGTGCACAAGCCTCCCACCACTGAGGAATTCCTCCAAAGGCGGTGCTGCAAGAAGGCAGCGTCCATCACGAAGGACTCTCACAATCCAGGATATTCCCCCTTCCATTGCCTGAAGATCCACACTCAATGCTTTAGGAACAGCTTCTTCCTCTCTGCCGTCAGTTTTCCGAATGGTTCATGAACCTATGAACATACAAACGTACATCACTATTTCTATTTTGCATTATTTAGTTTTATGATAACTTACAGTAACTTGTTATGCCTGCACTGTACACCTGCCATGATACAGCACATTGCATAAATCTGATTCTGATTCTGTACTTAAATAAAAAGGTAAATAACATACCTTTGCCTTCTTGTCTGCACAGGTGACTACACATGCCTGGCCATACACAGTTAGATAATGTAAAAACTGCTCAATAAAGGAATATTCAAAAGGCAAATCTTTCTAGATTCCAGCTATTAAATAAATATTCCTTATTTTGAATTTTCAAAATCGCATGCTGCTCTGTTAAACTCAATGTATAGTTTCAAGATCATCTAAAACAGACGGATTCTTGGGAGCGCATTATCAAGTCCCTGTTATATTGGTACCAGTTTGATCCCATTTTGAGTTTATTACTATCATATTAATCCAGTTTGGTTAAGCTAACATCAACCCCATATTTTTGTTAGAGAGTGCAATCTTGACTAAATGCCACTACAAATTAAATACAAGGAATCTAACTGCTTTAGCCCACTGCACCAAACTTAAACCTAATAAAATATAAATGCAAAGCCTTGAGGCATTTGAAAGACACAGATAGATTTTCAAACTGATATATGTACATATTTAAAAATACTTTTGTGCAAGTGCAGTAACATATATAAAATAATGCTTGAAACTATGAATCATAGTATTTTGGTCCCAAATTTAATGTGCTTATAATGCCTTTCATTAGGCAGAAAAACTTAATAAAACTGATTTTGAGTTTTAGTGAAATTTAGGAATTTCAGACTCATGAAATCCTATTTTCAAGTAAGATTCAATAAAATACTTGTAATAACATATAATAAAACAGATGCTCAAAAATACTTATATGCCTCAAAATCGATCAAAAACAATCCCTACATGAGAAACTTGTGTCAGATTTTTGCATGACTTCTCAGCAGTTAGAGTCCACGATGCACAAGACCTAAGCCATCATGCCATATATTGGACATGAACAAAAATGATCTTCAGTTGCATGCCAGCAGATCATGGGGGCTGGTCGGCCAGCTGGGGGTGAATGTGAATGGAAGTTAAAAGAGAAAGTATGGTGGTTGAGTTGGAGGATTGGGTCTAGAATTGAGGGAATAGAGGATGAAGCAGAGGAAGAGGCATTAGAAGTTACGGAGCCACAAATTAATAATGTGCTATTGTTAGTCACTTGATTAGGTTGTAGTGGAGGTAGGGGAGGGGGGTGTAAAGAGACTGGTATCATGAAGCAACCATGTGGAGTGGAGGAAGATGTGGTCAGACATGACATGGGATTCCAAAACCATTGGCAGTGAAGGGATGATGTGTGTGTGATAATTGGTAACTGGCAACTGACTTATTATTGTCTTGTGTACCAAGATAAAGTGAAAAGTTTTGTCTTCATGCTGCCCTGACAGGTCATTTCATACATTAGTAATATTAAAGTAGTACAAAAGGAAAACAGTAACAAAATGCAGAAGCTAGTGTTACAGTTACGGAAAAAGTGTAATGCAGGTCGTCAAATAATGTGCAAGGGCCATAGGAAATGGGATCAAACACCAAACAACATATTTCAAAGGATCTTACCTACAGAACTTACCTAGAAGATAATCCATGTATTGGACTTCCCAGCTTCAGTCCAGGTGAGCTTGGTCCCCTTGAACTGATATCAAACAGGCCTCGGTTTTTCAGTTAAAGTTGGTGTTGCTGTAGCTTCCACTATTCACTGGCTACAAATACACTGTGCATGTCCAGTGGTCACCATGTATATATCATGAATGAATTTCTGGAAGTGCACTGTATGCATACAAATGCTCAATCACATTCACTGACTGAATTGCAGATAAAACTTACATACACATCATACAAAAATATGGTACTACACAAGAGAATTTCTAGACTACATGGTTTTACATTTCAAATTTCTATATTACAGGAGCACAAGGATATTACCATTTTCTGGTTTTGGTCAGTCAAAAATACAAATCTCATACAAGTGGATAGTCTGATTTTTTGAATTATTATGTTTTAAAGAACAATTGATTCTATCTACATATATTTTCTATACAATATTTTTGTGCTACTAGCTGTAATAACAAAATATAATCTCAACATACATTTCCATTCACCCAATTTGGATGCTGTATGTGTTCTATATTTGTTTGTTGAACATCTCAGGGGCTACGATTCTCCCATTAACCATTTTTCAGATGATCTGGCTAATTGTAAGCACAGAGGTCTCACTTTATGTCTTTGTAGATTTTGTAGTGTAGTCAATATTTCAGTAATAGTTGAGTAACATTGTAAATATATTGTTTGATTAAGCATTCTTTGTTTGTTTATATAATTCATTATGAGTTGTGTGTAAAAAGTATTTACATGTCATACATCATTACGTCACTTCCTGTGTTTTTCTTTCAATTAGCTTCTGGAGTTACAAAGCCTAACAGTGATGATTAGGAGGTTTTAAAATGAGCCCAAAATGACCTACCTGTTAAAGTGCAGCAAGTTTTTCTTCCAGAAAAGGGGAGAGAAAGATGTTCAAGTTTAAAAAAAAGGCAGAAAATGAATGAACAAACAAGCAACAAGTATGGTCATGAATTTATAAACAGTGAGTACCAGATGATAATTTAAAAAAGGCAGATAGATGCATTTGATTGCAAAACAGATAACTGGATGATGTACCCCGACTGAATTTTGAAGCAAGTGAAATAGTCGAAGCAAGTGCCAGTTTTGTTGAGTGCATTGGGTGGAACGGCATAGTTTGCTGAGAAGTATAATCAGCCAAACCAGCCAAAACAAGGTTTGCTGATATTGTGAAAGTAATGCAGGGACATTTAGAACCAAAACATTTGTTGACTGCAGAAGGCTTTAAGCTGAATCTAAAGGAAGAGGAGTCCATTTCCGTTGATATGATTAAATTGAAGAAATTGTCGGAGCATTGTCAGTTCAGTGATGGGCTTAATGATGCATGGTGAGATAGTTTAGTTTGTGGAATCCTACAAGAAAGCATTCAAAACCAGCTCCTAACTGAAGCACAACTCACATTTAAAAGAGAAGTTGAAATTGCTGTATCAATGGAAACAGCAGACAGAGATGCAATTGAGTTGCAGTCAGGAATGAAATGAGTGTGAACACAATTACAACATCTAAACAGAAAGCTGTCCGGCCAAAGAAGTTCTGTTGCTGTTGTGGCAGGGGCTCACATACACCAGACCAATGCAGGTTTAAAGGTGAAACTTACAGAAAATGCAACAAGGAGGGACCCCTACAATGAGTATGTCAGGCAGACAATAATAAATGGACTGCACAGGAAAGAGAAAAAGATAATAAGTCAAGTTGCAGTTTCAAAAAGAGCACTGATCTGCTTGCTGTTCACAAAAAATCTAATAACAATGAGAGTGACACAGGACTGAGTATCCTTGAGATTTACATTCTGAAAACTAACTGGAGATAAGCAATGTGGCTTACACCAGAAGTGAACAAGAAATTAATTGAAATGGAATTGGACACTGGCTTGGCTATTTCAGTCATTCCACAAAATGAGTGTGAATGGCATTTCAAAGGTACTGAAACGAAGCCTGCAGATATCCGATTCAGAACTTATAATGGAGAAAAGATAATTCCTAAGGGAGTAACTTTTGTAACAGTAACATACAACAGCTTTTGGGCTTGTACATGGTAAAAGCAGGAGGGCCAGCATTATGGAGATGTGATTGGCAGAGGCAACTACAACTTGATTGGAGATCCATCCACCAATTGTAAGCCACATCCCCTGCAATAGAGTCAATTGAAAGTGAATTAAGAAAGGTACTGGATGACGCCGCAGCAATTCAAGGATGGCATTGGATGGTATCGATAGTAAATTAGTGCTAACTGAAAATGTCACACACAAGTTTTACAAAGCCTGTTAGGTTCTTGATACCATCCGTGATAAAATAGCCAGTTAGCTAGATTGCATGGAGGCTGAAGGAGTTCTTTCCAGGGTTGAGTGGAACCCATGGGTGATGTTAGTGGCCCCAGTAGCCAAGAAGAATGGGCCAGGTGATTCTAAGGTCACCATCAACCCAGTATTGAAAGTAGATCAATACCTTCTTCTAGAATAGAGGATATCACTGCAGACCATTCTGGGGGGGAAACACTTCAGCAAAGTGGATTTAGCTGAGGGTTACCCTCAGATGGAGAAGGAAAAAGAGTATAAAGTGTTTCTCACCAAAAACTCTCACAAAAGGCTTCATCACCGTAATAGACTTATTTCTTGTGTTGCATTTGCACTTGTACTCTGGCAGAAAGCCAGACCTCAAGGCTGCCCAGGCATCGAATGTTACCTGGATGACATCATTGTTACCAGTAAGGATGACAGGGAACATGCCCAAAATCTCAAGACAGTATTAAAAAGATTAGAGGACGATGGGCTCAGAGCATGATGCAACAAGTGTGAATTCTTTAAACCAAACATCACCTACTGTGGTCACACTATTGAGACATAAGTGTGTTGAGAAAATTCAAGCAGTGGTGATGCCCCAAGGTCAAGGAATGTGTCAAATTTGTGGTTCTTTTTCAGATTAGTCAATTACCAGAACAGGTTCCTGCAAAATCTGGCTACGGTGCTACATCCCTTGAACTCCCTACTGCAGATCGGGAAGAAGTGGCAATGGACAAAGGAGTGTGAGGCGGCTTTCCAAAAGGCAAGGGAAATGATGATGTCAGACACTGTACTCACACATTTAGATCCAGAGCGAGTGGAATTTGCCTGTGATGGGGTGCCTTATGTTATAAGTATAGTCATATCACATGTTATGAGTGATGGAGGTGAAAATCCCATAGCCTTTGCATCATGTTCCGTATTGCTGCAGAGAAAAATTACACACAGATTGACAGAGAGAGAGGCCTTGAGTCTGGTTTGTGTTGTAAAATGGTTCAAGCAGTATTTGTACTGATCATCAATCACTACTGCCTGTTTTCGATCCACAGAAGGGTGTTCCACTAACAGCAGCAGCTCAGATGCAGAGATGAGCTCTGTTTCTCGGAGTATACAATTACAAGTTTGAATTCAAGAGGGCAACTAATCGTAGAAATGCTGATGGATTGTTCCATTTACCCTTAGAAAAGGAAATACTTGAAAAATGTACAAGAGAGAACACTCTTCTTTCCGTATTCTCCCTAACGCAAATTGAAAATTCAAAGTACATGTATTATCAAAGTATGTATACTATATACAACCTTGAGATTCACCTCCTTACAGGCAGCCACAAAACAAACAAACCTAGCAGAACACATTTACAAACAATGTCAAACACCCAATGTGCAAACAAAAAGAACAGATCATGGAAACAAGAACAAGAAAGCAAATAACTTTCAGAACTGAACTTCGTGAAAATGACTTCACAGCCACAAAGCCAGTCATCACTGTAGCCGGTCCAGAAGCCCATTAGTCGCAGGCTACAGCCTCAGTTCAGTGCAGAGATGATTAACCTCGTCAAGTAGCGAGCTGAACACTGGCCTCTGGCCCCAACACTCTGACCTTTTCAATCTGCTTTGGTGCTGAAGTCAGCCAAACATTGACTCATTCCTTGCTTATGGATCTGGGTCCTGCCACCTTGATATGCTCTGCTGTTCTTGGGTCATCCCTAGTGTTCATGCTAGGATGTTCTCAAACCCAGTCTCAGCAGAAGTATGCAGGAAAAACAGCTCAGACAAATTGAAGGCTCCTCAGTTAAGGAGGTTCAATGTATCACTCCTGGACAAGCAGTGCTGGCGAAACACTACAGATGTGATCAAGAGTGGGTAGTTGGAAAGATTAGGGCAGAATTGGACTGCTCCCCTACGCAGTGGAGATTGCATCTGATGTCATCTGGAAATGATACAATGATCAACTGAGGAGAGCAGAGTCATTTGTTAGAGAAGAAAGGTGTCCAGAGCTGTCAGAATCACCTCCTGTAGTCCCAGAGTGAACTCCTAAAATCACCATGGAGAGGGCCCCAGAACCTGAGTTAGTTTCACAGTTGCAAGTTTCACCTGCTAGGCAGAGTGCCCCCGCCCCCTAGCTTGTCAGGAGAGACTTTATCCCACAAGAATAAGAAATCTTCCATAGCAATAAAAATCTTTAGGCCTGAATGGACAATTTAAAATTTTCTCTGCTGTGAATGCCTACATACTGTAGTAGTTGTATTATATAGCAAACTGTATTATGTATTTTATATATATATATATATACACACACACACACACTGAATAGAGAATATATACTGAATATGTTACATATTTGAGTTGAGATGCAGTCTATATTTTGTTGGAGTTTCTAGCTAAGCAAGGAGAAGTGTAGTGTATTTAATATTTCAGTAATATTGTAAATATATTGTTTGATTAAGCATTCTTTGTTTACTTACTCATTTTGTGTTTTATATATAAGTACTGTACGTGAATGGCATACGTCATTATGTCACCACGTCATATGTGAGTGCCTCACTAAAGTAAAACTAAGTAGGCAATTATCCCGGCTCCTGTGTTTGCCTTTCAATTAGTTTCTGGAGTTACAGAACAGAACAGATTTAATGGCTAGAGGGAAAGATTGACCTTGAGGAAAGCTAGGAAAAACAAGACGTATTCTACAAAGTATTGACTAATCTGATTCATGGCAACGAACCAAGGTTAAGAACTAAGAATTGAAAACTTTCCTCCGGTTTGATGTCCTTACTAGAGAGTTGGTTTATACAAGTAGCCTCATATTTAAGTAATATTCAGAGAAACATTTGTATCTTATCTGAAACGGCGTGCTTATAAATCAGCCTGATGGTAGCTCTGGTGGTCTTACATATAGATTTAGAATCCAGACATTGCATCAATAAAAATACTTAAGTAAAACCTCAGCTTTATCTATTCTATTAAGCTGTTCAATAGATGGCTCACTTTGACTGAATTCAGTTCATTTAATTCCACAGAAGGTTAATTACAAAATGATCAATAATTTATTAACATATCATCCACCAGTCTGGAGAGATGCAGTGTAACCACTTTACGTAAATCTGTTAAAGAATAGGTTATTCTTCTCATGACTTGAAAAAAATCTTTCACTTCAATTTACTTCAGTCTAGAAGAACATATAAAATAAAATTATAATTAAGTTATGCCTAAATTCACTTTATTAAGAATTAAAGTGGTTAAATTAAAAGTGAATACTCACAAGCTCAGAATGTATTCAACAAATATTACCAATGAGAGATTTCAGGGTTACAGTTTAAAAGCATGACAAAATGGAATCGCATTCTAGCTGTGCCAAATGTAATATCTTCTTTCATCTCTGCACAAAGAATTATTTCAAAAACAAATGTCAAAATTCATGTGGTACTCCAGTAGTGCATATAATGAATTTTGACATACATAATGATGGATATATCAAATAATAAAATTCTATCCAAGAAAATATTTGTTATTTCATTAGGGAAATGATTTTCTTATTTATTCAGCCACTGTTTTCTAATCTTCTCAACTGTGTATACGCAAATATCTATAGATAATATAACAGCAAAAATTCAAATGTAATATAAAATAATCTCCATATATTTTAAGTGCACAAATAGGTTTTAAGATAGCAAGTAATACTTTGTTCTTTTTTATTTTTACGTAAATGAATAGATAACAGCTGGAACATTCCCAAGACACAAGCTTGAGCTCCTCATTTCATATTGCTCAGATCATTGACAGAATAAAATAGCTTGGATTTAATTCACTAAACAAAGCAAAATGTTATTTTTGAGTAAGAGTTTATCGAGGAAAAGATAACTTTTCTTTTACTAAGAATACACTTAATATCAAGTAGATGAATAGCTAGTTTTAGTTATACAATTCTTTGGAATGAGCTTCAAAAACAATCTATCAAAAAAGGTCCTAGGAAAAGAATTGAACAGTGCGTATTTAAAAAGACAAAATTTTATTTTGCTAGTGCATTAACAATTTGGTTAAATCTGCTCTATACTGGATGGGCAAACTTTAATTTATGAGGTAAGATATATAACTTAATTTATCACAAGAACCGTTCCCAGGTACTAAAATGTTAAAGAAAACATGTACATGAAATAACATTCAGTGGATCAGCAACCTCGTAGTTCCTGAGAATCCATTTAATAATGAATAATTGCATTGGGCTTTATTTTTCCCAAGAAAATCAATTACAAGGAACCTCATTTTTAGTGAATATTTGCACTCATCAGGTTGTATGCTGGTGGCTGGCCACTACTGACCAAAAGCTCACTCAGACCAGCTAACAAGCTGCATAAAAGAGGTCCTAGGCTGTGGTCAGTAACTCCCCAAGCCTTTGCTCTGTTTACAAAGCATGATTCAGAAGTGTATTGGAATACTCACCGTTTGCTCCAGCAAAAGTCAAGAAGCTTGGCATCATCCAGAATAAAACAACCTGTTTAACTGGCGCCACAGTCACTACCTTAAACATTCACTGACTCCTCCCACCATTGCTCCAATGTGGCTACATGTGTGTATCATCTACAAAATGACACCTGCAAAATCACCAAGACTGCTTTAAGTAACACACACAAAATGCTGGAGGAACTCAGCAGGCCAGGCACGACTGCTGAAGGGTCTCGGCCTGAAACGTCGACTGTACTCTTTTCCATAGATGCTGCCTGGTCCGCTGAGTTCTCCCAGCATTTTGTGTGTCTTGCTTGGATCTCCAGCATCTGTAGGATTTCTCCTGTTTGTGATAAGACTACTTTAGTATCACCTCACAAACCCGTGACATTTAACAAAATATATTGTCATTTCTTAATTATTGCTGGGTCTAAATGCTGACAAACTATGTTGTCATTTCTTAATTATTGCTGGGTCTAAATACTGAAACTCCTGACCCAATAACACTATGGGAGTAATTTCATCACACAGAATGCAGCTGTTCAGGAAAACAATTCAACATCGTATTCACAAGGTGAGTTAGGAATGGGCAATAAATATTGGCCCTGGTAGCAATACTCACATGCCTATCAAAGAATAGAAAGTTCAACCAGATTTTTACCCAGGGGCTTTGTAGCTAGCTAAAAGGGCTTAAGGAAATGTTCTTGACAGAGTAGACTAGTTTCAAACTGAGATGAAAATCTAATGATGGACCAACTACCTTTGCTGTGCTTTGCTTTACAATAATCATATGTTTGTTTCTTTGTTCAAATTTGGCATGAACATACTGTGCAGAAAATTTCCTGATGGAATGATCATGCCTGCCAGTCAAAATTATTATCAGAGGATACAGTAATCAATCTTCAGAGCTTCAGCAATCTTAAAAATAGTTATTATAAAACCAAGATCTTTTAAGCATTAGACAGATTGTTGATTAATTTTTGAAGACGATAGCTTTGGATACATCATTTTTTAAAAGCAATATCTAGGTAGAAGCAGAGGATCCTCAGACTCACATCACATGCTCACAGTGTTATCCATAAATCTCCATATTCATAGTTAGCTGCAGATTCAGTGTAGACTGCCTCAATCTTTCACTCTGACGACCTTCTTGCTTATGTTATTTTGCCATTTCTGAGATACTATCAAGCCCAGTGACAAGGGTATTGCTGTTGTGGCTTGGGAAACTCAGAGGCTAAGTTCAGTCCTCAGACTTTGCCTAAGATGTCCTTCTGAAACATGACCCCATCGCAGAACATCAGCCCACATGGCCCAGAGAGTTTTCTCATAACATCTTCCCTCCAGAGCCTCTAATCCTGTACAATCTGCTTTTACCTCCTGCTTAACATTCAGAAAATCAGGCCTATCATTTCAGCATGTCCTTGCTCCAACCAAACACATGTCCTCCAATCTTAATTCCACGTTCTTCCCTTTTTGTCCAGTTCTACCTCACCTCCATCCAGGATAACTCAGATACCTCTACTGCTGCTTAACATGGCTGTGCACACCCTTCATCCCATACCAATAAGGTCTGATGACCCTTTACTTCTTCCTTGAATGGAGATCCAACTGGTTTCCCTGCATCAACACCTATTGAACTTGTTCTCACACGACTTCTACTTTACTCACTTTCTCCAGATCAAACATGTAGCTAAGGGAACCACATGGTCCAAAACCATGCAGAAAAATATCTGTTTTAAATTTTTTTGAGTCCTCTCTTTTCAATCTTTTAATAGTACTTATTCAATTGTATTTACATGTCTGTGTCCTGTGTCCATACCTTCCAGGCAGCTTCCTGACCCATCTAGAAGGACAAGAACAGGAGACACCTGGGAACACCACCACTTGGAATTACCACCCCCCCATGCCCAAGTCATTCACCATCCTGGCTTGGAAACATATTGCCCTTCCTCCATTGTCACTGGGTCAAAATCATGGAATTCCCTCCCTCACAGCACTGTGGGTGTACCTACGCCTCAGGAACTGCAGTGATTCAAGAAGACAGCTCAGCACCACCTTCTCAAGGGCAACTAGGAATGCGCAATAAATGCTGGCTCAGCTGGTGATGCCCACGTCCCTCACATGAATGAAAAATACATAACTCATAAATGTCATTACTTTCACTGCAAATTTCCAGACTGCTTGCGTTTTCACAGGATTTATCTGTGTCCATCACAAAGGATAGGTTAATGACCAATATCTGTTACAAGCCTACAACTACCTTGACCATGCTTCCTCCCATTTTGTCTTTTGCAAGGATTTCTTTCTCCCTGCTCTCATGACACTTTCCAAATACAGATGTCTTCCCATTTCATGAATTGTGGCTTCCAGTCTACTACGGATGCCAGAGCCTCAGTGATGCACCCATTTCTTGCACATCTGCTCTCACACCCACTCCATCCAACCCGAGTAAGGGTAGGCTCATCTGTCCCTCAACTAGGCACAACAGGTCATCCTTCACAATTGGCACAACCTTGAAAGAGATTGCAGCAGTGGGCACTTCTTCACCTCCTCTCTCATCTATGGTCTTTAACATTCTCCGTAAATCCCCATCACTATGAAATAACTATAAATTATATTTACTTCTTCAAAAAATAAGGTAAACTACATCATGTCAGATCACAAAATCTAATACTTGAGTGAAAACAGTGTGTAAACAAGAAAATTACTTTCTGTTCTTAAGGAGAATGCTGTTCAGAAATGCCACAGGTATAATGGGGAAGAAGAAGAAATAATGCTTGTCCTCTGAACTTTGTAAATCAAGCTTGGCTGCTCTTTTGGGATAGCTGAAACATTTTTTTTATATCCGTATTTGCAAAATACAAGGTTAGAATTCTCCCTTTTGTTGAAGTGTAATATATATTCGAGTACATTCCATGTATTCTGAGTTTTAATCTTAAGGAGTTATGTTAGGTCTCCATTGATGTCTTCGCAAGAAAGGAAATTATGTGCTGTTTACCCTCATTTGCTAAGAAAATGTATGGTTTTCATGCTATTCAGGCCCAAGGTTTTCCCAAGTCACTACTAACATGGTTAAACATGGTATTTTTCAGGATTCTCATGGGGAAGGAACAATTACTTGGTTAAAAAAAGACAAAAGAAAAGCTATCTGATTTACCTTGAATACCATTTTCTTGCCTGAAAAATAATAAAGTCAAACATAATGTACCAGTCTGCACATATTAAAGATCACCATGTTCATTATGGGTCTTTTATAATGGCAAATCATTCCCAAAATTTTTCATAGGTCATATTCTATAGAATATGAATAAAGGAATCATCTTGATGGCTGAATGATTATTTGTTCATTTGCAGTCTCCAGCTAAAACTAAACATGTAAAAACTATTCCAAGAAGAAGTTGAAAAATTGATACTTGAAATGAGCAGTAGAATTTATCATAAGTTTAGAATTAATACACAGAACATTTCAAGCTCGATGTGAAATTATAAGAATACTGGGTGTTCCATCCTAGTTCTCAATAGATAAATTGACAGCACACAAACTGCCCACTCTTCCCAAATGGGATTAGTTTTTTTAAACAAGGTCATATATCACTCTGATTAAGGCAGATATTTAGATCAATACCAACACATCAGTAAATATTGACTGTGCACTTTCTTTGTAATGAATAGATTTTGGGAAGCTGTTTAACATAAATGACTTTTGTGTTATACATGTGTTAATAAATATCATTTATAATTTCCAGCAAAATTATTTCTTTAACGCTATGTTTTACAGATCTTACATACCTTCATAAATATATAATAGTAAATAAAATCATCATATAGGATACTGATTATGGCAATATTGATATTATGTGCATGAGATGTTAAAGCTTCATTACTACTTTAATGTGTTAATAGTTTGGATACATGTGTAAAAGAAAGATGCCAGATAGTAACAAATCCAAGAAAAGTTTATTATGAATATGGCATTTGCAGGATGATAAAATCAAGTTACATAACCATGTATGACATGTTTCTTTGAATTGATGAAATAATCTACAAAAGTATAAAAGAATCCTGTTGTAAATGAAGTATGTACATTGCAGCATTATTTGTGATCAATGAAATGTTCTTTTAAATAAGCCAGGCACTCAATAGGTTAGCTTCAGTTAGCTTGAAGTTTGAACCACAAAAATAAATGTACCATAGTTGTCTCTTTAAATTTACTTTTAATTGTTTTGTATTGTAGAGTTTGTAACACTGTTAAACATTGATACTAACAGAACCCCTCACCCCATTGTTCAGCTACTTGGCACCAATTCCTCATAAAATATTTTATATACTGGTACAAGAAATAGTTAAAAACACAGACACAGCCTTCACAGGTGATGAAATTTTCATATTGTAATTTGAAACACTATGTGATTTGACAGCAGCTGTGATTATTGTTAGTTCAAATCACCAGAAACCATCTGACACCAACACAGACACATTAAAAAAACAGCTCTTTTTTGCTGTTTTAGCTGTTGTTTGCAGTTAAGAGCACAAGGGACTCTGGGAATGTTTATAGCTGAGGCTCCATGGCGGCAATCTGTCACATACATCTGAGCCTGACTATTTAGTGCATTGTTTGGCAAGATGGAAGATAAGTCATACCCAGAATTCCTCTGTGAAAATGGTTCCATTAACCATGAGCTAGTTAAGAGTCTTTTATCTCTGAGAGAGGTCGGAAGAATACACAGCAAAGCAACAGCAGAAACAAAAGGTATACAGACAGTGGAAGCAGCAATAAGGTGACACTACAGAGGAAGGCCATCACACAAAAACATCACCTCCCAAGAATCACGGGTTCACGAAGATTGCGGTAATGAAACTGACCATTACAGACTAGAGATAAAGCACAGTGAAGACAAAGGACAATATTGCCACATTAGCTTAGTATATACTGCATATAGTAACACACATTAAATTCTGCAATGGAACTGACAGTCAAGGACACTTACACATTGTACACATTACTAATCTCACTCTCATTATTAGATGCCTTAATGAACAGCTGCCAAAGATGGAGTGAAAGAAGCATTTATACTGACAATCACAAATAGTGTCAAACACTAGAATGTGGTTTTTGGCAAAATGATGACAGAAAAATAGAATTGTGAGTCTCTGTGCAGTTTTAATTTTGTGTACCTATTCCAAGCTTATAAACCCAATCTTGAATTTCTACTTCAGCACTAACTAAAGTACAATTAGAATTTCCTCTATTGAAGTAAACAAAAGATAAAGAAACATAACTTGTTAAATATTCTTCTTATGTTCTAAAACAATGTTATTTTAAGTTGCAGATTAGTCTCAGTTATACTGAGAAAAAATATAGCTGAAAATAAATGCAAGTTTTTCACCTCAACTCAATCTCATTGAGTTTCCTTAAAGCACTTTGAAAAAAGGCAGAACGACTATAAAAACTGCATGAGGCTTTGTTTTTTTTAGTCTGGAGGTAAAGTTTGCATGGCTGCAATAAATGCTAACACAGATTCTGGTCGTAAGAAATGAGGAGACTGCAGCCACAAGCTAACAACTAACATTTGTCTAGTACAAAACAGCACTCTCCCATAAATTCCAGCCCATATGCTGCATATTTTATGAAGACAACAAAGATTAATAATTGTAGCACCATGGTAGCAAAAGTAATGTCTACTTATGGTTCATTAACTACACATGGATTCCATCTTCCTACAGTTTTCAAGAGTTTAACATTCTAGTCACAGGCCAGAATCAAATTATGTAAGAACCTAAATTGCTTTATGTGCAAGTAAGAAAAATCTGAATCATAAAAAAGAATTAAACTCTGCATAAAATTTCAAAATACTATGCCCTATTTTTAAAAAGAAAAAAAAAGAACCCTTTTAAAGTCTGACTTAGTCAAACAGGGTTAGCTTTCTATACTTACCTCCTTCAACCTTGATCATATCAAGATCATTATACATTATAATATGTGATTCTTTCATTTTACAATCTCTTTACCATTGCATTTGCATCTTATGGCAGAGGCATGTACACATTAAAGGCATCTTCACAAAGATGCAAAGGAAAACACACCTTGGAAGGAACATTTACAATTAACTGGTAATTCAACTTTCTGAAGGCAAAAAAATAACTCTTTACATTACAGAATGATTAGTCATAGTTTGAGACATGAGAACTGTTGTACTGATGGCATGAGCTGACCTGCTCAAGCTCAAAGTGATAGCACTAGAATTCAGCTGAAAACATTGTCTATGCCTCAGAATTTAATACTGAACACAGTATACGGTCATAGTTTAATCCTCTTTGCGTTCCAGTGTTTGTGTGGTGTGAATACCATTACTGTACACAGGAAACGGAAGTGTGGAAAAGAGTCCCTCTGCTGTTGTGAACACATTTCCTGTAGGAATTTGGGCCAGACTGGCCCCACTCACAGTGCTCCCGAATGGCCCTGACATATTAATTCGATGCACGTGGTGGTAAAGCATTTCCATTGGTGTTTTGGGTTCTAGCCCAAAACTGGAAGTGTTAACATCCACAAAATTGACAGCATGAGTGTTAGGCAGCAGGTTGCCTTGCATGGCAAAGGTCACCTCAGCTGGGGCATACCGAATGGTGCCAGTGGTATACACCCTCTGAGGCGTAGTGCTGGTGGCAGCGAGGGTTCCTGTCACTCTGTGAACTAGGGGAAGTACCACATTACCAGCCTGTAACCTCTGCAGTGTCTCCAGGTCACTGGTATACAGCACAGAACTAGTAGTGCTGGTGCTGCTGAGCTGCTTGTCGCGGGGAGAAGCTGATAGGGGAGGGGATAAAGGATCTGTGGCAGGAGCTAAGGTAGCACTGGATGAGGAGCTAAACTGAGTTTTACGACTGGCAGTATTTTCTGTCCCCGGTGGGGTAAGAACAGAGTCTGGAATGGTGACATGTAAACTAGTGTTGGCTTGTGTTGAGGGGAAGTGCTCAGAGCTTGGGGGCTTGGTCATACTATAGGGTGATTCATTTCTTGAAATCTCTCTGTTTGGAGGGTAATTCCAAATACTGCTATCATTATCAAAATTTATAGGTTCTGTAATTTCTGTTTTAATTTTAAGCACTGAGGCACTGTTTGGTGAAGACAGCAGTTGTGGCTGGTCTACTAAATTTGAGTCAAGTCCACTCGGGCTCGAAGCACTTGACAGCCTCCTACGTGTGACACTCCCTCCCTTTTGTTTTTTCCTCCTCTTCTTCCTCTTCTGGTGTTTACTGGAAGGCTGGATGTTCAACTCTCCGGCACTGTCCGAATCCTTGGCACTGTCTGACGTCACTGACTCACGGTTTGGCAAGCGCATCTCTGATTCACTGCCTGGGTACCGTTCTACTTTGATCTGAATGGAACCAAAAGTGCCAAAGCTGTCCTCAGCTACTTTCTGACTCTCATATTCTGAATTTTCAAAACTGTCATCACTGTCCCTGCTATCCTGGTTGCTGGAGCTATTGTCATCGTCATTGCAGTTCATTTCATGGTCGGAGTGGCTCCCGGATTGTTTCTTTCTGTCTGATTCCGGATCATCACTGTTTTCAGACTGGTTTCCCTTCTCATCTGACTTGGAATTTTCATTGTCCTCTGGAGAAGATGAGGGGGAAATTAGTTAGTCCCTTGATGAAACTAATTTGATTATAAAAGGTAGAATTTATACCCTTCTGCTGGAAAGAACAGTTGGGCAAAGCATTTTGGGAAATAATACAGCCATTACACAAAGCAAGTGTGTACACACACACATTCACGCACACACACACACCTGCATGTGCATGTGCTGGGTGGGGGGGAAGGTGATGTTGAAGGGGGATATATTAATACAGGGGTCCCCAACCTTTTCTGCATCATGGACCAGTTTAATATTGACAATATTCTTTCAGACCAGCCGTCCCGGGGGTGGGGGGGGTGTTCAAGTGGGGATAAACTCACCTCAACATGTCTTTTACAGTTAGGGTTGCCAACTTTCTCACTCCCAAATAAGGGACAAAAGTTGCAGTCAAATACGGGACACTTGTGTTTACCCCGAGAAAGACTAACATGACAATGAATCCTTGCATGGGCACCTGTGTGCACATGCGTGATATGCGCATATGTGCCGATTTTTTTCTCCACAAATCGGTTTTGGCTTAATCTTCCTGACTACACTGTACATACATTATTTCTACTTTGTATAGACTGTGTATTTATCATATCATTCCTGCTTTTACTACATGTTAGTGTTATTTTAGGTTTTGTGTCTTATTTGGTATGATTTGGTAGGTTGTTTTTTGGGTCTGGGAACGCTCAAAAATTTTTCCCATATAAATTAATGGAAATTGCTTCTTCGCTTTAAACATTTTGGCATGAAAGGTTTCATAGGAACGCTCTACCTTAGTGGGGGAAATATGGGACAAGGGCGGTCCCGTATGGGACAAATCAATTTAGCCCAATATACGGAATGTCTCGGCAAATACGGGACAGTTGGCAACCCTATGTTCAAGTTCAACAGTGCGTGACAAGGAATGAAGAAAGGTGCAGCTGACTCATATCGTTTCCTCATGGCCCGGTGGTTGGGGACCGCTGTATTAACAGCTTAAAGTTCATTTCATTAACACACATTTTAAGATGTCAGTAACATGCAAACATTAATGACATCCAGTCACCCTGGTATATTAATGAAAGAGATTTCATACAATTAATCTCACTATTTAGATAATAGGCACTCAGTTTTAGGAGATTTCAACATCTGCCATCATTTTTGGAAGACATTTCCTTTACTGGCAGTGATCGGAGGACAGCTGACAGAATAGTCCCTTTGTTACTTTTCAGGTAGACTATTCAATATTGGTTGAATTAGGTGATGCAGCCAGGAATACTTGCTCAACTGTCACATGAGCAGCCAAAAGAGCCCTTATAATAATACTCAACCATCTCCAATGGTAGCAGCTAGCGGTTTCTGCTATCCTGCTTTATTTATATCAGAAGATAGATTTGTCAATAGAGGCACCCTCACAAGATTTGTGTTGCACTCTGGTGCTTGAACATTGGAAGGACAACTCTACAGGAGTCAAATATGTAGCGCTTTTGCTTGTTTAGTTAGAAACTGCAATAAGGAATTTGATAATCTGGTATGGGTATTGCTCTACATTAGTGGAAGTTCTACATATATTATCAAAGCTATCTGTTTTGTGGGAGTGCACTGAGAGATGAGCCCTTTGAGGCCACAAACAAAATGATAGATGTGACGGCAAATGCTCAGGAAGGAATAATATGGACTTGTGAGCTCTTAAACTGCAGAATCCTTAAATATTAACTGCTTGATTTACATTCAAGGCTCTCTGCAAAATCCCTATAAGAGATTGTGAAGGGTTCCCTCTATCAGGCTCTTTGATGTAAAAAAGGGACATAAATGCCACAACTCATCATGATATCAAATGAATTCCTGCAACACTGGACTGAATTTGCCTCATAGATACCGGCAGTTTTCTGGAGAATATTTGACAGTTATCCTGGAAAATGCATGTCAGGACTTTGGCCCATATATAAATCTGTTAATGTGACTAGTCATAAGACATAGGAGCAGAATTAGGCCATTTGGCCCATAAAGTCTGCTCTGCTATTTCATCACACTGATTTATTTTCCCTTTCAAACCCATTTTCCTGCCTTCGCCCTGTAACCTTTGACACCCTTACCAATCAAAAACCTATCAACCTTCGCTTTAAATATACTCAATGTCCTGGCCTCCACAGCTGTCTGTGGCAATGGTACACCACCCTCTGGCTAAAGAAATTCCTCCTCATCTCTGTACTAAAGGGACATCCTTCTATTCTGAGGCTGTGCCCTCTGGTTATACAATCTTCCACTATTGAAAATATCCTCTCCACATCCACTCCATCTAAACCTTTCAATATTTGATTTCCTCCCGCCCCCCCCCCCCTCCATACTTCTAAACAACAGCAAGTACAGGCTCGGAGGCATTAAACGCTCCTTATACATTAACCATTTCATTCCCAGGATCATTCTCATAAACCTCCTCTGCATACTCTCTGGTGGCAGCACACCCTTCCTTAGATTTGGGGCCCAAAACTGCTGACAATACTCCCACATGGAGAGTGACTCCCACATCCAAGTGGCACAATACTAGCTACTTAAAGTTAAGCAGAAGTGCATGAACTTGCTGAGATTTCAGTACTGAGGAATCTGGTCACAGAGCTGGAACCAGCTTCAACCTGATACAAGATGCACCAAATCCATTCATCGGAATTTTTTAAAACAGCAAGAAAGAAAGACAAAAAAATAAGTTATATTCTTAAATTAATAATACTTAGATTAGTGTTTAAATCACTTAAATGTTTTAGGGTTTTAAAATTTTTATTTATTTCATGTTTATTATTTCCAGAATGCTCTAAATGCCAGGGATGATTCTGGCTTGACTGTAGAAATCAGCTACTTTGCAAGTCCACGTCAATCAGGAGGTCCAAGGGGCTCTCAACCAGCAAGCTCAGTCTTATGGGTCTGAATGAAAATGGTATTGGCAAGTACAAGCAACAGGCTCCACTTGGCAAAATCCAGGTCATTAAGTTTATCTACTTTCAATGCTCTGTAACCTACAGTGGTATTGTGGAGTTTAGCAGCTGGCATCCTAGTAATTGCACTGCAGAATTACATATAGTCTGGGTCAAACTTCAGAAATTGATAGGATTAACTTTACTTGTTTAAGAATAATCAAACTGATGTGCAGACAACTAAACAAATAGTGAAAGGCACCTGTAGGTAGCTGGTGTCTTTACAAATACAAATGATCTGTCATACTTGCAACATCAGCCTATTAATTCTTAATCTTTTCCTGTCAATGTTATGATACGTCCCAGAGGATGCAGTACATTGTAGCATACTCAAATGTATGCTTCTGGTAAACAGAGATAGCAGTACCCTTTGACTTGTATTTACATGTTTTGCATTATATATTTATTAATTTGTTTTGAAATATTTATCAACCATAAATAATGACAGTGCTAATAAATTGTAGGAAGAATACACAAACAATATGGATAAAAAATAGAATTTGAGACTGGCAGAAATGGCTAATGCTGGTTTTAATTTCACAAGCAATACCTGAGTTTTCTTTAGAGTCAGATTCAGAGTCAGAAGTCTCAGACGATTCGGACGTTTTTTCGGGAAGATTAGGAAGCTGTGCAATATCCATTGGGATATCCTTATACTCGAAGTCACTAGGAAAACAACATTCACATTAGATTCTGCATATCTGTACCCACTGCCACTTGACATTAAAAAGGAAGAACTATAACTCATTCTTCAAAACATTAAAGGATTCAGCTGCAGACAAATTAATATTTTGACTGCAGCCATTTCAACATTAGTATCACTATTTCCTTCTGATCAACTATTAGATGGCATCAAATTTTTAAAGAAGAACAATTTCATTCCTGTGACAAGATTGTGAAATGCTGTTACTTTGAACATTAACTGTTTCTTTCTTCACGAATGCTGCCCAACTTGCTATTTCCAGCATTTCCTATTTTTAATTCAGCTTTCAAACATATGCTATTTTTATTTGCTTTTATACTTTTGTTCAGATATTCACTTCATCACGATCTTCCCATCATTTGTTATAAGTAATTTCACATTTTTAAATGCTGTAGCCCACACAATGAAATCCACATCAGGACTTTTGAGGTACCTTCTCAGGAAACAGTTTATCTTTATTCTTTAACTTGCAAGCAAGCAAATGGTAGGGAATTACTTCATCCAAGCCAAACCAGGTAAAATTTAAAAGCAAAACATTACCAATTCTGCAAGTCTGAGATAAAAATATAAAATGATGGGAATAATCAACCAAGCAGCATTTGAGTGAAGAAAAATAGAACTAACATTCAGGATAATAGTTGGCAAGTTGTGAAGGCAATGGTAACTATAGGTTCATCTCTGTAACATCAAACCAGTTTTCAGCAGACTTAATTAAATTAGTTAAAGGGCATCCAGAGATAGAACAGGGACAAATGAAGATGGTTGTGATGGTTGGAAACCAATCATAGATTTCCACCAACTAGAAATTCAAAAGCAAATTCCCATCAGACCACATATCATACTGCCTTGATGTAGACTGCTTTTCCACCATTGACACTGGGTCAAAATCCGAGAACTTCCACGAATTATGGGCTATTTTACGGTTTTGTCACAGGAATGAAATTGTTCTTCTTTAAAAATTTGATGACATCTAATGGTTGATCAGAAGGAAATAGTGATACTAATATTGAAATGGCTGCAGTCAAAATATTAATTTGTCTGCAGCTAAATGCTTTAATGTTTTGAAGAATGAATTATAGTTCTTCCTTTTTATAGGTCATGGGTTATAGTTTCTGGCAGAAGTTAAATAAAACAGGACTAACAATTATGAATGTTCATTATGTGATCAGTTTGGCCAGCAATTCCCACACCTCTAATAAAGAGAAAACCTTGAGAAAAGCCACAACCTGGTTTTCTGAATAAGACTTGGTTGCCACATCCATGCAAAGCTGAGTGAGGAGAAACTTCTGTAACCAATATTTAAATAGATGGAAGCCATGTACCATGCACTGTTATGGTAAAAACATGATAATGACCACGTTGTTTAGTTATCTTTTCCACATTGGCAATGTAGTTACTAATGCTGGCAAATTAGTTACTGTTGTTATGCTTCTCCATTTTTCTTCTTACTAACTATATATCCTTCAATGTTTTCATAATACTTTGGATCTACACCAATGATATCACACAATGCCCTCCTTCTCAAAGTTCAACTTTCACAAATGCTCTTGAGACATGGTGAAGAAGACAAAGTCACAAGGGTTTTAATGCTGAGGTGAGGCAGTCAAGGATAGTTGGAAAAGGAAGAAAACCAGATCATTTCTGAGGGATAGGACAGGGAACGTGCTTTGTTGTCATTGGGGGGAGAACCTGCTGAAGGGATAAGCGAAAGATTGAGAAACCCTGTTTGAGAACAATGACATTTTTCACTGTATCAGAAGCAGGTAGGATGGTTAGCCTTGAGGTCATCAGATTATTGAATTGGGTAGGCCCTTCATTATTGCATTGTTTAACACCAACATACATACTTATTTGTAAATGTCTGATGTCTATCACTCATTGTCATAAGTTGGAACACTTAAAAGGAAGAGGTAAATGTGGTTAACAGAGCTTGAAAATACCAAGTCCATCTCATCAAGTGCACATTTTCATCTGTGGATGACAGCGTACTGAAGGAAATAGCAAATGGTGCATTCTTTCATAAACACGAAGAGTATGGGAATGTATCATTACAAGCATCAGTTAAATAATAGTTCAATATTTCCTGGGTATTCATTTTCTGCTCATTTACAGCAGTTTACTCCACTTGAAGCAACAGTCCTCTAAAGCAAATTTACTCTCAGTTAACATGCTCAGCTTCAGGAGTAATAAATGAAAATTCTATTATAATCATTTCATCAAAAGAATCAGTTTTTTTAAAACTCATGTGGGAATGCTGAATGTCAGAACAAAATCAATCTGCTGCTGCAGATTTATGTGTTATTCCTTCTGTTAGATATCATTTTGGATTTTACCCAAGACAATTCTGCTCCTTCTACAAACGTACTATCCTTCATGAATTACTCCAAAGTCATTTAAATATTCTAATCCAGAAGAGTTTCTCTGTTGCAGTTCATGGTCATCTCAAGGTTAAAATCCACTTGCAATGTATTTCCCAAATGCTTTTTAATAAATTACAATAGCATCTACATTTCTAAAGTAATTAATTTGCTGAGAGATTCAACGGGGAGATCTTGAGATCACAATAGATGATACATAAATGCAATGATTATTGCTTTGCTTCTGAACTAGCACAAACAACAAATGCATTTTAATACAAAATTATTTACTGTGTTCTTCCTATTACCATATAATATATATTTATCTATTTAAATAAAGGAAAGCATGAATAACACAACAATAAAAGGCAATATGGAATGTCCCCATTAATGCTGTCCTCACCTGTATCTCCTCCATTTCCCGGACATCCGCACTCACCCCCATCTTCCCGTTGTCTTACCAGGGATAGAGTTCCTCTTATCCTCACTTACCAATCAGCATCCAGCACATCATTCTCCGCCATCTTCAACAGGACCCTACCACCGACATACCTTTACCTTCCCCCCCATGGTAAACCAGATACATGTTGTAACTGGGTTACCTGTCTGGACACGCCCCTCTGCTGACTGCCCCGTGGCTCCTCCCACAGTTCCTGAATAAAGGCGATTTCGCCCTGCTCCTCCCCCTCAGTCCGGGGGCAGACACTCACCATGGAGGTCGTATAGTACAGCAAATAAAAGCCTTTCAGTATTTACCCAACTTCAGTCTTTTGGAGTTATTGAAGGTGCTTCAATTTTATTCGCTGTAAATTTTAAAGCATGGAACATGCGCTGAGACCCGACAAGTTAGACCTCAATCCGCAAACGCCTGAAGCTGGAAAGGCTTTCGAACTCTGGCTGGCCCGCTTCAAAGCACACCTAGAGGAGATTAGAGCGACTGACCCCGTAGCGAAGCACAGAGGTCTACTCTCCAGGGTCAGTCCACGAGTCTATTCGCTGATCAGAGACCAGCCAAGCTACGACGGTGCGATGAGCGCACTCAAAGGACAATACCTGCGGCCGATAAACAGCGTCTACGCGCGACATCACTTAGCGACACGGCAACAAAGGCCCAGGGAATCAAGTGCTGAGTTCGTCCAGGCCCTACGGACACTCGTGCGGGTCTGCAATTGCCAGGAGCTGACGGCGGCGCAGCATGCAGAACTCCTAGTGAGAGACGCCTTCATCACGGGGACCAGGTCAGTGTACGTGCGCCAGCGGCTGCTGGAAAAAGCCGATCTTACCTTACGTTCGGCGATCGAGCTGGCTGATACGCTGGAGGCCGCTCTGCATAACTCTGAGACTCTCCAGGCATGTGATTCCCCTGATGGCCTCGTGGGCACTGCAGACCCCGCAACCCGCCAGCGAATCGACCACGGCTGCTGCCAGTCGTGAGTCTGCGAAGTGCTACTTCTGTGGACCTGAGAAGCACCCCTGGAAATGCTACGCGGCCCGACAAGCTACCTGCTCCAGCTGCGGAAAGAAGGGCCACTTTGGCAAGGTTTGTAAGTCCAAACCGCGAGCGGGATCGAGCAGCGCCGCGTGCGAGACATGGGGGTCACCATCTTCCCTGCATGCCGCCACCACGTGCAAGACATGGGGTGGCCATCTTGGTCGGCGCCACCTCCCACCGCCTACGACCAATGGGTGCTCACAGGGCATCCCACTGCACCGGACCAAGACAGCGACTTAACCCTGGCTTCCGTGACCCTCGACAAAAGCGCTCCCCACCAGCTCGCAAGGTCAATGATGGACATCCTGGTGGAGGGGCACAGGACAAGCTGCCTGTTTGACACAGGCAGCACGGAGAGTTTTATCCACCTGGACACGGTGCAGCATTGCGGATTCGTGATACAGCCGTTAAGTCAGAGGGTCACCATGGCTTCCGGGTTGCATACAACTGTTATCCGGGGTCCCTCCCACCAATTACTGTCGTAAATCCCCAGTTTTGTAGGGATACGTCACATACCCCGTTTCTGACCACCCCCACACACGGACCCGCACATCCCACCCAACACCACACCAACTGCCTCACTACCGACGCCACTTGCGGCCTCTCCACCCTCAGGATCCATCCCCCACTGCTGTTCGCCAACCTGACCCCCGACTGTAAACCTGTGGCAACTAAAAGCAGGAGGTACAGCGTGGGGGACAGAGCCTTCATTAAGTCGGAGGTGCAGTGGCTGCTCAGGGAGGGGGTCATTGAGGCAAGCACAAGTCCTTGGAGGGCGCAGGTGGTCGTTCTTCGGAACGGGGAGAAGAATAGGATGGTCGTGGACTACAGCCAGACCATCAATAGGTTCATGCAGCTCGACGCGTACCCTCTACCCCGCATTGCAGATATGGTCAATCAGATAGCACAGTACAAGGTGTACTCGACCATAGACCTAAAATCCGCTTACCATCAGCTCCCCATCCGCTGGGAGGACCGCCCTTACACTGCCTTCGAGGCGGACGGCAGGCTTTATCAATTCCTGCGCGTCCCCTTCGGTGTCACGAATGGTGTATCTGTCTTCCAGAGGGCAATGGACCGGATGGTGGACCAGTGCCAACTGAAGGCCACGTTCCCATATCTGGATAACATCACCAGCTGCGGTCACGACCAGCAGGATCACGACAACAGCCTCCAAAAATTTCTCCAAGTGGCCAAAGCTTTCAATCACATATAACAAGGACAAGTGTGTATTCGGGACCACCCGACTTGCTATCCTTGGGTGTGTTGTGGGGGCCCTTGGGTGTGTCGTGGAGAATGGAGTCATTGGCCCTGACCCCGACCGTATGCGCCCCCTGTTGGAACTCCCTCTTCCCAATACCCTCAGAGCCCTCAAAAGGTGCCTGGGCTTCTTTTCATATTACGCCCAATGGGTCTCTAACTACGCAGACAAGGCCCGCCCCCTGGTCAAGTCCGCCACATTCCCCATCTCTGCCGAGGCCCGCGCGGCCTTCAGCCGCATAAAAGGGGACATTGCCAAAGCAGCAGTGCATGCGGTGGATAAGGCCATTCCCTTCCAAGTAGAGAGTGACGCCTCCGACTTTGCGCTGGCTGCTACCCTCAACCAGGCAAGAAGACCGGTGGCGTTCTTCTCCCGTACCTTTCAAGGCCCTGAAATTCAGCACTCCGTGGTAGAGAAAGAGGCCCAGGCCATAGTGGAAGCTATTAGGCACTGGAGGCACTATCTCGCCGGCAAAAGGTTCACCCTGCTAACTGACCAGCACTCAGTCGCATTCATGTTTAGTAACCAACAGCGGGGCAAAATCAAAATGATAAAATTCTGAGGTGGAGAATCGAACTCTCCACCTACAACTATGACATCATGTACAGGCCTGGGAAGCTCAACGAGCCCTCCGATGCCCTATCCCGGGGAACATGTGCCAGTGCGCAGATCGACCGGCTATACGCCCTACATATAGACCTTTGCTACCCGGGAGTCACCCGGCTTTTCCACTTCGTGAAAGCCGGGAACCTGCCTTACTCCCTTGAGGAGATCAGGATGATGACCAGGGACTGCCAAGTCTGCGCAGAGTGCAAACCGCACTTCTACCGACCCGAAAAGGCACAACTCATCAAGGCCACCCGCCCCTTTGAGCGACTGAGTGTTGACTTTAAGGGCCCCCTTCCCTCCATCGACCGCAATGTGTACTTTCTTAACGTAATTGACGAGTACTCGCGGTTCCCCTTCGCCATCCCCTGCCCCGACACCACTACCACGTCAGTTATAAAAGCCCTGGGCAAGCTCTTCACTCTGTTCGGATACCCATGCTATATCCACAGTGACAGAGGGTCCCCGTTTATGAGTGACGAGCTGCGCCAATATCTACTGGCTAGGGGAATTGCAACCAGTAGGACCACGAGCTATAATCCCCGGGGGAATGGACATGTAGAGAAGGAGAATGGCACAGTGTGGAAAGCCACACTCTTAGCCCTCAGGTCAAAGGGACTGCCGGTCTCTCACTGGCAGGAGGTCCTTCCCGAGGCACTCCACTCCATCCGCTCCCTGTTATGCACGGCCACCAATGCCACCCGTCATGAGCGGCTCTTTTCTTTTCCCAGAAAGTTGACCACCGGGACCACCCTACCAACTTGGCTGACGTCCCCGGGGTCAGTGCTGCTCCGGAAACATGCGAGCAGCAATAAATACTCCCCGATGGTCGAGAGAGTTCACTTACTTCATGCGAACCCCCAGTATGCCTACGTGGTTTTACCTGATGGGCGGGAGAAGCACCGGGCCCCTACCCTGAACACTCTGTGGTGACTATTGACCCTGTACCCACCGATGTATGTACCCACGAGACACTGTGCACTCCAAGCCCTACACAGCCACCACACGACACTCCCATACCGGGCGCGACACACACACACGAGGGATTACCAACGCCTAACGTGTTGACACCTCAAGTCAGGCCGGAACCAGCATAACCGCCGTCGCCGATGCAATCACCCCCGGTGCTACGTAGATCACAGCGACGGACTCGACCGCCTGATAGACTTGACCCGTAAATATACTTGTTTTAAATATTGTCAGTCACTTCACCCCGCGGGACTCTTTTTAAAAAAAGGAGGGGTGAATGTGGTAAACCATGTATATATGTTGTAACTGGGTTACCTGTCTGGACACGCCCCTCTGCTGACTGCCCCGTGGTTCCTCCCACAGAGTCCTGAATAAAGGTGATTTCGCCCTGCTCCTCCCCCTTATTCCAGGGGAAGACACTCAGCATGGAGGTCGTATTGTACAGCGAATAAAAGCCTTTCAGTATTTTACCTAACTTCAGTCTTTTGGAGTTATTGAAGGTGCTTCACCACCAGCCCCCCCCCCCCCCCCCCGTTTTTCACAGGGATTTCTCTGTGATTCCTTTGTTCATTTGTTCCTCCCCACAGATCTTCCTCCTGGTACTTATCCCTGCAAGCACAGGTGCTACATCTGCCCATTCAACCCCTCCCTCACCCCCACTCAGGGCCCCAAAAAGTCCTTCCAGGTGAGGCACCACATCACCTACGAATCTGCTGAGGGTTGTCTCTCGTATCTGGTGCTCCCGATGCAGTCTCCTCTGCATTGGCGAGGGCCGATGTAGATTGGGGGATAGCTTTGTCGAGCACCTTTGTTCCATCTGCAAAAAGCAGGATTCCCTAGTGGCCAGCCATTTTAATTCTAATCTCCATTCCCATTCCGACATGTCAGTCCATGGCCTCCTCTACTGCACGGTGTGTAGGAGCAACACCTTATATTCCTTTTGGGTTGCATCCAAACTAATGGCATGAACACTGATTTCTCCAACTTCCGGTACCTTGCCCACCCAGTTCCCTCTTCTTCAATTTCCCACTGACTCCCCTTACTTCTCCATACCCGTCTGCCAACTCCCTCTGGTGCCCCTTCTCCTTCCCTTTCTCCAATGCTCCACTCTTCTATCAGATTCCTTCTTCTGCAGCCCTTTACCATTCATTTCCTTAGATACTGCCTGACCTGCTCAGTTCCTCCAGCATTTTGTGTGTGTTGCTAAGGAATTCTGGCTGCTCAAGAGAACTTTGGCCTGAATCCTTTGTGCTTCTATCTTCCGGCTGCATGTAATAGAGTCTTAAAGAAGATGCCAGAAATGCAAGATGGTCACCAAAAGGGAATTTGATGGAAACCTCTTTTTTCAGAGAGTGTTGAGAATGTAAGACTCACTACCACATGGAGAAATTGATGTGAATATTTAGAATACTTTGAAGATGAACCTACTTAAATACAGGAGAGTGAGAAGAATGGAAGGATAATTTGATTGGATTAGAAATATAGAAGGAGGAGTCTTGTGCGAAGCCATAATACTGGCATCAATCAATTGGATTGACTGGACAGTTTCTATGTTTTAATCCCTGTGCAAATCTAATACATTATTTAACAGTGTGAAGCATCAAAGATATATCAGATTCTGACCGAAGCCTTTGATCAGGAATGGTTTTGCAAGGTGCATTTCTTTTAACCATATGAAGGAATTTCATCTAAAGCCCAATAATTCCTGTGCTGATGGTGCCATTTGTTTAGTTTACCCAGGGTGCTCAATACAAATAAGTATCAATACAAAGATTTCCAAATTGCAACGGGCTTCAATTGGAATTAAGTGTTTTTTTCCCCCTTTCACCCCATTTATATTGATGCAGTTCTTGACTAGCAAATCTTAGCACAAATAAATCTATATTAATAATTTTAGATGAATAGGTCCCTTCTGTTTATAGATATGACCAGCTTTCATAGTAAAATTAAGCAAAACTAATGAACATGATAAGGATTCAAATTTAGATTTCATGAGTTAGAGAAAAATCAGATGTCCTAATTAATGTGTGAAACTGAAGCTCGACTTTGAGTATTAAAATTAAGAGGGACCTGATGAACAGTACACTTGAACCTGCTTTTAAGTTTATACTTGTGTGTAGGTATGCAGTTGTTATTTTATTCTTTATTTTGATTAATTGAGAAGCTATTGATCGGAACATCTCATTGCTTGACACACTCTCATCAACTGACTGATTTGTGGGAGGCTCCAGGTTTCTATGTTGCTCAGTAAGCAAATGTTTTGAGCTAAGCAAAATCAGATCTACATAAAATATTGACTGATTTCCCTTTTGTTTCTGGAAAGTCTCTAATTTAAATTTTATATGCCGTAATCATATATGGTCAAAATCAAGAACTTACTGCTCTATAGCCAAATATCCCATATCACCTTTCTTGGATCTAGTACATTATGTCAAGACACCACATTATTTTCATTTGAATTGTAGTAATGGAATACAGTTTGTATCAATCAGCAGTTTAATCTGATTCACAATGTGTATTTATATGATCCATAGACTTATATCTCATGAAATGAGGAGTTGTCAACTTATTCACAAATGGCAAAATCAAATGAAAAGGGGAAATTACCTTTTACATGTAGATGCATCATTACCGTTATGGTATTAAAATTAAGTTTATAACATAGCATCCTTTGTGCTTATATCCAGTTTCAGATCATTTATGTCCTTCACCTTCATTGTTTAGTCATTGTTGAATCTGTTTCTTCTGCTTGACAGAGGAATGTGTGTGAATTTCCTATTGTCATCAGTATTAACCTCTGAGCAGCAAATAAGGGGCACCTATTTATAATGCTTACTGATTTGCCCAATCTTTCTCTGGCAGCTAAATCAGATCAATTTCCTATTACAGAGACCTATATTTATTAATCTGGATAAAACTTTTAGACAAAGGTAGTTTAAACTATAATCAAACTTTGGTTTCCTGGTTGAACACTCAGCTCATTACTGCAAGAGCAAGAATACTATTCATAATTACCTTTCCAAGATAGGCAGAGGCAGTAATAAGTAAGAGATGATATAAACACAAACATGATCGTAGGTGCAGTTGCACTATAATTTATATTTCCTTAATTATGTCCGGTTCATGTGATTAAACGAGTGTTAACAAGCCACTATCAAAATAGCTGTGAGGTAGTAACTAACACTACATTGCCTCTGATTTTGTTTTATATATATTTATGTTTTTATGGTTTGATTCTTCTCATTTCTTAATTATTCAGATTATATGACTGAGCTATTAGTAATTGAGTTGCTAGAAATAAACTGTTTAATGGCATATAACTTAGTGTAACCATTTTTCCACATTGTATTTTGCAGAATTGTAGCAGATATTTTTATCTCCATAAAGGTCCACCATATTTGCAAATATTGTAATAAGCACAGTCAGGACAAAAATTTGATGGAAGCAGAAGATAGTAGACAAAAAACTCACTTTCACAACTGCTTGAGGAATGATTAATATGTAGCAGGTTCTCAATTCTGATTAATGTGGCACACCTGTCCTCTAGTTCTGCCCAATGTGAAAGCTTAACTGACCACATGACTTTCTTCAGTGAGAATGCATCATTAATTTGCTTTAAAAAGTTAATTGTAGTTCAAGGGAGAATCAACAGAATGGGAAAGTATAATTAGATATGGAAATAATGTCTTTTAGACACCAAATATCTCAAAGGTATTTTATAGACAGAAGAAACTTAATTATCAAAATAAATAAAAGGTTAGATATTGAGTAGTGGTGGGGAAAAATGATTCATTTGCCAACAACTGTGAAATTTGCAAATATATCCAGAAATATTTGTTAACTAACTAGACAAAATAATCAAAACTATTGTTCTTACAATCACAAAATAAAAGTATATTAATCAAAATATATCAATACATTTTGTATACAGCATACTCTTGCAAGAAGTTTATTAACCATATACAGTGTATTGCAGTTAAATGAATACTTGCATCTCAAAAGTTCTAAAGAACCACTGATACTAACAATATCCTTGGGCAGCACAATAATATTTGGCAAAACACAAATAAGAATGAACCAAGCTATTAAGTATTTGTCATCAATAACATCTACTGAAGTAATTGTAATCTCACATTCCCTTGGTAAATTGGCTGTATTTGTTACCCATTTTACCACCAGCCTAGCTTTTCCTTTCATTCAAATGGCCCTGTACATCATGGGTAAAACCCTCCCAACTATTAAGCACATCTACATGAAACGTTGCTGTAGAAAACCGGCATCCATTATCAAAGATCCTCACCACGCAGGCCATGCTCTTTTCTCGCTGCTGCCATCAGGTAGAAGGTACAGGTGCCTCAGGACTCACACCACCAGGTTAAAGGACAATTACTAGCCACCAACCACCAGGCTCTTGTTCAAAAGGGGATAACTACACTCATCTTGCTTCTGGTGTGCCCACAATCGATGGTCTCACTTTAATGCTGCCTGGCCTGCTGCGTTCACCAGCAACTTTTATGTGTGTTGCTCTCACTTTAGGGGCTCTTTATCTCGTTATTTCATGCTCTTGTTATTTATTGCTATTTATTTATGTTTGCATTTGCAGCGTTTGTTCATTGATCCTGCTTACAATTACTGTTCTATAGATTTGCTGAGTATGCCCGCGAGAAAAAGAATCTCAGGGCCGTATGTGGTGACATGTATGTACTCTGATAATAAATTTTACTTTGAACTTTTGGGTCCAGTCTTCTATTCCCAAGGGTTTTTTAAAAGTTACCATGAATGTTACATTTTCTGTTGGAAAAAATGTCTCATTTAGTCCAGATAGGGATGTTGACATGTTGATGTAAATGGGTAATCAAGTAATGTGTAAATAGTGTACATAAAAAAACATGAGCAATAAAAACTACAGTAAATACTTCAAAATATATGTCTGTTGAATCTAAAACTAATCCTAAAGGCATGTACTACAGGGAACTTCTCAACACTAATCATCAAATCCACTGCATAGCATGACTGCATTTTCTTACCTCAGAACGTAATTAACCCAGATAACATTTTTCTCACTGGCATTTTTTGCATTGAATGCAATAGTGGCACTGGACTGGATCCAAATGTAGCCTCCATTTTTCTGCAGCCAGCGATAGTACTTTGTTACACATTGGCCCTTATTCAATACTAAATAAAGAAGATTAATTTCCATTAGTAAGGGTAGTAATATAGAAAGAACATTAAACTTTACAAATGTAAAATAGAGCTCATATACCCACTTACAAAGAATAAACAACTTGCTTTCACCGATCTTGCTCTTGTAAATAGCTGCTTTCAGACCAGCTATTGCCCCCTCTATTCATTAGCACTAGGGCAGGTTTATCTCACAACACTTTTCAGGTCAAGAATTTAGCATATTAGAAATCTGACACCTCATTTGATGTACCTTGTCATCTTGCTAAGTGTTGGAACATCACAAGACTGTTTCAGAAAGCTTACAGGCATCCAATCATAGGTATGATATTGAGAAAAATTGCACAAAGAAAGGTTTCTGCTTCTACTTATTTTCGAAAGGTAAGAATATGGCTTTCAAATATCTATCACATTATTTTCATTGTCAAACCTTGGTACATTAACAAATGTTGCACATAGTAGCACTTGTGCAGTGTTACAAGTTTATGCTTCATTATATGAAAAAAGTGCATTTGCTATGACTGTTGCCACTTGGCTAAATGTATTCACACAGCACAAGGCAAAACTTGTAGAAGAACGTCACTATTAATTCTCAAGTATCCAGAACAGATTTTCAATTAAAAATAACATACTTATTACAAAACTTGACCACAAGATGGTGCATTTTCCTCACTACCCACTTTTAGGTCTGTGACTATACAAATGTTATACTTCTGCTAAAATGAAGAAACTCTAATTATGGTAATAAATCTGATCATCTTAGCTGTGAAATGGTTTTGTCAACTGATACATATTTCCATTAATCATTTGCAGCTATAAATTAGAACAAGATGGAATGTTTCAGAGCAACATATTTCATTTACCAGTATGTTCAATCTGTCTGTTTAATTGCAACTAATAAGTGTCAAATGTACAACCACTGTGTAAATTTTGAGCAAGGCAACTGAAAGGAACATATTCTTCATTGGTAATGAATTTCAAGAAAAACGGGTTAATCTTGTAGTTCGTTGGTCAATAAAAGTAATGTATCAATGACTAATAAGGTAGAATTTGCATAAACAATAAACATTGTACCAGGAATAATTAGCCATCATATGACAAATCTCCTTATAAAATGATAAATGTCTTCAAAAAATTGAATCTGCTCACAGTCTCAATAAACTACGCTGAATGTGCAATCAGGCTTTTGTTTTGTAATCCTGAAACATATCCAATTGGCTAATCGTTCTATAAAATTCAAAGGTCAAGATAAGACGTTACATTTATTTCTGTTAATTATTAATTTATTTTAGTGCTTAAATTATTTATTCTAATTACTGTCAAATGTTTTCGGAGAAGTTTTCATTGGTAAAGCTTTTCTAACCCAGCCACATCAAGTAGTTCCCCTGGTCATCATCTATTTCCCTATTAGTCTACGCATCTAGTGTACCATTCTTCACTGCCTGTGTGAACTACAACTTCACCTCATCACTAACCACATAAAACCCTTCCATTCCTGCTTTCTGTAGGGCTCACTGACTTCCTGGCCTGCTCATCCCTCCCCACCATCAGTCCCTGACACTTGTCTCTAAACCTCCTCTCTCATCACATCCGGGCCCCAGATAGGTCCTTTTGACGAGGCAGTTCTTCACAAGGAAATCTCACAGATTTTTACAATTGCATCTAGTACTCTCATTCTGGCACCTCTACGTCACTGAGACCTGACATAAAACTGGGTGACTGCTTCACCAATCACCTTGGCTCTATTGGCTGCGACCACCTGGATCTCCCAGTTTAATTCATCTCACAATTCCTACACCAACATATCTGTCCTCAGCCCCTTTCATCACCAAGTTGAGGATAAACTCAAACTAGAGGAACAGCACCTCTTAATCTACCAGCCTACAAGTTGGCAGGGTGAACACTCAATTCTCAAAGTACCTGTAACTGCTCCTCTCTGTCTCTTTCCTCCCTCCTCCTGATCCACTTGGCTCCCATCAACATGTCTCTTTCCCTTCCTCCATCAACTCCAACAGCCCATCATCCATCCCCTCCTCCCACTAGTTCCCCTCCCCCACTATCCCCACTTCCCTCCCTTTACTTCGTGCTGCAGCTTCCTCTCCAATCAGATTCCATCACCTTCAGCCCACTGGCACTTCCCCTATCACATCTTGGCTTCGG
Organism: Mobula birostris; assembly: GCF_030028105.1. Lineage (NCBI taxonomy): Eukaryota > Metazoa > Chordata > Chondrichthyes > Myliobatiformes > Myliobatidae > Mobula > Mobula birostris. The sequence continues at coordinate 187,319,673 of NC_092370.1, read as the reverse complement.
AGACCATTCCCACTCTCACCCCATCAGCCTTTCATCCACTCCCAATTTGGATGTAACTATTGCCTCCAGCTTCTGTCCACCCCTTCATTCCACCTTTTTATACTTATCTTCACCCCTCTACCATTTAGTTCAGATGAAGAATCTCAATCCAAAACACCAATTGTTCCTTTTCCTCCTAAAATATTGACAGACTGTTGAATTCCTTCAGCGTTTTGGGGTGTCTTCACATCAAGTGATTGCATAGTTCAAGCATGTGCAGCACCCGGGCCTTCAAGGCTGGTTATACGCATTTGGACCAGGTAAATGCAGAGTTATGAGAGAAGTGCTGTAAATGTGGGGAATGAGTTCCCACAGCAAAAACTTGGCTGAATATTAAAGGATACTATCGAACAGTATGATGGCACATACCTCACAGCACCAGTTACACGTTCAAACCCGACCTTACATGTCATCATGCGTCTAACTCTAGTCTTACTGACTCACGTACCTAGGGGCAGTAAACAGACCTCGTGCCTCTGCCTGCAGAGAACTCCAATCCTGGTACCCAGCAACGACTCGCTGACCTGGGGGTGGGGGGGCACCAGGCCCTCATCCTCGTTGGCCCGCCTGGCCAACATCCGACCACGGATGTCCTTTGTCCCACGTCCCCGTCACCCCGGGCCTTGAATGTGGAATGCAGAATGCGGAGCGGAGACCTATACTCTAGCTTGACCTTTAATTCCTCCATATCACTGTTCATAAACCCTAACCTGACCCTTAACTCACTTTCTGTTCCCCTAAATCATCCCTACAAACCTAAAAAAATCAAACAACTCTGAACTTAGTGATGGGGATCATAGCTCGGTGCCATCTTGACTGATCAATTCGCATTGGATAATCAATAACTTCATCTATCTAATAGCTGTTTAGGACATTACTAATTTATGCTTCAGTTATACAGGGTATTTGTGAGACCTTATCTGGAATACCACATACAGTCCTGGTCTTATTTAAGGGAAAATGTTAAAGGTTTTGAAGCAGAGGACAATTGTGAGACAATATCTGGAATGGCCATGTCTTTGTTGAGAGCTTGAAAGGACTCAGCTTTTATCTGCTGCGGTTAAAAAATGTGATATGATTGAAACTACAAAATTGTGAGTGGTCTTGATAGGATGGATATAGAAAGGATGGTGGCTATGGGAGAATTTAGAACCCAATATCTTTCTTTATAAAAAAAATATGGGGTTGCCCGTTTAAGACAGGAGTGAGACAATTATTTTCCCTCTGAGGTTTGTGAGTCTTTGGAACTCTTCCTTACTTGCAATCACCTGTCCAGCTCTTGGCTCCATCCCTCCCCCTCCTGTCTTCTCCTATCATTTTGGATCTCCCCCTCCCCCTCCCACTTTCAAATCCCTTACTAACTCTTCCTTCAGTTAGTCCTGACAAAGGGTCTCAGCCTGAAACGTCGACTGCACCTCTTCCTACAGATGCTGCCTGGCCTGCTGCGTTCACCAGCAACTTTGATGTGTGTTGCTTGAATTTCCAGCATCTGCAGAATTCCTGTTGATTACATACCATCAGTTGGCTAGCTCTCTCTGTAACCTCAGCCATCAGTGTGGATGAATTTAAAACCCCAGTTCATTCTTTGTAAATAATAAGAGGTTGCCCATTTAAGACAGGAGTGAGACAACTCTTTTCCCTCTGAGGTTTGTGAGTCTTTGGAACCCTTCCTTAAAGGGAAGTGGAAGCAGAGACTTTGAATACTTTTAAGGAAGAGGTTATAATCAATTTAGCCATGATTTTATTAAATGGCAGATCAGGCTTGAGGGATCAAATGATGCACTCCTGATGCTAATTCTTACAGAGCTGTAAAGAAATATGGCAGAGAAAAAGGCCCTTTGGTCCACCAAGTCTGTCAGCATAATGCTATTACAGTGGCAGGTGTAAAATCAGGGTTCAATTCTGCTGCTGCCTGTGAAAAGTTTGGATGTTCTCTCCATGAATCAGAATCAGAATCTCTGGCATATGACGTGAAAGTTGATAACTTAGCACCAGCCGTTTGATGCAATACGTAATCTAGCAGAGAGAAAAAATAGTAATAATAAATAAAATAAAACATAATAATAATAAATGAACAAGTAAATCAATTATGTATATTGAATAGATTAAAAAATGTGCAAAAACAGAAATACTGTATATTAAAACAAAGTGAGGTAGTGTCCAAAGCTTCAATGTCCATTTCGGAATCGGATGGCAGAGGGGAAGAAGCTGTTCCTGAATCACTGAGTGTGTGCCTTCAGGCTTCTGTACTTCCTACCTGATGGTAACAGTGAGAAAAGGGCATGTCCTGGGTGCTGGAGGTCCTTAATAATGGACATTGCCTTTCTAAGACACTGCTCCCTAAAGATATCCTGGGTACTTTGTAGGCTTGCACCCAAGATGGAGCAAATTAGATTTACAACCTTCTGCAGCTTCTTTCAGTCCTGTGCAGTAGCCCCTCCATACCAGACAGTGATGCAGCCTGTCAGAATGCTTTCCATGGTACATCTATAGAAGTTTTTGAGTGTATTTGTTGACATGCCAAATCTCTTCAAACTCCTAATAAAGTATAGCCGTTGTCTTGCCTTCTTTATAGCAACATCGATATGTTGGGATCAGGTTAGATCCTCAGAGATCTTGACAGCCAGGAACTTGAAGCTGCTCACTCTCTCCACTTCTGATCCCTCTAGGAGGATTGGTATATTTTCCTTCGTCCTACCCTTCCTGAAGTCCACAATCAGCTCTTTTGTCTTACTGACGTTGAGTGCCAGGTTGTTGTGGGCTTCCTCCCACATTCCAAAGCTGTATGGTTAGCGTTATTGAGTTGTGGGCATGCTAAATTGGCGCCAGAAGTGAGGTGGCCCTTACGGGCTGCCCAGCATAATCCTCACTGATTTGATTTGACACAAATGATGCATTTCACTGTGTGCTTCAATGTGACAAATAAACTTAATTTTTAATTATAAATGAATTCTATTATTTATTCTCACCACATTCTAATTAACTTGTCCCAGATTCTACCACTTACCTATAAACTAGGAGCAATTTGGTTGCGAAGCTGAGTGATAACAGGGAGAATGGTGGAAACTCCACACAGCCAGGACCCAAGATTAAGATTACACTGGATTTTAGCACAAAATCAAATCAATCTCTCCTTAAAGGTTTAATCCAGAATTTGTAGTCAAAAGAATGCTACCTGCACTTACTGATGACCTGCAAGGAAAATTTAGACTTATGAGGGATTGCTGAGATAAACAAGCTCAATCCTCATTGTTCACTTTATCTACATGCAGTCAGTTCATTGAAATTGACTGTTAATTCCGTAAATCAGGTATGATTTAGTGCATATTGCACAAGCGGACTCTCTGTCATAAGTTATGAGAACCTCTGCAAGAAGTCCAACATTTGGAACATATACAATATGTGTAAAATTTTGCGAACTGCTACACTTTGGAACAAACATCACAAAGATGGCATATTTTACACAAAGGCATGTTGGAACTTAGCCAGGTAAATGCCAATATGTTCCTGTAAAATCTTGTTCTTAATACTTTCGCTATGTTGTTTCTTCACTTCTTGACATTTTTTGTGTCCAACAATAGCTGCTATGACTAATTATGCTGGGTAAACAGCTAAACATACACTCAAGCTCTCGGTCAGCACTCGCTGGAATTTAGAAGGATGAGAGGGATCTCATTGATATCTGCCGAATCTTGAAAGGGCTGGATAGAGTGGACACGGAGAGGAATTTTCCAGAGTGGAAGAGTCTTGGACCCGAGGGCACAGCCTCAAAATAGAAGGATGTCCCTTTAGAACAGTGGTCCCCAACCTCCGGGCCGCGGACTGATACATTGCCGCGAAGAACGCAGTGGTGCAGCGGTGGCCAGAATGCACCCAGCACATCTTTAAGAAAAAAGCTGAAATAAACAATCTAATTAATTAGGTGCCACCCAGCACGTAAATGTCGGCCCAGATCAGAGGTGACGCAATCGCAATAAAAAGCAGTAATCTGCTGGCGGGACTCAGTAGGTTAAGCAAAATCTGTGGGAGGAAAAAAATTGTCAATGCTTCATGGCAAAATCTTACATCAGGACCTTGTATCGCATGACTTATTAAAATACATTTCTATAGTTTTATTTAAATCATTCAATTTAGATCCTATTCTAGTAATATTTAGTATTAAATGTGCACATAAATGCTTTAGATATTCTTGATATGTGTCAAACTGTATTGGACTATTTCCTATATGGTAAATTTAGTTTTATCATCAGAATACTGAGAAATATCTTTAACTACTGTAGTAAATTGTAACTAGTGTACTATTGGTTAATGTGTTTTCAACAACATTTAGAATATGGACATTATTCTAATTACAACTCAAGTTTAGTGATAATTGGAATAAACTTATCTATCAATTACTTGGCACAATCCCATTTATGGCATGTGTTCACCCACATTTTCTAAAAGTTGCACAAGTTCTTTAACTTTCCTTGACGACACAGCAGCCTACCAACTCAGAACCTTCCCATTCCTCTCCTTATCTCCTTGCAACCCATTTGCTCTCAATGCCCATTCACTCCCCTGATTCTCCTACAATCCACTAACTAGGATATTTAATAGTGGCCAGTTAACCAACCAGCACATCCCTGGGTACAGAATAAACCGAGGCAGACGGAAGAAACCAAGAGAGGCTCTGGGAGAATATGCAATGTGGACACCGTCCGAGGTGTTTCTGCCTGTTGCATCACAGTGTCACCTGTAATCAATTTTCTCAGGTAGATATTTTACTGGGCTAGCTATGGTTTCCTGCCTTTGAATTGCAAAGGTAAGAATTTTATTCCCACTCTATAGATTTTAGTTGGGTAGTTCTTTTTTGCAAATCTGAGGGAGTTATGGCACTATTCGAGATGCAGCCTTTCAGATGAGATGTTAAAATAAGGCTACATTTACCTGTTATTTCAAAAATAAGTATTTCACTAGCCACTAAACTGTTCAGATTATTTAAAAGGTGCTTTAGAAATGCAAACTTTTTGAAATGCATTGTGGGCTTTGCCTTTGGTTGCATATGAACATGTCATATGGTTTGGGTGCAAACCTTCTAAAATTAATAATCCTGCACACTCTGTTAAATCTACACCCACTCTCTACAATTTGATTATGGAGAACATTTTGTGGATAATGAAAAACAGGTGGGAGTAACAATAATCAGTACATTTGCAGAACATTTAGTTCTGCTTTTATCAACAAGATCAATTATTATGTACCATAAGTTGGCTCGCTCTCTCTGTAACAGCCGTCTCATCCAAAACAGGAAACCAAAAATGCTCCCATATCCCCAGCTATAGAATTAAGTGTTAAAGAGAGCATCAGCTCACCTTCACTGACTTTAAAATGAATGTTTGGCATGTATTGAATGCAACACACTGCAGTTACCAAGGGTGTGTTTATGAGGCATGCAGTGTATGAAACTCAGAAAAGTGCCCTCAGAACATTGAAGGTGAGTACTGGTAGTTTCTAGCAATCACCTCTTTAGCTGGCAGGAGCAGGGCAATATAGGTGACAAGTGCTAGTAAATACCAGGGTCTACAAATGGAATTATATAGCACATTTAAATCAATAGTTGCCTATTAAATTTGAGGATCCCTGATCTTTGGTTAGTTTCCAGTGCTGTCGATAATTGAGGCTCCAATGCATACATTATTTGTCAGAAAATTTCTCAGCCATTTATTTACAACTTATGATTCTTCTACCTGGTGTACTGGCAGAGTCCTGACATGAATTGCAAATATTTTCAAGTAGTTCTCCAACTTTGCTTCTCATAGTTCTTGAGTAGTTGATGCATTTTACCCATTTCTGACAACATCCACATGAATGCTATAAATTACCCAAAGCAGAGCAGTGTGCAAGGGAGATTGGTGTACTTTTGTGGGAGAAGGAATGCCTTTCTCATTGTTAATGCATCCAATTCCATAACACTCCTTCCTGATTTGATAACTGACAAAATTACGAACTACAAGAAAAAAAACACTTAAATTTCTGTGGTTGAAATATCGGCATTTCAAATCAAACTTCTGTCAGATGGAAAATGGTTAGAGATGCCATCAGCATCCTCCAAATATTAATCACAAATGTGTTACACAATGAATGAATCCTGGTCGGTAGCACAAAGAATCCTGAGTTCTGAAGAAGCATTTTAATAACTTCTGTGAATCAATACATATAGGATTCTCTAAATGATGACATATTGTAACATCAATCTCTAATGTTATTGGCCGTTGGCCAATGTCAGTCTATGTTGGTAAACAGCAGCTGTTCAAGAGGGTATGTTGTATTTGTCTATATTTGTGCTTCCATCCCCTGAGAACTGGTTACCCAACACTGTGGCAGACATGAATAGAAATGGTGATTAAAATGCATGTGTACATTAATAACACTGCACCCAGATATAGCATTAATTATTGCTACAAATATGAGCAATCATAAGAATAACAGAGAAAAATAATTCATCATTCAAAAGCTTTAATGATCTGAAATGCTTGGAAGGTGCTTATTAGTTGAACATGTTAACACTGATAATTTTTGGTTCTTTTTTAAGTTTATGCATCTGATTTTTCTTCAATTAAAAAAAACATTACAACAGTATTCCCTACATGCCCTTAATTTGGCAGAAGCACCAAATTACAAATCATCCTCACCAGTTTTTATAAATAACACTGAGTTTGTGCACTATTCCATCATGGGGAATGGACGAGGGTAGCCTGATCCTCGGTGATTGCAAAACTATCATAGGATAATCAAACATGTAAGGAAATAGGGAGTTCTTTTGCATTTTTCTTTAAATTTTCTTCTCTTATTGCATTTGTGTCCAGTGAGTACACACCAGGTGTGTAATTGGAAAAAGAACCCCTAGATCTAACCCTGTGTAGCAGAAAGCGTCAAAGCACTATCAGAATGAGTCATCACACTGGTATTTTGATATCACTACCAATAATTTAATTTTTCTTTATTGTTGAAGCACATTTGGGATCCAGTAAAATATCTCAGTTCAAAATTGAAAACATTTGTTACTAATTGGACATAAACATATGAAGGATTTATTTTACACTCTCTGGACTTTGGACCTTTCATTATTCAGGATGGCTGATGAGTGACCTGATCTAAAGTAAATATGGAATCTCTTCCATATTCTTCCATTATCTTGTGCTTGGAATTTTGCATCCCACTCCCTCCCCTTTATTATCACAGGACAAATAGGTTCAGGAGCTACAGCATTGTGTCTTGGGACTAAATTCTAATTAACCTTTCTCTGCACAAAATACTGGAATCTGATTATCAACTTCAGATAGACATCAAAACATATTCATACACAGCTGTTATTAAAGTCTGGCCCCAAAATACTGTAGAGCATTTCCTTACAAACATCTATAAGCGTGAACTTATTCCTGCTGAGACATCTTTGGGTTATTTCTTATTAATATTCTTGAAAGAATACTTCACACTTAACACAATTGTCTTCTCAGGAAAATTATTTTAGGAAGCTCATTTTGCAGAGTTTTTATAGAATTAATCGTATACTCACAATCCAAGTGACTATGCCTGATCCCTTCCACGTCCTCAGCATGAATGAAGTAATAGCATCTTTTACCCACGATATCTACTGGAGTTAGGTCCATGTAGTCACTAATACTGCAGTTTTGAAGCAGAAATGAAACAACATTAAAAGTACAGATCCTTGAAAGAGTAAATTGAAACAACTTGAAAGCACATTATAGTAAAAATATTTATTTACAACAATCTAATGTTGATAAATTTGTCAATCTAATGTTGACAAATGCTGCAGATACGCTATTTCCAGCGTTTCTCGGTTTCTATTTCAAACCGTATCGCATCTGCAGTTCTTTTGCACTCTGATTACATCATATTTTGATTGACACATTCGATGGTAACTAAAAACACTTGAAATTGCAAAAATGGACAAAACCAACAGAGAACTGTGATGGTGAATGTAACCAAGTATAAAATAAATATAAGCTAACAGATTCGTGGGTCCTCCGTTGCTTGCCACATGTCTGTGTGTACTCAGGCGTGTAGGAAGGTTTGTTGTTCATAACATTCTTGTAGAATTCGAGTGGGGTGGAGAGTCACGGAGATCTGTTGAGCAGTTGAGACTGTCACTCATTGTGAGCTGCCAGCAGTGTCAAGAATTATGATTAGGAAAAAAAAGTGACAGACGGAAATCTCCACAGATCTTCATTTAAAAAAAAGAACAGGAATATAAAGTAGAGGGAAAAACTGCTTACCGGTTTTCACAGTAAACTATACTTAGGTCCATATTTACTCTGGTGACAAACATCTGGCAGTCAATCCGAACTTCATTTATTGTTGGAGGAGGCAAAGCATGAGCCACAACGACTAGACCAATGATTTGAGTGGGCAGTACACGTCCATGGGAATGAGAAACTCGCAATCTTAACCGTCCTGTTACATGAATGACCTAAAACAAAATAATATCGCAAGGATGTGTAAATACTAATGGTCTACCAGATTATTGGTGTTCAACGATCAAGGCATAGGGAAATTTGATTCACTTTAACATGGTAATCTTTCTAAATCTGGCTGCAATCGATTTACCTTATGTCTTTCTCTGGACTAAGCACATCTTTCCTCCCCCCCCCCCCCCCCCCCCCCGCTTTCCGCGGGGATCACTCCCTAGGCAACTCCCTTGTCCATTCGTCCCCCCGATCCCTCCCCACTGATCTCCCTCCTGGCACTTATCCTTGTAAGCGGAACAAGTGCTACACATGCCCTTACACTTCTTCCCTCACCATCATTCAGGGTCCCAGACAGTCCTTCCAGGTGAGACGACACTTCACCTATAAGTCGGCTGGGGTGATATACTGCGTCCGGTGCTCCCGATGTGGCCTTCTATATATTGGCGAGACCCGATGCAGACTGGGAGATCATTTTGCTGAACACCTACGCTCTGTCCGCCAGAGAAAGCAGGATCTCCTAGTGGCCACACATTTTAATTCCACGTCCCATTCCCATTCTGATATGTCTATCCACGGCCTCCTCTACTGTAAAGATGAAGCCACACTCAGGTTGGAGGAACAACACCTTACATTCCGTCTGGGTAGCCTCCAACCTGATGGCATCAACATTGACTTCTCTAACTTCCGCTAATGCCCCACCTCCCCCTTGTACCCCATCCGTTATTTATTTATATACACACATTCTTTCTCTCTCTCTCCTTTTTCTCCCTCTGTCCCTCTTACTATACCCCTTGCCCATCCTCTGGTTTTCCTCCCCCCCCCCCCCCGCTTTTCTTTCTCCCTGGGCCTCCTGACCCATGATCCTCTCATATCCCTTTTGCCAATCAACTGTCCAGTCTTGGCTCCATCCCTCCCCCTCCTGTCTTCTCCTATCATTTTGGATCTCCCCCTCCCCCTCTCACTTTCAAATCTCTCACTAGCTCTTCTTTCAATTAGTCCTGATGAAGGGTCTCGGCCCGAATCATCGACTGTACCTCTTCCTAGAGATGCTGCCTGGCTTGCTGTGTTCACCAGCAACTTTGACATTTGTACTTATTAAGGTCTTGCTAACAATCAATGAGAACATTCAAGAGGAAGTATCACTTGGTGCTTCTGAAAACAGAGCATTTAACTATAGATCATATCTGTGTTTTACAGTTGAATCAAAGATCAATGGGAAAATCAAAAGGCCTTTAAATCCCAATCTATCCCTCTATCAGAGTCCTGTAACAAACATAGATTGTCTCTGAAATTCCCACACTGAAAGGCAAATTTACCTAAATTGTTATTAAATGCTCTAAAAACAAACCAGGAAATTATAGGTGGTGAGCCTGACATCAGTAGTGGGAAAGTTATTGGAAGGTATTCTAAGGGACTGAATATATGAGTATTCGTATAGACATGGACTAATTAGGGATAGTAAGCATAGCTTTGTGTGTAGTAGATCATGTCCAACCAATCTTATAGAGTTCTTCAAGGAAGTTATCAGGAAAGTTAATGAAGGCAAGGCAGTGGATGTTGTCTACGTGGACCTTATCAAGGTATTTGATAAGGTCCTGCATTGGTCAAGAAGGTTCAATTTCTCGGCATTCAAGATGAAGTAGTAAATTGCAATAGATATTGGCTCTGTGGGAGAAGCCAGACAGTGGTAGTAGATGATTTCCTCTCTGTGGAGGCCTGTGAATAGTGGAGAGCCTGGGGTTTCGGAGTTGGGTCTGTTGTTGTTTGATATCTATATCAACGACCTGGATGATAATGTGGTTAACTTGATTAGCAGATTCATGGATGACACCAAGATTGGGTGTGTAGTGAACAGTGAGGAAGACTATCAGACCTTGCAGCGGGATTTGGAAGAGCTGGAAAAATGGGCTAAAAAAGGGCAGGTGGAATTTAATGTGGACATATGTGAGGTGTTGCACTTCGGTAGGACCAAAATGGGTAGGTCTTACATAATGAACTGTAGGGCACTGAGCAGTGCAGTAGAACAAAGCGGTCTGGGAATTCAGGTCCATAATTCATTGAAAGTGGCATCACAGGTAGATAAAGTCATAAAGAAAACTTTTGGCATATTGGCCTTCACAAATCAAAGTATTGATTACAAGAGATGGGATGTTATGCTGAAATTGGATAAGAGTTGGTGAGGCCTAATTTGGAGTATTGTGTACAGTTTTGGTCACCTAACCACCGGAAAGATGTAGATACGTTTGAAAGAGTACAGAGAACATTTACAAGGATGTTGCCTGGATGGAGAACTTGAGTTAGACAGAAAGATTGATTATGTTAGGACTCCATTCCTTGGAACATTGGTCTGGCTTTGGTGGCCCAGGGAGAGCACAAAATTCAAAGTTCAAATTAAATTTATTAACAAAGTACATATATGTCACCATATACAACCCTCAGACCCATTTTCTTGTGGGTATACTCAATAAACTGAATAACCATTATAGAATCAATGAAAGACCGCACCAAAAGGATGGGCAGCCAGTGTGCAGAAGGTAACAAACTGCAAATACAAAATGAAAAAAGAAACACTGATAATGATAATAATTAATCACCACCCACTTAGATAACCACAATATACTTACAGAAAAAGAGAAGGATGCTGAAAGGTTATTAAAGGATATAAAGGACAATTGACAATAGATTCTGTAATTCTACATCAAACCTGGCAGAAAAACAGAAATCCTTCATGTTGTTATATTGACTACCAAAAAGCATTTGATTCTGTGCCACATTCATGGTTAATAGAAAGTAATTAATATGTATAAACTACACCCAATACTTATGAAATTTGCACAACATCTGATGATGCATTGGCATACTATATTCAACCTATATATTAACAACCAAGAAAGAACAACCAGCGTTATCAAAATAAACCAAGCATTTTCGAGGGCAAATCTCTAAGCATGCTATGGTTTTGTCTAACTTTAAACTCACTCACTAATATACTGAATCAGACAAAAATGTTGTTTCTAATCAGAAACAACCAAACAAATTATACCTTGACACACTTTCCATACATGGATGATTTGAAATTAAACGCTCTTTCATCAGTAAAGCTGCAATAATTAATTCAAATAGTAGAACTGTCTTCTAAAGATATAAACAGGAACACTGGACTAGATAAATCCACAACATTAAACATAAAGAAAGATGCAATAGAACTAATAGAATATGAAACACAGCAGCAGGATACAACTGATGGATGGATATCAACAGGCAAACAAATACCATAGTACAATCAAGGGAAAACTTTTGACAGAATTTACTTCAAGGCTTAAGAAAATCTGCCAAATGGAGCTCGATAGTAAAAATATAACAAAGGCAATTAACATTTTCGCTAAACCTATATTATCATATTCTTTTGACATAATAACTTGCAAAGAAGAATAAGAACTGAGAAGACAAATTTTAGAAAACACTGCAGTATGTATACTCTAATGTGCTTAGATTAACACTGCCTAGGACAAAAGGTGGAAGACGGATACAGACATAAAAAATTTACACAACAGTCAGATAAAATCTTTCAGGATATATGTCCATCAATGAAAACAGGATTCAGCATGCCACGAGAGCATATGCTATCTGATGAGAAGTATACAACATTAACTTAAACAAAACCACAACCTAGAAAAATGAAGAAATCTTCACTGTAAAAGAAAAAGTTAACCAATGGAAGAGCATGAACCTCCATGGAAGACATCCCCATCATATGAGCAGACTAGATGTTAACAAGGACGTGTCAAACACCTGGCTCATTGTTGGAGACCCCTTCCCAGAAATAGAAGGTTCCTTGTGGCAATACAGGACCAGGTGGTTAACACAAAAAAAAAATGACTGAAAGTGCATAATAAAAGACCAATAAATTCAAGATGATAAATGCAAAAAAAGCCAAGAGAAACTAGAAACAATCTAACATATTACAGGATCCTGCAGCAGTTTAACTCAATCTGATTACTTACATAGACACAATCAAATGGCAAATATCATTCAGCAATATCTTGCTTTAAAATACAAACTTATAAAAGAAACCATACCTTGCCATAAACACATGCCCGATCCAGTACTATAGTCAGAGTTCCACAAATTATATTATGACCGATCTGTTATTATAGAGAGGACAATCCATAATAACTGTTCCGATATAAAATCAGGGGCAGGTAGTTTTGAGGAAGTAGAGAAGCCACAGAAGGATTTATACACATTAGGAGAATGGGCAAAAAAGTGGCAGATGGAATACAGTGTTGGGAATTGAATGGTCATGCACTTTGGAAGAAGAAATAAAAGGGTTGACTATTTTTTAAATGGAGAGAAAATTCAAAAATATGAGGTGCAAAAGGATTTGGGAGTCCTTGTGCAGGATTCCCTAAAGGGTAATTCGCAGGTTGAGTCTGTGGTAAGGAAGGTAAATGCAATGCTAGCATTCATTTCAAGTGGATTAGAAGATAAAATCAAAGATGTATTGTTGAGGCTTTATAAAGCACTGGTGAGGCCTGACTTGGCGTATTGTGAGCAGCTTTGGGCCCCCTATACAAGAAGTGATGTGCTGACACTGGAGTGGGTTCTAAGGAAGTTCTCAAAAATGATTCAAGAATTGAAAATGAGGGTAACCTATTTGGAACTTATTGAATGTTGAAAGGCCTTGATAGAGTGGATGTGGAGAGAATGTTTCTTATGGTGAGAGAGTCTAGGACTAGAGGACACAGCCTCAGAATAGAGGGATGTCCTTTTAGATGGACATGAGGAGGAATGTCTTTAGCCAGTGACTGGTGAATCTGTGGAATTCATTGTTACAGGTGGCTGTAGAGGCCATCTTTATGGATATTTCAGGCAGTGGTTGATGGATTTCTTAAACAAGAGAGAATCCGCAGCTACCGGAAATCCAAGCAACACACACAAAATACTGGAGAAACTCAGCAGGCCAGGCAACATCTTTGGAAAATAGTATAGTTGACGTCTTGGCCTGAAACGTCAACTGTACTTTTATCCATGGATGCTGCCTGGCCTTCTGAGTCCTTCCAGCATTTTGTGTGTGTTGATAGATTCTTGATTGGTCAGGGCATGAAGGGATACAGAGAGAAGGCAGGAGATTGGGGCTGAGAGGAAAATTAGATCAACCATGATGAAATGGCGGAGCAGACTCAAAGGGCTAAATGCTCCTATATCTTTTGGCCTTCTGGTCTTAATATTACAGGATAAACAAGCCAGAACAACTTACTTCAAAGATATCATCATTCCAAACACACATACCATGCAGAAATCAGTAAGTGAAAAACACCAGAAAAATGCTGAATTAAAAGAGGACATTGAAAGACTTTGGAACATGAAGAGGGTATACATTGTCCCAATGTAATATCTGCAACTGGCATCATCCCAAAGTCACTACACAATAGCATTAAACAATTAGGCCTACACAGCAATATTTATGTAAATCTCCAGAAAGCCACAATACTAAACTCCATTAGAATAGTCCAAAAGTTCCCAGCAATTGAAAAATGAGTGTGCTTCGTTACGCATGTTCCTCAAGTTTTACCAGTTTGAGCAGAGAAACATAAAAATACAATAATAATAATAATAATAAATAAATGAGAAATAAATATTGTGAACATGAGGTGAAGAGTCCTTGAAAGTGAGTCCATAGTTTGTGGGAACAGTTCAGTGATGGGGTAAGTGAAGTTGAGTGAAGTTATCCCCTCTGGTTTAGGTAGCTGATGGTTGAGAGGTAATAACCGTTCCTAAACCTGGCAGTGTGAGTCTCGAAGCACCTGTACCTTCTTCCTTAAGGCAGCAGTGAGAAGCAAGCATGACCTGGGTGGTGTGGGTTAGGGTTAGGGTTAACCCTAACCCTACTGCTGCCTTCCTGTGACAATGCTCCATGCAGATGTACTCAATGGTGGGAAGGGATTTACCTGTGATGGATGGGCCAAATCCACTACTTTTTGCAGGATTTTCCATTCAGGGACACGGGTGTTTTCATACCAGGCTATGATGCAGCCAGTCAATATACTCTCCACCACACATCAATAGAAGATTGTCAGAGTTTTAGATGTCATGCTGAGCTTTGCAAACTTGTAAGGAAGTAGAGGCATTGTTGTGCTTTCTTTATAACTGCACTTACTGGGCCCAAGACAGATCCTCTGAAAAGATAACACCAAAGAATTTAAAGTTGCTGACCCTTTCTGTCTTTGATCCCCCGGTGAGGACTGGCTCATGGACCTCTGATCTGGTCAGTAATCAGCTCTTTGGTTTTGCTGCCGTTGGGTGAGAGGTTGTGGTTATGCCACCATTCAGCCAGATTCTCAATCTCCCTCCAATATGCGGGTTTGTAACCACCTTTGATTTGGTCTATGACAGTAGTGTTGTCAGAAAACTTGAATATGCCAATTGGAGCTGCGCTTCGACACACAGCCGTAAGTATAAAGCATGTAGAGCAGTGGTCTAAGCACACAGCCTTGGGGTGCACCTGTGCTGATGGAGATTGTGGAGGAGGTATTGTTGTCCATCTGAACTGACAGGGATTTGCAAGTGAGGAAATCAAGGATCCAATTGCACCAGATGGTTTTGAAGCCAAGGTCTTGAAGCTTATTGATAAGTTTTGTATTGATTAGCTTATTGATCACAAACATTGTTCAGGGGAGCAGGCAAGTCTTCCCATATGTAGGTGTAGCTCTTAGAGAAGGGACATGCTTAGACCACTAGCTCTAACCTGGCTGTGGGTTCAAAACTGGCTGGTCACTTGCAGCTGTATGAACTGTCTATGGGCAGTTTCAGGTTGGCCAATGGCTGGCTAATTGTGGATTAGTTGCTTCATGATGCCGGATGGGTAACAGTTAGAAACTTAATCCCAGTTATGCTGTTGCTGGCTTTGCTGCCTGGCAGGCATCTGAAAACTGAATAGCTGCTTTAGGTTGGTAGAGGGTATGCTAATCCAAACTTGTAATTATGATATAGAGTGTCTGGGGCAGGAACTCAAGATAGATCACCTGTATCTAGGTTGTCATCCTCAGCTTCTCTGTTTTGTGAAAGTGGAGACTTCCAGTACAATTGATTCCACACTGCCACTATATGTCTGTGCAGTTGAGGGCTAAGTGTAAAGCAGCACATATGGATAGCAGATGAGATTGTACATAATCCAACCCAATTGGTTTATGGATTCACAGGAAGATATACTCAAAAACCCTAGGGAGAAAATAACATCATATTTTTATAAAAGTTGCTGATGAATGCAGCAGGCTAGGCAGCATGCTGCCTGGCCTTATGCGTTCCCAGCAACTTTTATGTGTGTTGCTTGAAATCCCAGCATCTGCAGATTTCCTCGTGTTTGCGATCATATTTTTATACTCTTTTGCAAATGCAATCATCCATTCTTCATAGATGATATTGAGTTCACCATGGTCATGATGCAGATTCATATCTTTCCACATTGTTGCATTTGGGGAAAGGTTTTTTTCTGTGTTGTTCACTATAGCCACATTTCACTGTGAAGTGAACGGAGATTTTAACATTTGTAATCTTGATGAGCCTCAATTGGCTATCTGAGGAGGTGATGAGGGAAATTAAGGAAGAGCATACATTTATAAAAACAAAAACAGAAAATACTGCAAAATTGAGCACTTCATGTGGCGTCTGTGGAAAGGGAAACAGTTAACTGCTCAGATTGAAGAAGCTTCATCAAAATGGAGAAAAAGAAAAACAACAGGAATTCTGCAGATGCTGGAAATTCAAGCAACACACATCAAAGTTGCTGGTGAACGCAGCAGGCCAGGCAGCATCTCTAGGAAGAGGTACAGTCGGCGTTTCAGGCCGAGACCCTTCGTCAGGACTAACTGAAGGAAGAGTTAATAAGAGGTTTGAAAGTGGGAGGGGTAGGGGGAGATCCAAAATGATAGGAGAAGACAGGAGGGGTTGGGATGGAGCCAAGCCTCCAACTTTCACCCTGCCCTCAAGTTTACCTTTTCCATTTCCGACACCTCCCTCCTCTTTCTAGATCTTTCTGTCTCTGTCTCTGGAGACAGCTTATCTACTGATGTCTACTATAAGCCTACTGACTCTCACAGCTATCTGGACTATTCCTCTTCTCACCCTGTCTCTTGCAAAAATGCCATCCCCTTCTCGCAATTCCTCCATCTCCACCGCATCTGCTCTCAGGATGAGGCTTTTCATTCCAGGACGAGGGAGATGTCCTCCTTTTTTAAAGAAAGAGGCTTCCCTTCCTCCACCATCAACTCTGCTCTCAAACACAACTCCCCCATTTCACGCACATCTGCTCTCACTCCATCCTCCCGCCACCCCACTAGGAATAGGGTTCCCCTGGTCCTCACCTACCACCCCACCAGCCTCCGGGTCCAACATATTATTCTCCGTAACTTCTGCCACCTCCAACAGGATCCCACCACTAAGCACATCTTTCCCTCCCCCCATCTCTCTGCTTTCCGCAGGGATCGCTCCCTACGCGACTCCCTTGTCCATTCGTTCTCCCCCATCCCTCCCCACTGATCTCCCTCCTGGCACTTATCCTTGTAAGCGGAACAAGTGCTACACATGCCCTTACACTTCCTCCCTTACCACCATTCAGGGCCCCAAACAGTCCTTCCAGGTGAGGCGACACTTCACCTGTGAGTCGGCTGGGGTGATATACTGCGTCCGGTGCTCCCGATGTGGCCTTCTATATATTGGCGAGACCCGACGCAGACTGGGAGACCGCTCTGCTGAACACCTACGCTCTGTCTGCCAGAGAAAGCTCCCTGTGGCCACACATTTTAATTCCACATCCCATTCCCATTCTGACATGTCTATCCACGGCCTCCTCTACTGTAAAGATGAAGCCACACTCAGGTTGGAGGAACAACACCTTATATTCCGTCTGGGTAGCCTCGAACCTGATGGCATGAACATTGACTTCTCAAACTTCCGCTAATGCCCCAACTCCCCTTCGTACCCCATCCGTTATTTATTTTTATACACACATTCTTTCTCTCACTCTCCTTTTTCTCCCTCTGTCCCTCTGACTATACCCCTTGCCCATCCTCTGGGTTCCCCCCCCGCCTTTTCCTTTTCCCTGGGCCTCCTGCCCCATGATCCTCTCATATCCCCTTTGCCAATCACCTGTCCAGCTCTTGGCTCCATCCCTCCCCCTCCTGTCTTCTCCTATCATTTTGGATCTCTCCCTCCCCCTCCCACTTTCAAATCTCTTACTAACTTTTCCTTCAGTTAGTCCTGACGAAGGGTCTCGGCCTGAAACTTCGACTGTACCTCTTCCTAGAGATGCTGCCTGGCCTGCTGCGTTCACCAGCAACTTTGATGTGTGTTGCTTGAAAAAGAAATAAAGTTAGTCTAAGTAGCAGATAAGGCAAGGGAGGGCAATGGTGGAACAAAGGAAATTTCTGTGATTAGGTGAAATAACGCAGCTGTTTAGAAACACGAGATTCTGCAGATGCTGGAGATCTAGGGCAACATATATAAAAACGCTGGAGGAACTCAGCAGGTCAGGCAGCAATCGAAAAGAATAAACAATGGATGTCTCGGCCCAAAACATTGATAGTACTCTCTTCTGTAGATGCTGTCTGACCTGCTGAGTTCCTCCAGCATTTTGTGTGTGTAGCTGTTTAGGAGCTAATACTGCAAAATCTACATGATGCTGTCTAGTCTATTGGGAATTCCCAGCAGGCCACAGTATACCAATGAAAGAAAAAAGAACCCAGAAAGGTAGGCAAAAATGACCAGCCCCAAGACAAACCAGTTTTTATGCAAACAGAAAGAAACAGCTAATTATTTAAAGCTGAAGAAGTCCAGCAGGCATTTAGAGGTGCCTTATTTCTTGCCATGAGTTGTTTTTTTATGTTTAGGGTTCTTATGACATAAATATTTTGCAACCAAAGGGATACTTTTGGAATTGGTATTGTATTATTATGACAAATGCACTGCAATATTCCACGATCGATAGCTGAGTAAAATAACCAAATATTCTGCTTTTGATATGGTTTGAAAGATATTATTGGAAGCACTTTCTGACATGTTTGGAATAAGAGCAGGGGACCATTGCATTTAAATTCTTGATCTCCTATTCTACTTTATCATGGCTTCTGCACTTGACGTGTTTACCTGCATCATACTTATGCCACGACCTGACTGGAAGGTATATGAACAAAAGCTTTTCACTAAATCTCAACACTTGTAGCAATACTACATGAATACCAGTGTGTCCACTCAAACAAGCCTCATCTTGACACTTAACCTGAAATTATTGTATTGGGTTTACTAACCTTTTTTTTCTAGACATAGTAAGTGGAAATGGGTTTTTCTTATGTTAGGGTTCTAATGTTATGTGGGTTCAAAGATAGGTTCAGTCCTTTTCAATACTGAAGTCATTGAGATGTAAAGGACAACTATACATCAATAAGCCAGGGGTTTAAGGTCTGTGTAAGCACAGACATGAGGATGCTGGCACTCAGCTGTCCGGTAGTTGGCTCCATGATTTTGACCCAAATATCGTGATTAACTGACACCAAACAGTAAAGAATTGGAGCGGCTTATTTTCCATTGGTCCCAAGAGACAAGATAGAGAAAAAGGGAAAAGTGTGTGTGTGTGTGTGTGTGTGTGTGTGTGTGTGTATGTATGCATATGCGTGCAGTGGGGTGTGTGCGCACGTGTGGTGGGGTGCATGTGTGCGTGTGTTGGTGGTGGCGTGTGTGTGTGCGCGTGTGGTGAGGTGTGTGTGTTGGTAGTGGTGGTGTGTGTGTTGGTGGTGGTGGTGTGTGTGTGTGTGTGTGTGTGTGTGTGTGTGGTGGGGTGTGTGTGTTGGTGGTAGTGTGTGTGTGTGCGCGTATGGTGGGGTGTGCGTGTTGGTGGTGGTGTGTGTGTGTGTGCACGTGTGGTGGGGTGCGTGTCTGTGTTGTGTGGTGGGGTGTGTGTGTGTGCACGTAGGGCAGGGTGTGTGTGCGTGTGTATGGTGGTGGTGTGTGTGCATGTGCCTGTGGTGGGGTGTGTGTGGTGGTGTGTGTGTGTGGTGTGGTATGTGCGTGAGTGTGGTGCGGTGGTGTGTGTGTGAGTGCGTGTGGAGGTGGTGTGAGTGAGTGCGTGTGGTGGGGTGTGTGCGCGCGTGGTGGTGTGTGCGGTGCGGTGGGGTGTGCGTGTGGTCAGGTGTGTGTGTGTGTGTGTGTGTGTGTGTGTGTGTGTGTGTGTGTGTGTGTATGTTGACAGATAATTGGGAACGTTGACCAGAAGAGTTAAACTAGCTCAAAAGTCTTGTGTGGGTATGAGATTTGGGTTTAATAATAATCAGAATTTTAATTTACAAAGTGTGAGACATTTATGATTAGGACAAAATATTGCTCAATTACATTACAGCTTCCCATCTAATCAAATGACCTTGTGGATCTTCATGTGTATACATTCATGTATACATGTTCAAGTGCTTACAAACAGCATCAGGTGGGAAGGAGTTTCAGAGGTTCAAAGGTTCACTTATTATCAAAGTATACAGCTTCTCCAGATAGATGAATTTTAATGCTTATACTGTATAAGAAAGGCATTAAGTGTAAATGCGACTATCTGCATATCTGAGGGCCTGTGTATACAAGGGGTCACCTGGAGGTACACATTATGGGGTATATGAAGCATTGTAATAAGCTAAGATGGGTAATCTACCATTACATCCTCATTTTGACTGGTATTTGTTGCCTTTATTTCTGCAGACTGGGTCATACTTCTGTCCACAATCTATGACTTTAGCCTCTTAAGGGAAACAGAAATGTTAACTATAGAATTATTTCTTATGGAATATTTGAAAAACACAAGCTAACTGGACTATATTTCAAAGACAACTTGATTCAGTGAGAATATATGTATGTACCACAAAATAGCCATTCAGTGAAGTGAGATCATCAATATGTATTTTCTTGAGCTATGTGCTTCAAGTCGAGTGCCATGTAGAGTCAGTTCTAAGAGGCTCTACAAAATCGATTGAACATACTTGTGCAGCTTTTGGAGGACCATTATTCCCTGCTATTGTGAAGAGTCTGATCAGAAAAATAACTACGGACTGAGTATACAAGAAAAAGATATTGTACAAAGGACTCATCATGATTAACTTGTGAAGAGAAAATGGAACAGCTAAAAATTGCATTTTATTAAGTTCAGTCTTTGTGCAAACTAGATGACAATATTATAGACTTCTACTGATCCTGTAAATTTTATGTAACTTCTAATTGATGAGATTACCAGGAAAGTTGATGAAGGAAAGACTGTGGATGCTGTCTACATGTACTTGATCAAAGCCTTTGATAAAGGCCCACATAGCAGGCTGGCCCAGTAGACTCATACACTTGGTATTCGGAATGAAGTAGTACATTGGATTCAACATTGGCTTAGCAGGCGAAGCCTAGAGCCCTGTGGCTAGTGGTGTGCTGCAGGAATCAGTGCTAGGTTCATTGTTGTTTGTCATCTATGTTAATTATTTGGATGATAGTGTGGTGAACTGGATCAGCAAATGCGTGGATGTCACCAAAATGGGAAAGTAGTGGATAATGAGGAAGGCTAGCAAAGCTTGCAAAATGATCAACTGGAAAAATGGGCTGGAAAATGGTGGATAGAATTTAATGCAGACAATTGTGAGGTGTTGCACTTTGGTAGGACAAACCAGTGAATGGTTGAGCACTGAGGAGTACACTACAGAAGGATCTGAGAATACAGATCCATAATTCCTTGGAAGTGGCAGCACACGTACATAAGGCCCATAAAGAAAACAGAGTATTAAGTACAGGAGTTAGGAAGTTATGTTGAAGTTATATAAGAAGTTGATTGAGCCAAATTTGGAGTATTATGTGCAGTTCTGTTCACTTACCTACAGCAAAAATATCCATAAGGTTGAAAAAGTACAGAGAAATTTTATAAGAAAGTTGCTGGAATTCGGGAACTGAGTTATAGGGATAAGTTGAATGGGTTAGGACTTTATTTACTAGTGCGTAGGAGAATGAGTGGAGATTTGAAAAGGGAAACTAAATTATGAGGGGTATAGATCGGGTAAATGCAACCAGGCTTTTCCCCCTGAGGATGGGTGAGACTACAACTAGAGGCTATAGGTTAAGGGTGGAAGGTGAAATATTTAAGGAGAACTTGAGGGAGAACTTCTTCACTCGGAGGGTGGAGCAAGTGTGGACTGGGCTACCAGGAGAGTGCCGATGCGGGTTTGATCATAACATTAAAGAAAAGTTTGAATAAGTAATGGATAAGTGGGGTATGGGACTAGGCAGATTAGCAGTTTGGCATTGGCCCAGTGTGTCAAAGGGACTGCTTCTGTGCGGTCATGCTCTACGACAAACCTTAGCTTAAAAAATTAATATTTCAACAAAATAAATCAAAATTAAAATTCCACACAGAATTGTCCAAGGATACTTCTGAAGTAATTTTAGTAATGAATACTTTTGTATGCACTGCTGCAAGAGTGCTCGTGGCAAAAATCATCACAAGTGGTTGAAAAACCTTAATATAAACAAGTAGCTAAATATAAACTGACATCAAGAACCAACCAACACAATACCCAGAATAAAAAAAATCTCAATTTAATGTAAGCCAACACACAAAAGAATAAGTTTTTTTTATAATTCATAGTTCAGCACACAATTTCAGCCTCCTCAGAGTGAATAATGAGTAGATGTACATAAGAAATCAGAATTATCAATTTTTAGGAATTTTCAGGAGTGCTCTTGATATACAATATAGCCAACATAATGACTGAAAAATGTATATCAGTGCATTAAATAAGATTAAGTTGAGACTCAGTTACAAAGGCAGGTGTAAACTAGTAAAAGGAACTCTTTGATATGAGGCATTAAGTAAAACGCTTGTGTAAGCATTTACCCATGATAATCTTATTTCATGCCACATGTGTGAAAGTATATGTCTTAAGGCCATTTTTAAATGTCAAACTCAGAATGCATTTTCCTCCTAGGGTCAAAGTCAGAGCCATAGCTGAACAATGTTTTAGGTGCATTGTGGCATCACCTTCATGTTGCACCAGCACCTTTCCATAAAAGGTAGAAAAACCTGCAGAGGCCTTCAATGTCTCAGCAAAATACTACCAGTTTATCAGAAAGCGAGACATTCACAGAGATCCCTGTCATGCTCTGGAGAAGCTGCCACATATTTGAAAAAAGACAGCATAAAATAACTGCAGCAGCTTTGGTCAAGAGTATTCTTTGAGCCAATGAATGACATTGTAAGTGCTGCATGCAGTATGATACGTGTAGCTTAATTCTGAAACAAGTAGCCTAAGGTATTAGAATGGATTACAGTTTCAATTATGGGTTTGCAGGTAACCTTACATACCTGTCAATTGTTTGAATTAACTCCAGTCATAAAGCTATTTTAAAAATTGCCCATTGTACGGAATAATGCCACCATGCCAAGCCCTCATACAGACATCAAAATATCTCCGATTATAACATGACAGCTGTTGGTGAGCTAATGAAAGCTTCAGACAGTTAATGGGTCTTTTAACTATTGCCACTGGACTGGAACGTTCAAATGCTTACACACAAATGAATTATGCAAGCAGATGTTTATAAAGAAAATAGCAGTCAATAATTCTTAAATCTTAACTTTAATGGACGCTATACTTATTTTAAAAACCTGTGGATCAATTTATGCCTCAAACTGTTGAAATATATCAGATATGATAATACTCCAACAGTAAGAAGAAAATTATCCCACTGCTTCAATAAAGAAGAAAATTTTAGGGACAGGAAGGGGGAAGAGGAAATTAGTATTTCCACCTCTGCTTATGTGAAAGATGGTCTTTGAATACCATATAAAGCAAATTGGAAATCTACATTTTGTTTTACAAATATGTTCATGATTTTGCTATGCATATTTTATATATAAAATCTTTCACCCCAACAAAACTTATATTTATATAACATACCTTCCTTGATGTGAGCACTTGAACTTTACATATTGTTTGAAGATGCACAGAGGAATAGAAAATTGAAGGAAAGCCTCTGATTGCCCTCAAGCATCATAATGTAGTGATGAAGTGATGGAAAATGTTGACAACAAAGGTATAAAATAAATAAAACAATATTGTAAAATTACTTTTCCACTATTATAGCACTCACATTCTGAAGCCCAAATCCTTGTAGGACAACTAATTGCATCCGTTATTAGAATGTCATTGATGTAAAACAATAATGGCCCTCAGGTAACATTATTTTTGATAGCATCTGTCAAGATCAAGCTTGATTATGTAAATTTATTCATGCAAAAATGTTCAAGAAATAGATCCTGATGAATAAATCTGGTTTATGTTTGGAATAAAGTGTGGCCAAGTAAAGGAGTCTTCCTAAAATGTAATTGTCAGGAGTTGTGCTTCTGCAACAAACAACATAGAAATAGCTCATCAAATAAGTTAAATACATTTCTATTGCTTATTTGTTTAGGAAATGCACCCTATTAATGCTTTATTGAAAATAAATGAATCAAATGATGTAAGTGTTATTCAAATATTTTCATGTTTTTATGACTGACATTGTTCATAACAGTATCTTGAGCCAGCATTTAGTTAGCAATTGGAAGACATCTATCTGATAAATACTAATGCTATTTTGTGAACATATTTCTTTTTGAGCAGTGAATAAGACTGCAAATTTACACAGAATAATTTCTTTCGCCTACAATCTCCAATTTAATACAACTTTTCCAATCTCGTGTTTACCTTTCGTAAGCTTGGCAATGAAATAATGATTAGCTACCATGCAATTTGTAATTGTCAATTAACTTTGCACTTGCACCAGATAGCAAGGTTAGTGAATTGAAGCATGGTAGATGTAGTGTGATTGATCTGTGATTAAAAGAAGTACATAATCTGTCCCTATATGTGCTCCAGCTCAAATACAAACAGAATGGCTATGCCTACAGAAAATGTAAAGGCCACTATAGTTAGTCAACTGAGAAATTAAAGACAGGGACAACACAAAAGATTGAGAATGTATATACTTATTAAGCACCAGAGTATAAATGGCAAAAGGTCTAACAAAGGGTAACAAATCTGTGTAACAAAGATTTAAGGCTGAACTAAAGTTTTTATTCAGCCAGATAAGTACGTAGGGATTGCTTACCATCTGGTCATATTCAAGCCTTGACCTGAAACCAGACAGACTGCACTTTTCTGCTGATGTACCTGACATAAAACTGATCCACCAGCAATCGAGCTATTGTTATACTTAGATGGTTGAAATGTAAAGTGAGCAGTTTTTAAATTTTGCTCAGGGCTCAGATGTTACAGAAATGAGCAAAAATATACTGCAGGCCAGATTCCACAGCAGATGTGCGTGACATTTAAAGAAGGCAACACATGGGATACCTAATGAGGTTAAATACCAGAGCTCATGAAAAAAAGCGTGGCAATCATAAAGGATGATTCACCAAGACCCATTCAGTGAGTTCACTGAAGTCATGATATCAACACCTCAATCGTACTGCAGCTGTATCTTTTCAGTGTGGATTCACTTGTGCGTTGCTCATAAGTTAAAACTTGTTCTGAATCAGCCTACAACTCTTAAAGAGGGAAAGAGGACCACTATTATAATATGGAGTGGAAGTTATAACATTACACATGCTGCCAAATTTAAAATGTATTATTCATTTTGAGATCTGGGTGCAGCAGTTAGGCTATCATGTACTTCTTATTCCTAACTATCCTACAGAAGGTGCTGGTGTTCCTTTACATTGGGGATAATATTCTAGAATTTAGACTCCCAAAGTACTTCCAAATCAGCATGGTTTATAACTTGTATGTAACCTGCAGATGGTGGTATTCACCGGTATTTGCTGCTCTTGTCTTTCTTGTTAGGGAGGTATTGTCAGAGTTGCCTGGGTGAGAAATTGCAGTGCATTTCGTAAATAGTATTCACACAGTCCCTGTGCACTGATGATGGAGGGAGTTAATATCTAGGGTGATTAATGGGGTGCAAAAATCCACTAGTCTGCTTTGTACTGGATAGTACTGAATTTCTTTGGAGATGTTGGGGCTGCGTTCACCCAGAAAGTATTCCATCACACTCCTGAGATGACTTGTAGATTGTGCTAAGCAGTAGGAATGTTGGGAGATAAGTCACTTAAGAGATAGCCATCGTATCTGTCCAGTTGAGTTTCTTGTCAGTGGTGACTTCCAGATCATTGATAGTGGGCTCTCAATGATAATAATGCCATAAATGTGAAGGATGGGAGGTTGTTCTATCACAACATCCACAATTTGCAATATTTGCTAATGCATTTCCCTTACTCTTGCAGTATTAAGTGGCACAACAGCTAACGTATGGGGGAGCAGATGCACATATGTGGCCTCTGTGGAGGAGACACCATTCATCAATATGGGTGTGGCTATCACAATGTATGTACACTAGTAATCCTGAAATCATTAAGGCATTGATGATGACTTATTGAATCAACTCCTGATTTCATGTCTTATTCCATAACTTCCTCACCGTCCTAATTTTCTTTTCAGATAACCAAGAACGATACTCAGGCCAATAGCAAAATAGGTAGAGGTTGAAGATGAAGAATTAACACTCGGGAATTGGCACAGACCCTGACATTGTACACATATTTTGAAGTTAACTTTAAAGGCAGCACCAGCACGCAGACTTCACACTCACTCTTTCCCCCTCTCCCAAAGGCAGAATCGGCACTCAAACCTCACACTCACTCTTCTCCCCGCTCTCATCGGGTAAAGGATATAAAGGTCTGACAGCAGATATCTCCAGGCTCGAGGGCAACTGCTATCAGGCTCTTCAACAGGCAACTTACACAATAAGATGGACTCTGGATCTCACAATCTGCATTGTTAGGATTTTGGACTTTACTGTTTACCTACGCTACCGCTCCTGTCACTTTTACACTTAATTCTGCATTGTCCCGACGAAGGATCTCAGCTCAAAACATTGACTGTTTATTCATTTCCACAGGTAGTACCTGACATGCTGAGTTCTGCCAGCATTTTCTGTACGTTGCACGATATTGTTTTACCTTGCTGCCTTCTCTCACAGCGTCTGCTTTCAGACGTGGCATCACAGTTATTGAGAGTATAATGCGATGAATCTCAACAACTCAATGATTGGGGATGTGTAGGTTGCTTTTATACTTCCTCTCCTCTTCCTGCTCCCCTTCAATATTTTCTGATCACATCTTCTATTCTCTCATCGTGTAGCTTAGAAGTTCCCAATCTTATTGATAATAAAAGCCCCACATGTTGATACTCAGTAAGATAAGCACCTCTTTAAAACAACTTGTAACACCAATGACCATTCCATTTAGGGAGCTAGAGCTCTGTTCAGGATGCTCCGGCTCTGCCAGCAGCACAACAGCTGGGACAGTTG
Source organism: Mobula birostris (assembly GCF_030028105.1). Classification (NCBI taxonomy): domain Eukaryota; kingdom Metazoa; phylum Chordata; class Chondrichthyes; order Myliobatiformes; family Myliobatidae; genus Mobula; species Mobula birostris. The sequence goes on along the minus strand of NC_092370.1, from coordinate 187,292,749 downwards.
ACCTGCTGAGTCTAAATCTGATTTGGTTTAAAAATTCTAAAATGGATCATTGTAATCTTTGTCCAACCTCCTGTCCAGCCCCAGAAGCTTTTACTGAGATGGTCACATCAAGAGTGCAGGGTTCACCATGGCTATTCCCCTCAGCAGCAAGTATACCCCTTTGGGTACGACTGGGGACTGACTTACAGTATCAGTGCACAACATCAGCAGCCAGATCAGTGGCATGGTGGCTGGCAGGGAAGGGTAAAGTCAGGCACAGCACCAGTGATAGGAGCCTCAATAGTTATGGGGATGGGCAGGAGATCCTGTGGCCATGAAAGAGCTGCCAGTATGATATGTTGCCTCTTAGGTGCTAGGGTCCAGGTTGTCTCAGGGCAGCAACAGAATATTCTCAAGAGGAAGATGAGCACCCAGAGGTATTGGTGCACATTGGTTCCAATGACATAGATAAAAACGGGGAAGAGGACCTGTGCAGTGAGTATTGGGAGTTAGGAAAGAGGCTGAAGAGCAGGACCTCCAGCATAATAATCTCTGGATTACTCCTGATGTCACATGCTACTCAGGGTAGGAATAGGATGATAGTATAGCTGAATGAGTAGCTGAGGTTTTGGAGCAGGGAGCAGGGTTCCAGGGTCTTAGATCACTGGAGCTTCTTCTGGGGCAGGGCGACCTGTACAAGAGGGAGAAGTTGCACCTAATCTGCAGGGGAACCAATATCCTGGCCAGAAACTTTACTCGTGTTATGTGGGAAGCTTTAAACTAATATGGCAGGAGGATGGGAACCAGAATACCAGGCGAGAAATTAGAGGGATGCAGTGGAAGTTAGATATCAGGGCTGGATAATTTGGTGTGTGTATTTTAATGCTAAAAGTATTATGGGTAAAGGCAGTGAACTTAAAACATAGGTCAGTATATGGAACTATGATGTTGTGACCAACACTACCACTTGGTTGAGAGAGTGACAGGAATGGGTGCTTAATGTCCTAGGGTTTTGATGCTTTAAAAAAGATGTTCTGGGAAGTAAGGGAAGGGGTGGTTGTTGCACCATCTATCAAGGACAATATCACAGCTGTAATCAGAAAGGACAGAATGGAAGGCTTGTCCACTCAGTCAATATGGGTAGGATTCAAAAATAGGAAGGGTGCAATCACGCTGATGGTATTACTCTACAGATCCCTCAATAGCCATCAGGACATTGTGGAACAAAAATGCAGGCAGATCAGGAAAGGTGCAAAAACGATGGGGTTGTTGTCATGGGAGAATACAACTTTCCTAATATAAACTGGGACCTTGGTGCAACAGGATTAGATGAGGCATATTTTGTTTTGTGCATCCAGGAGGGTTTGTTATATCAATGTTTAGATAGTCCAACAAGACAAGGGGCTGTACTGGGCTTAGTTTTGAGTAATGAGACTAGCCAGGTGAATGACCTTTTAGTGGTAAGCAGTTAAGGGAACAGTAACCACAACTTCTTAAGTTTTAAGATAGGTATAGATAAGGATAAGGATAAGCATGGCCTACATGGGAGAGTATTATATTGGGGCAGGGCAAATTATGAGAGTATTAGGCAGAAACTGGGGAGTTAAATGGAAACAACTGTGTTAGGGCAAGTCCACACCCAACATAACCAAGATGATTAAAGACCAACTACACAGAGTACAGCACAGGTAAGTTCTGGTGAAAAAGAAGGACAAGGATGGCAAGGTAAGAGAAACTTGGATGTTGAAAGAGGTGACGATTTTAGTCAAGAAGAAAAGTGAAAAGTAGAATCAAACAGAGCCCTGGAGGATTATAAAGAAGCCTGAAAAGAACTTGAGAAGGAAACTAGGAAAGCCAGGAGGGGCCGTGAAAAGTCTATGGTATGAAGGATTAAAGTGAATCACAAAGTATTCTACACATCTGTCAAGAGCAAGAGGATAACTAGGAAGAGGGTAAGGCCACTCTACATAGAAATATAGAAAATAGGTGCAGGAGTAGGCCATTCGGCCCTTTGAGCCTGCACCGCCATTCAGTATGATCATGGCTGATCATCCAACTCAGAACCCTGTACCAGCCTTCTCTCCATACCCCCTGATCCCTTTAGCCACAAGGGCCATATCTAACTCCCTTTTAAGTATAGCCAATGAACTGGCCTCAACTGTTCCCTGTGGCAGAGAATTCCACAGATTCACCACTCTCTGTGTGAAGAAGTTTTTCCTAATCTCAGTCCTAAAAGGCTTCCCCTTTATCCTCAAACTGTGACCCCTCGTTCTGGACTTCCCCAACATTGGGAACAATCTTCCTGCATCTAGCCTGGCCAATCCTTTTAGGATTTTATATGTTTCAATCAGATCCCCCCTCAATCTTCTAAATTCCAATGAGTATAAGCCTAGTTCATCCAGTCTTTCATCATATGAAAGTCCTGCCATCCCAGGAATCAATCTGGTGAACCTTCTTTGTACTCCCTCTATGGCAAGGATGTCTTTCCTCAGATTAGGGGACCAAAACTGCACACAATACTCCAGGTGTGGTCTCACCAAGGCCTTGTACAACTGCAGTAGTACCTCCCTGCTCCTGTACTCGAATCCTCTTGCTATAAATGCCAGCATACCATTTGCCTTTTTCACTGCCTGCTGTACCTGCATGCCCACTTTCAATGACTGGTGTATAATGACACCCAGGTCTCGTTGCACCTCCCCTTTTCCTAATCAGCCACCATTCAGATAATAAACTGTTTTCCTGTTTTTGCCACCAAAGTGGATAACTTCACATTTATCCACATTAAATTGCATCTGCCATGAATTTGCCCACTCACCTAACCTATCCAAGTCACCCTGCATCCTCTTAGCATCCTCCTCACAGCTAACACTGCCGCCCAGCTTCGTGTCATCCGCAAACTTGGAGATGCTGCATTTAATTCCCTTATCCAAGTCACTAATATATATTGTAAACAACTGGGGTCCCAGCACTGAGCCTTGCGGTACCCCACTAGTCACTGCCTGCCATTCTGAAAAGGTCCCGTTTATTCCCACTCTTTGCTTCCTGTCTGCCAACCAATTCTCTATCCACATCAATACCTTACCCCCAATACCGTGTGCTTTAAGTTTGCACACTAATCTCCTGTGTGGGACCTTGTCAAAAGCCTTTTGAAAATCCAAATATACCACATCCACTGGTTCTCCCCTATCCACTCTACTAGTTACATACTTAAAAAATTCTATGAGATTCGTCAGACATGATTTTCCTTTCACAAATCCATGCTGACTTTGTCCGATGATTTCACCGCTTTCCAAATGTGCTGTTATCACATCTTTGATAACTGACTTTAGCAGTTTCCCCACCACCGATGTTAGGCTAACCGGTCTATAATTCCCCGGTTTCTCCCTCCCTCCTTTTTTAAAAAGTGGGGTTACATTAGCCACCCTCCAATCCTCAGGAACTAGTCCAGAATCTAAAGAGTTTTGAAAAATTATCACTAATGCATCCACTATTTCTTGGGCTACTTCCTCTAGGATAAAGGGGGAAACATTTGCTTCGATGCAGAGGGTGTGGGTGAGGCCCTTATGAGTATTTTTCATTATTATGTACCAAGGAGAAGGACATGGAGGATGCGTAGATCATTGCTGCATGTATTGGTACACTCAGGTATTTTGAGGAAAGGGAGGAGGAAGTGTTAGGTTTTTTAAATGGCATGAAGGTAGATAAATCCTCAGGTCCTGATGGGATACAAGATCATATGATACAAAACTCTTGTTAGGCCACATCTGGAGTATTGAGCACAGTTCTGGTTTCCCTAATATTTACTTATTTATGTATTTAGAGATACAGGAATAGACCCTTCCAGCCCACCAAGCCAGACTTCCCAGCAGCCCACCTATTTAACCCTAGCCTAATCACAGGACAACTTACAATGACGTATTAACTGCTACGTCTTTGGAATGTGGGATGAAACAGAAGCACCCAGAGGAAACATCATGCCCTCATGGGAAGAATGTACAAATTTCTTACAGACTGTGTTGGAATTGAACTCTGAACTCCAATGCCCCAAGTGTGGTAATGTTATGCTAACTGCTATGCCCTATAGGGATAAATGTAGGACGGTTGTCAAGGCCTTGGAGTGGATACAGAACAGGTTTATTAGGATGCTGCCTAGATTAGAGAGCATGTGCTATAATGAGAGGCTGAACAAACTTGGGTTGCTTTCTGTGAAGCAGCGGAGGCAGAGAGGATATCTGACAGAGGTTGATAAGATTATGAGCGGCATAGATAGAGTAGATAGATAGCATCTTTCTCTCAGGGTTGAAATACAAGAGGACATGCGTTTAAGGTGTGTGGAAGTAATTTCAAAGGAGATTTGAGAGGCACGTGTTTTTACACAGAGAATGATGGGTGTCTGGAATGCCCTGCCTGGAGTGGTGGTAGACGCAGATCCCTTAGGGGCTTTTAAGATGCTTAGACAGACACATGGATGTGAGGAAAATGGAAAGATATGAACATTTTATTGGCAGAAGAGATTTATTTAGCTGGGCATTTGATGACAAATTTACTTGGTTGGGCACAACATTGTGGGCCAAAGTATCTGTTCCTGTGCTGCACTGCTTGATGTTCTCTGTTCTAAATGGCCTCAAATCTTCCAACCTGCATTGCTAAGGGGGAGGGGAGGAGAAGATGGCGGTGTGACGCAATACGCGCGGCCGCTCCGAAATGATATCGTATTAGTATGTAGGTACCGTGAACAATCCTGATTTGATGGAGACAGACGTGAGAAGCACGGAGGAACATCTAGAGAAGCTTCTGAAATGCCCGCTTCGCTGCCGCTGCTGTGCGATCAAGAATCTCTGGAGGGAAGGCCCCAAGTCCTCAGCCTTGCCTATTGCCCGGGCCGGGGTCAAAGCGCTCGGCAGAGATGGTGCTCGGTGCTCGGTGTCGGAGGGCTGGTCGGATGCTCAAAGTTTTCCGATGGACTCAAGAGTTGGCTGTGGTTGGGTGCTTCCAGGGTGCTGCGTCGGCAAGTTTGCGGCTCTGGAAGCTCATGGCAGAGAGAGTTTTTCTTCCTTTTACCGTCTGCGTGAGATAGTGGGACTTTCGAGAGACTTTGAGACTTTTTTTACCGTGCCCATGGTCTGTTCTTTATCAAATTACGGTATTGCTTTGCACCGTTGTAACTATCTATTATAACTATGTGGTTTTTGTCAGTTTTTCAGTCTTGGTTTGTCTTGTGTTTCTGTGATATCATTCTGGAGGAACATTGTATCATTTCTTAATGCATGCATTACTAAATGACAATAAAAGAGGACTGCGTGTCCTCATAATCTAATCTAATTTAATTACTGCAGTGGTACACACAGAAGTATTCTGTTTAAACTAGCCCCTTTATGAAGGAAAGAGGCAATTACTGAGCCTGGAGTCTGAGTATTTCTAAACAACATTCCCAGTAACACACTCTCAACTAATATCATGGTGCTGCCAGCAACCCATGACATAATCTCTGGAATTAGAATGGTCCTCTTTGAGCATATAGAGTCCATTATCAACAGTAGTGCACATCACCAGCAAGCATAAGATGAGATATAAGATTAGCTTTATTTGTCACATGTACATCACACATTGAAACATACAGTGAAATGCACTGCTTTGCACCAGCGGCCTACGCATCCCTGAGAATTGTGCTGGTGCAGCCTGCAAGTGTTACTATGCTCATGGCACCAACATCAGCATGCCCGCAATCTCACTGACCCTAACCACACAGCACTGAGATGTGGGAAAAAGCTGGAGTACTGTACCTGTAGCAAAACCCACACAGCTGCCAGGGGAACACACAAACTGATGGCTGGTACTATAAAAGCAATTGTGCTAACTGCTGCACTGTCGTGCCGACCTCATAACACTTCAAGCAAGGATTGGGATTGCTGCCAAAATTCTCTTTAGCCTCAAAATTTATGATGTATTTTCCCCACACTAGAGTAAATTTTGAAAGAAAATGTTGGAAATATGTAGCAAACCAGATAGCAGTTATGCAGAGAAAAAAACAAATTAATGTTTCAGTTTGTTGACCTTTTTTCAGAGCATTTGAAATTATGAAACACTGACCTAATGAAACGTGATGTGTTTCAACTTCTGTGCTTTTTCAATGTTATCCTTCCTTTGGTTAAGCCTGTACATGTTGTTACTCAGTGGCAGAAATTAATTAAAAGTTCAAACTAAATTTAAGTCACGATATACAACACCAAGATTCATTTTCTTGCTGGCATACTTAATAAATCCAATAACCATAAGAGAATCAATGAAAGACCACACCAACAGTCAGACAACTGTCTGCAAAAGACAACAAACAATGCAAGTACAAAAAGAAAGAAAAATAAATTAATAAACAGTAAATGTCGGGAACATGAAATGAAGAGTCCTTGAAAGTGAGTCCATAGGCTGTGGGAGTAATTTAGTGATAGGGCAAGTGAAGTGGAGTGAAGTTATTGCCTCATTCAGGAGCCTGATGTGTGAGGGGTAACAACTATTCCTAAACCTGACTGTGTGAGTCCTGAGTCTCCTGTACAATACCCACTATTTTTTGCAGGATTTTCCATTCAAGGGTATTGGTATTTCTATACTAGGCTGTGATACAGCCAATCTCCACTTCATATCTACAGAAGTTTGTCAAAGTTACCGATGTCATGCCGAATCTTTGCAAAATCCTAAGGAGGTCGAGGTGCTACCATGCTTTCTTTGTAATCACACTTAAGTGCTGGGCAAAGGACAGCTCCTCTCCAGTGATGACACAGAGAAATTTAAAGTTGCCGATCCTCTCCCCCTCTGATCGCCTGTTGAGGACTGGCTCCTGGACCTCCAGTTTTCTCCACCTGAAGCAAATAATCAGCTCCTTGGAGTTGCTGAATTTGAGTAAGAAGTTATTGTTGTGGCACCACTCAGCCAGATTTTTAATCTCCTCCTATACGCTGATCAGTCACCACCTTTGTTTCGGCCTGTGACTGTAGTGTTATCAGCAAACTTGAATATGTCATTGGAGCTGGGCTTAGCCACACAGTCATAGGTGTAAAGTGAGTAGAGCAGGGGCCTAAGCACACAGCCTTGTGGTGCATCTGTGCTGATGGCGATTGTGGAGGACATGTTGTTGCCAATCTGAATTGATGAGGTCTGGAAGTGAGGAAATCAAGAATCCAATTGCACAAGGAGGTATTGAGGCCAATGTCTTGAAGCTTATTGATTAGTATTGAGGGTATGATAGTATTGAATGCCGAGCTGTACTCTATAAAGAGCATCCTGATGTACACCTCTTTCCTGTCCAAATGTTCCCGTTTGAGTGAAGAGCCAATGAAATGGCATCTACTGTAGACTTGTTGTGGCGGTAGGCAAATTAGAATGGATTCAAGTCATTTCTCAGGCAGAAGTTCATATGTTTCATCACCAAACTCTTAAAACATTTCATCAGTGCTACTGGATGATCATCACTGAGGCAGATTCTTCCTAGGCACTGGTATAATCGAAGCCTGCGAAAAGCAGGTGGGTGCCTCAGACTGCTGAAGTGAGAGGTTAAAGATCTCAGCTGTTGTTCAGCACAGGTCTTTAGTACTCGGCCACATACACCATCTGGGCCAGATGCTTCCCATGGATTTACTCACCTGAAGGATGCTCTCACATTGGCCTCAGAGACTGAAATCATAGGATCACTGGGGCTGTGGGAGATCATGATAGTTCCTCCATGTTTTGATGGTCAAAGCAAGCATAGAAGACACTGAGCTCACCTGAGAACAAAGCTCTGTTTTCATCTATGTCGATTGATTTCCCTTTGTAAGAGTTGATAGCATGCAAGACCTGCAAGAGTTGTCAAGTATCCTTCATTGATTCAAGTTTAGTCCAGAACTGCCACTTCACCATGAGATGGCTTTCCAGAGATCGTACCTGGACCTCTTGTATCTCTCTTGGTCACCAGAGTTGAATGCCTCTGATCTGGCCCTCAGCAGATTATAGATCTCATGATTCACTTAGGGCTTTTGGTTGGAGAACACACTTGTCTACAACTGTTTTTATAAAGTCTATGACAACAGTGGTGATATTCATTCAGATCTACAGGTGAGTTCTTTAACATGGCACAGTCCACCAACTCAGAGCAACCACATTGCCGCTCCTCTGCCTCCTGTGACCACCTCTTTGTCGTCCTAATCTCTGGAGCCTTGACCTTTAGCCTCTGCTTTTATGAAGGTAGGAGAAGGACACGCATACAGGCAGTTTGGGCATGAAACAGTCGGCATTCCTTATCTTAGAAGAGCAGTGGTCTAGTGTGTTGGGACCTCGGGTATGCAGGTTATATGCTGATGGAAGATGCCAGAATAAAAAGGAGGGAGGGGAAGGAGGCTAGGGGGGAGGTGATAGGGGAAGCCAGGTTGGTGGGAAATGTAAAGGGCTGAAGAAGGGTATCGGTGGCAACAACTGTTTATTCATTTCCTTTGATATTGCCTGACCTATTGAGTTCCTCCAGCATTTTGTGTAAGTTGCTTTATCGTGTAATTTATGCTTATTTGTTCTATTTAACCGAATTAATATGAAAAAGTTTTCGTTTAGAGAATTTCTGGATTACATGTGGATTTTAAAGTCTTTGTATTTTTCTGTTGAACTAATGCACTAATAGGTTTGACCTTACTCACTGGTTTTCTATGATGTGTAGCTCACAACTGAATGCCACTTCCCTGAACATCAAACACATCTGCATGGCTCATTAATGGTGCAGGAGGTCATCAAAGCACTGGTAAGGGCAGTTTTGGTGAAAGCTAAATGTATCTGAAGCCATTGAGTATGAGTCTGAAAATAATTATTTGTAATTCATATTCCGGGTATGAGCATTTCTGGCACAGCCAGCAACTACCACCCATTTTTATTTGATCCCGTGAGGAAGCTGAGTCCTTTTGGTTGAACCACTTCAGAATGTCTAGCGAAGGCACTCAATTCCATTGAGTAGAAAGTTCCAGGATTTAGATCCAGCGACAATGATTAGCTGATGACGTATTTCAAAGTCAGGATGGTATGTTACTTGGAAAGAAACTGCTGGCCGTGGTGTACTCATGCACTCACTGCTCTTGTCCTTCTCAGCTTGGCAAAGCCGCCTGGCAAACAGTTATAGTTCACTTTTTTTGTGTAAGTGGTTACTTTGTCCCTGATTATTTCAAGTTTCTTGAGGGTTATTGACATTTCATTCATTCAGGTAAGTGGAGATTATTCCATTACATTGCTGGCTTGTGACTTGTAGTGATGGAAAATTCATGGGGCGGCGGATGGAAAGTTATTCACTATGAGGATCTTCTTTTCGTAGCGTGCCTCTTGTAACAGTCATAACAACCACACATCAATGACAAGAATACTCCTTGCTTCAAACCTAACTCCTGTCACCCCCAGTCTGACCATTACTCCAGCAGCCTATTGTAACCACCCAATATGACTCTACATAAACCACTTAACCCAACTAATGTCAAGTTTCTTCCTCACAGACCCTCTTGTTTGCAAATTTCACCCCTTTCCCCTTGCAAGGTCAACCTGGACCCCTATCCTTCTTGTGCTCTTTTCATTGGGTAAGTGCATAAAGGAAGTTTTCCATGCAAGAAGTGTAATGCTTGATCTGCAGACTGTGATGTCTTGGATCTTGTGGTACAGAATACGGGAGCAACACACTTGCTGCACACTATTTATTTAATGCAACATCCCAAATGCCAAAAATGTTTTTAATGTTAATGTACCTTATTCTGCAAATGTGAAATTCAACAGTATCTAACCCAATGTCTGTATTTCAAAATTTCTATTACTGCTTTCCAAGCTCACGTCAAAAAATGAGCAATGCTTCATGATTAATGAAGACTTAGATATTTTTCCAAACAAGTAGAAGTAATCATTATGTCCAACTGTATAAAGTATAAAGGCAAACAGACAGATGGAAAAAATAATTTTAATAGAAAGCCATTTTTATCTACTTTTCACCCTTTTTAATGTAAATGTGTCAGATATTTAGGTATAACCGAATTATTCAGGGCAAAAGAGGATCTGTTAAGTTATATGAAAAGCTCAGCAACTTCTGGTAGGAAGCCAACATAATCAGTGATTCATCTATAATTGCTACTTGGAAAAATAAATTAATATATGAAGAAAGACGATTAAATATCCTTGCCAAGGAGTCAATTATACGGCATGGAAACAGGCCATTTAGGCTAACTTGTCCATGCTAAGGTGACGCCTCAGGAAGGTTAGCAACCATCATGTAGGACCTCACTATCTGGGACAAATACCTACAGATGTGTGATGGAGAGTATATTGACTGGTTGCATCATGGCCTGGTATGGAAATACCAATGACCTTGTTCAGAAAAGCCTACAAAAAGTAGTAGATATGGCCCAGTCCATCACAGGTAAAGCTCTCCCATCCATTGAGCACATTTACACGAAGTGCTGTCATAGGAAAGCAGTATCCATCATCAGGGACCTCCACCATCTAGTCCATGCTCTCTTCATGTTGCTGGCATCAGGAAGAAGGTACAGGTGCCTCAGGATCAACATCACCAGGTTTAAGAACAATTATTACCTCTCAACCATAAGGCTCTTGAACCAGGGAATAACTTCATTGAACTTCACTGGCCCCATCATTGAACTGTTCCCACAACTTACAGACTCACTTTCAAGGACTCTTCATCTCATGTTCTTGATATTTATTTCTTATTTATTTTTATTAATTTTTTCTCTTTCTCACTGTATTTGCACAGTTTGTTAGGTGTTCTGCACATTGATTGTTGCCTATCCTGTTGGGCGTGGTTTTCATTGATTTTATTGTGTTTCCTGTATTGCTGAGATTGCCCACATCAAAATGGATCTCAGGGTAGTATATGGTGACATATATGTACTTTGATAATAAACTTACTTTGAACATGCCCCATCTTCTTGTTACTGCCATCAGGGTGGAGGGACTGGAGCCTGAAGATCCACACTTAATTCAGGTACAGCTTCTTCCCCCCCGTCATTGGATTTTAGAATGGTCCATGAAACCCATGAACACTATCTCGGTCTTTTTGCACTATTTATTTTGAAATTTAAAGTAATTTTATAAATCTTCGGATTCTCCTTTACCTTATTTTCCAAATCTATCTCATGTGCCACTTTTGCTCTTGTAATTTCCTTCTTGTGTGCACCACAATATCCTGTATACTCAAGAGTTTCACTTGATTCCTGCTGCCTGTACCTGACCTAAACATCCTTCATTTCCCTGATCAGAACCTCAATATCCAGCAAGGAATGATTACTAATTTCAGGAGGAGGAAACCGGAGGTACATGAGTATATGAGTACGGAGGATCAGAAGTGGAGAGAGTCAGCAAGTTTAAATTCCTCCTGCAACACAGCCTGGTATGGAAACACCAATGCCCCTGAACAGACAATCTGACAAAAAATAGTGGATATGGCCCAGACTGTCACAGTAAAGGCCTCTGCACCACTGAGCACATCTACATGAAGTGTTGTTGCGGGAAAGCAGTATCCATCATCAGGGACCCCCACCACCCAGGACAAGCCCTCTTCTTGCTGCTGCCATCAGGAAGAAGGTACAGGAGCCTCAGGATTCACAACACCAGGTTCAGGAACGGTCATTAGCCATCAACCATCGTGCTCTTGAATGAAAGGGAATAACTTCATCAACTTCACTTGCCCCATTATTGAAATGTTCACTCAAGCTATGGACTCATTTTCAATGGCTGTTCATCTCGCGTTCTCAATATTTATTGATTACTTATTTATTATTATTTCTTTCTATTTGTATTTGTCAGTTTGTTGTCCCTTGGACAGTGGTCGAATGTTCATGTTGGTGTGGTCTTTCAATGATTCTATTACGGTCATTATTCTATTATGGCTTTATTGTGTATGTCCACAAGAAAATGAATCTCAGGGTTGTATATCGTGATATATATGTATTTTGATAATAAATTTACTTTGAACTTTGAACCAGAGTTTCCTAATCCTACCAACCTTGCCTTTCACCCTAACAGGAACTTGTTGGCTCCAAATTCTCCCTACCTTTCTCTCATTCACCTTTTCTATGTTCCTGTGTATTGCCATCAAAATTAGTCTTTTCCCAATTTAGGACTTTAACATGGGGAAATTATTAAAAATTACAGAGGATCTTGATTAGATGGGTAAGTAGGCTGAAGACTGACAAATGGCTTTCAACTTGGATAAATGTGAACTGCTGCAGTTTGGGAAGTCAAACCAGGAGAGGACATATGCAGGGAATTGCTGAACTCTGGGGACTGTTGTGGAGCAGAGGCACCTAGGGAAGAGAGCAAGTTTATATTTCACTAAAAAAGAGGTATCATTTGACCTTAAGGTAGACAGGGAGGTGAAGAAGGCACTTGGCTTGCTGGCCTTCATCAGTGAATGCACTGAGTATAGTACGTTATGCTGAGTACAGACATTCCGAAGTCCAATGACATACTGGTTGGTTGGTTAATTGCTCATTATAAATTTTCCTGGGATTAAGCGAGGATCATATCAGGCGATTGCTGGGTGGCATGGCTCAAAGGGCCAGAAGGGCCTATCCTGCACTGTACCCCAATAAATAAATAAATAATCGCAGTTATACAAAATGTGGTGAGATGCTTATACAGTTTTGGTCACCCTGTTACAGGAAAGACCTCTTTAAACTGTAAAGAGCATAAAGAAGATTTATGAGGATGCAGTCAGGACTTGAAGGAATGGGTTATAAGGAGAAGGGACGCTAGGACTTCATTCCTTGGAACATAGGAGCTTGGGGGGGTGATCTTATAGAAGTGTATAAAATTATGACAGGTATCGATAGGGCAAATGCATATAGTCTCTTTCCTGGGAAAAGGGAACTACATAGAGGGCATTGATTTAAGGTGAGCGGTGAAAGGTTTAAATGGGATTTGACCATATGACATAAGAGCAGAATTAGGCCATTTGGCCCATCGAGTCTGCTCCACCATTTAATCATGGATGACCCTTTTCTCCCCTCCTCCACCCCATTCCAAAGCCTTCTCCCTGTAACCTTTGAAACCAAATCCAATCAAGAACCTATCAAATCTCTACATAAATGCACCCAATGACCTGGCCTCCACAGCTGTATGTGGCAACAAATTCCACAAATTCACCACCCTTTGGATAAAGAAATTTCTCCACATCTCTGTTTTGAAAGGACGCCTCTCTATTCTGAGGCTGTGCTCTCTTGTCCTAGATTCCCCCAGCATGTGAAACATCCTTTCCACATCTACTCTGTCTAGGCCTTTCAAATTTGAAAGGTTTCAATGAGATCCCCCCTCACCCTTCTAAATTCCAGTGAGTACAGGCCCAGAGCCATCAAACGTTCCTCATACGATAACCTTTTCATTCCCGAAATCATCCTTGTGAACCTCACCTGGACCCTCTCCAATGCCAGCATATCTTAGATGATGAGCCCAAAGCTGTTCACATTACTCAAGGTGAGGCCTCACCAGTGCCTTATAAAGCCTCAGCATCACATTCCTGCTCTTGATTCAAGACATCTTGAAATTAACGCTGACATTTCATTTACCTTCCTCACCATCAACAACCTGCAAATTAACATTTAGGGTGTTCTGCACAAGTACTCCCAAGTCCCTCTGCATCTCAGATTTTTGGATTTTCTTCCCATTTAGAAAATAGTCTGCACATTTATTTCTACTGTCAAAGTGCATGACTTTCTTGCCCATTCTCCTAATCTGTCTAAGTCCTTCTGCAGACTACGTGTTTCCTCAACATTACCTAGCCCTCTGCCAATCTTCATATCATCTGAAAACTTGGTAACAAAGCCATCTATTCCATCATCTAAATCATTGATATACAGTATAAAAAGATGCAGTCCCAACACTGACCCCTGTGGAACACCACTAGTTACTGACAGCCAACCAGACTAGGATGCTTTTATTCCCACTCACTGCCTCCTACCAATCAGCTAATGCTCTAACCATGTCAGTAGCTTTCCTGTAATGCCATGGGCTTTTAACTTAGTAAGTAGCCTCATGTATGGCACCTTGTCAAAGACCTTCTGAAAACCCAAATATACAACATCCACCAATTAACTTAAATATCATATTGATAAAAAAGTAATAGATAATGCTGCAAAGAACACAATGATGGAGGTACTCAGTAGGTCAAGGAAATGGACAATCACGTTTCAGATCAAAAGCTTTAATCTGTTCTGATGAAGGGTCTCAACCTGAAACATCGACTGCCACCTCAATTTAGTTTGCAAAGGTCACTGAGAGCTTAAATCCATCACGGACCCAATCTCACTTCTTTGCCTTGAGTCTCTTAAACAATTTTCACTGAATGTAATACTCAAACAACAACACCCCTTCTTCCAACACAGCATGTTACAGCTTCAGAACTCAAATTTAAATTTAACTATTTCAGATAATCAGCGATTTCACAATTCCTATGTTTGGATCTATCTCTCTCTGGTAATTACAGATTTTATTGGCCTCCTGATATTTAAATCTTAGACATACCTTTGGATATTGACTATCCTTCATCATCCTTTACTTGCTGTCAATACCGTGACTAATGTCATTTCAGCTCTCCTGTTCTCCACACGAGTATAGACCTTTTTGTTCTCCTGTACCTGCTATCTTTCCACCTCAAAACCTGCTTGATTTCTTGGTTTTCTCAAGATTATTGATCTGCAATAGTAGCTCTCCACTGATGCTACCTGAATTGCTAAACATTTCCAGATTTGTTTTTATTTGTGTTTATTCAGGGATCATCAATCTAAGGAAAACTGGATGCATTCACAAAAAAGTAAATAGTGAATAATTTATAAAGGTGGGTGCTTTCAGGTGTTGGTGAATGGATGTGTGAGAAAAAATGTATGCACACGCACATTCTAGCATGGAAAGAGCAGCATCTGATTGGCAGGAAGCAAAGAGTGGGAATAAAGGGAGCCTTTTCTGATTGGCTGCCGGTGACGAGTGGTGCTCCATGGGGGTCTGTATTGAGACTGATTCTTTTTACGTTGTACGTTAATGATTTGGATGAAGGAATTGATGGCTTTGTTGCAAAATTTGTAGACAATATGAAAATAGGTGAAGGGGCAGGTAGTTTTGAGTAAGGAGAGAGGTCACAGAAGGACTTGCACAGATTAGGAGAATGGGCAAAGAAATGGCAGATGGAATACAGTGATGGGAAGTGTATGGTCATACATGTTGGTAGAAGAAATGAAAGGGTTCACTATTTTCTAAATGGTGAGAAAATTAAAAAACCTGAGTGCAAAGGGACTTGGAAGTTCTTGTGCAGGATTCCCTAATGGTTAATTTGCAGATTGTGCCTGTGGTGAGGAAGACAAATGCGATGTTAGCATTCATTTCAAGAGGACTAAAATATAAAAGCAAGGATGTAATGTTGAGGCTTTATAAAGCACTGGTGAGGCCTCACTTGGAGTATAGTGAGAAGTTTTGGGCCACTTATCCAAGAAAGAATATGTTGATACTGGAGAAGGTTCAAAGGAGGTTCACAAAAATGATTCCAGGATTGAAAGGCTTGTCATATGAAGAGCGTTTGATGGCTCTGGGCCTGTGTTCACTAGAATTCAGTCGAATGAGGGGTGACCTAATTGAAACCTATCAAATGGTGAAAGGCCTTAATAGAGTGGATGGTGGGAAAGTCTAAGATCAAAGGACACAGCTTCAGGATAGAGGGTATCCTTTCAGAATGAAAAATGAGGGGGGTTTTCTTAAGCCAGAGATTGGTGAATCTGTGGAATTCGTTGCCACAGACAGCTGTGGAAGCCAATTCTTTATGTATATTTAAGGAAGAAGTTGATAGATTCTTGATTGGTCAGGGGATGCAGGGATATGGGTGGATGGCAGGAGATTCGGGCTGAGAGGAAAATTAGATCAACAACAATGAAATGGCAGAGCACACTTGACGGGCCAAATGGCCTAATTCTGCTCCTAAATCTTATGACCTCATGCACAAGAGCGTGAGTAGATCACTAAGCAAATGAAGGATGAGCGGAAAAAAGAAACGCAAACTTCATCTTGGCCCTCTTCCTCCAGCTTCCTGAACTGAACACACAGTGCTGGAAAAACCTAAAGTTAGAGGCTTTCCTACTGGCTAATCCTTTGGCCTGAAAATAGAGGAGCAATGATGAGAAGCTTAAGTTTGAACATTATGAAAAGAATGAAAGCAAAGTATAAGCCCTTCAACTCAGTTTGTCTGTGAGTCAATAGACATGTATCATGCAGGTTGCTTTTGTTGTATTTTGAGCTTACCTTTCAAAATGTTAACAAAGGATTAGTTTCAGTTTGATGTGGCAGAAATAACATGTGTCCTGCTGTTACATGGGAATGATGTGAAGCTTTGATAGATTGGTATTGGAGCATTTAGTATGCTGCCTCAATCGTGGCTTAACTGAGTGAGAGGAAACGCATTGTGGCATCCATAATTTTTCCATATATTTAATATAATGAACAGTCAGTTGCAATTGGCAAACTTCCATAGGCAGTTCAATGATTTTGCATTTGTGAACGTGTCCTTAGACTGTTGAAAGCAACATAATCTGTCCGCTAGCTTGAGTCAAGGATTATTTTATTGTATTTGGTTTGCTTTACAAAAAGTAGATATTATGTCCAGATATGAAAAAAATCTTGATATTTTCCAGATAGCCCAGCAACCATTTACAAGAGATGGAAGGACATCTTTGGGATTAACCACCTGAATGAACTAGCTTCCCAGATATAATTTTAATCAAATTTCTTTTAATCTTATTAGCTTGAAATGAGGGCATAGTGGCAATTTATTCAAGGTATATTAATTTAGCACTGATGTAACATCTTAATACTCCAATACGATGCCTTGGATTTCCTGCTATTTTTAGCTAGCCGAACATAGGAGGCAAGATGAAAGTATAGTAAAGACATTCCGAAGTCTCGCAAAGATACTGACATTATGGCATTATCCACTTCCAGGATTTTCTACCGAATATGACAATTGGTATTGAATACAATTAAAATGAACATTCTGATATGTAAAGTTCAATGCTGGAATATGTACCCTGTCATAGTTCTCATCATCAAGCCTTTGTAAAGCTAGATGACAGCTATGTCATGTTGTTACTATTGTACATCATTCTCAAGGTTGCCAGGGGTTAATAATTAAAATACTACCTTGCCAGGTGCACTATATTGCAGGAGGCAATAGGTTTATTTTATTATCACATTTCAGGGTTTTTTCTTGCTGAAACAGTGTACAGAGCAGCACATGTTACAGCTGGTGAGTTCTCTCTTAAAACCTAGGATGAATGATCACAAAAACCTGACCTCAATAATCTGCTGGAAACAGCATTTAAGGAAACTGACAGGTAGAAATCCAACAGTGACCCCACTGCCTGCACTAAGCCTCTCCCTGCTGCTGGAGCTGCATTGATTTCAGGTACGATTTCCAGTCCCGACATGCTCTCCAAGGAAAGCACTGACAGCCTCAGGACTGTGCATGTTTACAAGAGAGGAACCATAACTAAAAGGGATAAAATAGCATGAGAGAAAAATACTTTTTACAGGTCTTCCACAGGTTACAAATGTTCAAAGTATATGCAGCCACATCTGGGAGACAGGCAAAATGGATTTGCTGTCTGCTGTGGAGCTGTGTGGGAACTTGCTTCACAGCAATATTATTGTATCTCGCAGAGAAATACGAATGGTTAAATTAAACATCCTGATTTAACAACATGATGCCCTTGGTTGACTTGTTTTTTTATTCAAATAAATTGCTGGGGACATGGGGTAGGGCATTTCCCACTTGCAAATTGTTCGTAAGAAGGAGGGAAACCCTGTAGTAACCTGAAATAACAAAATAACCAGGAATTGTTTTACAAATCACATACTTTGGTGTAATTCATTGTTGACTTGTGACAAAAGGCATATTTTGAAACAAAAATCTTGCAGGATAAGAGCAAAGCAAGCACTGCCTGAGTGTCAGTGAGATATAGATGTACAAGTTCTTCCAGTTAAGTCCTGGGACTAATAAATAAAAAATAGAAAAAGGATGAAGATCCTCAACAGTCAGGCAGCATCTGTAGAGACAAGAACAAGCTGATGATTTTTCATTATAAAATGTAAGAGTGTGTTTATGTCAAACAGAAGAAGAGGGGTGAGAGAACAAAGAATGTCTTCGAATATTTTTTTAATTTTTTTAAGTCCTTAGATACTAATCTAGAGTTGGTCTATGTTTTGCAACTTGCAATATTCTACAATACCTAATTTCTTTATGAATCATTATGCTGGAATGAAATGTGAGCTGGAAACAAGCTTAGAGCTCATCATATTAAATGAACTGCATTTGAATTACAAAGTAATCTTTTACTGTATGTTTGAACTAAAAGACTGTCATTTACTTGAGTCTATAGGAACAGGATTTAATTTTTGATTTTCTCCCACTCTACAGATGTGCAGCAATAAGAGTTTCTGTTTGTCATCTATCATTACTTGGAATGAAATGCTGTCGAGGATTTTGAGTCCCAAAGCTGCTAAAGAAATAGAGAAAGTGCTTACACTGTTTCTTGATATCGTATGGAGTGAATCAAATTAGCCGGAAGCTGCCTTCTACAATGCTGGGGATAACAGAAAGAAGCTGAGCTGCACCATCTATTTGATACTTCTGCTGAGCAGAGCTGTGAATACTTCAATATTTTCCTTAACACTCACATGATATACCTCATCATTTTTGAGACTATATTCTTCTTCCATTATCTACTTAATTGGAGAGCAGTTTAGGCACTGTAATTGATTATATTTAAACCAAAGGGAGGTTAGTTCTGGGATATTAAAGGAATCACAGGATATGGGAATATGTGGGAAAATAGCTTTGAGGCAGAATATCAGTTGGAATTTTCTGGAAAGGCAGAGAAGCTGAGAGGTCTACTCACATTCTCATTTCTTATATACCTATGGCCTTGTGGGGAATAGCAGAACTTTGATCTTCTGATGATATTTCTAAGATGGTAATCTCTATGACTTGTCACCATCATATTGTTTAGGGTGGTCGATGGTGCAGGGTGGATGAGCTGCTTGAGCTGCTGAGCGGTGCCTGTAAATCTAGTGGATTGGGAAGAATATGGTGGAGTAGGAAGTGAACTGGATTTCCATCAGAACTCTGAAGCACTCCAATATGACCTTGATATTCAGGTTGACAGGTCCCTCCATTTGTGAGTACACAGGTGCCATGACAAACAAAAATTCTTATTGCTCTGCAAATGGCACAGAGTTGGTGCCAGTGCAAACAGCAGACCAAGATAACGGTTTAACTTAATCTTTGAATTTCTTTTTCATGTGAATCTTGGAATCAGAACCAGGTCTTTCACTGACATATGTTGTGAAATTTGTTGTTTTGCGGCAGTGGTGAAATGCAATTATGTACATAAAATGTACTGTAAATTATAATAAGAAATCTGATAGTGGAGAAGGAGAAGCTGTTCCAAAAACGTTGAGTGTGTGTCTTTGGGCTCCAGTGCTTCCTCCCTGATGTTTGTAATAAAGAGGGCATGTCCTGGGCGGTGGAGGTCCTTAGTGATGCTGAAGACAAACAGACTATACTAACAGATACTGTATAACAATAAGGCCAGGATTTATCAGAGACCACTGTGGCATCTACAAAGTATCTACTTTGACAGGGAGATGCATTTACATTGATTAGTCAGAGTGTAAACTTCTCTCTCCATAGATGCTGCCTGATCTGCTGAGAATTTTCAGCATGTTTTAAGTTAAATTTTTAGCAGTATTGTATTTTTGGATGAGTCAGTAATGATGCCATCAATTGTGAAAAACATCTTGCACTGTTTTCTAGAAATGTTAAAATGCTATCCGTAGAGGAAGGTGATTTCAGGCCATAGCTTTTATCTTTTACTATTTCCTTTTGGGGTGGATATTGAAGTCTACCAGTAAAGACTTCAGAACCTACTTTTGCTGCTACTTCTTACATTTGTTGCACTAGAGATAACAAAAGGAGGGAACGATGGGGCTATGGAAAGAATTGATCATTTCTATGTTTAAACATACCACGACTGACAGCTGTGCCTTCAGTTTAACCAGATGCCAATGTCAGTCAGCAAACACAGAAGTCATATATGATCAGGACTTTTCCACAACCTGGAATGTTTTGTTTGAGCTCGGTTTAAAATTAACAAAGGCATGCGTATGCTTTTCAGCAGCAAACAGTCCTAGTAATGGTAAAGATATGTGCCCACACTTTATCATTGTGGTTGCATACAGCACAGTTTCACTGAGGTAGGGGAGTACAAGTGGAACGTGAATGTAATGGCTTCATCGTTCCCAATATTTAATCTGGGAAATTGCTGCTCATTCTTGGCAGATGAACAATATGTAATTTAATGGGGTTGAAAAGGGGCTAGTGAGGTAGAGCTGGGTGTTTTCATATGGAAGCTATATTTTCAGATAGCAATGCAATTTCACAGGGGCCACAAATGGACCCCAAAGAAGCAATGAAGGAATGTTGTTGGCATGAGAAGAGTAGTTTTTACCTGACCGTGAATGGATCGATAAGAGTGAAACTAGTCTAGCAAGATCTCATCAAAATTGAAAAGAATGGAAATGTACTGTAGGAGGATAATGTGATCAACTTCGTCAAATGCTTTAGACGGGTTAAGAACTAGAGGAGAGAGAGTACATTTGTCACAAAAGCATTGGATATCATCAGTGATTTTGTTCAGTGGAATGGTAGGTAGATAAATGATTGAATTGATATGAACCAGCAGCTTCAACACAGATGTGCATGTATTTAGAGGATCCACAACATCCACGGATAATAATTTTGGAAAGATGGAGGGATAAGGGATGGTTATTTAAGGAGACAATCTCTCGGAAGAAACAGCGTGAATGTAGGATCAGAAATGCATTATAGGGTTGAACAGGTTGTTAAATTGAAAATTGGTAAAATATTTAGGTTTTTTACAATCTTGAGCTTATTGCATTCATTCATTAGTGACAGCTTTTAATTACCAGAATTAAAACAAAAGAAATAATTAAAATACTTAAACATGTATTATACCTAATACTTAAACAAACACTTAAACATCTGCAAACTCTGGAATCAAACCCCCATTATACTATCCATTGGCAGATGCTGGGACTGGAGAGATGAGTGGAACTATTGCATAAAAGGCTTCACTCATCTTCTGCTGCCTGCCCAACCTCACAGTACTGAGTTGTCCCGCACACTCAGAGACTATTGGGAGAATAGTCCATTACCCTGTGGTACCTGTATGCTTTTTTTCTCCTTATCTCTCCAACTGATCTATAATACCATTCCGGATAAAGAACGTTGCCAGATTTCAGCCAGTCACATGAGGTGTAAGCGTTTAAGAATTGCTAACAGCAGTCATCTCAAAGCTGACAACCTCTAGTATTCTGCTGAAGTCAAATGGGCTAGGGGCATCATTGTCAAAAGAGTTCTCTTCAATCTGCCATTATTGTCTTATGTGCCTTATCAGCATTTAGAAGATTTATTGTGGTTTCTTTCAAAGGAGATTTTAGAATGTTTTGCCATTATATAAGGGTTTGCTAAGTTATTTGACCAGTCTTTCATATACAATAAAGAGAATGAAGAAGGGTGATGGAGAGAGTTGGTTTGCAGTACAGATTCTGTTAAAATGTGGAGAGTCTTCCTGTTGGTTTTCAAGTTAATTAGTTAAATATGTTACGGTAAGCAGTAAGTGAATAATTGTTCCCAGGCCTCTCAGGTTCTTGTGTTGACAGCGGATGCCTCATTGAATCATAGAGCACTATGCCAGAAAAATAGTCCCTTCGATCCATCTAATCCATAATGGCCTGGTTTTCTGCCTAGACCATCTACCTGTACCTGGACTACCATATCCCTTCACATCTCTCTCATTCATGTACCTATTAAAATTTCTCTTAAATGTTACAATTAAATCTGCATCCCCCACTTTCACTCACAGCTCATTCCATACTCACACCACCCTCTGAGTGAAGAAGATCCCTCTCAGGTTCCTCTTAAATATTTCACTTTATACCCTAGATTTATGACCTCTAGTTCTAGTCTCACCCAATCTGAGGTGAAAAGGCCTGAATACGTTGACCTTTTCTATATCCCTCACAATAAATATGTGTGCAGTTCTAGTTATAACATTCCAAATCTGGCCTCACCAATGACTTTCACAACTTCAACATAACATCTCAGGTCCTGGCCTCTTATTTCTCACCTGCCTATCACCTCCCCCTGGGTCCCCTCCTCCTTCCCTTTCTCCTAAGGCCCACTCTCCCTCTCCTATCAAATTTCTTCTTCTCCAGCCCTTGACCTTTCTCACCTACCTGGCTTCACAGCATCCTCCATCTAGCCTCCTTCCTCTCCCACCCCCCAGCTTTTTATTCTGGCAGCTTCCCCCTTCCTTTTCAGTCCTGAAGAAGGGTCTCCGCCCAAAATATTGACTGTTTATTAATTTCCATAGATGCTGCCTGACCTTCTGAGTTCTTCCAGCATTTTGCTACTCTGGATTTCCAGCATTTGTAGAATTTCTTGTATTTATCTCAACTGCTGAACCCAATGCCCTGACTAACGAAGGCCAATGTGCCAAATGCACTCTTTGCCACCCTATATACAAGTGTTGCTACTTTCAGGGAACTTTGGATCTATATTCCCAGGTTACATTGTTCTACTTGCACATCTCAATGTCCCACCATTCATCCTACCCTGGTTTGTCCTCCCAAAGTACAACAACCTGTTTACATTCAATTTCACTTGTCATTTTCAGCTATTTTCCTGGCTGATCATTTCACAAGCTTTCTCAATGTCCATTACTCCCTAGATCTTGCAAATTTGTTGATCTAAATTACCACATTATCATTTAAATCATTAACATAGACAAAAAGCAACATCTGTTGTATAGCAAAACGGTAAGCAAGAACTTGACCCCTCTTCCCCATTCTGGTTCTCCCCACTTCCAGTGAAGATTTCTTTGTTGTGTTCCATTTTATCCAACACCAACTCTCATTTTATAGTAATGTGATCTGCGTTATCCATAGCATAATATAAAATTGGTAAAATCGTAGATGATTAGAAGCTTGTCCAAAGATACAGAGGAACAGAAGCCAATTGGAAATTTGGGCAGTGATTGGAGTCAGATAGAATTTAATTCAGTCAAGTGTGAGATAGTTCACGTTGGGAAGTCAAATTCCAGTAGGACATATGGGGTAATTGGCAGGGACTATAAAGGTGTTCATGGCATAGGGATGCTATTTTGCAGTTGAACAAAACATTGGTTAGATTGAACTTAGAGCATTGTGTACAGTTAACATCACTAGCCTTCAGGAAGACTGGTAGCAATACAGAGGAGATAAACCAGGATGCTACCTGAAATAGTGAGCTGTAGTATAAGAAAAGTTTGGATAGGCAGGGTTTAGTTTCACTCAGATGTCAGAGGCTGAGTGGCAAGTTTTTCATACAAAAGGTGGTGAATATCTGGAACAAACTACCAGAAGAGGTGGTGGAAGAGATACAGTTATAATGTTCAACAGGCTTTTTATGCAGATACTTGGATAGAAAGGATGTGGAGGGATACAGGTCTACCGCGGGGATATGTGATTGGATGAGGTAAGAACAAGGAGTCCATTTCTGTGTGGTGCATTTGTATGATTCATCTTGCTTGGAGTCCCATCAAGGCACTGGAACAGCAGCTTCAAGATACTGATGATAATACTGTGTTCATTCACTTTCGGACTGATCCAATGATCTTTATTTTTGTGCACTGCTTAGATGTCAATACATTGTGAAGGAATTGCCTAATGCAGATATAGAAGGGGTAACTCTGCCCTCCCTTAATAACTCCCCTGACATCACAGGATGAGAGTATCACTAATGGACACTGATGAGTACTTTCTGGTTACTTTTTCCTCTTGTCCTCTGATAACTGCATGTGTGCCTGTCAATGATGCCCTCTACAAAAGGCAACTGCTTCAAGACCCAGAAAATAAGGTATGCACCAATCGGTACTGATTAAAAGTATAGCTTAGTACAAGTTAACACTGATGAACTTTTTTACCACAGTTGTGTCTATAGGTTTCAGTATCATCTCCCAGAGCAACCAAAAAGAGACTGGGGAAGAATTGTTTTCGAGTATGGATGGTGCCTATAAGCTGTACAGTTCTATGAAACTTGGCCTATAGATTCTCTGGACTAGGAAAAATCTTCAGTAAGCAACACTCCACTACCAACTATCACCTTCCGTGCTCTAACAGATCCAAGTGCTGCTATGTCTGCTTACACAGAATACTAATATCACTCCTCCTCCAAGATAAAGTCCTTCTGTACTAAGTATAGAAGCAAAGAAGTCACCCATGATAAGCTCAAAATACTAATCCATTGCAAGCCTAATAATTTCCAAGACCATAAGTTTTTACAACCTAAATAATCCAAATATTTGAAAGCAATTGCTCTTTTAAACAATCTTACCATTATATCAGTATGTTTATAAAACGAATCCAGTGAGGCTTCACAGACTGGGTTAGCAACTATTCCATACAGTTAAAACCTATTCCATTGAGTTAAAATCACAATCCTAAAAGCATGATGTTTTCTGGCAATCTTATACTCAAATCTTAGTTGGTTGTACTGTTAAAATTCTATAAACTGTCAGGTTGGATGAAATTAAAATTTGGTTCTGATATATCAAAAAGCTATATATGTTGCCATATAAGATAACATTTTTATTCTAAAGCTATTGGAAATATAGAGATTAATGATCAATAAGAGATAAAAGTGAAGAAAACAAAAAATAACACATTTTTAATTGTTCAAATGCCAGCTAACCAAGAAAACATATTCAAATTATATCTAACTTTTCACTGATCTACTTAACTACATCAATTAAAATGGCAAACAAAAGCACATTTAATTGAAAGTTAAAATGCTTTCTGGTAAAAATATTTCCATAAAATTATTAAGTCAGCACAAATATAAAAAGAAATTTTCTCTCTCCAATGAAGAACACACTGCATTTCACTCTGATTTGAAAGAAATGTTCCAATATCTAAATGAAAGACCCACAGCTGAAGAAAATAAATTACAAATTGTAACACATCGTACATTCAACCATAAGCAGTATGGATTTCTGGCAACTGAAATTTAATCATTGCAAAAGATGATTAAACAGTTATTTACCTTATAGCCTGATGATTTGATATGAACTCCCCGCTTGGTCAATGTTGACTTCATTCTGATGAAAAATGATCGTTCCAAGGTATTGTCAATATTCAGTAAAGTCGGGCTAGTGGATTCTAGAGTGGGATTTAAAGAAAATATTAATGTTTAAATTTTGTTTGTAAATACTTGGAATTTCTCCTGCAATTAATGTTTCTGCCACCACTCCCTGCAGTAAAGAAGATGTCGACTGGGTTTTCTGTTAAATGCATAAAAATTGTATATTTAACTGACCAATCAATAAATTTGAAAAAATGCCCCGAAAGAAAGATGAGTGTTATATAAAAAGGATTAGAACATATTTAGGTTGCACAATGAATTCTTCATATAGATTAGTGTCATGATGACACTACTTTCCTGATGGAAAGCTTAATTTCTCAATCGTAATATTTCTCTTTTGCGATAAAATATTATAGCTGTAACAGAAATTAGTCAATATGTACCATGTAATATCACAAGTTTAAAAGATAGTTTACAATAAGCCAGATATGTACTGACATATTCATACAATAAGTAGTAATAATTTGCCGTGGTTGATTTTTGATGACAACTGCAATAATTTTTATATCAAACAGGTCATATATGAGAGGTCAATTAAAAATATTAAGGACGATGCACTTTTTACTTAAGTATGGAAAGTTTGTTGTGGAATCTCAGAAGAATTCGAAGATTATTTTTATTCTGTAATGCTATATTATTCCCCAGATTGTCTTTTTGAAATTTTTTGTTTTAACAAGTCAGTCATTTTGATTTTCAGAAATCTGAATAATTTCCCCTTATTCAAAACTAAACTGGTGCAATGCTAAAAATTTAGTGCTTTCACTTCCACTGATTAAAAAATGAATTACCATAAAATTCTTCTCATCATCTAACATACTATAATGTGCCAACAGCTTTTTAATTTTATTTCATACAGCCTGTAATGCACTATCCAGGCAGAAACTTCAACTGTAAGAGTCTAATTCATCCCTCTAATCCAATCACATCAACCTTATTTTTCTTATCAGAGATTCTCATTTTGAATTAAATGAGCTCATTAGTTTTAATCAAAGCCAGAAAGATCAAAACTTACACTTAAATGCTTCAGATCAGAACTGTCACTCAGCCGTGTAGTTCTATTTTATGAAAGCATAAGATCAGAGCCCTTGGAGCTGTATTTTTTTCCAAGGAATGCTTATAGTATGAAAATGGCAGATATCTTTGGAATTAAATCAGCTCTTCCCATTTTGGCATGTAGAAAGCTCAGCGACCTATCGAGCAAAGCTACAGCATTGGTGCGTCAGTGAGAGTTGAGAATTAATGACTTCTACTTCTGAAACGGGAGTATCCAGTGATTAGCCAATATTAAACCCAGAGGAAGACTTACGATATTTATTCAATTACAGTGAAAACATAAATATGGGTCTTATTCCTGCATGTGCTGTTCATGATGAACTCTTAGTTCTCCTCTGCTCTTTGGCCATGCTAGAGACTAGCTGCATATGCCTGTGATGCTTGCTGCAGTTCAACAATCTGCCAACATTACCTAGCACAGTTTTCTGTGTTGTACTAGATCTTGCTTTGATTTTGCTTGCACTCTTTTACAAGTGAAATTGTTTTGGGAATTCCCAATGGCTGTGAAATCTTGGAGTGAAGCAGCATCACCGAAAGTAGCTACAGCACCAAATAACCGCACAAACACAAAACATCCATATCTGTCCAAACCAACGTAGTGTGGAGCTTTGTGCTTCAATTTATGACCATCATGGAACAGTTTCATTCAAACGAAGAGCACGTCATGAAAGTTTGGTGATTTATGCACTTTTGGACACTGTCCATATCAGAACATCTGATAACTCAATGTCTCACTTTGTCCTTCAGGAGAGAAAATCTGCTATTCTTCATGATTTTCATCATGAAGTAATATAATTGACTCTCACCTGCCCTTTGAAATGGCCAGCTGAGCTACTCAGTTGTACTGTAACCATCATGTCACAACAGAAAAATGATTAACTAAGTGTATCA
The DNA here is from genome assembly GCF_030028105.1 of Mobula birostris. NCBI lineage: Eukaryota > Metazoa > Chordata > Chondrichthyes > Myliobatiformes > Myliobatidae > Mobula > Mobula birostris. Next base: position 187,265,529 of record NC_092370.1, on the reverse strand, counting down.
CATGGCCCTGAACTAACTTTGATTCATAATGTTTCTCCCCGCCTTGTCAACCCTGCAGAGTCCCCCCATATGGAGACCATTGTCCGAAGTGAGTGAGCTGTCCTACGGATTAGTCAAGCAACAGTCTGACACAGTCATATTCATAGAACCAATCTGCTAGACTAAGCAGGAGAGTAGATCCAACAGGGAAGAAAGCACAGTGGTATACTGTACATGTGGGAGGGAATAGGACTAGGAATCATCAACATTGATTCCAGATCTGATAACATCTCAAGACATAAGGTCAAATATGAACGAGAATGTCTCCTCCTACTTACCTCCTGTCATTTTCCCTCAGCCATAGAATCAGAGCTTTTCAGGTTGAGCAAAGCACTGAAACAAGTCAAAACTCTGAATGTAATTTTGCTGGGAAGCTCTAATGATCATCACCATGGGAAGTCATTAATTGGCCAAGCTGACTCAGTCCTGAAAGACGTAGCATCTAGACTTGGTCTGCAGAAAGTAATGAGTGAACCTACGAGAAGGATAAACCAGTCTGACCTCATTTTCACCTGGTCCATAACAACATTCTTAGGAGTGACCAGCCCACAGTAGTGTGAAGACAAAGTTGCATATCATATTGAGGATGCCTTCTATTATCCTGCATGACATGCTGATTGTGCCAAACGGAATGGATTTACAGCAGATCTGGCAGTTCAGATCTGGGCATCTATGAGCTGTTGAAGACCATCTGCAACAGCAGACACCACCACACTCTATAAGCGTGTGGTCCAGCAGATCCATTCTTCTATGGTTATAAACAAGAAAGGGGAAAGGCCCTGGGTTCAATGACCTCTGCAGAAAGGATTGATAATGAACACCAGCTGTTGGTGAAGCTAAAACAGCAACAACAGCATGAAATAGTCAAAGTCAATCAATCCACAATCAAATTGCCAAATCAAGCTCTGCAGTTCTACCACAATTAGTAGGCAATGTCCCTCCCAGGAGCAATGCACAGGCATGTGAGCACATGGCTGTGCATTTGTAATCACACTCCCCTAAATATGTGGATGATTTATATTGCTTCCTTCTCAGACCATCACCAGCATTGCCAATTTTATTATCTACTTGATATCATGGTGGGATAAGAACACAGTTCACCAGATGTTTTGGTGCAAGATAACATCCAAGTTGTAGTACTGATGCCCTTTCACTACTAACTGTGCCTCTAGGTAAACAGTGAAAAACTGCTCTGATAGATCCTGTTCTGTCCATCCCCCCAAAGACAACCAAATCAGTCTATTCTCAGCCATCAGGTAAGCTATGTGTTATCAATAGTGCCATCAGGAAACAGTTACTAATTATCTACTTCCTGACACCCAGGAACAGTTTGATCAGGAACCACTTGGTTCCAGACGTTATCACAACCTTGGTCCAGATATGAAACAAATAGCTTATTTCTAGAGGTGAGGCAAGCGTGACTGTCCTTGACATCATGGCAACATTGACTCAATATGGCATTAAGGAACTTTGGTAAAATTTAATTTAATGGCCCTACCTTGCATTAAGGAAGCTGGATAAGGTTGGTGAAGATCAATCATTCTCGGGTCTAGGGTATCACTGCAGAAATTCCTCAAGGCAGTGTATTTGGCTCATACACTGTTACCTTGATCTTCATGTTTATTATGATCTTCTTTCATTTGTAAGGTCAAAAATGGGGATGTTTACCGATGACTGAGCAAAGTTCAAATCCTCAGCAAATGAAGCAAGCCATGCGGCAAATCCCAGTTAATGTTCATGCCTGGACTGCACCATAAAAATGCCAAACCATAATTATCTGAAATAAGAGAAAGTCTAACAATCTACTTTGATTTGCAATGCTATTATTTTACCCCCCACCCCCCACTATCAACATCCTGCAGGTCACTAATTAATAGAAAGTCAACTGGACCAACTAAATAAAATTGTGTCTACAAGGGTGTTGTATGGGGAGTGATTCACCTCCTGACACGAGACCTTCCACCATCTACAAGACACAAGTCAAGAGTGTAATGGAGTACTTTCCATTGCTTGAGTGTGTTTTGCTACATTTCTCAAGACAATTGACACCTTCCAGAAGGAAGAATGCACCTTATCTTGCACAGTTAACATACATTCCCTTAGCATTACTGCACCATGGCTACAATGTGTACTGTCTACAAAATGTACAGTAATAACTAGCAAAGACTATTCTCAGCCACCAAGAAGGACAAGAGGAGACTCGGTTATTTTTCACTGGCGTGGGGGAGGTTAAGAGGATGTGATTGAGCTGTATAAAATGATGAAGGGTATAGATAGGGTAGAAAGCAAGAATGTTTGCACCTTATTAGAGGAGAATAAAGCTAGAAGACAAAAATTTAAGATATTCAGAGGGTCCTTTTTGCACAGCAGTACTGATACCTGGAATATGTTGCTGCTGAGTAGAGATATTTCGACAAGCACTTAAACTGCCTTAGCATTGAATACAATGGGCCAAGTGCTGGATGATGGGATTAATATGGATGTGTATAAGAAGTGTTTGATGGTTCTGGACCTGTAATCACTGGAGTTTAGAAGAAGGGGTGGGTGGATCTCATTGAAACCTATTGAATATTGAAAGGAGTAGATAGAGTTCATGTGGAGAGAGCATGTTTCTTATAGTTGGGGACCAGAGGGCACAGCCTCAGAATCGTGGGATGTTCATTTACATCAGAGATGAGGAGGAATTGTTTTTAGTGTTGGGCACGTGGCCAAGTGGTTAAGGCATTCGTCTAGTGATCTGAGGGTCACTAGTTCGAGCCTCAGCTGTGGCAGTGTGTTTGTGTCCTTGAGCAAGGCACTTAATCACACATTGCTCTAGTGTCTGTGCGAGGAGTGGCGCCCCACACAGACTTCCAATCTGCACCTTGTAAGACATGAAAATGCCCGACACAGGCCCCTCACGGTCTGAGCTGACGTTCCACCCCTCCCCTTTTTTAGCCAGTGAGTAGTGAATCAGTGGAATTCATTGCCACAGCAACTATGCAGCCCAAGTCATTGGGTATATTTAAAGTAGAGGTTGATAGGTCCTTGATTACTCAGGGTATCAAAGGTTACAGGGAGAAGGCAGGAGAATGGGGTTGAGAGAGATAATAAATCAGCCATGATGGAATGGAATGTTAGAGTAGACTCGATGGGCCAAATGGCCCAATTCTGTTCCTATATCTAATGCTGTTATAGTCTTAAGGATACCAACTGGTTGGCATGGATATAGTTGACGAAATAGCCATTTTTCCACACTGTCTGACTTTGACTGGAACAAATTCTCCTCTAAATCCCACACTATTGTTTCTTCATTGTTGTTCGGTCTAAATCCGGTGAATACATCCTCATTTGCATCACGGAGCAACTTCAGCAGAAAGGTTGCCACTGTGTAATATTGCTCCTTACGTGGCTGGTCTAGTCGATGGTGGCCTGCAGGATGTTTTTAGTGGGGAATTTGAGCTATAGAGCAAAGCTATTGAAAATCAAAAGTAGGTTAGACTTTCTCTTGTTAAAGATGAACATGGTTTGGTACTTTCATCGTGAAAGATCATCACCATCTTCCCAATGACAATTAACAACTGGAAATAAATGCTGGATATCTGCATCCTGGGAATAAACAATCGAATGAGTGGATCTGCATTGACAAAGTCATCAGAACATGTTTGTCAGTGTTATTTTTATAGACGTGGCTTAAGATTTATGATATATCAAGGACCTTGGGACTGTAGACAAGGACATGTCCCACAGCAAAGATGTATGAATGGTTAATGCCATGATTTTAGGATGCATATCTAACCCATTCATCCCGACAGAGTCCACAATGCCTGTCACTTTGTTTCCATGGCTAGTCAGACCAATATGCGGTCCAACTACAGTGGCTGAGTATTGATCAGTGAAAGCCATGCAAGATATCCAGCTCATACTGAAAAATGTCACAGGTCTCCTGAAGATGAGATTTGTTGCCTGTGGGAACCTTGGCAATTAGAGACAGCTTGAGGAAATAAAAGCACAGAGTCCCAGAGCCCAAGGGCCTAGATGCAGAGCTTAGAGTGCAGCAAGAGGAATAAGGTGGCTATCGAGGAGACAGCCCTGCTTAAACATCCATCCTTTTGCAAAGGGATTTACATCCTTTTATATCAATCTCTACATAAACAGAGGCACCCTGAATGGGGGATATACATTTAATTAAAAGGTTCCATTCTAAGCCATAGTAACAATTCTATGTTTCCAGGTGCATAATGAGGGGGAACTGAGGAGGTATCAACTGTAGAAGCACCACATTCACTCAGCTCAGAACAGTTGGATGATATTAATGTAATGTCACACTCTCCTACACTAGCAATCACTATTAGCTAACATTCTCTCACCTTTCCCAGCTACATTCAATTGTACATAGAGCAGGATGGGCAAAAGAAAATATTTTTCCCTTACCAAATGACTCTGCACATATTCCTCAGCTGCGCACAGAAGATCCTCTATCAGAGATTGCCATTAAAATTGTTTTAAGAGCAGACCAAGCACAAAAGATTCCCAACATATGAATTATATTGGAGTCATACTCAATCATTGCATGAATAACATGACAGCTGTAGCATTATATTAATCCACAATCATATTCTTCCAATGCAGTAAAGCAATCCTATTTATGTGAAAAATATCCTTCAATGTTCATGGCATTCAAGGTTGACCTCGAGCTGGCTGACCAGAAATGCATGATATTAGCAAACTCACTGGGTGAGACATTGCAGATTACAAAATTATGTCAATGCCTGGCAGACCAGTGAAACTTCCCACCACACACTGAACCGTGACCTCGGTGTGGCGAATGGTACAGGAAGAATGTCAGCGGTGCAGCAGCATTGAGATGTGATAAGAATGAGGAGTACCTGTGTGGCATTGCCTGTGCACATCAGGGCATATATGAATCATTGGACAATATTTTCGGTGGTGATTGGCTGATCCTGATATATTTTATATGCTCATGAAATTTATTTTTCTATTGTACAGCTGGAGGGATGGACTGCAGCTAGCATTGCCAGGCTCTCTTTATCGAATATATACATATACAAGAAAATTCAACTGATCCTTCAGAACCCATCGATAGAAAACAAACTTAAAGTCTGAGATTCGAGGAAATGTGCAGATGCGGGTATTTCAAGCAACACACATCAAAGTTGCTGGTGAACGCAGCAGGCCAGGCAGCATCTCTAGGAAGAAGTACAGTCGTCGTTTCAGGCTGAGACCCTTCGTCAGGACTAATTAAAAGAAGAGCTAGAAAGCGATTTGAAAGTGGGAGTGGGAGGGGGAGATCCAAAATGATAGGAGAAAACAGGAGGGGGAGGGATGGAGCCAAGAGCTGGACAGGTGATTGGCAAAGGGGATATGAAAGGATCATGGAACGGGAGGCCTAGGGAGAAAGGAAGTGGGGGGGGGGAGACCAGAGGATGGGCAAGGAGAATAGTGAGAGGGACAGAGGGAGAAAAAGGAGAGAGAGAAGAAGTAGAGAGAGAAAAAGAATATATATACACACACACACATATATAATAATAATAAATAAATAATGGATGGGGTACGAGGGGGAGGTGGGCATTAACGGAAGTTAGAGAAGTCAACGTTCATGTCATGCCATCAGGTTGGAGGCTACCCAGACGGAATATAAGGTGTTGTTCTTCCAACCCGAGTGTGGCTTCATCTTTACAGTAGAGGAGGCCGTGGATAGACATGTCAGAATGGGAATGGGATGTGGAATTAAAATGTGTGGCCACTGGGAGATCCTGTTTTCTCTGGCGGACAGAGCGTAGATGTTCAGCAAAGCGGTCTCCCAGTCTGCGTCAGGTCTCGCCAATATATAAAAGGCCACATCGGGAGCACCGGATGCAGTATATCACCCCAGTCGACTCACAGGTGAAGTGTCGCCTCACCTGGAAGGACTCACTGGGGCCCCCTTACCCCATCTATTATTTATTTATTATTATTATTATAAGTGTGTGTGTGTGTATAAGCTATAAAAGTGTCACATAAACCGCAAGGCTACCGTGGTACCCATTCAGATTCTGTGGCAAAATGAAAATACTACTGATCACATGCAGGTCTATTGATAAGTGATCAAGGATTTAACATAAATGCTGGTCCAGGACATGAAAAGCAATAGAGAGGCAGATTAAATGGTGTCTAGATTTAATTAACCCTCTCCCACCTCACGTATCAGACTGCTTTTAAAGCTTGCCTCAAGCTGCTCATCCTTTAATGTAACTAACAGTGACGCTCCCATCTTGCTCGTGTCGAAAGTAGATTCCGGAAAGTCAAATCAGGAGTATAACTAATCCGCAGTACTGACAACTCCACTACGCCGACCTGTGATGAAGGGCTTTGATGGCAGCCAGCGAGGTCACCAGCCAGAGAAGGCCGACTTTGTAGGCTCCAATCAAAGGAATGATAATGGCACTGCCATCATCTGGGGCAGGAGACCACCCCTGTGAGGGGCACAGAACCCTGGACCTGAGACCAGTGAAGGTTCCTGTGACAGGTCCCATAGCAATTGGGACTTGGATAGATGGTGAGAGCCTAAGTCTAGAATTCCATGACTAAGTGTGTTTGTGTGTGTGCACCTATATGTGAATGAAGTTCCATTTGGACGGAACCCAACTTGTGTACTTCACTCCTTTTAAAAATATAAAACACACTTAAATGGATGTTAGTTAAAGTGTTCAGAAAGAGCTGCAGCAACACCGGGTACGATTAGGATGTCTGGTTATTGTAGAATAGTATCTGCCTTTTAATTTTATTTAATAGAATCCACAACTTCATTTAAATTTCTGTCAGATGTTCATGGCTTTCAGACTGAAAGTGCAATTAATTTAAAAATCAATCTAGTGATGCATTAAAATATTCACAGTTTCCCTCTTTTAGTATGGATAGCAGAAGGAAGCAGTTATTTGGTAAATGTTACACGTATTTGATGTAATAACCAGACTTGGCATTTCTTATTTCAAATATCTGATGAACCAATTACAAAGCTGCTAACCAGTAAAAGTATAAATCATCTTAAGGCATCTAATCTCTTTAAAAAAAACACTAACTGATCACCTTAGTTGAAGTTCTAATGGTACATTAAAATAAGAAAACCAATATTTGGTTGCTTGTTTCAGTAAGGTAGATTGATATATAAAGCAAATATGGTGGAAACATAATTTAATGATTTTACTCTTATAACTCCACAGACAGGTTGGTTTTGAAACTTTGAGGAATAATGTTAATCAATATTAAGTATCGCTGCTGAATTGGAACATTTGAAAATGTATTTATTGCCAGTCAATCTGTCAAGCCAATTAGTATGAAAGAAGAGATTAAAATTCTATATAAGAGTTGAAATTGATTCCCAATTATTCTCTCTCTGCAGATGAATATCCAATAGAAAAATGTGCATAGATTTAGCACTTCATATGCTCATTTCAGGCTATCCCAAAGCAACTCTGGTTAATGAAGTAGCCTTAAAGTGTTGTAGCCAAGATGAACGCTGCAACATCCCATGATAACTGAGTGACTAAGGATCAGATCACCTTTTCTTGTTATAACCATGTATGCAATAATGTAAGCCATTACATGTGACACAATGTGTCATTAGTACATTACTATGTGCAAGCTCAATCGCAGTAGCACATTTGCATGAACTAAACATACCTTGTTTGATCTCACTTATGTTAGTTTTGTATTCTGCAATAGGCTTTGTTGGAGATTATTATCTCAAAGAGTGCACAGATGTTTACTTCACTACTGAACAGGATGGTACACTGAAGGGCTGAAGCCTTCAAATGCGAGGAAGTCATTGACCATTGGTAGGTGAGCTTATTATTAATCACAAGAGTGAGCTGCAGATTCCAGCATGGAGTTCCCAAAGATATACAGGCTGGAAGTTTCATCATCATTGTGTGCCATGTTGTATTACATAGGCAATTACGGTCATGCCATTGCCCTCTTCTGGGCAGTGTTTTCTCAAGATGGGTGAACCCAGCCATTATCAATACCCTCCAGAGATTGTCTGCCTGGCATCAGCGGTCGCAGAACCAGGACTTGTGATATGTATATAAAAGAATTTCTAAAAGAAATAGGATTGGAAGGCTGCTGATTCTTGTGAGTTGGCATAGACTTGATGGGCCAAAAGGCCTCCTTCTATGGTGCAAGGAAATATGACAAAGTGCAGGATCCCAGCCACTTATATGTACTACATGAATGAATTCATTATTAAAGGCAAATTATATCATCCAGATAGACGGTGGGATAAATTATTCAGATCGAAACCTGTTGGTAAAAGTAAGGCCAGATATTTATATGATGTTGGAGAATAGTCAACATTGCATTGTGAGCTGTTTGTCATACTGGAGGCCTCTGACTAGTGGTGTACTACTGGGATTGGTGCTGGGACTTGTTGCTCTTTGTAATTTATATACTGTACATAAATTAGATGTGAATATAAAAACATGGTTAGTAAATTTGTGGATGATTCTAAAATAGGTGGTGTTGTTGCAGGTAGTACAGAAGGTTATGAAAATTTACAGGGGAACTTGGTCATCGAAAGATTGCCAAGTAAATTTCAATCCAGATAAATGAAAGAATGAATGCGTTCTGGGAGATCAAACCAGAGTAGGATTTGCACGCTAATTGGTAAGGCCCAGGGGTGTGTTATGGAACTGTCAGACCAAGGAGTGCAAAATGCAGGGTTCGTTAATAGTGGTAGCACAAGTAAATGAAGTGATAAAGAACATATTTGGCACTCTGGTCTTCATTAGTCAGGGCATTTGGGAATTTGGGAAATTATGTTGCAGTTATGTAAGATATTGGTGAGGCTGCACTTCAGAATCAGGATCAGGTTTAATGTCACTCGCAGTTGTCGTGAAATATGTTGTTTTGTGGCTGCAGTACGTTGCAAAACATAATAAAAAAACTATGAATTACAATGAGGTATACATATCTATCTCAACCTCCCACCGCCCCACCAAGAATAGGGTTCCTCTTGTCCTCACCTACCACCCCACCAGCCTCCATGTCTGGCACATAATTCTTCAGAACTTCTGCCATCTCCATCGGGGTCCCACCACCAAGCACACCTTTCCTTCCCCCCTACTTTCTGCTTTCCACAGGGATCATTCCATACACGACTCCCTTGTCCATTCATCCCTCCCCACTGATCTTCCTTCTGGCACTTATCCTGGCAAGCGGAGCAAGTACTACACCTGTCCCAACACCTCCTCCCTCACTACCACTCAGGGCCCCAAACAGTCCTTCCAGGTGAGGTGACACTTCACCTGTGAGTCTGTTGGGGTCATCTACTGTATCCGGTGTTCCTGGTGTGGCCTCCTGTATATTGGTGAGACCAGACGTAGGTTGGGAGACTGCTTCGATGAGCACCTATGCTCCGTCTGCCAGAAAAAGCGGGATCTCCAAGAGGCCACCCATTTCAATTCTACTTCCCATTCCCATTCCAACACATCAATCGATGGCCTCCTCTGTTATTGCAATGAGGCCACACACAGGTTGGAGGAGCAACACATTATATTCTGTTGGGTAGCCTCCAACCTGATGGCATGAACATCGTTTTCTCGAACTTCCAGTATTGCCTACTCCCTCCTTCGCCATTCCCCATTCCCTACTCCCCCTCTCATCTCCTTAGCTGCCCATAACCTCTCTCTGGTGCTTCTCCCCCTTTTCTTTCTTCCATGGCCTTCTGTCCTTTCCTATCAGATTCCCCTTTTCCAGCCCTCTATCTCTTTCACCAAACAACTTACCAGCTCTTTATTTCACCCCTCCCCCTCTCCTGGTTTCACCTATCACCTTGTGTTTGTTCCTCCCCTACCCTCACCATCCAAATCCTTATCTATTTTTCTCCAGTCCTGATGAAACGTCGACTACACTCTTTTCCAATAGATGCTGCCTGGCCTACTGAGTTCCTCCAGCATTTTGTGTATGTTGTATGAGATAGTGTACATGGTTTTACTGTCCATTCAGAAATCTGATTGCTGTCGGGAAGAAGCTGTTCCTGAAATGTTGAGTGTGTGTCTTCAGGCTCCTGTATCTCCTCCTTGATGCAATGAAAAGAAGGCACATCCTGGATGGGGGTCCTGAATGACATCACCTTTTGAAGCTGTCCTGGAGGCTAGTGCACATGATGGAGCTGCCTGGGTTTGCATTTTGAGCATGGTGTACAATTTTGATCACCCTGTTGTTAGAAAAGGTGGTGTTCAACAAGAAAGAGAGCAGAAAATATTTACAAGGATGTTTCCTAGACTTGGTGGTTTGAGTTACAAGGAGACATTGTGTAGACTAGGGTTTTACTCCCTAAACTGTAGGAGATTGAGCAGTAGCCTGATAGGGGTATCTAAGATCATGAGGCACATGGACAAAATGAAGACCCATGGCCTTTATACCAGGGAGCAGGTGCTAAAAACAAGAGGATATAGTTGAGGATCAGAGGTAAATATAGAAAGAAAAAAAAGTAAATCTATTACAGTAAGTATATGTATATTAAATAGATTAAAATATTTATATTTAGAATAAGTTGCCATAAATAGTGGTTGAAGCAGGCACATTGGCATCATTTAAAAGCATCCAGATAAGGAAATGGATAGAAGAGGTTTACGGGGTGACGAGCAAAACGTGGGCAGATGGGTGTAGTTTGCTAAGCAACACAGTTGTCATTGTCGAGTTGGGGTGTAGGGCTTGTTTTCCTGCTGTATGACCCTTTGAATATTTAAGGGGACCAAGCTCATGCATATCTTGAACAAAACGCCAACTCAGTTTGGTGTAAATCAAGACTGGTAGCAAATATGTTGAAAACTTAGTTAGAAGAGCTAAAAAAAAAGTCCAGGAGTGACAAGGGACATTGGTGAAAGTATCAGAGAGTGATTGGATAATATCCATCAGATAACATCGTACAGCTCTCCAGAAATTATAAGCTAAGACTAAATAAAATGGTGAATGATCAATGATGCCCTTTTCCCACATCACAAGATTAGTGTGTAGAGTTGGCACGGGCTGAAGTCTTTACCAAGTCAGATCTGTTATTTATGCCTAGCTTAACATCATGGATGAAAGTCAACACAACTTGTCAATTAATTCCCACACAGGGTTACAGTTGTATAGCCATCAAATGTATGGGTAAACATCATTTCAGACAACAATAGATAAAATGCAGCAGGAATTTCAGCATTCCATCATAATACTACAATAACCAGGGAGGAGGAAAACCATCAGATACCCGAGGAAGTGTTCTGACGACTCCATCAATAAAATGTCAATTTTACCAAAAAGAAAATGTGTTTTTTGCTGTAGGAAATGAATTATTTAGGCCTGCAGTTAGACAGAAAACTGGTTGCAACTGTTAGAAAGCAAGTTATAGTCAGAAAACAAACAAAAATGAAATTAGTGAGTTCTGTTTGTTTCTCGGTATAATCTAATACTTCACTGGCTTTCTACCAGAGCTTGCCACAGTCTTGATTTCAACTGATCAACTATTAAACAAAGATGGATCATTAGTGGTAGGGAAGAGATCAATAAATGTCCAATGCAATCTAAATACTATAAATGGTTGCATTTGACACAAAATTAATGCAAAAACTTGCTTACCATGTTTCTAGTTATGGCGCAGAGGTACTGATATGCAATGGCATGGTAGTTGCCATGACGTTCTCATAGCTCATGCATCACACATGCTGACTAAATGACAAGTTCAGTCGTATTATACCTGGGGGTCACAATCTTCGATCACTTCTTTCCAAGAAGACTATTCAAACTAGTGGCTGATCACAAATCGTCACTGGCTGTTCTGCAACCAAGTCCACAATTCTCACAAGTGCATTACTAAAACTGCAGAAGTGGACGATTTTTCTCACAATTCTTTGTAAAATTGGCTTTGAACAACTATTATTGCTTTGTGATTGTCATCCGCAAACAATTGTTTTATGTGATTAACGTCTTACTGGAATGCAACAAAGTTTATAGAAAGTTTCAAAGTTCAAAGTATGTATATATTATAAAGCCTTGGGATACGTCCCTTTACAAGCAGCCACAAAACAAGCAAACCTCAAAAGAACCCTTTAAAAAAAGGCAGAGACAGAGAGAGAATGAATCGTGTAAACAATAAAAGCAGGCCACAGCCTCAGTTTACCACAAAGATGATTAAACTTTGCGAGACCACAGATGCGAAGCCAGGCATCACTGCAGCTGCAGCAGGCCATGGCCTCAGTTCAGCGCAAAGACGAGTATACATCGTGGAGCAGCGGGTGGAACTGAACAGAGCCAGGCAGATCCAGCCCTCGCCTCACCTCTGGTTCCAACACCCTGACCTTTTCAATCTGGCCGGTGCTTGGGTCATTCCTCATTCTGGGGATTAAACCCCGCCGCCACGATTTGGCCCGGTGCTTAAATGAACCAGGCATCAGGACGGACTTTGCTTGCTCTCGGGAATGTCACAACTCTTCGTTAACTCTGCTTCGACTCGGCCTTTGCTTGCTTCGACCATGCCTCGCCTGTGCTACCACCTCCATCTCCACCACTGCTTGCCTCTACATTGCTAGCATTGATTGTTATTAATAAAGTGTTATTAATAAGGTATTTAGTAGTTCCCTGGGTTTTGTTTTTCGCTGCTGATGCAGCACCATCTTAAACCAGAATTGGGTTTCAGCTGCAGCCTATGAAGAACACTAGTCATCACTTTTTTGTGCCTCTTGTATCAAATTTGTACACTGCAAGCCTTAAAATTTGCAAATTTCTTCATTGGAGGTTAAGAAAACACTGAGCTGACAAGGTATATACAAATTAAATGCTTCTGTGGATTTCTAGTTAAGTCCATCTTACAAAAATGCCACAACAAAAAGAAAACAGAAAACAGAAAACAGAATTTACACTCTACGAAAAACAGAAGGCATTTTCCTTTACACCAAGTAGAATTACTCAAAAAGATTCAATTCTCAGATGTAGGTCTGAAGGAAGAAATAATCATTGCAGCATAGAAGCTGCTAATTGTTACCAGTGAAGGCTGTGGAAAATGAAAACACCAAAGAACCACAAAACAAGATTATGGATGAACTTCTGGGTATAAGATGACTATGGACAATCTGTCAATTGCCCAGACATAGACAAGAACATAGAAGATCTAGCCGGCAGATACATAGTATTTATATAATTTAGAAATCACTCACTGGGTGTGGAACTGGTCTACATGACCATTCCAGTGGTTCCATATCAATTACTGTGAAAAAGGTGCTGACAGAATTAAATTATGAATTGAAAGCCATTCAAAGTGCTCACATTTGGCATATGGGGCTTTGCACAATGACAGAATGCACAACAGAGGAAGAAAGATATAGACTACTGGAAGAGGTTACATCTAGCTATTAATCCATAAGTTAACTTGTCCCAGTTTGAAAACTTTCTGTAGCAGTTAGTTCAGTTCAGATTGTCTACCATGGAGATGTTCAGCAAATTTGAGTTCTGCAGTACAGACTCCTGAGTCGTGAGATGCAAAGCAGACTGGCATTGTCAGGAAGACACAGTTCCAGCGGATCCAGTATTATTCACTCATAAGTGTAATGATAAGGAGTTGCAGATGTTGGGGGTGGGGGGAGTGCTTGGATTAATAAGTTATATGCTTATTACCTCACCATCATGGGACCTTAGACCTTTCTGATGATTGGCAGGGGAGCAAACGTTGCAGGAGTAGAAACAATGAGAGGAGCAGGAGAAGGAAGTAGGTAAATTGAACAGCCCTTTCCTGGCAGAGCTTTCAACGACCAGCTCATCTTACAACATTTCAAAAGTAAAGCCACAATTATTCACTCACCAGAGCCTACACTCCATCCACTGCTGATCAGCAGAGCAAATGTTACATCACTACATCAACATAAAAATGGACACAAAATTCATAATTGAAGCCAAATTTGTACATAAAAACTTGGCAAAACTGCATACAAAGTCAGCTAAACACTGTCTTTCTTTCCTGTTGTGGTAGTTTGCTGCATCTGTTGTGAAGATAAAAAGAGGGTTGAATTTGAACACTCTATGAATTTACATCTTCTATTTCAGGAGCTGGACTGTCAAGTTATTGGGAGAATCTGCTGACAATTAGTTTAAATTAGGGTACTCGTATAATCAGGGTAGATTGTCTTGATAAAGGTGCAAAAACAAATTCCAATGTTTATGGTTCATGACTTAGTCTTTCCATACAGAGCACTTTAAATCTTTAGTGCTTCAAAGCCAACAAAAGTCTTTGAGTTTATCACAGACCCACTGCATTTCCTCTAATGGGGTTAATTACTCTGAATATAGCCTCCAAAGCATATTGTAAAGCACCATAACACCTTAACAATCCAATATTTTAAGAATTCAATTACTAGCATCACTGAAGAGCAACTAGCTGCTGTTAACTGATCTCATACGGGAAATGGAATTGGTTTATTCCTGTCACCTGTGCCGATGTACAGTGAACAGCTTGTCTTGCACACTGTTCGTACAGATCAATTCATTCCACAGGCAGTACAAGGTAAAATCAATCTCTGGTTAGTTTGATAACGAATGGTTGGCACAGCATCCTGGACTGAGGGGTCAGTAGGGTGTTGTACTGTTCTACTTTCAGCTTACACTTACAACCTAAACAGTAAACATAAACACTAGGAGGGCCAAATCATGGTTAGCAGACTGATTGAGAAGAAGACTTGCAATTGATGAAATCAAGTTAGTGTAACCTGATGTACTGATACTCGCTTAACAATCCACCAACATGAAATTCTCCAAAATCAATTATTGAAAGACAAACAACTGGAAGCATAGTAGTCTGAGATATAACTAGATGGACAATTTATAGGTACCTCTTTGGTTACAAAAAGGATACAGTAAACATTTAACACCAATTTTGAATGCAATAAAACTAGAATTTGACATATTTTGGGTTGAATACAGTCACTCGTTGTCCTTCTGTTAATCTCTACCACTTTCTGGAAGTCTTTCTGGAATCCCTCAGCTTCTCCAAATCTTAATCCTCCTTTAAAACTTTCCTAAGGACTCGCTTTATTCATCTGCCTCTTGGCCACTCCATACTAATCTATCTCCTTTGCTTTTGCTCAGTATCTGTTTTACACCTCAGAGATTCTCATGGGATTTTTTTTCGTATTCCATTGCATATGCTGTGTAAATGCAAATCACTTTCCTGGAAGTAAAGCTATCTGATTGCTTTATGATCAAAGGGGGAAAAGTAATGTCAGAATGATGAACTACCTTTGCCACAGCTGGAAACAATGATGTATGATTAAAAGTAAATAAAGAAATTGGCTCTCTTGGAAGACTTGTCACTTCCTTGAATCCAGTTCTCTTGGCTCATAATTAAGATGTAAGTGCATAATTTGTCTCCTGATCAGTTCCATTCAATACCACAGCAAATAAGGCATGGCAAAATTAATTAGCAATCACCTGGTTCTGCAACAAGTCGGTGGAGGGTCAATAGATCCAACTGCCCTCTACTACCTTGGATATTACCACCTTGGCAGCAGTACAAAGTGGATTAGACATGTCAAATTCTATAATGCCATAGATTGACAAACTTGAAAGTTTTAGAACAAAATCTCAGGTTCATGAACTTTGTAAACCACAGTCTTTTTTTAAATTGCTAGTACTGTTTTATTAAATGTATCAAGAAAACCCACTATAACCTCTTGATCTTCATTCAATTGTGGTTCTAAGAATTTTAACTGAAAAGATTTCTCTCTCTCCCTGAAAGTAGTGAGTCAGAATTAGAATCAGCTTTACTTTCATGATCTTATATGAATTTTGGTGTTTTGCAGCAGCATTACAGTGAAAAGACATGATTACTATAAATTACAGAATAAATAAATGGTGCAAAAAAGAAGGGTAGTGTTCATGGATTCACAGACAACAGGAATTTGTTGATAGAGGGAAGGAAGTTGTTCCTGATTCATTGAGTGTACATCTTTAAGCTCTGTATCTCCTCCCCGATGGTAGTAATAAAAAGAGGGCATGTCCAGCATGGTGAGGTCATCTTCTTGAGCCACCTCCTCTTGAACATGTCCTCACTGGTGGGAGGATCGTGCCTGTGATGAAACTGGGTGAGTCTACAACTCTTCATATCTCTTCCAATCCTGCGCACTGGAGCCTCCATACCACAACATGACGCAACCAGTCAGAAGGACGCTATCCACCATATACCTATAGAAATTTGCAGAAGTCTTTGGTGACATACCAAATCTCTTCAAGCTTCTAATAAAGAAAAGTTGCTCATGTGCTTTCTTAGTGATTGCATTAATGTGTTGGGCCTAGGACATATCCTCTGAGATATTGACACCAATGAACTTAAAATCTGCTCACTCTTTCTACCAATGATCCCTTGATGAGGGCTGGTTCATTTTTTCTGGACTTATCCACCCAAAGTCCACAATTAATTCCTTGGTCTTGTTGATGTTAAGTGTGAGGTTAACCACTCAACAAGCTGATCTATCTTATGCCCGTACACCTCTTCATCATACCAGAATATGACGGTTTGCCGAATGATTATTCCTCATCGATTTGTCAAGGTGGTCAGTATCAGGAGGCTATTTTACCAAAAAGACATGAGAGCTAAAATCGACTTTGCCCTTACTTTGCATCAATAATACATATTTCAGACATGGTTACTGAACAGCAATTAGGAGTAGATACATCAGATGATCAATTTTACTATTTAGCCTGGGTGCATTAATTACAGAGCTCTGTAATTAAGCCATGAGATCAGCACAGATCAGATGTGTTTCTGCTGCATCTGATTCTAAACCCCAAATGTGTTAAGAATATTAACTCATCTTATACCTGGAAGATACACAGAATCAAAAGTCTTCCCCTTCAGTTTTCATGAGGAAAACAGTTGTAAAGAACATGTGGAAGTTATTCAGAAAGCAACTGGTAAAATCATAATTAAGTCACCCCAAAATATTTTGGACATGATACATTATATGCTCATTATACATATAATTATTGTGGAGATCTATTAAAGAATACAGACTGGGATTGGATTATCTGCTAACCAGAAGTTACTTGGGAAAAAGCACCTTTAAGTATCTTGTGTTAATTAGAAAATCCTCCTGTGAATCTGCTTGCTGCAAGAGAGTCCACCGGAAAACAATACTATGTATATTTGGGAACTTTCTCATGGCTGGTTCCCAGCTTTGAAGAACTGATTTTACTCTGCATATGAATAAAACCATTTCAACATTATGCTGATTTGGATCTTGTCTACCAGACCAGATGAATGCTAAATTAGAATAAGCTTCTAAGAAGAGAAAATTTCTCCTTTTCTTATGCACATTGACAAAGTGATGTACATTACATCTGACAACAGCACAGAATTATTCTTCTTGCTCACAAACACTGTGGTTTAAATTGCAGCACTTTTTGAAACATAAGATCTTCCAGGGGAAAGCTATTACCATCAATATGTATTTCTGCAACAAATTTATTTCAGAATAACCAGCATGCACTTTCCCTAAAAGCTTCAACAAACAAAATGTTATATCAAGATTGTGTGCAGTCAAAATGCAATGCAACTGTTGTAGACTACTTACTTTCTCCACAGCAAGTCCTTAGAATTAATTTATAATGGGACAGCTCAGTGGTTAAAAAAAACTACTTTGTTGAATTCTAGATTCTGTTGTGCCAGTTTCATAGTCACAGGGAGCATTTTGTGTACAACAAATATTGCACAACTATTCTTAAATATATTGTTCTTTTAACCCTGGTGTATGCTGTACTTTACAAAAGCTCCATTTAACAGAATAACCAGGAATAATGGATTAATTTTTGGTCCATTTAATGTCGGTTGCATTCATTTCTTGAGCATGCAACTGACATTAAATGGGCCAAAATACTGTCTGGGTAGATTTACTGAACTGCAGCCTCAATGATCAGGGTCACATCACTGATGGGGCAGAAATAGTCTGCTTTTAAGTGTTTCCTATGCTTAAGTCTTAAAATGATTTTTTTTAAAGGGACATACAGGTAATGCTCATGATGCAGGTGTTCCCACTAGAACTGGACTTCCAATCAGCAGCTTGTCAAAATAAAATAAAATTGATTTTACTCCAGGCTTCTGCTGTCAAGGTGACCACATCCAAGTTCTGCACTACTTCCTCTCTCCTCCAAGGACTAAACTACAAGCACATGCTGGAGCTGAGGCTGAAAACCTGATGTTTGAAGCGACATGGTTACTTAGTGCCCACAGTTTACCTGAAGGCAAATACTTACCTTATTCCAAAATCAGATGTGTTCCACATCTGTTTCCCACAGGTCAAAATCAACTCCACTGTGTCTTAGCTTTCATCTACTTCACCTTCAACTGCATTCCTCAAAATAATAAAAAGTTAAATGTAATAGATGTAAATGTTTAATAATAAACTTTCTATTCTTTGCATGTTAGGGTACAATAAAGCTTAGGCTTGGATTTCATTCTGAGCCAGGAAAGAGAGGCTTTCATTGCTCACTTTGTAAACAAAGAATTTTGCTGTGTTTGTCAGGCTACACTTGCATTCAGCTTAGTGTACCTACCGATGATAATTCCTCACTGTGCATTGCCCCAGGAACATATCACATGGTTTGGTGTGGAAATGCTAGCTATGAGGGATGAGCTTGGGTGGACCAGGACAAAGGTACTGTCACTCCATATTGGGGTATGGATCTCAGGGCACGGCCAGGCTAGCATTTCCAGTATGTTGGAGACTAGAAGCAGACTCTCTCTTATCCTTGTTTTGGATCTGATGTAAGTTGCTGTTGCCCCTCTACTTTTGCCTGCACATTTCTCCCTAGCCCAAGGGGCTTGAGAGAGCTCGCACAATACACCCAACAACAGCCTTCACAGAGAGCTTCACCGCAACAAACCATGACTGATTCACTTTTGGATTTGAACTGGGTTCCTGGCACAGCAGGAACAGCAATGGGAAAGGAAGAGATGTACGCACTCTACACGCATGACTGCATGGCTAGTTACAAATCAAACAACATCTATAAGTTCATAGATGGCACCACTGTTGTTGGTTAAATGTCAGGTGGCAATGAGGAAGTCTACAGGAGTGAAATAATTTGGCTTTTTGACTTTCTCTCAACATCAGCAAGAACAAGGAATTGTGAACACACAACAGTCCTCATTGAAGGATCAACAGTGGAAAGGATGAGTAGCTTTAAATTCCTGGGAGCCAATATCCTAGAAGATGTGTCCTGAGCCCAACACAATGATGCAACCATAAAAAAGACAGACCAGCAGACCTACTTTGTTAGGAGCTTGAGGACATTTGGTTTCAATAGATGCATGGCAGAGAGCGTTCTGCCTGGTTGCATCATAGCCTGGAATGGAAACTCCAATGCATAGGGTTACAAGGGGTGTAGACTTAGCCAATTCCACTTTGGACTCCAACCTCACTGTCATCGAGAAGCATCTTCAACAAGTGGTATCTCAAGAAGGCAATATCTATCACTAAGGACACTCACCAGATGAAACTCATCTGGTTTCAGTGTATTTTTAATTTTTCACAGATGCGATCGAATGCAGCATCACATCCGAAGACCTGTGGCAAGTATGTGTGAATACAGCAGGCAGGAAGTTCCTTAACCTCACACACTGAAGAACGTTTATTGAAAAACACAGACTGCAAAGCAGGAATAGAAACATAGAGAAAAGGAACAGGAGTATGTTCCTTGGGCTTGTTCTATCGTTCAATATTACATGGCTCTTCATTCAATTTAGTATACTGTTCCCATTGCCTCCTAGCATCACTTGATCTCTTAAACATGATGAAATATGTCTACTTCCTTTTTGAATATATTCAATGACTTGGCTTCGCCTGCCTACAGTGGTAAGGAATTCTACTCATCCTCTGAGTGAAGAAATCTCACTGGTAAATGACATTTGTCTCCTGCTGCTACTTCTGTCTGTAAAGAAACCAAAACTGCACATTATGCTCCAAGTGCGATCTAACAAATATTGTACAGCCGTAACGTGATGTCCTAACACTTAACTCAATGCCTCAGGCTATGATGGCAAGCATACTAAATGTCTTCTTCTCTACCTTATTCATCTGTGTTGCCATTTTCCAGCAAGCAATGGACTTGCATCTAGAGGCCCCTGTTCCCCAGCATCTAGTCCATCCACTATCAGGATTATTATACATTCAGACAGACAGGCAGACAGACGGACATACTTTATTGAACCCGAGGGAAATTGAGTTTCGTTACAGTTGCACCAACCAAGAATAGAGTATAAATATAGCAATATAAAACCATAAAAAATTAAATAATACATAAATTATGCCAGATGGAAATAAGTCCAGGACCAGCCTATTAGCTCAGAGTGTCTGACCCTCCAAGGGGGGAGTTGTAAAGTTTGATGGCCACAGGCAGGAATGACTTCCTGTGATGCTCAGTGTTGCATCTCGGTGGAGTGAGTCTCTAGCTGAATGTACTCTTGTCCAACCAGTACATTATGTAGTGGATGGGAGACATTGTCCAAGATGGCATGCAACTTGGACAGCATCTTCTTTTCAGACACCACCGTCAGAGAGTCCAGTTCCATCCCCACAACATCACTGGCCTTACGAATGAGTTTGTTGATTCTGTTGGTGTCTGCTACCCTCAGCCTACTGCCCCAGCACACAATAGCAAATACAATAGCACTGGCCACCACAGACTCGTAGAACATCCTCAGCATCGTCCGACAGATGTTAAAGGACCTCAGTCTCCTCAGGAAATAGAGACGGCTCTGACCCTTCTTGTAGACAGCCTCAGTGTTCTTTGACCAGTCCAGTTTATTGTCAATTCGTAATCCTCCACCATGTCCACACTGACCCCCGGATGGAAACAGGGGTCACCGGCGCCTTAGCCCTCCTCAGGTCCACCACCAGCTCCTTAGTCTTTTTCACATTAAGCTGCAGATAATTCTGCTCACACCATGTGACAAAGTTTCCCACCGTAGCCCTGTACTCAGTCTCATCTGCCCTGCTAATGCATCCAACTATGGCAGAGTCATCAGAAAACTTCTGAAGATGGCAAGACTCTGTGCAGTAGTTGAAGTCCGAGGTGTAGACGGTGAGGAGAAAGGGAGACAAGACAGTCCCCTGTGGAGCCCCAGTGCTGCTGAGTGTTCCTTTTAACTCCTCCCTCATTCATTATTTTTCAGTGAACTTCAGCCAAATTGACCTAATCTCCTCTAAAACATCTGTCCAGTCATTCCAGGAACTGGTAGAGTAAACCTTGTTGTACTCTCTCCATGGTAGGAGGGCACATGGGTCTTATTTCACCATCCCTTTTCTCATATCTATCAACATTCATGTGATAGTCTGTCTCCCAGCTTTTGGAAACAAAGTGGAAAACTTCATAATTACTTACGTTACGCTACATTAGTCATGCATGTGCCCACTTACCTAATTTGTCCAAATCACATTCAATCCTTTTCCCACTTTCCTCACATTTTATCTTCTCAACCCCATCCTGACCAAACTGTGCTTCATCTGCAAGCTTGGAGATGTTAGAGTTAGTTCTCTGATCCAAATCATTGATACCTATTGTGTCATTGTCTGCGCCCAAACAGCCTAATAATTCTTACTCTCTTTTGCTTTCTGTTATCCTATTCTGAATCCACATGGTGGCAGAGTAGTGTAGTGGTTAGCACAACGCTTTACAGTACCAGCGACCTGCTCCAATTCCTGCGGCCTTCAGTAAGGAGTTTGTATGTTCTCCCTGTGACTACAACTGATATACTTGATTGATGGGAGCACTGGTATTGAAGGTGTTAAAGAAATGCGCAGAAGTATTCAACGGAGAACGATGCAGTATGTAAGGAATCACTATTAAGCTGGCTGTTGAACCTGACAGACACCTAAATGTTTGAAGGCAAAACCTGTTCCATACGTCCTCAAACCAAAGGTAGAAGGACTTTACTGGGATCAGACTAGACTGGGTTCAATGTGCGAGGGTTTGAATGCCACAACCTCCTACAAAGTTAGATCTTGCAACATAGGGGAAAGCAGAGCCTCGCTTCCAGATGAGTTCAATAGCTTCTTTGCTTGCTTTGTCCACCAGAGCAGGGAGGAACCATCGTGCACCTCCAGATCTCCTGGTGATCCTTTCAGCTCAGTATCTGAAGATGACTTGCGGGCTGCCTTCAAGAGAATGAATCCAAGGAAAGCATCTGGCCCAATACTGAAGACCTGTGCTGACCAACTGACTGGTGTCTTCAAGTCAAGCCAAATCAAGTCACGTTTTATTGTCATTTCGACCATAACTGCTGGTACAGTACACAGTAAAAATGAGATAATGTTTTTCAGGACCATGGTGCTACATGAAACAATACAAAAACTACACTGAACTACGAGAAACAACACAAAACTACACTAGACTACAGACTTACCCAGGACTGCATAAAGTGCACAAAACAGTGTAGGCATTACAATAAATAATAAACAAGACAATAGGCACAGTAGCGGGCAGTAGGTTGGTGTCAGTCCAGGCTCTGGGTATTGAGGAGTCTGATGGCTTGGGGGCAGAAACTATTACATGGTCTGGTTGTGAGAGCCCGAATGCTTCGGTGCGTTTTGCCAGATGGCAGGAGGGAGAAGAGTTTGTATGAGGGGTGCGTGGGGTCCTTCATAATGCTGTTTGCTTTACGGATGCAGCATGTGGTGTAAATGTCTGTAATGGCAGGAAGAGAGACCCTGATGATCTTCTCAGCTGACCTCACTATCCACTGCAGGGCCGTGCAATTCTAGATGGTGCAATTTCCGAACCAGGTAGTGATGCAGTTGCTCAGGATGCTCTCAATACAGCCTCTGTAGAATGTGGTGAGGATGGGGGGCGGTGGGAGATGGACTTTTCTCAGCCTTCGCAGAAAGTAGAGATGCTGCTGGGCTTTCTTTGCTATGGAGCTGGTGTTGAGGGACCAGGTGAGATTCTCCGCCAGGTGAACACCAAGAAATTTGATGCTCTTAACGATCTTTACAGAGGAGTCATCGATGTTCAGTAGAGAGTAGTCATTCCGTGTCCTCCTGAAGTCAACAACCATCTCTTTTGTTTTGTTCACATTCAGAGACAGGTTGTTGGCTCTGCACCAGTCCGTTAGCCGCTGCACCTCCTCTCTGTATGCTGACTCATCGTTCTTGCTGATGAGACCCACCACGGTCACATCATCGGCGAACTTGATGATGTGGTTAGAGCTGTGTGTTGCAGCACAGTCGTGGGTCAGCAGTGGACTGAGCACACAGCCCTGGGGGGCCCCCGTGCTCAGTGTGATGGTGTTGGAGATGCTGCTTAATCCGGACCACAGGGATGTTCATGGTTATCTTCAACCTCTCGCTCCAGCAGTGTGTGGTACCCAGGTGCTTCAGTCATACTGTTGCCCAAGAAGAGCATGGTAACCTGCCTCAATGATTACCGCCCAGTCGCACTTACATCCACAGCGATGAAGTGTTTTGAGAGGTTGGTGTTGAAGCATATCAGCTCTTGTCTGAGTGGCGACTTGCATCTGCTCCATTTTGCCTACTGAAGCAACAGGTTGACAGCAGATGCCATTTCATTGGCTCTTCACATAACCCTGGAACATCTGGACAGCAAAAGTGCATACATCAGGATACTCCTTATGATAACAGCACAGCATTTAACACCATTATCTCCTCAAGGCTAACCAGACCTGGGCCTCAATACCCCCTTGTGCGATTGCATCCTAGATGTCCTCACTTGCAGACCCCAGTCAGTTTGGATTGGCAAAAGCATCTGCTCCACAATCTCCACCACCACAGGAGCACCACAGGGATGTGTACTTAGCGCCTTGCTCTCATCGCTTCGCACCTGTGTCTGTGAGGCTAAGTACAGCTCCAACACTATTTTCAATTTTGCTGATGCTGATGACACCACTCTTGTGGGCTGTATCAAAGCTGGTGATCAATCAGCATATAGGAGGGAGATTGAAGATTTGACTGAGTGGTGTAACCTCTCACTCAATGCCAATACAGGTGTCGCCCGCTTTTCGAACGTTCACTTTATGAAACCTCACTGTTACGAAAGACCTACACTAGTTACCTGTTTTCAATAACAGAAGGTGTTTTCACTGTTACGAGAAAAAACAGCACACGGAAAAAGCAGCGCATGAAAAAAAGGGAGCGTGCGCCCCGAGCAGCCGCTCTCCCCTGGATTCGGAACGGCATTCTAGCCGGCATTGCTTAAACACGTGCCTGTGAGCAGCCGTTTGCAAGATGAGTTCAAAGGTATTGGAAAAGCCTGAAAGAGCTCATAAGGGTGTTACACTTAGCGTAAAACTAGACATAATTAAGCATTTCGATCGTGGTGAACGAAGTAAGGACAGAGAGAGCTTGGCTTGTGGAAGTTGACGAAGATGATGTTGAAGAAGTTTTGGCATCTCATGACCAAGCACTGATAGATGAAGAGCTGATGCAATTGCAAGAGGAAAGGATAACAATCAAAACCGAATGCAGTAGCGAACGGACTGAAAGTGAAGTCGTCCAGGAACTGAACGTGAGGCACCTACGTGAGATTTTCGCTGCAATGATAAAGTATGACTTTAATTTTGAAAGGGTACGTAGGTTTAGGGGATATTTGCAGGATGGTTTGAGTGCTTACAAAGAACTGTATGATCTAAAAATGCGCGAGGCTAAGCAGTCAAGCATACTGTCGTTTTTCAAGTCTTCCACATCAGCCACAGCAGACGACGAACCCCAATCTTCGACATCGAGGCAGGCAGACATAGAAGAAAATGACCTGCCTGCCCTCATGGAAACAGACGACGAGATGACACCCCGGTGTCCTACCACTCCAAACCCCGGGCCGCGGACAGATACCGATCCGCGGAGAATGCAGCAGTAGCTGGGACGCAGCCAGCACATTTTTAAGAAAAAAGCTGAAATAAACAAGCTAATTAATTAGGTGCCGCCTGGCACGTAAATGTCAGCCCAGATCAGAGACGATTGCCAATTGCGTCGCCTCTGATCTGGGCCGACCTTTACGTGCTGGGCGGCACCTAATTAATTAGCTTGTTTATTTCGGCTTTTTTCTTAAAGATGTGCTGGGTGCATCCCGGCTACCACTGTACCCCTGCATTCTTTTCGGATCGGGTCGCTGCCAGGAGGGTGGGGGCCACTGCACCACCCCAACCTCCAACGACTCAGCCTAACACACCATCATCAGTGTGCTTGGCAAGCTGTCTTCCTGATTCCGGTAAGTGATACTACACTGTACATACATTATTTCTACATTATCTCGGCTGTGTATTTTTACGTGTTATTTGGTATGATTTGGCAGCTTCATAGCTTAAAGGTTACTGGAGAGTGCTTGTGCCATGTTTCTGTCGAGAGCACTTGCGCGAGATTTTCGCTACTGAGAACAGTGCAGGCAATTATTGTGGAAAAGTATTTCTACTTTATATAGGCTGTTTATTCATCATATCATTCCTGCTTTTACTATATGTTACTGTTATTTTAGGTTTTATGTGTTATTTGGCATGATTTGGTAGGTTATTTTTGGGTCTGTGAATGCTCACAAATTTTTCCCATATAAATAAATGGTAATTGCTTCTTCGCTTTACGACATTCCAGCTTACAAACCATTTCAAAGGAACGCTCTACCTTCAGATGGTGGGGGAAACCTGTAAGACCAAGGAATTGATTGTAGACTTCAGGAGAGGGAAACCAGAGGTGCGTGAGTTATTGGAGAGTCAGAGATGGAGAGGGTCAGTAACTTTAAATTCCTGGGTGTCACTATCTCAGAGGACCTATCCTGGACCCATTACATCAATATAATTGTGAAGAAAGCATGACAGCACCTCTATTTCCTCAGGAGTCTGCGGAGATTCCGCATGTCATCAAAAACCTTGGCAAACTTCTATAGATGTGTGGTGGTAAGTGTGCTGACTGGCTGCATTATGGCCTGGCACGAGAACACCAATGCCTTTGAGTGGAAAATCCGACTAAGCATAGTGGATTTGGCCCAATACATCAGAGGTAAAGCCCTCCCAATCATTGAATACATCTACATGAAACATGGCTGTAGAAAAGCAGCATCCATCATCAAAGACCTCAGCACCCAGGCCAGGCTCTTTCCTCGACACTGCCATCAGGTAGAAGGTACTGCACTCATTCTATTTCTGCTGTTCCCACAACTGATGGTCTCACTTTAAGGAGACTTGGTATTTCATGCTCGTTATTTATTGCTATTTATTTATATTTGCATTTGCACAGTTGTTGTTCATGATCCTGTTTAAAATTACTGTTCTATAGATTTGCTAAGTATGCCCATAAAAAAAATCTCGGGGTTGTATGTGGTGACACATATGATAATAAACTTTACTTTGAACTTTGAAGCTGAATTGGAAAGACTAGTCCAGGGTAAGGGATTTGGAATCAGTGTATGTAAGTAAATGGGCAATTCCAGTTGTTTCTGTACTAAAAATGGGATGGGTCCTTAAGGCTTGGTGGAGACTTCAAGGTAACCACTAACATGGTTTTTATGGCTGAACAATATCCTCTTCCCCTCATTAATGACCGGAGGACAGACATTTAGCAAGATGGACTTGTGTCAAGTGTACTTGCAGATGCCTGTGGAGCCAGAGTCCCAGGAACTGTTGATCATAGTGACTCAAAAAGGAACGTTCAAGTACCAACGGCTTCTGCTTTGTCGATTAAGATCTTTCTTAGGACTACTAACATACAACTCGAAGTCCGTTCCTAACCTAGGTAGCATGCTGAAACCACTTAATGACCTTTTAAGAAAGGCCTAAACAGTTTTGTCACAATCTGAAGCATTCACACACTTCAACCCGTCATCGCTCACACAGTTGGTCTGTGACACATCACCCTATGGTGTGGGGGGCAGTGATATCTCACGTCATGCTGTCAGGTGAAGGGCGTTCAGTTGCTTTTGTATCAAGGACATTAAGCAAGGCAGAGAGCCACTATGCTCAGATTGAGGATATTCCTTCCCTGGCTGCCATTTGAATGGAGTGTTGGGTTCTGTCACTATCTGCACATCAGTACAGTATAAAACACAGGAGGTCTGTGCACCATTCAATTGCTGGTGGACTATCCAGACTTCCCTTAGCTGTTACAGCTCCAGAGCTATCCCTGGAAGAGATCTTTTAGTTCAAGGAATTACCAATAACTGCAGCACAAGTCCAGAAGCACACACACACTGACCCTGTCTTTCTAAAACGGTGGACATGGTAACTCTAGAATGGAAGGGAGAACCAACCATAGAATTGAAACCTGGTCAGGCTTGATGGAAGGAGCTCACAATCCAAGCTGAATGTTTACTCACTCCTCCACCATTCAGAAAGCAAGCGCTTGACGAGCTACATGCAGGACACAGTTGCGTAGTGTGCATGAAAGAGAACGCATGCAGTCACTTCTGATAGCCAGGACTGCATGGAACCATTGAAGAGAAGGCCAAAAACATGCCCACATTGTCAGCAAGTGAGAAGTGTTCCTCAATTTGCCCCTTTGCATCCATGGGATGGCCTGAAGAATCATGGCAGAGGATTCACATAGGTTTTGCAGGAGCTGTAGAAAGCCACATGTTCTTGGTTGTGGTGAACCCACACAGAAAATGGTCTGAGGTTACCATCATGAAGAGCACTACATCTGAAAGACGCATTGAGGAGCTAAATTCTGTCTTTATTTGTTTTGGTTTTCCTTAACAGCTCGTAAGTGACAATGGCCTACAACTCCTGTCTGAAGAGTTCAAAGAAGCAAACGGTATTCAGCACATCAAGTTAGCACCATATAATCCAGCTCCTAATGGCTTTGCTGAATGATTTGTACAAACAATGAAACAAGCCTTCAAGACTTTAGCGGGAAGTGGATTCTTCAACTAGTGTCTTAGCACTTCCTTGCTGACATGTTGCAACACACCTCATGGCACCACCAAAATGTCTTTTCACTGATGAAAAGACAGCTTTACAGCTGACTTGACCTGCTTAGACGCCCAAACACAGATTGTGCTAAATGAAACAGAAACCCAAACAGAGAGACATGCCAAAGCACAGTACAGAAGTTTCACAGCAACAGACAGTACTTGCCCAGAATTACATCTCTGGAACAAAGTGGTTACCTGTGACTGTGGTGGAGCAAACTGGTCCTTTGCCATACACGGTAGGAGCCAGTAACCACAATATCTGGGGAAGGCACGTTGTTCAGCTGTTGCCAACGTCTGAGGCTACTGAAAACCAACACAAAACTGAACAATCCAGATCCAGTTATAGAAATGGGACAGGATTCTGAGACAATGACTGCAAACCTCTGCAAATGACATCACCTGTGCTTTTCTGAGTAGTCCCTTACTGACAATGCAGTACCTAAGCCAAGATCTATACGAACACCACCGAGAAATAAAATGACTTTGGTGTCATCTTCAGTTCGGTACCCTCACAGGAACAGGCAAATTGAATCTCCAGTTCAGTGGCTAACCCTCAGCACATGGGGCAGAATAACCCCTAGGGTTATGTCTGGAAATAGAGATAGCCTATTCACTTACCCTAGTTTAAAAAAAACATTGTTGTTGGTTGAATTTGATGATTACTTCATTGAATGTTAATATTTAGCAGCTGGTCTGTGAATGGGGAGGGGGAGAAACCTTTAAAATAAGGGGGGAGGGATATGTTATATATTCATGTATATTTGACTCTTATAGGCTGCTGTCCAGCTTCCTTGTATGTTATGTACTGAACGAAATGTGAGAGGGCATTCTGGGTAGATGACTTACAGGCAAAATGAACAGTTGCACGTATGTCCCTCATCTCTCCGTCTCTTGTGTATGTTATTTACAGTCACCTAGTTTCCCAGTACCACAAACACAACAGGTTTCTTATTTCAGCATTTCACTAAGCACATGAAAACAACTTTATTTCAATAATCTGAAAGTACCAGGTGGTATCTCCTCAAATTTCTGGTATTATAAAAATATACCAAAGAAAAAGGAACTTGTAATGTATGAAGAAGGCTGATATGATGCACAAAGCTTAATGGATATGTGGTTCCTGACATTCATTCTCTCTTCATTCTCAATCTAATGGGAATCCTTCACATTTATGGGGATAATTTACACATGGTTCTTAACTGGAATTGAAATTGATCCAATATTTGATTAAAAGATGAAGAAACAATAAGGAAAAGCAATAGATGGATCATAATTTGTGCATAGTTAAATGACTGACTGAACAGATTTTAAATAAACTCCTCCTGAAGGCACACAATCACCACTGTCATACTGGCTTCCAGGGGACTTTAGTCAGCCAATTTATTACCGACAAAGGGTATCCCAAGGAGTTTATGGGAAAGCATACTGCTACTATGCAATTCATGACATGAATTACCTCTGCCACACAAAATAATTCTTGTTAAAAAGGTAAATTCAATAAAATAAAGCCTCAAAACAGAATTAACCATGAACAACCATGCATCAGAATCATTGGGAAGCAAGTTGGGTTGTTAAATAGTTATATACCAAAATTCACAATAAGGAGCTCAGCAGGTATTTAATACCATTATGCAATAGAAGGAAAATTAGTAATTCAGTGGAAAGCTTAGAACTTACAGCAAGTTGCTTAGTGGGACTACCAAGTTATATAATAAATTGAATATTAAATAAATGAATGTCTTAAATTCACTTATCCTCAAACTTGGTATGATTCTGAGGTGCATCAGAAATAGAAACCCAACAATCAAACAATCGTTATGTTTAGACCCCATCTTCTTAATCCTAACAAGCTGTAAATAATAATAATTGGGCTTACTAGAGGTGGCCTCTTATTCCCTCACTAATATTGCCAGAAATCAGGCTTGCCATAAGTCTGGCACAGGATGATGAGGGGAATTTTTCTGCCAGCAGCTTAAATTATTATGTAGAACGTAGAGGAACATTTCTGTTTGTTTTGAATCTATACAAATTAAAATTTAATGAATTGCTGAGCATTTTCCAATGGTCCCTTTAAAGATTACTGTTCAATTAGTTTATTACCCAAAAGTATTAGCTGGTGCTTTGTGTCGAATAGTTTAAAGACTCAGAGTAGCTCAAGTGGGGCCCATCAACTACATTTGTTGCTTGCATTCCCCGCAGCTTGCCAGATTCAGATTGGTAAGGCTGAACTTTTTGACTGAGAGCCACAAACATTCAAATGACAAGGCTTGGCTTTGTGCAATGTGGTTGTGTCACATGAGTGGCTCAGAACAAATTCTACCCTAAAGGCTCTTTAAAAAGCTTTGACAGACAGCACCTTTTTAGCTTCTGACAAATCTACCAAGTCTTTGGAATGCTTCTGTTTGTTGCTGACATTCTACCCAAGTGCAAATCCAAGAGCAGATTCCCTAAAGTGCCGGAAAATTTGTAGGATGTTGGCACCAGTAATGGGGAAAGAGGGAACTGTTCTATTGGGACAGGCTCCATGTGTATCATGCTGGGACCAGGATGCAGGTGAATTGTATAACTAGGGCTGTGGATAGGGCTTTGAACTAAATAATAGGGGGTGGATTCAGTATGGATAAAGTAAGAGCAAAGGAGAGTGCAGCAGAGGACATGTGAGTCTCCAGAATAAAACAAACAAGTCAAAAAGTTGAGAAGAGGATAGGAATTTAACTTCAGGCAACATGGAGACAAAATCGAAAAGGGTGGTGGTGAAGACAGGACTAAAGGTGTTACATTTGAATGCATGCAGTATATGGATTATCTTGTAGTGCAGTTAGAAACTGGCAGCTATGATGTTGTTTGCATCACTGAGTCATGGTTGAAAGAATATCACAGCTGGGAGCTTAACGTCCAAGGATACACATCATATCAAAAGGACAGGCAGGAGCGCAGAGGCAGCGAGGTGGTTCTGTTGGTAAAAACAAAATCAAATCCTTAGAAAGAAGTGACATAGGATCAGAAGATGTAGAATCCTTGTGGGTCAAGTTAAGAAACTGCAAGGACTAAAAAGTCCCTGATGGGAGTTGTATTAAGGCCACCAAAAGTAGTCAGGATGTGGGGTATAAATTACAATGGGAGATAGAAAAGTCATGTAAAAAGGTGAATGTTACAATAGCCATGGGGAATTTCAATATGGAGGCAGATTGGGAAAATCAGGTTAGTCTTGGACTTTCAGGGGAAATCTTATATGACAAATCTGTTGGAGAATTTTGAGGAAATAATAGATAGGATAGACTAAGGGGAATCAGTGGATATTGTTTACTTGGATTTTCAGAAGGCCTTTGACAAGGTGCCACACATGAGGTTGCTAAACAAGATAAAAGCCGATGGTATTAGAGGAATAACTCTAGTGTGTACAGAAGACTGACTGACTGGCAGAAAGCAGAGTGGGAATAAATGGGGCCTTTTCTGGTTGCCTGCCGGTGATTGGTTGTGTTCCACAGGCGTCAATAGTGGGTCCACTCTTTGTCATGTTACAGATCTGGGTGGCAGAATAGATGCCTTTGTGGCCAGGTCTGTGAACAAAATAAAGCTATTTGGAGGAGCAAGTAGTGTTGAGGAACAGGGGTCAGCAGAAGGACTTAGAAAGATTAGAAGAATGGGCAAAGAAGATGGCAGATGGAATACAATATAGGGAAATGCATGGTCATGCACTTTGGTAGAAGAAATCGAGGTCTAGGCTATTTTCTGAGCAGGAAATGAACTCAGAAATCAAAGGTGCAAAGGGGCTGGTGCAGTATTCCCTAAACGTTAATTTGCAGGTTAAGGAAGGAAGACAAATGCAGTGTCAGCATTCATTTTGAAAGGTCGAGAATATAAAAGTAAGGATATAATGTTGAGGCTTTACAAGTAATTGGTTAGACCACATTTGGAGTATTGTGAGAAGCTTTGGTCCCCGTACCTAAAAAAGGATATGTAGGCATTGAAGAAGTTCCAGGGGAGATTTATGAAAATGATCCTGGGAATGAGATAGTTAATGAATGAGGCGTATTTGATGGCTCTGATCCTGTACACGCTGGAATCTAGAAGAATGAGGAGAGGAATCTTATTGAAGCTTACCGAATATTGAAAGGCCTAGATAGCGTGGACGTGTAGCAGATGTGTGAGAGTCTAGAAAAATAGGGCACAGCTTTAGACTAGAAGGATGTCCCTATAGAACAGAGATGATGAGGAGGATGAATTTCTTTAACCAGAGGGTGGTGAATCTATGGAATTCATTGCCACATATGCCCATGGAGGCCAAGTCACAGGGTATATTTAAAGTGGGGGTTGATAGGTAGTAAAGGTGTCAAAAGTTACTGGGAGAAGGTAGGAGAATGGTGTTGCAAGGGAAAATAAATAAAATGATTGAATGTGGAGCAGACTCAGTGAGTTGAATGGTTCAATTCTGCTATGCTTTGTGGTCTTCATGTGCCACCATTGTACCAAACTACAGTATAGTCTGGACAGTAGATCATTGATTCCAGCACAGAAATAGGCCCTTCAGCCCATCTAGTCCATGCTGACCTGCTCTTCTGCCTAGTCCCATCTACCTGCACCCAGACCATATGCCTCCAAACCCCTCCCATCCATGTAGCTATCCAAATTAAACCCACATCAACCACTTCAGCTGGTAACTCATTCCACAGTCACATCACCCTCTGAGTGAAGATGTTTCCTCTCAGAGATTCCCTTATTCAAATTTTCATGAGAACTCAGGTCCCCAAGTTCTGGCAACATATTCGTAAGTTTTCTCTGCACTCATTCAAGCTTATTGTAGGTAGATGACCAGAACTACGCACACTACTCGAAATGTACGTCCTCAACATAACATACCAACTCCTGTACTCAGTGACCTAATTTAGTAAGGCCATTGCACTGAAAGCTCACTGTACAACCCTATCTACCTATGATGCCACTAGAACGGAATTATACATCTCTATTCCCAGGTCCCGTCTTGTACTGTATACCTTAGAGTCCCCGGAACACACACAAAATGCTGGAGTAACTCAGCAGGTCAGGCAGCATCTATGGAAGTGAATAAACAGTCAACATTTCAGGCCGAGACCCTTCATTTGGACTGATAGGAGAGGACAGAAGACCATGGAAGAAGGGGAAGGGGCGAGGAGCACCAGAAGGAGATGATGGGCAGGTAAGAACAGAAGGTGTAAGTGGGAAACAGGAATGGGGAATGATGAAGGAGAGTGGGGGGGGGTGGAATTACTGGGTTAGAGTAATCAATGCACGTGCCATCAGGTTGGAGGCTACCTAGATGGAAAATAAGGTGTTACTACTCCAACCTGAGTGTGGCCTCATCGTGACAGTAGAGGAGGCCATGGACTGACATGTTGTAATGGGAATAAGAAGCAGAATTGAAATGGATGGCCACTTGAAAATCTCGCTCTTTGTGACGGACAGAGCAAAGATGCTTGATGAAGCAGTCTCCCAATCTACATCAGGTCTCATCAACACACAGGAGGCCACACTGGGAGCATCAGATACAGTAGATGACCGCAACAGACTCACAAGTGAAGTGTCGCCTCACCTGGAAAGACTGTTTGGGGCCCTGAATGGTAGTGAAGGAGGAGGTGTAGGGGCAGGTGTAGCACTTGTTACGCTTGCAAGGAAAAGTGCAAGGAGGGAGATCAGTGAGAAGGGACAAATGGACAAGGGAGTCATGTAGGGAGCAATCCCCGTTGAAAGCAGAAAGCTAGGGGGAGGTGGGAGGAAAGATGTGCTTGGTGGTGGGATCCTCAGGGCCCGAACATTCGCTGTGCAAGTCTTACTTTACTTTGTTCTTGACTGCATTAGATTCCATCCTGCCTGTTCTCCCAGGTGCCCAAGATAACACTACAAACTGTGACAGCCTTCCTCGCCGTCTCCAGTCTTGGTGTCATCCGCGAATTTGCTAATCCAGTTTACTACATTCTCATCTGAATTATAAATATAGGTAACAACAGAGGTTTCACCAATCCCTGTGGTACACCACTAGCTCTGTGTAGCCCAGTTAAGATTTTGGTGCATTGTTTAACATGGGGATATAAGAAATAATAACTATGTCAATTTGGCTGACAATAACATCTGAGTTAGAACGTCTTGGGCTCAACATGTGTTTCAGAGATAGGAGTACAAAATAAGGCTAATGCTCTTAGTGTCATAGTGAGAAATGGTATTGCTAGTACAATACTATCTTTGGTGTGAAACTTCAAACCATTGATCTGTCTTCTGGATGCAGAAGATAATTTGGACAACTAAAAAGTAGAAAGAGTGTTTTGCTGGTGTCTGCTCCAACATCTACCTCTTAAACCAAATAATTTGTTGTCTGTTCTACTGTCATTTCATAGGTCTTCTGTCCTTTCATCATATTTCCTGTGTGTAACAGGGACTACTTTACAAAAGTAGCTGGTCATAAGCACTTTGATTATGAAAATAAATATAAACTAATTCTTCATTAAGATATAAAGTATGGTAAAGAAAGTCAGTGGGCATTATTTGATATAGATGCACCATACAATCCATAGTAAACATTTAATTGGGGCAGTTGGTATATTTAAGCATCAGAATTCACAGTATTGGGCACAGCAGCGCAAACAATACTTCAGACTGACTATAACATCACAATAGCAATGGTTGTCTCCCCTGTCGCTGTGGAATGAGTGATATCTGTCTCTCCCTATTTAGCGAGAGAGAGAGCCTGTGGGATATCAAGAATGTTGGAGTGAACAGGTAGTTTTTGATGTACTGTAGGCTATGGTCTGAATTTGGGGGCTTTGCTGTTGCTGGCATGGTGTGTGGTGGGAATGCTGATACTATCTGCTGGAACAAGCGGGGGAGAGAGGCAGAGTTGATGCTGCTTATGTGGGGGGTGGGGTGGGTAGGGGGCTTTGGGGTTCTTGTGTATTATTTCTGTCATTACACCTGAACCAAAAGGGGTCCAATATCCTAGTGGGCACATTTAATAGAGCTGTTAGAGAGGATTTCAACTAGTTTCTCAGGGGAGTGGGAACTGGAGTGATAGGGTTGAGGAAGGAGAAAACAGAAATAAATCAAAGATAATGTGCAACAGAGATTATAGAAAGAACAGGAGGGAGATGAGGCTTAATCACAGCCAGTGGGATGAGTTACAGGGCAATACAGGCATGGTGCAGTTAAAACAGAAAGCAACAAAAACTGGACTGAAAATGTTATATTTGAGTGCATGCAGCATAAGGAATAAAATGGACGATCTTGAAATTCAGCTACAGATTGGCAAATATGACGTTGTGACCATCTCTGAAACTTGGCTAAAGGATGACTACCATTGGGAGCTCAACGTCCAACGATATATAGTATGGTGTATCGGAAAGATAGGTTAATAGGCAGAGAGGGAGAGGGGGTGGAGTGGCTCTGTGTATAAGAAATAATATTGATCATCAGAAAGAGATGGCACAGGATTGGAAGGTGTTGAGTCTCTCTGGGTTGAGTTAGGAAATGGAAAGGGTAAAAGGATCCTAATGGCATATGTATACTCATTGCAGGAATTCAATAGCTTCAGATGAAGTCGAAGGTTAGTTCTTACACTACCCATTGGGAAATAACTATTTGCAATTCACATTTTGGACACGTCACTGAATAAATACAAGTACTTAAAATGAAAATTTCCCTAAAACTGGGATAAGAGTGATTCTAGTAGCTGCTTCTATTGTCAAGCTTCTATCATGAAATACCACTGTTCTATACTCCACCAACGGAGCTTAGAGGCAGAACTGGAATTCTCTCATCAACCAAACTTATCTCATTTAAATTCAGAAGATTTATTTGATACTCAAATATATAACGAAATAATTGAAACATTAGTTTGGTGCTTCACCAAAATTGTACAATAAGTTTTTTTTCCCTTTGTCTTGCAGGCCATGCCTGAGTGACTTCTATGAGTAAAGGACAGAACTGTGAATGTGGTGTATATAAGGCATTTGTCAAGATTCCTCATGGTAGGCTCATTCAGAATGCCAAGAGGCTTGGGATCGAGAAAACCTGGCTGCACGGATTCAGAATGCACTTACCCACATAAGGCAGAGGGTGGTAGTAGATGGAGCATATTCTTCCTGGAGGTCTGTGACTTGTAGCGGTGTTCCACAGGGATCTATTTTGGGACCCCTACTCTTTGTGATTTTTATAAATGACTTAGCTGAGGAATTGGAAGGGTGGGGTAGTAAGTTTGCAGATGTCACAGATTGGTGATATTCTAGAAGTTTGTCATGGTTGCAATGGGACATTGACAGGGAGTACAGCTGGGCTGAGAAGTAGCAAATGGAGTTCAATCTCGAAATGTGTGAACTGATTCACTTTGGAATGTGAAACTCGAATACCGAGTACAGGGCTAATGTTAGGATTCTTAACAAGTGTGAAGGAACAGAGGGATCTTGGGATCCGAGTCCATAGATTGCTCAAAGTTGTCATGCAAGTTGATAGAAACAAGAGAAAAACTGCAGATGCTGGAAATCCAAGCAACATACCCCAAATACTGGAGGAACAGCAGGCTAGGCAGCATCTATGGAAAAGAGTAAACAATCAACATTTTAGACTGAGATCCTTCATCAGGATGGCAGATTGCTAGGGAGGTTAAGAAGGCTTTTGGTGCATTCACCTGTTACTTAGGGAACTGAGTTCAAGAACCTCTTTTATTCTCCAGTCCTGCTAAAGAGTCTAGGCCCAAAATGTCAACTGTACTCTTTTCTATAGGTGGTGCCTGACCTACTGAGAACCTCCAGCATTTTGTGTGTGTTGCCAAGAACCTTGAGGTGATGTTGCACATCTATAAGACTCTGGTTAGATTCCACTTAGAGTATTGTGTTCAGTTCTGGTCACCTCATTAGAGGAAGGATGTGGAAGCACTAGAGAAAGTGCCGAGGAGATTTACCAGGATGTAGTCTGGATAAAAGATCATCTTTTATGAGGAAAGGATAAGTGTGCTAGGGTTTTTTTTCTCTTCAGAGCAAAGGAGGATGAGAGGAGACTTGATAGAGGTGCATAAGATATTAAGAGGCATAGATAGAGTGGGTAGCCAGGGATGGTGGGAGAGGTAAATACACAAGGGACATACAAGAGATTTTAAATTGGGACATAGATGAAAGAAAAATGAAGGGCTGTGTGGGAGAAAAGGGTTAGATTGATCTTGGAGTAGGTTAAGAGGTTGACATAACGTCATGACTGAAGGGCCTGTACAGTGCTTTACTGTTCTAAGTTCCATGTGCTAAATTTTTGACAAATTAAAGACCAAAATGGAAGATCTAGATTGTGCCAAGAACAGAAACAACTGAAATTAATTTTATATCCTGTTCACTGAAGCACTAATCTAATGTGAATACATCATGTAGAAATGGATGATCTCCTGACCCATACTACAATCAAACAACTGCTGTAGCATATTCTGTCTTTTCAGCTCCAACCATTACCTTAATTATATGTTACTATGTAACAAACCATTTATAATAAGCAACACTTCGGTCAAATATGTGGTAATCTGACATTTAGTGTCCTTGAAGTAAACTATCAGGTAATTTCAATCACAATTCTAATTTTTTTATATATATACACAGAGCTCCTCTTACATAAGTGTATGTATTTTGATTGTTATAAATAATACAGTAGTATGCCAGAGTTTGAAAACAAAATACTTAGTTTCACATATTGCACTAAAATTATCCAGCAATAATTTTCCACGAAGATTAATTATTAAAACCATTTTCCTATCCATAAATATGGGTTTCTTGCCTTGAAGCAAATGCAAAATGTCCTTTGAGATATTTTAATCATATCTATGAGAGGGTAGTGTCAAGTGATCCGCGATGGAGCATAAATTACGTGTTCGCTCTGACTGAGCAACAAAGCACAAAACTTGAAACGGCGTTAGTGTGATCCACTATCAAGATTTGAGGACAGTGAACAGAATCAAAACCAAATAGCTATTCATTTCAAGAATGAGACAAGATAAAACATAGTACAAGGGAAAATAACCCAAATGTGCAAGTACTCATACACCTGATCAGTATTGGATTTTCCTCTAACTTTCAACTTTTAGGTTATTTTTTTTTCTTAGGCTGGTCAGAACCTTGAGATGGTCTTCTGTATTAAAGATAATAATTAAATTTAACACTTCAGCTGTTGAATGACAAGTTATCCTTCAGTTTTTTGTGTAATAGTCAAGGTGAGTAGAAGAAACATGTGTACAAAGGACATAAGCCAACTGCTACCCATGCAAAGCAGAAACAACTAGGAGAGACAATGTTCTTTTTCCCGTTGTTGGCTGGGAAACCACTCATCTTCCTAATGGTGCATTTTTAAGATTGGGAAGACCCCTGTCCAGTGCAGGAATACAGGTGGTGGGACCCTTATCAAGTGCCACTGAATCAATTATTTCTTTGCATAATATATATAGTGAGAGTGGAAGTCCCACGGATGGGTACATTAATGGATTTGCTCTGTTTCACAATGCAATATTTAGGAGAAGCAAGGGATACATTTTCCTGTGTTGTATCCTCCAACTCTGTTTGCATGATTTGATGATTTTTCCTCTTACAATGATTAAAACAATTTTGGAGTTTTTGAGTTGTTCACTTCCTCTATCAAAAAAAAATATTTGCAGGACTTTTACTAAACCCAGAATATCAATCAATTCTTGGTTGATTAAGAACAAAGGAAAAAATGGCTAATGCAAAGCAATGGATCAGTTTTAACTGCAGTGAAAATGTCTTTACAGTATTATAGAAACACCTGATGCCATTTTCAAAACATTAAACTGTGATTATCTGAGTGCCAGTATGTTCTGTTTTAACTAATCCAACAGCATAGATGTGCTTTCAATTTACCATTAGCATGTATGTGTGTGTCTGTGCATACATGGGAGCAAACGTCTTGAAATGTAGCAAGCTATATGGAGTGTGAAAATAAAAGAAGTCACTGGGAGTCTATTGTCAATATGCAGAAGCCATGCAGCATGGAGAGCAAAAGAATTATCATTTCAGGTGAATCACTTGATCTGCTGAATTTTTCCCAGTATTCTCTGTTTTCATTTCATATTTTCAGCATCTACAATTCTTCCTCTCTTTTTAAACTTATTAGCATGCATCATCTGCTGTCCATCCACTGATGCCAATTGGAAGACATGCTGGAAGAAAGCCTGCTTAGGGTTTGATCAGCTGTAAAATCAGATGCCTCTATATTTTTATTCATACACATGCTGCTGCTTCTTTAACATGGCAAAAGGTATATTCAGCCAGTTGTGCTGACTGCTGTGTAATGCTCTAACTTTATTGTGGCACTCCATAAACCATTATGTCATGTTGATTTTTTGGAGATCAGTATATTGGATCACTTCAATAGTCTTTACAATAGCAAGGAAGAACTCAAATCATATTCAATTTTTTCACTATAATACCTTCACATTCAATTTTGTGACCTTCCATATCAAACATTCACATGAATTACAAATCGATTTAGGTGCTGAGGCTGATTACCTGAAAGCAACGGTGGTAGGGGACAGGGTAGTGGGACAGTTGGTAATGCGATAAGTACACATAATGTAGGATCCTGCACCCAGTTGAGAACTCTTCCATCTGAGTCACTGAGAAAAACTTAATTAATTCATCACAGACTCCCCCCAGCACTTGACAGCATCTCTTACAGAAGAAGCTACAAGTTGGATCTTTGGTTGCATTTGATAAATTAGATTGCTTGTGGTTTTAGCTCTTTTTTAAAAAAAATCTAGCTATCAAGTTAAAAAAAAATGAAGAGGGATTGCTTTTAGAAATCTCAGCTGGTGTACAATGTTACCTTGCCAGCATGGTTTTACTGATTTGCCTTTGGGCCAGGAATTTGAGGCAGAGGTAGAACATACAGTCAGTGCAGAGAAATACAGTTCCTGCTTAGAAGGTAGGACACAGGAGACCTCATTAATGTTCTGGACCAGAGCCTCCACACTCAGAGGTAATTAGGATCTAGCAGGTGATGTCAGCAACATTGCTGTGCATTGTTTCAATAAGCAGGTCACAGTTGAGGGTTTCTTCAACTAAGAATAACAAATGGCAGCAAAAGAAGAACAGCGAGTTCAGGGCTTGCCAGGACAACAAGCTTTCCCCAGCTGCAGGGCATAATTGACTGCACTCACAGAACCTTACATAGTCCACAGCATCAACAAGAAAGGCTTTCACTCATTAAGAGCTCAATTGGTGACTCAACAGGCAATGTGTCATGAATATCTGTGTTGATTCCTGGCAGTTCTCCCAGTTCCTTGTTGCTGTGTGAATCCCAAATACTCAGCACTTTTCCTGGGCTGGTAACCAAAAATCAACAAAGAACATCTAACTCTATATTGACATTATTTCATTTTATTTTACTGCTTTTACTTATTTGCTAGTTTTATTGCACTTTGAATTAACTTTATATTACTAAACTATTCAAATGAATCTGAGTTATTTTTTAAATGCCCCTGGTGAATAGAGACATTTAAAAACTGCTGAAAAGCTTTGTGGACAGCCAGTGAGCTCTAGGAGCTGCTTCAAGGATGGGACCTCATGGCAGGGATGCCTTTTGCAGTTTGTCTCACATTGAACGCCAGGTTTGGGAGGCGGAAGTTTAGACGAAAGGAGTAGGGGTTGCCACATGCCCAGCACACATTGCACCTGGAATAGTAAAATAGTTAGGGATTACAGATGATGAATCTGGAAGCATGGACAATCCAGCTAATAAAAGTTTCTGGAGTTTTGATAGGGTAGAAAGTGGTTGGAAGATATTTTAGCTATCAAGTTCAAAAATTGAAAGGGGTGGGCAGTTGCTTTCAGAGATGCAGAAAAATCTCAGCTGGTGTACAATGTTATCTTACCGGCATGGTTTTACTGATTTGCCTTTGATTTGACTCCTCTTTCTTTCTGGACCTGATGAAGGGTCTCAGCCCGAAACATTGACTGTTTACTCTTTTCCAGGCCTGGCCTGCTGAGTTCCTCCAGCATTTTGTATGTGTTGCATTGGAGAACATTTTCCCAGTACAGCAAAGAGCAGCAGCAGCCTCAGATAGGAGGGGAGGGGGGAACTGAGGAGCAAAATCATCATCACACACCAGAAATATGCTTCCTGGGAATTCTCTGTCCCAGATGCTGCAGAAAATTTGTTGTTCAGGTTAGTCTAGATATATATCAATAGTTAATTGGATACTAACAGAAGCAAGGTATTTTGTCATTGGTAGAATTCTTGAATGGTAGAGCAGGATAGAAGACGTGAATGACACATTCCTGTTTTTATTACTTATGTCCTTGCGTTTGCCCCATATTCCACAGGTTTGCCTGGCAAACAAGGCAACCCCTAAAGTTACCTGGGAAGGATGAAGACACACCAAAGCAGAAAGAAGTGCAAGACACTGAGATAAAGCATGGACTATTGAGACTACCAACTCCCATTGCTTTTCTGTAACAAACAACAAATATTTTGGTTGAATTCTTCTTGTCCCTCTTTTCCCAATTTCCCCAATTTCCCTTATATTTTCCTGACATGGAATTTCAGGATGTATATTGTATACATTTCTCCGACATTAAATGCACCTATCGAAACCTATTGAACCTGATTTTTATATCACCATGGTTAAAGCCATCACTTCATTAGGTACATCTAAAGAACAAGAAGCCTAATTCCAAACTAAGATGTAAAAAGACTGATGAAAACTTTTAGTTTGTGAAAATTCGGTGATGATTAGAAATGACCTTGCCTTTTCAAGACTTGCAAAATGAAAACCTGTTGCTAGTGGTTGGTGAGGTCAAATAACGCTGACTTTGAAGAATTTATTTGTAACTGTAAGCAGCCAGGTTCACTTATCCCCACCAACTTCCGAGCACACGAGTACCCTGAGTGGCTGTAGGAGATGGAAACATGCTGCCATCTTTGGATAGCACATTACGTGCCTTTCCATAATAAATTGCCACCTCAACGAATCTGCCCCTCAGCACTCCCGTTGTCCCAATTAACATCAGAATGAAGCAGGGTGGTTAAAACAAAATGAAGACTTCTACTCACACTTTCTTCCAGAACTTACAGCCTGACAAACTGGAATACAAAACCACAACAGGAATATCAGACTTGTCATCAAAGCATGCCAGGCATTGGTATTATCATGGTTGACCACAATTATTCGACGCATAACCAAGTGATCCACTCTCAATTATTGTCTAACATTGAATCAGTCAGTTTCTTGTATTATTTCAGCGAGGTCTTGATCCAAATGTTCTTCAG
This sequence comes from Mobula birostris, assembly GCF_030028105.1. NCBI lineage: Eukaryota > Metazoa > Chordata > Chondrichthyes > Myliobatiformes > Myliobatidae > Mobula > Mobula birostris. Next base: position 187,223,295 of record NC_092370.1, on the reverse strand, counting down.
TTTAATCTGCCTTGCCACATCTGCCATTGTTACAGGATGATTTGGCTTGACCCCCAGTGGCATTGAGCAGCTACATCCTCCTGGTAATGTACCCGTCAAGCACTTCCAGACTGAATAAAATTCTCATAGTCCTTCTAGGACTTGTTGGCTGCTGCCTTGCAACAGTGAGCTAACTATGGTAGCTGGCCTCCCTTTAAGGAGTCTTGACTGCGTTATCATGATTTCCTGCCTTGCAAGTTAGTCCATAAACAGCAGGAGTGATGGTTGGCAGCTTGCCAATCACTGTCAAATGAACCATGGGCCCACTTTGTCTCACACTGATTGCACTGGGTTTGCATATTAATTATATGCTCATTGGCAATTAATTTCGTCAAATATTTGATGTCTCTTCAATTGTTAGTAAAATGTATTTGGAATTATTTGATCTTGCTGTTCCCTGTCTTACCACAAGTACAAACTGAAACATTTTCAAATCTTTTCCTATCATTCTCCTTAAGGTCATAGCCCGGGGGGTGGGGGGCGCAGTGAGGAAGGGGGAAGGGAGGTACTGGAGATAAACTCGCACTTATATTAAATACTCCCAATGGCGTGCATCTCAAATAGCCTCTGACAACCAAGTCCAACTTCTGGCGTTCACATATGGCTGAGTTATTAAGCCTGGCAGACCATTTCCACTGACAGGAGAAGGGGCAAAGGTTGGTTACTGGCACCTTAATAGCAGTTGCTTCGTGTAAATGGGGAAAGTCTGTTATGGTTGGCAGCTCATCATAATTTCAAACACAAACATGAGAAAATCTGCAGATGCTGGAAATTCAAGTGACACTCACACAAAATGATGGAGGAACTCAGCAGGCCAGGCAGCATCTAGGGAAAAGAGTACAGTCGACATTTCGGGCCAAGACCCTTCATCAGGACTCTTGAGAAAAAAAGAATAATTTTTTAAACCTCCATTGCCTTGTAGCTCTAGTCATTCATGAGGAAGGCTCTGATAGTAAACCCCGAGGAAAAGTCCGGAGCTGGAGTCACTAAGGCAGTCCAACGTTGAATTCAACACTGACTAGCAACTCCTGCGATGCTGCTGGTGCCAAACTGTATTGGTCTCTGCCATTGCTTTGGACTCACAGCTGCATGGAGAGGGGGAGCCTGCTGCACAGGCAACAGCTTGCTCTCCATATCGTACTGCTCTGGCTTGTGTGTCGACTTTGACAGCAAGGATGCACAAACAATGGTTGACCTCGACCAACCGAGGGCCATCCAAGAGAATTTCACTCTAAAATAGTTGCAATGAGCAATACCATGTGGGTGTGGGAAATTCTGATTCTGTCCAATTGAAACTTCACAGGGGAAGACAATGGATGAATATTCCTGCCATTAGAACAGTTGTCTTCCTGCCACTTAATGCACAGTTTAGAAAAGATCTGTTTTATTGCTTAACTTTCTAGTCAGTTGTATGTCCATGGAGTGATCCTTCAACACTATAACAAAAGAGGTATATTTGGGTCTGTTGTATTCAAGAGACTTTTGGAACAGACACTAGCATTAAATATTCAGAGAGGTTCCACTAGTTGCGATGTGCTACCATTAGAAATAAGCGATTTTGTAACTTTACCTGACTATATTCAAAATGTTAAAGTTAAATTAACTGCATTTCATCATTTATTGTTTTGTGGTGAAAAGTATAAAACGTGTCAGGAGAGTAAATTTTAGAAACATAGAAAAACCTACAGGTCATTTGGCCCACAATGCTGTGCCGAACACATACAGTACTTACTTTAGAAATTACCTAGGGTTACCTTTAGTCCTCTATTTTTCTAAGCTCCATGTACCTATCCAGGAGTCTCTTAAGAGACCCTATCGTATCCACCTCCATCACCGTTGCCGGCAGTCCATTCCATACACTCACCACTCTCTGTGCAAAAAAATTACCCCTGACATCTCCTCTGTACTTACTTCCAAGCACCTTAAAACTTAGCCATTTCAGAGCTGGGAAAAAGCCTCTGACTATCCACACGATCAATGCCTCTCATCATCTTATACATTTTCTTCCTGGAGGTTTGCTGTGTGAATAAAGACTTTTATGTTTCCCATATCAGTTTCCGTGTGGCTCAGTGTTAGTCCGTCACATCAGTTGCAATGAACAAATAGTATAAAACACCATTTTCCAGCTATCAACATGTACATTTGCCATGAGGCCCCAAACTTATGAGCAATAAAACTCATTCTGCTCAAGCACTCAAACATCAGCTATTACAATATTCCTCGAGCACCTCCACTCCATCCGCAAAAGCAGACTTTTCCGGTGGCCAACCAATTTAATTCCTATCCCCATTCCGACATGTCCAAATTTTGTAGTTTTTCTTTTCTTTGCTACTTTGAAATTCCCCAGAAGGGAAGTGTACTGTTCCCAGAGGCAATGCAATACCAGGTCGATGCGTGGAGTGGAAGGAGCAAGCCCCTATTCCATCTCCCTGTTCCAAAAATCAATTTAACATATGGTCCCCAGATAAGGGACGTATCAGAAATTAAACTGATAAGAACAGATGATCTTAGCCAAAAGGCCGAGAAGCAATTGACATTTCCAAATTTCAAAGCAAATTTATTACCAAAGTACATATATGTCAACATATACAACCCTGAGATTCATTTTCTTGTGGAAATACTCAATAAATCCAATAACCACAATAGAATCAATAAAAGACCACACTAACAGGGTGTACAACCAGTGTACAAAAAGACAACAAACTATGCAAATACAAGAATAAATAATGATAATAATAAATATAAATTAATTAGCAATACACATCGAGAACATAAGATGAATAAAACATAGAACATAGAAATTTACAGCACATTACAGCCCGTTCGGCCCACAATGTTGTGCCAACCATGTAACCTACTCTAGAAACTGCCTAGAATTTCCCTATCGCATAGCTCTCTATTTTTCTAAGCTCCGTGTATCTATCTAAGAGGCTCTTAAAAGACCCTACTGTATCTGCTTCCACCAACACTGTCAGCATTGCATTCCATGAACCCACCACTCTCTGTGTAAAAAACTTACCCCTGACATCCCCTCGGTACCTGTTTCCAAGCATCTTAAAACTATGACCCCTTGAGGTAGCCATTTCGGCCCTCGGAAAAAGCCTCTGGCTATCCACATGATCAATGCCCCTCATCATCTTATATACCTCTATCAGGTCACCTCTCATCCTTCATCGCTCCAAGGAGAAAAGGCCAAGTTCACTCAACCTATTCTCATAAGGTACACCCTCCAATCCAGGCAACATCCTTGTAAATCTCCTCTGCACTCTCTCTATCCTATGCACGTCCTTTCTGTAGTGAGGTGACCAGAACTGAACACAGTACTCGAAGAGCCCTTAAAAGTGAGTGCATAGGTTGTGGGAACATTTCAGTGATGGGGCAAATGAAATTGAATAAAGTTACCCACTTTGGTTCAAGAGTCTGATGGTTGAGGGGTAATAACTGTTTCAGAACTTGGTGGTGTGAGTTCTGAGGCTCCTGTACCTTCTTTCTGAAGGCAGCAGTGAGAAGAGAGCTTGTCCAGGGTGGTGGGGTCCCTGATGATGGATGCTGCTTTTCCTGCAACAACACTTCATGTAGGTGTACTCAATGGTGGGAAGGGCTTTACCTATGATGGACTGGGCCATATCCACTACTTTTTGTAGGATTTTCTGTTCAAGGGAATTAGTGTTTCTATACCAGGCTGTGATGCAGCCTGTCAATATACTCTTGACCACACATCTATAGTAGTTCATCAAAGTTTTGGATGTCATGCCGAATCTCCACAATCTCCTATGGAAGTAGAGGTACTGCTGTGCTTTCTTCATCATTGCACTTGTTCTGGGCCCAGGTCAGGCCCTCTGAGGAATTTAAAGTTGCTGACCTTCTCCATCTCTGACACCCTGATAAGAACTACCTCATAGACCTCTGGTTTCCTCCTCCTGAGGTCAATAATCAGCTCCTTGGTCTTACTGACATTGAGGGAGAGATTGTTGTTGTGACACCACTCAGCCAGATTTTCAATCTCCCTCCTACATGCTGATTCATCACCACATTTGATTCAGCCTACGACAGTGGTGTTGTCGGCAAAGTTGAATATAGCATTGGAGCTGTGTTCAGCCACACAGTCATGAGAGTAAAGTGAGTAGAGCAGGGGCTAAGCACACAGCTTTGTGGTTCACCTGTGCTGATGGAGATTGTGGAGGAGATGTGGATGCCAATCCAAACTGACTAAGGTCTGCAAGTGAGGAAATCGAGGATCCAATTGCACAGGGAGGTATTGGTGCCAAGTCTTTGAAGCTTATTGATTAGTTTTGGGGGGATGATAGTATTGAATGCTGAGCTGTAGTCGATAAAGAGCATCCTGATGTATTCATTTTTGCTGTCCAGGTGTTCCAGGGTTGAGTGAAGAGCCATCTGCTGTGGACCTGTTGTGCCTGTAGGCAAATTGGAGCGAATCCAAGTCACTTCTCTGGCAGGAGTTAATGTGTTTCATCACCAACCTCTCAAAACACTTTTTCACTGTGGATGCAATTGCTACTGGACAATAGTCATTGAGGCAGGTTACTGCATTTTTCTTGGGTACTGCTTGAAGCAGGCTTCAATTATACTATCCATGTCCTCCTCTTTTGCCATGATGTGATCACCCCAAGGGTGGAGGAACAACACCTCATATTCTGTCTAGGTAGCTTCCAACCTCATGGCATGAACATCCATTTCTCCTTCTGATAATTTTTCTCCTTCACTCTTCCATTCCCCAATCTGGCCCCCTTCCTCTCCTCTTCATCTGCCGATCAACTACCCTGGCGTCCCCCTACCTTCCTTTCCCTCTGGTGCACTCTCCTTTCCAATCAGATTCCTTCTTCTCCAGACCTTTACCTTTCTCACCCACCTGGCTTCACCTATCATCTAACAGCTGGTCCCCCTTCCCTTTCCCTTCACCTTTTTGATTCTGGCATTTTCTCCCTTCCTTTCCTGTGTTGATGAAGGGTCTCAGCCGAAACACTGGCTGCTTATTCACCTGCATAGATGCTATCTGACTTACCGAGCACCTCCAGTATTTTGCGTATGTTGCTTTGGATTTCCAGCATCTACAGAATCTCTTGTGTTTATTGGATCCCTCTACCAATGGCACATCTTATACCTTCCATAACCTAGATCTCATCGTTGGTGCCCGTGTCTTTTCAGAGTGATGGAATCAAATTGAATAATCATCATTGCTCAGTGATCTACAGGGGCTTCAAGTTAAGCTGAGTTCCAATTCTGAAATTCCCAGTCTTGCTTACATATCCCTTGATAGTCTCACCTCTTCATAAGCTTGTCTACACGCACAATCAACTTGATTCATGCAGTTCCTGAAATCTAGCCTCTTACTCCACAACAATTTTCTTTTATCTATCATTGGCACCTTTGCCTTTACCTGAACAAGCTTGATATCTTACAGAATGGAGATGATGGAATTTGGAGCAACAAGCAATATTTCTGGAGGAATTGAAGGGGTCAAGCAGCATCTATGGGGAGAAGATAATCATTTCTATTTCAAGTTGAAATCACACAAGCATCCTAATGCAGGTTTCAACTTGACACATCGACAATTCCTTACCCACCATCTCCAAATGCTGTTCAACCCATTTACAGTCTGCAGTAGATTGCTTGTGACACTAAATCTCTTCTCCTTTAACATCTTCCTTAAAGTTATTTGCCTTAGTATTTCCCAGTGCCAGCTTTGCTTTATTAGCTGACCTACATTTATTTATTTATGTATTTTGCGATACAGCGCAGAGTTGGCTTTTCCGGCTCTCTGAGTCATGCCGCACCAGCAACCCCTGACAAACCCAGTTAACCCTAACCTAATCATTGGGCAATTTACAATGACCAATTAACCTTCCCAGTACCTCTTTGGACTGAGAGACGAAACCAGAGAACCTGGAGAAAACTCACGCATTCCATGGGGAAGGCGTACAGAGACCCCTTAGAGAACAGCGCCAGAATTAACTCGGAACTCCGGAACGCCCCAAGCTGTAAGTGTTGTGTTAACCACTACGCTATAAAGTGCCATGGGATATTTTGCTATGTTAATGACCCTTTTATAAATGCAGGTAAATATAATTAAATCAGATTGTGTTTGAATCAGAGCAAAATTCAATCAAATATTCACCAAATGCCCAAGGCTATAACAGCTATGATTTAAAGCACTGGAAGGCATTTTGTGTTGTTGTTGAAAACTGCAGGTTGGAAGTTTGAAATAAAGTGGATTCCAGTTGATTGGGACACATCGGGACCAATAGATTTTGGCCCAATTAAGCAGCTGCCTCAATTAGCCGATGTTGGGTAGAAATAGTTACAAAAGGTATAAAAAAAAGACAAACTGAGTAACAAATTATGTATTTAAATGAAATATAGAATAAATTAGAACCCACCAAAACTACTATAGTACCATGAAACTGTGTAATAAATCCTAATAGTTATCAATGGAGGTATTCATTCAAAGAAAAGATGGAGCTGGCGACCAATGCGACATTTTGCAAACAGCTCACAAAATTACCAGATACTCTGCGAGATGTACGTCTTCTCATAGACTGCAATTGCTGTAGTCTGCAGCCTGTAATTTCCCTTTTGAGGAAATTACTTTTTTTTTTACTTTTGAACCATCTAAGCGATCTGGAGCTTTTGCATTCTCCTGGGGGATTCAGTGAACTAGACTCTCGAAAGTGCAGATACGGCTGGGGTGGCAATTGCTGGAGGTGGACACTGAGTTAAGGTCTGATATCGAAAGATGAGCCCGTGGTTGGCTCCATTACACCAGGGTGATTAAAGCATCGAGCAAGATTAAAACTGTCGAGGACGAGAGTGGAAAACAATCAGGTGTTCAGAACCAACTGCCTGTGTTTTACCGGTCTCCCCCTTTTCTTGCTACTACTGTCAGGTGGAAGGTGCAGGACTCTTGGGTCCCACACCGCCAGGTTTAGAGCAGTTGCTGCCCTGAAGTCATTTGGCTCCTGGACTGGCTTCACTCACCTCGGCGCTGACTGGCTCCATGGCCACGGACTCACTTTCTGGGACTCTGCAGTTTAACTTGCATGTGTTTTTGTCACATAATCTGTCATTTCATGTGGACAGCTTTATGGTATTCGGTAAAGAAAGACAAAGCAAATTTAAAACAGAAAAGTTGGTACAGTTTTCTTTTGTGTGTTAAACTACAGTGGATTCTGGTTAATTGGGTTGTCAGTTAATTGGGCAACTACTTATTTGGGACAACCCTTGAAGAACAAAAGCAAACTGAGAAAAAAGCAAGGATTCCCTTTTTTTTTTCGGGACTCTATACCTCTTAAATGGGGCAGGTGACTGTAGCCAAACATTTTTCAACATCATGTGATCATTAGACATAGCACAGAAATTCTGTCATGGGTACCATGGTAGCATTATGGTTAGTGCAACATTATTATAGCTAGGGGTGTTGTAGTTTGGAGTTAAATCCCCATGCCCTCTGTAAGGAGTCTCTGCACATCCACCTTGTGAAATGCATGGGTACTCCAGTTTCCTCTCATAGTCGAAAGACGTACCAGATAGGTTAATTCGTCATTGTAAATTGTCCTGTGATTAGGTTGGGGATAAACGGGTTGCTCGGGGTTGCTTGGCCACCTGGCTTGAAGGATTGAAGCTCTAAATAAATAAAATTAAAAAAAAACAAAATAGGTTTTAGTACCAGGTTACTAACGCAAGTCAAATATTCATCCCTATAGTACTGGTTTGCCCTCAGGTAGTGCTTAACACCTTGAAGTAAGGAAGAAAAATCAGCTACTGCTGCAGGCCTGCAAAGACCAGATTTTAATAGGAATGTAATTCCTGATACACTTGGAAATTGATTCTCCAATTTCACGTAGGAAAACTGGAAGAAAAACTGCATATAGTAATGCAGTCTCTGAATTACGATATCATTATGATCTCAAACAGTTATCAATGGTGCAACACACACAAAATGCTGGAGGAACTCAGCAGCCCGGGCAGCATCTATGGAAAAGAGTAAACAGTTGACATTTTGGGTTGAGACCTTTCATCAGGACTGGCCAAAATGATGATGCTTGGCCCAATTTTAATTCCATTATTTAAAGATGCACCACAAGCATACAAAATTGGGCCTGCGATAGTGAGCTAAATCACAACTGCAATAGAGATGAGGGAGTAAAGGCTGAGCTTTGGTTCAGAAATGCTATTCTGGATCTGATTTTACACGGATCAGATTATGAAGACCTGAGAGACAGTCCGTCCTTACTTTACAGATATGAAAAGGAAGCTTTCTATTGAAATAAAGGAGGCACAGTTGGAGACTGCCATTGAGGTCAGTACTAACAGTTTAATGACCTAACCAGAGTAAAGTTGAGCGTATTTGCAATCACTTAATTCACCTAGTATGTAGGTACCTCTCCAATCCTTTCACTGTTAATTCTACTTTGGTATATCATATTCACACCAATTTACTTTGCAGGTGCACTCATTCCTTTTAATCAGTGGACCCCCTCTCACCCCACCTGTACCCTCTACTTTATAAAGTCATGTTTCCTTCCTGATCACCCCCAAGAAATGCTTTTCTATTTATTTCTTCAACACTTTGTGCCGTTTTCACTCTTATGCTCCTTTTTCTCCATTCTTGCAAGAAAGGAAGACAGAGAGAGGGACTGCCTGCAGCCAGCTCTCAATTGGCATCTGCAAAGCTACTGCTACATATCCTCTGGAGATGGAGCTACTTAATAACCTTTTGACAGAGTTAACTATCAAACAACTACATGAGTTTGTTGTCTTCTGTGTGAATCATTTATTTTCATCAGTTCATGGGCAGCAGTTGTTTCTGGGAAGCCAGCATTTATTGTGCGTCCCTCATTACATATTTTTTAAAAAAGGCATCGGCGAGGCACCTTCACAAATTGCTGCAGTTTGTTTGATTGAGTGATTAATGATTACTTTTAGTATTTTTGCTCTGAAATCCTAATTCGTGTTTTTAATCTTCCACAAGGAGTTGAAACATCCCAAAGGCAGTGGTCCATTGAGATGATGATGACTCCTCAGAGAAGGTCACGCATTCCAGGGCTGTACTCTGCATGTTGATCATGCACCAGCTTTGATACACCCTAGTGGTTCAGAAGATATTAAACTACCACTTATGAAGGGAGGAAAAGATAAAGCAAGTAATTACAGGACAGTGCAAGTTAGTTTAATGTTATGATGAGCAAATTATTGCAATCAATTCTTTGGGACAGTTAGAAAAGCATACATTAATCAGGAACTGTCAGCATGAATTTATTAAGGAATGCTCTTGTCTCATGAATTTAACAGTGATCTTTGAGGACATAACGAGGAGGGTCGATAAGGGTGATGATTTGATATTCCCTACATGGATTTTAGCAAAACGTTTGATGAAGTTCCCTATGGTGGGTAGATCAATGAAATAAAAGTCCATGTGGTCAAGAATAAGAGTGGCAAATTAGATCTAAAATTTGCTCAGAGACAGGAAGCAAAGTGTAAAAGTTGACGGTTTTTTTTGGCATTTGGAAGGTTTTTTTGGGGGATAGCCCCACAGGGCTCTGGTACTCAGACCTCTGTTTGTAGAATATGTTGATGATTGTGACATGGTAAAGAAGGTTGTAGATGATAGCAGTGAATGCAAGTGTATGTCATTTATGCCTGGTGCGTGCACACATACACACGTAATTAGAGTTGAGTAAACAAGTTGCATATATTCTTGCAGTCCTCTGTATCTCTTTATGACTATATTTGCCTGCATTAACCACAATTAGAATAAATGTATATGCATGCACACATCGATTCCAATGATACAAAACTTGCTCTGTGGTTGATAGTGTGGAAAGGAGCTATAGACTACAGGTAGATTGGTTAGTCATGCATTACAGTGGCAAATAGAACTCAATCAGAGAAGTAGACCTGACCTGCAACAGGCAAGTGAAAAGAACAACTAGGAAGCATTAAGCACAAGTAGCGTGATACGTTAGGAATTTTTGATCATAACTTGGCCTTGAAAATACTTCAAAAATAAAATCCGCCTAGTACTTGCAATCTCTCACCAGCAGTTTTCACAAAACAAGTAGAAAATACATACTATCTCTTCATCATCCAATTAGGATATGGTTGCCCTGACTGAAACCTCAACTTTACATTCCTGTCAACTTGCAATAACCTATCACCCTACTGTTCAGCAAGAATCTATCTACCCTCACTTTTAAAATATTCAAGGGTTCTGCTTCCACAGCTCTTTCAGAAAAAGAGTTCCTGAAAGGACTCAAAGAGAAAAAATTCCATAGTTCTGCCACAAATGGAAACAAATTCACATCCACTAAGTCCTCCTAGGATCTTCAATCAAGTCTGTTCTTACGTTTCTAAATGCTGGAATAGATAGATGCCTGCCCAGTCTAACCTTTCTTCATAAACACGCTCATTCCAGGCATTAGCTTGGTAAATAGCTCCAATATCATGTTTCCTTCATAGTCACCCTAAAATAACCTTCTCTTCTTTTCTGCAACATTTCATATCATTCTTACTTCCAGGTCCTTAAATAAGTTTACCTCCTTCCTGATGGCAGTAATGAGAACAAGGCATGATCTGGGTGATGGGGGTCCTTAATGATGGATGCCACCTTTTGAGGCATCACTCCTTGAAGATGTTCTGGATAATGGGGAGGCTAGTGCCCAGGTTGGAGCTGACCGAGTTTACAACTCTGCAGCTTATTTTGACCATGTGCCGCAGACCCCTCCCCACCAGATGGTGATGCAGCCAGTTAAAATGCTCTTCATGGTATATCTGTAGAAATCTGCGGTGTCTTTGGTGACATACCAAATCTTCTCAAACTCCTAAATATAATATTGCTGTTGTCGTGCCTTCTTTGGAGCTGCGTTGAAATGTTGGGTCCAGGATAGATTCTCAGAGATATCGACACCCAAGAATTTGAGATTGCTCACTCTTTCCACTTCTGATCCCTCTATGAGGACTGGTCTGTGTTTCCTCATCTTACCTTTTCTGAAGTCCACAATCTGTTCTTTGGTCCTACTGACGTTGAGTGTAAGGTTGTTGCTGTGACACCTCTCAACCAGCTGGTGAATATCACTCCTGTACACCTTGTAATGTAATGTAATGGATGCACTTCCACCCCCGAATCATATAAGGAGGCTTTGTACTTTGTTTCTTCTTCATACTTAAGATCTAAACTCCACCGTTGCTCTAAGATCTATCACCAAACTATGATTCCAGCTAACTGAATTCTGGAACAAACAGGTCCATCCAGGTATCTGAAGTATATTTTCAGCTTCCTGCTGATTTGTTCCATGCCTCATATGGTTGAAATATGATTTTTAATGAATCATGAATGATCTTATGGGTGGGGTTCTTTGCATTCATTTTTAGCCTGGTTTAAATAGTTTATCATATCTTGTGGTTGACTCTTACCTTTTATTTCTGAGCTGCCAACTTCGAGGTGTGGAAAGACAAGGAAGGATAGGTTGGCACAAGACAGAAGCATCTGCTGACCGAGAAGCTTGGACTTGGCTGCACAGATATTGTTTTGTGGTTTTGCAGGCTCTCACAGTTTACAAATATAGTGGCACATTAATCACCACATGTGTAATCAATGAGCCCCTGCAATTTTGAAGCCAGGCAGAGTCACAAAACACAAGCTAGTCATTCTGACTAGTTCATTGCAGGCAAAATGTGCATGATTGCCTGACTTGATAAACATGTCATCTATGGCCGTAGATCCGACAAATGCCCGCAGAGATGAAGCATCCTTGCTTTGTAATTGAAAAGAACAACAATAGGTGAAGCACGGCACTCAGGTCAACTTGGCAGTGGATCTTATTGTAGTAGGGTACACATACCACTTGCAATAAGAAAGCAAGATGCTAATACTGTGACACGTTGAACAAACTTATCTGTGTGCTTCTGCTGTTCCTCAGTCACTTGATCCTTGCTGCTTTAATTGCTGGTGGAGTGACTGGTCAGTGTGGTCCTTTCCTGAGTTTCAAATTCGCTCAATACAATTAACATCATTTCTCATCTGACTAATCTCTAAACCTCTCCGAGCCAGTACTGTGAAGAAGCCTTTCAGAGAAGCAAAAAGAAAGCAGTGTGTCAACACTTACCGCCACATTAGCTCTTGGGCCTCCTCAATTGCTTTGTTATGTTCTCACCTCGCTTTGCTGGTGTGTTTCAAAAAAGCCCGGGAAGCCCATAGACCCACAGATAAATTGCAGAAGCAATGTTAATGTCACAATAATTGAGCGATTAACATATTGAAATTGACAACCAGTTTCTCCTGAGGGGAATGTTCATATGCAGCCTAATGAGCTGCAGTTAAATGTAGAAGCTGGCAGTTTGGAGTGAGCTTCTGGATGCACTATTACTTTATTTGGTTTGAACCCTCAGCCTCTCCTGCGTATTAAAATTCAGCTCCATATCTGTGATCCGATCTTTTGTGTACCTGCACGAAAAAGTAGCTTTCATCTTCTGTGCTGTTACTACAGGCAGCCCACAGGCCTTGTTCAGAATGTTCAATCTGAGCAGCTAAGCACAAATCTTAAATCCCAGGTCTTTACAGCACTCTTGAGAATTAACATCTAACTCAGAAAGCAATCAGGGAGAGATTAAAGCCATTTTTGCAAATTTACTTTCCACAAATTAATAAAACTGACAAAATAATCCGGAATGCTTACTGTTATTTAAGTACACAATATACAGTATTTGTTTCTTATCCGTATTACAAGTCTTGGTTTCACTGAGCTTCATAGGGTAAAAAATATGTGACTTGGTGATGTAGCCATTTAATTTGTTAGACAGCAATGGTACATTCATGTTTCAAGAACTTATAAAGAAAATTACCCAATCTACTTTCAGCACAGCTGGAATTTCAAGAACACTACACAGACAAATAGAAATTGACAAAAAATAGCTGCAGAAAGTGATACTATAACAGAGTAACCTAAAGCTCCATAAGAGAAATGTGCTTCAAAACAGAGGGAACAGGATGCGGAAGGTGAATGACATGGTGGGGGGGGGGGGGGAGGGGAAGGACAATGACAGAACCATTGTTAATTATTAGACATAAGATGGAGCTGCAATAAAAGTAAGGATAAGAAAGAAATTAGCAGCTAATCCTTTAAGCAGAACATCTGCTAAATGAAAATGAATTAAGGCTATTTTTGAAACAGGTTTAAGTCTAATCATAACAGAAAAAAATAAACATCTGCACCTATTCCAAATGATTGGAAAAGTGCAACATTTTTAACATTTCCTATTTATAACCAAAGATTTTGCACTTGTTTGTCCAAATTATGAGGAAATATTTGATTAAAAAAATCAAAAAAATTGCTTTTTTTAATTGCTTGGGTAGGCGAACGTTCATGGCCATTTGAAGGGACTAGCAGGGCAATTTTTTCATATAATTAACACCTCATATAACACCTCTGTTTTCACCTTGTGTGAACATATTGAGTGATATATGATTAGGTAGTCTTGTCAGAACTAGGATTTGCTTACCTTTTGTAAAAAGATGTCGAAATAATAGATCATAATGTACTTTCTCTATAGAGCTTTATTCTTTCTATATTTACCAGCAACATTGTTTCATTTAAACAATTCGGCTTTTTTGACACTAATCAACAGAAAAAACTCTTGTGTCAAGTAAAAACAGATCTTTACAAAGTGATCTAAATTAATTACAAATGTAAAACACAAAATAATTGATTGCATAAGTATTCACCCACCTCAAGTCAGTATTTAGTAGATGCATCTTTGGCAGGAATTACAGCCTTGAGTCTGTGTGGGTAGGTCTCTATCTGCTTTGCACATCTGGACACTGCTATTTTTCCACATTCTTCTTTACAAAACTGCTCAAGCTCTGCCAGATTGCATGAAGATCATGAGTGAACAGCTCTTTTCAAGTCCAGCCGCAAATTCTCAATTGGATTGAGGTCTGGACTCTCACTTGGCCACTCCAGGGCTTTAACTTTGTTGTTTCCATCCTGTGTAGCTTTGGCTTTATGACTGGGGTCATTTTCTTGCTGGAAAACAAATCTTCTCCCAAGTCACAGTTCTCTTGCAAACTGTATCAGGTTTTCCTCCAGGATTTCCCTATATTTTGCTGCATTCATTTTACCCTCTACCCTCATCAGCCTTCCCCACAGGATGATGCAGCCACCACCATGCTTCATGGTATGGATGGTGTGTTTTTGATGATGTGCGTTGTTGGGCTTACGCAAAACATAGCGTTTAGTCTGATGGCCAAAAAACTCAACGACAACTCCTTTGCTTGCATCTTTGAAAACAGTTCTATTTCCACCTTTAATATCTCTATTTTTGCCTTTTAGGGTTCTTTTGAAGACCCTGACCTGGAGTTACACACTGACTACGGTTCTTTGTGGGAATGGGATCCGCTATCGGGGTTCCACAATCGACCGCTATTTCAGTTTCAGCCTAAGATTTCGGCACGGATTCAGAAGCCTGGGATCTCGAGGGACTGGAGACCGGTGAATCAAGGGTCAGTGTCACTACAAGAGACCTGTGTGTCGTTGGGGGAGTAAGAATATCTGCTGTGTGCCTGGGAACCCGGGATCCTTGCGCTCTTCAGGCACAGAGCTGGAAAAAAGCAACGTAACGGACTTTTAACATTGTAAACCAGCGAGTTGTTTGTTATCTCTCCCCACTCATTGGAAAATGGATTCATCTCTTTCTCAGCTTGAGTGCTGGTAGTGGGTGCACTTTATTTTTGCCGGTGGGGGGAAGGGGGATTGTTGCTCACTACTGCTTACGCAGGGGAGGGAAGCGAGCTGGGGGGAGGACTTTGGGGTTCTAATATTTAACTGTCATTCCTGAGGAACTCCTCTGTTTTTGTGGATGGTTGCGAAGAAAAAGTATTTCAGGATGTAAATTGTATACATTTCTCTGACATTAAATTGTATCTTTGAACCATACAACTTAACTTTCTTCCAGTCAACTTCAGAGTCTCCCACATGCCTTCTGGCAAACTTTAGCCGAGATTTTGTGTAAGCTCTTTTTCTCAACAGTGGCTTTCTCTTTGCCACACTCCCATAAAGCTGCAACTGGTGAAGCACCCGGGCAACAGTTGTATGCACAGTCTCTCCCATCTCAGCTACTGAAGCTTGTAACTCCTCCAGAGTTGTCATGGGTCTCTTGGTGGCCCCCCTCACTAGCCCCCTTCTTGCAGTCACTCAGTTTTTGAGGATGGCCTGCTCTAGGCAGATTTACAGCTGTACCATATTCTTTCCATTTCTTGATGATTGACTTAACCGTATTCCATGGGATAGTCAGTGACTTGGAAATATCTATCTCTTGACCTGTGCTTTTCAACAACCTTTTCATGGAGTTGCTTGGTGTGTTCCTTTGTCTTCATAATGTAGTTTCTGCCAGGATACTGACTCACCAGTAATTAGACCTTCCAGATACAGGTGTAGTTTTAGTACAATCAATTGAAAGACCTTGATTGTATTTAACTAATTATATGACTTCCAAAACCAATTGGCTGCACCAGTGTCATATTAAAGGGGGTGAATACTTATGCAATCAATTATTTTGTTTTTTTATATTTGTAATTAATTTAGATCACATATAGAGATCTGTTTTCACTTTGACACAAAATAGTCTTTTTCTGTTGATCAGTGTTAAAAAAGCCACATTAAATCCACTGTGATTTAATGTTGTAAAACAATAAAACATGAAAACTTCCAAGGGGGAGTGAATACTTTTTTAAAGGCACTGTAATGCAGGTGACTTCTTGCCACGCATTTTGAAGCTCAGGTTCATAAGCATAGCCACAAATGGGATTTGCTAGTGATGTTAGAAACAATTGATCACAGATTCAACTTTACCTGCTTACAATTTCCCAATAAGAGAAAGCCCATATTGATAAAGATGTTGTAATATTAGACCATGCCTGATTCTGTGCCATCATTTAGAGCAATGGATGATGATTCACTCCAATTTGCCTACCAGAGCAATAGGTCCACAGCTGGTCCCATCTCACTGGCTCTTCACTCAACCCTGGAACATCTGGACAGCAAAGATGCATACATCAGGATGCTCTTTATCGACCACAGTTTAACATTCAATACCATCTTCCCCTCAAAAGTAATCAATAAGCTCCAAGACTTTGGCCTCAATACCTCCTGTGCAATCAGATCCTATATTACTTCACTTGCAGACTTCCGTCAAATGGGATTGGCAACATCTCTTCCATGATCTCCATCACATAAGCCTGTGGGCTCAGCCCCCTGCTCTACTCTCTTTACACTGAGCACAGCTCCAATGCCATATTCAAATTTGCTGATGACACCATTGTTGCAGGCAGAAACAAAGGTGCTGATGAATCAACATATAGGAAGGAGACTGAAAATCTGGCTGAGTTGTGCCATAACAACAACCTCTTACTCAATGTCAGCAAGACCGAGGAGCTAATTATTGACTTCAGAAGGAAACCAGAGATCCATAAACCAGTCTTCATCAGAGGATCGGTGTTATTACTTTGGAGGACCTATCCTGGGTCCAGCATGTAATTGCAATTACTAAGAAAGCACGGTAGTTCCTCTGCTTTGAGAGTTTGTGAAGATTTGGCATGACACCTAAAGCTTTAACAAATCTTTTAAAGATGTGTGGTGGAGAGTATATTGACTGGCTGCATCACAGCCTGATATGGAAACACCAATTCCTTTGAATGCAAATTGCTACAAAAAGTAGCGGATACAGCCCAGTCCATCATGGGTAAAGTTCTCCCCACAACTGGGCACATCTACATGAAACGCTGTTGTAGGAAAGCAGCATCCATCATCAGGGACTGCAGCACCCAGGACATGCTCTCTTCTCTCTGATGCCATCATGAAGAATGTACAGGAGCCTCAGGAGTCACACTACCAAGTTCTGAAAGAGTTACTACTCCTCAAACATCAGGCTCTTGAACCAAAGGGGATAACTTCACTCACCTTCACCTGCCCATCACTGAAGTGTTCCCACAGCTAATGGACTCTTCCTCTCATGTTTTTGATATTTATTGTTTATTTATTCATTATGATTTCTTTCTTTTACACAGTTTGTTGCCTTCTGTATTCTGTTTTAATGCCCCAGTTGGATGGTCTTTCAATGATTCGGTTATGGTTATTCTATAGATTTATTGAGCCTGTGAGAAAGTGAATCTCAGGGTTGTATATGGTGATATATATGTTCTTTGATAATAAATTTACCTTGAAATTTGATGACTAGTAAGGTGAATGAGAACCATTCCTGCATGCAAGAATAAGATTACCATAATAAATGCACTTCTGCTTGATGTTAAAATGGACAGTAAGTGATTGTTTGCTCCACCACACTAAGAGCATTGTTTGTTATATAATATAAATGGTATAAGAAAACATACAGCGGTAATCTACAATGTGAAATGTTAGCACTGTTTCTGTTTCCACAAATGCTGCCAGATCAACTGAGTACTTTGGCAAATCTTGTTTTCTTATTATGTATTTTCTTCTATATTTAAGCATATATAGAAATCAATTCTGATTATTTTCTCCCATTTTCTCTTATTAAAACTCACTTTAACTTCTACTGAAGGACAGAAATAAATTGCACTGCAGCCTATGATCAGGTTGTTATGACCTGTGATTCTGTTTAAACTATGGAAGTTAATAAAAATAGATTGGCAGAGTCACAAATATTGATTTGTAGGAACGTTACTATTTCAGAAAATTACTTTTTCAGAATTCAAATACTAGAATTATGTTGCAACATACTTCAATTTTTAGAATAACTCATGCTATATTTGACATGCCTAACCTGAGGTATGGCTGGTTTTCATATCTGAATTTGTTTAATCTTTAATAAAGGATGTATCTCCAGCCTTCACGAAAAGACATTTCATTTATGTTAAAGGTTTCAAAAATAGATACATTGTCACACATAATTTTAAAGGTTTCTTTTTTCCTTATGCCCTTTCTTTTTCAAATCAAACTGCATTAGTATAATCAAACCACACGAGGGGTTTGGGTTGCAGGTGGCTGCTTTACTCTAAAATGTTCAAGCTTGACTGATCCATTTCATCAGCACTGTCAAAGACTTGCACTGATACATGTTGACAACATTTAATCTTAAAAATTGAAAGAAATGAATTAATATGCAAATTTCATCAGCTTTGTAATAAAAATGTCCTTGAAAAAAAAAACAGAGAACATGACCCCTGTGGAATTCTATGAATTATCCCAGCCCAGCTCTCTTACTTAGTCTGAGACAAGATGGTCCACAAGGAAATCATTTTGGTTCATACTTAGAAATAATTATGTTGAAGAACAAAACAGAAGTGAGTTGAATACACAGAAGTGGGTTGAATACATTTACTGAGTAGGGAAAATAAATATCCAGATACTATGATACTCACTCTGACTCAATGGAATTAACTTTATTTCTAAAACCAAGAAATACTAATTTAATTTTCTCAACAAAATCAGATCTTAGGTCTACAATTATGAAGAAATGGGAGAGGATGTCCACAGTGGTATGAAACATACCACTATCCACAAGTAGATCTCTACTTAATTTGTGGGGTAAGGGAGGGGCCTCTTACTTTGCTTGCCAATCCCAGAAGGTCACACTACAGTGGGAACCCAGCTCAGACTGAAGAGCGGTAAGGAAACCAATTTAAAGTATTTTCAAAAATAACTTCATCTTTTTTCTGGACTAGTGTATGACCTTCAAATATTCACTTTCTGCATATTACAACCTACGTTTCATCACCTTTGCAAGTGACTTTGTTGTAGCATTACTGTTCTTTGGCAGATGGCATCCTGAGGTCATAAGGTAGGTTTTAGCAAGCAGATTTTGTCATCAAAAGCCAACTTCTAAATATGCCTGGTCGAGTGAAAAGAATGAGAAGGGTGGAACACCACAAGATGAAGGTACCCAAGTGGTTACCTAGTTTTATGAAAAAAACCTAGAGAAATGTAATTAAATGATTGCATTCTGATGGAATGAAACAGATACCAACTGATAAATTCTCCAGTCTGTTCTAAGAGGTGCTTGTCACCTTCTGTATCCATTGAAATACATGCACAGCAGAGTGACAAGTGCATTCTCATTCTGTATGTGCTAAAGTTGATATTCATATATGGCTTACAAAGGGAGTGACCATTATCTGCCTTAAACATTTGTATGCACTAAATGATAAATTCTGCTAACATGTCTGGCAGAACTTGAGAATGATCCTGAAACACATAATCACTTTGACAACCAAGGACAAAATGTATCCACTAAGTTCAAGGAGCCTGCAGAATACTGGCACTGCCTGAGACTGCCAAGTCAGGTTAATATATCAAGGAAACTGAGCTTCTGCCTGCATACCCTATGTGGAGGGAACATACTCCTGCCTGCTGAACTCCTGTGAGAAGTCTCTGTCACATATACAGTGAAAGGTCAGTCAGCGGAAACCCATTGTAGTTCCTTTGCCAGTTTCTTCTTTGAGTTCCACAGTAATGTTGCATGAGCAATTCCTATATTCAAATTCTGATAGAAATCTATTTCATGTATCAGGCACACACATAGAACTAAATGTACACAATAACTAGGTTAGCACTATTCTTCCCATAACTTCCTACAAAGTTTTTTCGAAGAAAATAACCAATAGAATTCCTGTGAAAAAAAGTTTGATTTAAAATGTGGTAATTTAGCCAGTGGGGAAATTGAATTTTTTAAAGTGAGAAGACTGTCAGCAACTCAGTTCCCTCCTAATGACACTTTGTCCTCACTGGGGTGTCACTGGCAAATTTCAGAGAGCTTGGGTAATGCACCTGCCAGCTGTTAAATATAAAATTTGCAGTTAAGGTCTCTCTTAATTAGCAATAAACAGATTTAAATTAGCAACCGTTTCTCCTGTGGGAGATTTTCAAATCATTGCTAAGCATGCTCCTGTTAGGTTAGGAATCTGGCAGGTTCATGCAGGTTCCCAACCCGTGATTTTTTAACACCCCACCCATTCTCAAAGATTAAATCCAAACCTCCCATTGTTCTGTGATGAAAGGTGGCATGCCAAAACTGATAAATTGGTGAGTACAGCAATTTGAGGGCTTGTTTCCAATGTCACACTTGCTCTTTTCACTGTTCTAATAAAGTTTGAAGCACAGATCAAAACAAGGACTTCTTTGTAAAGTATCTTAGAGCTTTATAAGAATCAGAATCAGGTTTAATATCACAGGCATGTGTCGTAAAATTTGTTAACTTAGCAGTAGCAGTACAATGCAATACACGATAATATTGAAAAAATAAATAAATCAATTACTGTAAGTATATACTGTATGTATATTAAATAAATTAAACATAGTGCAAAAACAGAAATAATATTAAAAAAGTGAGGTAGTGTTCATGAGTTCAATGTTTATTTTGGAATCGGATGGCAGAGGGGATGAAGCTGTTCCTGAATCATTGAAAGTGGGCTGTACCTCCTTCCTGACGGTACCAATGAGAAGAGGGCATGCCCTGGTTGATGGGAGTCCTTAATAACGGACACCGCCTTTCAGAGGCACCGCTCCTCGAAAATGTCTTGGATACTACGGAGGCAAGTACCCAAAAGATGGAGCTGACTAATTTTACAACTTTCTGTAGCTTCTTTTGATCCTGTGCAGTAACCCCAATCCCACCATCCTCCTGCATACCAGACAATGAAGTTTTCGATTTACTGCATCACAAATAATTCAGTGTGTAGATTTCAATAACTAATAAATGTATTTCCATTTTGCTACTGTTTGAAAATCACAGATAGACATTCACATTTATTACATGCATCAATTCTTTGTATCCCTTTTATTCCAATTGGAAACTCACTTTTGCTTTAACAATGATACATTTGCTATTCCCATTTTCAACCAGTAAATATGTAAAACTTTAGGCATACACAGTATAAATCACTCAAAGAATGGGAAACATTTATATATTTCAATACCTCTGAAACTTGAGAGAAAGTTATATTCAATGTGCTGTGTTAAATCCGGAATAATTGACTCTCTGAAGAAACGTTTTTGAAAAGTTAGTGACTCAGTACACACTTTTACTGCAAAGAATGCCCTATTAGTAAGTTAAATACAATAAATATACCCTTGATTTCAACATGATTTAAAGAAAACTTCTCAAAATACATCTATAAACAAGAGAAAATCTGCAGATGCTGGAAATCTAAGCAACGTACACAAAATGCTGGAGGAACTCAGCAGGCCAGGCAGTATCTATGGAAAAGAGCACAGCTGATGTTTTGGGCCAAGAAACATTTTGGTCCTGCTAAAGGGTCTTGGTCTGAAATGTCGACTGTACTCTTTTCCATAGATGCTGCCTGGTCTGCTAAGTTCTTCCAGCATTTTGTGTGTGTTGCAAAATACATCAAAGTGATTTTTATTTTAAAAGAATTATGTATTTCATCGTTCAGCTGCTGCAAAGTTAACAAGTTTCACAACATATGCCAGTGAGATTAAACCTGATTCTGATTCTGAAAATGATGTAAAAAGGTTAACTGAGATTCCATTTTAAATATTATCTTTAATAGCTATCAAAGTTCCCAACCAAATAGGTTGACAATTGAGAAGTTAAGCGCATCTCTAACACGATAAAATCTGGCGAGCTATGAAATAATAGTGCTTGTAACTTTTGTAAATAAACTGTTTTCAGTTATAGGTTCGTAACCCTTAGCCCAAAGAACAACTATGTAGTGATGTGGAAATGAAACCATTACTAGGGTCAAAGGAAGGGGGATACACTGTTTATAAACTAATGGAATGTGGCAATGTATAATATACACTTCTGGAGTGTTGTAAGTTTAAAGTAATTAAATTTATCTTCTATTTTCCTCCCCTTAATTCTCTTATGTTGTGGACCCTCCTCTATCAGAAAATAGACTTGATACCTGGGTGTCTGACTTTGTGAAATGCACACAGGTCGTCTTGGTCCCTGTTGGCCAATTCCTGTGGGTCCCCAGTTGAGAATGGAAAAGCATTGTGGCTGGAATCAAGAACACAGGGCTACATACCAGCACTAGCTAATGTGAGTTGTGACACTTGCAATATTCACCATTGCATTCTCATCTATTTTTGTGGAATCATTTCCATTCTCTATCAACCATGAAGTGTATCCTGGACTCCAGTTAACATGAAGTTTAAGTTTCTGTGAATATGCTTCCATTATTTATTTGTTAATGTTAGATACTGAAATCCATTTGAATACATACATAATGTTGCCATTCTCATTGATACTGGAGTACCCAAGTACAAATTCAAGCCTTAGCTTGGATTTTCAGCATGAAGGTAATTTCAATCTAGTGCTCCTTGGAGAAAATTTACACAATCAGTCAATAGTCCATCTTATGCCACATTCTGGACAGCAGTGGAAAGCAAGTTTACAATGGATACTAAATTTTGCAGATGTATCAAGATGGTGGAGAAATCCAATCTTTTGAAAATAGAGATTAGGATATATTAGGAAAATGGACCAAACAATAATAAATCGTTTTTGATCAAAAACATGCAGTTTAATGCGGGAAGCTAGGATCAACACACAAAACACACAGAGAACAATTCTGATAAAGGGTCAGAGTATTATTGTGCACATTTTACTTTGGGAGTGAAGGCGCAAAGTTACTTCAATTGAGCCATTCATAAGGTATACATACAGAGAATTAATGATGTGAGAGGCCTGTCATGAGTATAAAACATGTAGGGAGGCACTCGAAAATATTAGGAAGACTAAGCGGGATCATTAGTCTTATCAGCAGACAGGATTAAGGTACATCCAAGGGAGTACTGTAAAAGTAAAGGGACAAACAGGGAAAGGACATGGTCCATTTGGAAGAAAAGAGACATTCTGTATTTGGAACCAAAGAAAGGTAAAGACAAGGTCCTCAATGAATACTTTTCATTGCTATTCACAATGGAAATAGACTTCACAGTTGGATTTCCATAGATGTTGCCTGGCCTGCTGAGTTCTTCCAGCATTTTGTGCGTGTTGCTCTCATGTTTGTAGTTGAAGGGGTAGATGCAAGTCTAATGTGGGTCTCCTTAAATGAAGAGGAGGTACTCGATGCCTTGACATGTTTAAGGGTAGTTAAATCTCCAGGACTAGATGAGATTTATCCCAGAGTTCTGGCTGAGATGTTAAAATCTTCATTGGACACAAGTGAGGTACCAGATAATTGGAAGGTAGTAAACATGGACCCTCTTTTCAAGAAAGGCAGCGGGGATAAGCCTTGTTATTTAAAACCTATGAACCTAATATCTGTAGTAGGGAAGATACTGTATAAGAAAAAAACATTGAGAGAGAGGATTAATGTTTACTTGGAAAGGCAGGGATTAATGTAGCTTTGTCAAGGGGCAGATCTTGCGTGACCAATTTGATTGAATTTTTGAAGAAGTAACATGCATCAATAAGGGCAGGGCAGTAAATGTGATTTATATGACTAGTTCTGACATGGTTTAAAAGGTTAGGGTCTAAGGTGCCCAGAACAAGTTGGCAAACTGGCTTCAAAGTTGGCTTGGTAATAAGGAAGGGTGAAGGGAAGGGTTGTTTTAGCAAATGGATGTCTCTGACTAGTCATTTCCCAGAAAGATTGATGCCAGGGCCCTGACTGCTTGTAAGATGCATGAATGACTTGGATGTAGATGTGGAAAGGAAAATCAGTAAGTTTGCGGATGACATGAATATTGGCTGACTTGTTGATAGTGTGGAATGTAACCTTAGGTTCCAAAGGAATGTCGATGGATGGGTAAAAAGGACTGAAAAATGACAGGTGGAAATTAATCCAGGCAAACGTGAGATAATGCACTTTGAAAGCACAGATAAAGCTAGGACATAAATTATGAACAGTTCTAGGAGTACTGAGGAACAAAGGGACTTTGGAGTACAAGTCCATAGATCCTTGATGGAATCAACAGAGTAGATAATAGGTTAGGAAGCTATTGGACTCTAGAGCATTGAATATAAAAATAGGGAGGTTATGCTCCAACTTTATATACAAGTCTCAATCTTGTTTAGATGAAGAACCACATGCAGTTCTGGTCACCAGAACGTGACAGTACTGACAGTGAAGGACGTGACAGTACTGGAAAGGAGATTCACCAGGATGTTGCTTGGGATGGAGCAGTTAATGATGATGAGATTTCAGTGAAGGTAGGTCTGTTCTCCTTGGAGTAGAGGAGATTAAGAGGTGCCATAATTGAATTATATAAAAGTAGGGGGTATAGGAACCATTTTTCCTTATAAGAGATAACAAAAAACTATAGGACATGGAGGGTAAAGCCAAAGCGATATGGAGGAGATTCAAAGAGGCTTTCTTCACCGAGAGAGAGATGAAAACCTGAAAAGCACCACATGAGAGAGTGATTGAATCTGGATCACTGACAGCACTTAAGAAGTGTCAAATTGAGTATTTGAAAAGCTTAGGCCTAGGGAGCTGTGGACCAAGTGTTAGGTAATCGGATTAATATGAAAGGATGCTCATTGGTTAGTAGGGAAGAATTGGACCTAATATCTGTTTCCGTGCTTTGCTCACCCGTTGAAAAGACATCATTGTGTTGTTATATAGGCCCTTGATTTGATTGGAACCACAAATCTGCACTCAGTTTTGGTCCCTCGCATGGCAGGTTCATAGCCTCAGACAAGGTTCATAAGAAGAGCCACAATAATTACTAATTTAAAGAACCTCAATTATTCATGATAGGCTTAACAATCTGAGCCTAGTTTTATTCTGTAGTGCATATTTGAGACAACCTGAAACAATGTGGAAAACTGAACTTTGCACCTATTGGAAAATCATTTGGATAAGATCAAGGTTCTTGCAAGTATGGGAATAGACCACTTGTTAATCATTTCATCTTATCCCAAAGAGAACTAAAACTTCAGAAAATGTTGTCAGCTTGAAATTTGCCACTTCAAAAGGGCCTTAATAAAAGGTAAGTAATTAACCTACTCCGAGGATGATCACTTTGTCGGGGTGGAGAGTTTTGTGACTGCTTGAGATCCCGAGAGCGATGCTGTGTGGAGTTTAGCTCCTGGTCGGGTCATCCATGGTTGTAAGGTTATGGGGAACGTTCCAGACAAAGAGCAATCCAACCAAGAGCTCAGCGGTAGAGCTGGCGGAAGATGATGACACATCACAGTGGCAGTGAAGGCAGAGGAAGGCGGAGGCAGTGAAGTGTCCCCAGTTGTCTTGCACTCCATGTCACTGGACTCTGACTCTGGTCTGTCAAGGACCATGTGGTGGCTGTTCATACATAAGCCTCCCCATGTTAAACTAAGTCAGGCACAGCAACTTTCCATTAAGGGAATCCACCCTAACATCTTGGATTAAGTCTCGTGGCGATTAGCAAGTGATGAAGGAAGCAGGATTGTGAAGTCAGGAAGTCCCTATCACAATATGGTACATTTGGCAGTGGGTGCTTGATTCATCACTCAGCTCTTGGACTGAGACAGAACGAGCTCTTCAGCAATGGAAACCACGACTGAGCAGCCTTATTTATGATCTACTGTGCTCACCCCTCTCGGGCAAGAGGTAGAAAAAGGTGCTCTAAAAATAGCCTGCCTTGAAACCTCCTGACTGGATTACCGCATCCAGGAGGATCACCCTATGTGGTTAGAAACAAAAGAACACGACATTTGGAGCCAGGAATGTGTGCATTCTGAAAGGTAGTGCAACAAGTGATTGACCAGAGAGGAAAACTGTGATCATCGCCAGAGAACTGAGGAGATGCCAGATTGACCTAGCTGATCTTTCTGAAATCTATCTGGCAGATGAAGGGCAACCGAGGGAAGAGAAGAGTGGTTACACCTTCTTCTGGAAAGGGAAGGCAGCTGATGAGCCTAGGATCCATGATGTTGGGTTTGCAATAAAGAACCAGCTTGTCTGTTAATTCTGTGAACTTCCAGTGGGGGTCAGTGAACACCTCATGGCGATCCATTTTGTGCTTACCAACAACCAGATGGCAATCATTTTGAGTGCTTTACACCAGCTCTAGGTTCAAGTGAATATCAAAAAGAGGCCTTCTACACTTGCTGAGGTGCAATATTGTTGGGCATCCCCAAGAAGGCTAAGATAATTCTCTTAGGGGGGCTTCAACCTTTGGAGGGATACCATAGGAAAGGAAGGCGTTAGCAATATCAACTCAGATGGAGCACTACTTCTCAATATATGCACAATCTTATCATCATGAACACTCTCTTCCACCAGAACAAGCAAATTCAAGACATCTTGGCAGCACCCCTAACCTAAACAATCTATGTCATTATTTGTGCTAGGGACCATCATGATGTAAATATCACAAGGGTCATGATTGGCACAGATGACTGCTGGATAGATCATGGCCTGATCTGTTTTACCATGTCCATCAGAATCATGAAAAAAATGATTCCTAAGTAGCAGATCAGGCCAAGATGAAAACTGGAGTGCCTGCTTGACGTTGCCACTCAAAAGCACCTTCAGGCCTCATGTGCAGGAAACCTCCAACGGTAATATCTAGAAGATATCAAACAACACTGCAGTCTGCTTAAATTCACCATCCCCAATACCATCAAAAACATCCTTGGGTACAAGACCAGAAAACATCAGGATTGCAGATAGAACAACTTACCTCCAAGAAAAGGAAAACCTTTTGTGTCTAGCAGATGACATCAGCAGCAAGGCAAAAAGAGAAGCTTACTTCAGAGCCAAGGCAAATGTCCACTGCAGAGTGAGGGAGCTAAGTAATTCTTAGTGGACTGTAAAACCTCTGGAAACCCAGAGATTGGCAGACTCTGGTAACACAAGAGACTTCTTCAGTGTCACCAAATCAGTCTATAGTCCAAGTTACTGTAGAATAAACCCTCTGCACTCAAAGAACAGGAAGAACTTGCAACGGGATTGGAGGGATAGCAACAAGTGATAGAGAGAGCACTTTTAAGAACTTCTTAATTACTTCAACACTGCTGAACCAGACATTACTAACCAGGTGGTTGAGAGACCCGTGAGAGAAGACATGTGGGTACCTCCCAGTGTGAAAGAGGTTTGTGATGCCATCAGGTGCCTGAAAAGCAACAAAGAAACACTTGGATGGTATGTTGCCTCCCAGGTGCCAGGGTTAGGAATGTCTCCAATCAGGTCCACAATATTCCAAAAGGGGAGAGTGAGCAGCCAGAAGTTGTGGCATGTATTGGTACCAACGACATAGTAGGAAAAGGGAAGAGGTCCTGAAGACAGAATTTAGGGAATTAGATAGAAAGTTGAAAAGCAGGACTTGCAGGGTAGTGATCTTTGGATTGCTATCTGTGTCATGTGCCAGTGAGGATAGGAAGATTTGGCAGATGAGTGTGTGGCTGAAGAATTGACAGGGTTATAGATTTCTGGATCATTGGAATCTCTTCTGGGGAAAGTATGATCTGCTCAAAAAAAGGATGGGTTGCACCTGAACCCGAGGGAGGCCAATATCTCATGGGAAGGTTTGCTAGTCCTATCGGGGAGGGGGGATGGGGACATTGTGGGCGTTACTGAGTTGAGGCTGAAAGAAGATCATAGTTGGGAGTTTAACATCCAAGAATATACCTTGTATTGAAAGGACAGGCAGGTAGGCAGAGGGGTTGGGGTGGCTCTTTTGGTAAGAAATGAAATCAAGTATTTAAAAAGAGGTGACAGAGGTTCAAAAGATGTAAGATCTTTGTGAGTACAGTTAAGAAACAGCAAGGGCAATAAGACAGGTACATCAGGCTTGGAAAAATAGAGGGCCATGGGTAAGCCTAGGTAGTTCTAAGGTAAGGACATGTTTGGCATAGCTTTGTGGGCCAAAGGGCCAGTACTGTGCTGTAGGTTTTCTATGTTTCTACGTTTCTACAGTGATCATAATAAATGGGGCCTTTTCTGGTTGGCTGTCAGAGACTGGTGGTGTTCTGCAGGTGTCATTGTTGGGACTGTACTTTTCACATTATATGTCAATGATTTGGATGAATGAATTGATGGATTTGTGGCCAAGTTTGTGGATGATATGCAGAAGGATTTAGAGAGATTGGGAGAATGGATAAAAAAGTGGTAAAGATGAATATAATGAAGGGAAGTATATGGTCATGCACATTGGTAGCAAGGTGTAGACTGTTTTCTAACCGGGGAGAAATTTGAATATCAGAGGTGCAAAGGGACTTGGGAGTCCTCATGCAGGATTCCCTAAAGGCTAACTTGCATGTTCTGTCAGTGGTGAGGAAGCTAAATGCATTGTTAGCATTCATTTCTAGAGGGCTAGAATATAAAAGCAAGGATGTAATGCTGAGGCTTTATAGAGCATTGGTCAGACCACTGTTGGAGTACTGTGAGAAGTATTTGACCCCTTATCTAAGAAAATATGGCAGAAATTGGAGAGGGTCCAGTGGAGGTTCACGAGAATGATTCTAGGAATGAAAGGTTTAACTTAGGAGGAGTGTTTCATGGCTCTGGGCCTGAAATCCCTATAATTTAGAAGAATAAGGGGGGATCTCACTAAAACATTTCAAATATTGAAAGGCCTAGATAGAGTGAATGTGGAGATGATGTTTCCTATAGTGGGCGAGTCTAGGGCCAGAGGCCACAGCATCAGAATAGAGAGATAACCATTTTAAATAGAAATGAGGAGGAATTTCTTCAGCCAGAGGGTAGTGAATCTTGTAAAACCCATTGTCATAGACAGCTGTGCAGGCCAAGTCATTCGTATATTTACAATCGAGGTTGCTCGGTTCTTGATCAGTCAGGGCATCAAATGTTACAAAGAGAAGACAGGAGAATGGGGTTGGAGGGATAATAAATCAGCCATGATGAAATGGTGGAGCAGAATTGATGGGGCAAATGTCCTAATTTTGCTCGTATATCTTATGGTCTTACGAATTCTGAGACCACTGTATAATTACATGTCAGCCACGGTACTCAGGAATAGCGGCGCTGAATCTCAACCCTTCACTGTCAAGACAGGAGCCAAACAGGCCTGCATGATTGAACCCTCCCTATTTGTCATCTTTATTGCTGCCATCCTTTACCTCATTAGCCAAGACCTGCCACAGGGAATCCCAATTGTGTATAAAATGGACACCAGGTTTTTCAACCTCAACCAGTTCAAAGCCACAGACAAAGGTCAGCACCACCACTATCATGGAGTTTCAGTACACGATGACAGTGCCATCGCAGCACACTCTGAAGGAGACCTCCAATGTACCCTGAATGCCTTTTGCAAAGGCATATAGGGACCTGGGTTTTGTTTTGAATATAAAAAAGACACAGGTCCCACATCAGCCACCACCCAACCAGCTATTTATCCAGCTCCCCATAAAATTTGACGATATCGTCCTTGAAAAAGTAGACCAATTCCCTACCTTGACAATGAGACATTGACTCAGAGATCAACCACTGCATGAGTAGCGTTATTGGGAGCTATGCAAGATTAAGGAAAAGAATTTTGACAACTGCCTATAGTGCAGTTGTCCACATTACAGCATGGAGCTGAATCATGGACCACTTACTGCAGGTACCTGAAAGCCCTGGAACAATAATACCGAAGAACCTTACAAAAGATTTTGGAGATCAGCTGGAAGGACAAATGCACTACATCAGTGTAGTGGAGGAGGCCAACATGAACAGCATCTCCACCACGATAAAGCAACACCAACTCTGCTGAATAGGTTATGTTATCTGGGTGCCTAATTCATATCTTCTCAGATACTTTATTCCCAATTGAAGGATGGTCAATGAGTCCCTAGAGGGCAAAGGAAATGCTTCAAAGATAACTTCAAAATCACCCTGAAGAAATTCAACATCACATCTAAAAACTGGGAAGACATTGCACTCAATAGATACACCTAGAGAAAATCTGTTCAAGAGGGAGCTGCGCTACAATGAATGTGACCTCTGCAAATGCTGCAGAGAATAGGCAGCAACTGCAAAAGTCAATCAAAAGACCCAACCACCAACCACAGGTACCACTTACTCTTGCCTCACACTGCATCAGAATACATGGATCAGCCTCCTAAGGACCTACCTTGGTAGAACATCACACTCGACTTGAGTGAATGCGCTACTACTCGGCTGAAGAAGTTTTGTTACCTCTTCCTGGAAATTACATGGCAGCCAGGCATCACAAGTGTGGAGCAAGCTTGATACATGGTAACAGTTTACCTTCCATTAAAGTTAATAGAAAATTAAATGCAGCACTTAGAGAGTTGTTTCTTGCAGTCCTGCAATGTTAGTACATTCATAACTCAGCTATAACTCAGCTGGAGTCAAGAGAAAATTAAAATTGGGAAAAAGTAAAACTGTTGACACTTGATCTGCTAAGTCTCCTCCAGAAACATTATACTGAGATTACCTCCATTAAATTTCAGTCTAAAGCATGATTTACCAGAGCAGCCAAATGAGATTATTCACCGAGCATATTTTAAACATATTTATTTTATTTTATGGCGGGATTTATAATTAATATTGCAACTTAATTTAGATCATGACATGCACTATTCCCTTATCAAGAAATGCAATTACCAGCTTATTTGCAGATCTTTAAAACAACCAGAATATTCAGAATTACTCCCAAAGACAAAATGCCAGGGCTTCTGGAACCAGAAATTTTTTAAACTGTGAATCACATTACTAACTTCTATGTTGTAAACATGCTATTTTTAAGCAATAACACTTGACATTTCATTGCAAATTACACAACATAAACCAGTAGTTTTCCAGAAGGCCTGCAAAATTACTTTACTGATTTATAGATCTGGACAGACTTCCCTGAGAGAAAAAAATATTTTTCTATTTTATCCAGCTTTGTTTTGCAATCCCTGGTTAGCAAGCGAGTGATGGGAGATGGCTTCCTAATGCCATGTTAATTAAGACAAATCATTCCGTTGGAACATTTGATACACTTGCCAAACTACAAAGTCTATTTTCCACACTGAAATTCTCTTTCCAATTACAGATTCTGTTTTATTACTTTAGGACTTTTAGTAGGCTTAAATATAATTTAGAAATCTATGCATTTGCACAATATAATAAGCAATAGCCATTAAATATAAGTAAGTGATCTGTTTTATTGATAGTTCCCTTTTTCTGGGAACAGGAAATATTTTTATATGAATGGGAGTACTCTGAGCTCATTGAGGTAATGGTGCATCCACTGCAATACACACAAAATTGCAGGAGGAACTCAGCAAGTCAGGCAGTAATCTCTGGATTGCTGCCTGTGCCACATATCAGTGAGGGTAAGAATAGGATGATTTGGCAGGTGAATGCTCGGCTGAGGAATTGTTGCAGGGGACACGAATCCAGATTTATGGATCATTGGGATCTCTTCTGGGGAAGGTATGACTTGTACAAAAGGGTTGGGTTACACCTGAACCCAAGGGGGTCTAATAACCTTGTGGGCAGGTTAGCTAGACTTATTTGGGTGGGTTTAAGCTAATTTGGCAAGGGGATGGGAAACTAGAGTAATAGTGCTTAAGATGAGGTAGTTGGTTTACAAACAAAGTCAATGTATAGTGAAACTCCAAGTATGGAGAGGCTGATGATAGGGAAAAATTGCAGTCAACAGGATGAGTTGAAATGTAAAAGGTGAACAAAATTAAAAAGGGTGAACATAGGACTGAAGGTGTTATATTTGAATGTAAGCAGTATATGGAATAAGGTCGATGAACTTGTAGCCCAGTTACAGATTGCATGTATGGTGATATAGGCATCAGTGAATAATGACTGAAAGAATATTATAACTGGGAGCATAATGTCCATGGATATACATAGTATCAAAAGGACAGGCAAGAAGGCAGAGAGGGTGGCATTGCTTTGTTGGTAAAAAATGAAATCAAATTATTAGAAAGAGGTGACAGAGGGTCAGAATGTGTTGAATCACTGTGGATGGAGCTAAGGAACTGCAAGGGTAAATAGACCTTGTTGGGAGTTATTTACAGAACCCCAAACAGCAGCAGGGATGTGGTTTGCAAGTTACAGTTGGAGATAGAAAATGCATACCAAAAGGGCAATGTTACAATGGACATGGTCGATTTTATATGTAGTTAGATTGGTAAAAAATCAGGTTGGTGCTGGATTCCAAGAGGGGTAATTTCTGGAATGCCTACAAGATGGCTTTTTAGAGCAACTCATGGCTGAACCTACTAGGGGATCAGCTATTCTGGATTGGGTGTTGTGCATTGAACCAGAACCGAGGTAAAAGACCCTTAGGGGAAATGATCATTATATGATTGAATTCATCCTGAAATTTGAGAAGGAGAAGCTAACGTCAGATGTATCAGTATTACAGTGGAGTAAAGGGAATTACAGAGGCATGAGAGGAGTTGGCCGGAGTTGATTGGAAATGCTAGAGATGTTTCTGCCAACAGGGACTGACTGTGGCCTTTCTGGTAAGAAGTCCAAGACTCAGTTATAGACAGAGGTGTTGAGACCCAACGAGGACAGTTTACTCACCGACTTCTGAAGAATAACTATATTAAACACCAAGCTGAAGTCAATAAAGAGCATCCTGGCATAAAAGGTACTATTTTCCAGATGGGATAGGATGGAGGGGAGTGCAGAGGCTCTGATATCATCAGTGGGGCTGACTTGAGCAATAAGCGAACTGGAAGGGGCCCAAAGTAGCAGGAAGATGGGATTTAATGTGATCTATAAACAGCCATTCTACTTGAGAATGCGGAAAATTTTTCAGATACTTGTTTGCAAAAGCAGGACCCATTTACGTTTTGTCAGGGCAACTGGCTGCATATATCATTACAGCCTTAGTTCAAGCATGGCTCAAAGATATAAATTTCAAAGGCCGTAATGCCATAAGATATAGGAGCAGAATTAGGCTATTCAGGCCATCGAGTCTGCTCTGTCATTCCATCATGGCTAATCCCAGATCCCACTCAACTTCATAGACCTGCCTTCTTGCCATATTCTTCGATGCCCTGACCAATCAGGAAAGATCAACTTCTGCATCAAATATACCCCTGGAGTTGGCCTCCACCGCAGTGTGTGGCAGAACATCTCACAGATTTCCTACTCTCTAGCTAAAAACGTTCCTCTTGAACTCTGTTCTAAAAGGTTTCTCCTCAGTTTTGAGGCTGTGCCCTCCAGTTCTGGATACACCCACCTTAGGAAACATCCTCTTCACGTCCACTCTATTTAGTTCTTTCAATATTCAGTAGGTTTCAATGAGATCTCTCTGCATTCTTCTAAATTCCAGTGAATACAGGCCCAAAACTGCCAAATGCTCCTCATATGTTAACCCCTTAATTCATGGTTTCATCCTCATGAACCTCCTCTGGACTCTCTCCAATGGCAACACATCCTTTCTGAGATATGGGACCCAAAACTGTTGCCAATACGCTAAGTGCGGTCTGACTGGTGTCTTACAAAGTCTCAGCATTATCTCCAATGGCAACACATTCTTTCTGAGATGAGGCGCCCAAAACTGTTCACAATACTCCATGTGCGGCCTGACAGGTATCTTATAAAGGCTCAGCATTATGTAAACAACAGGAATTCTGCAGATGCTGGAAATTTAAGCAACACACATCAAAGTTGCTGGTGATCGCAGGAGGCCAGGCAGCATCTCCAGGAAGTGGTACAGTCGATGTTTCAGGCCGAGACCCTTTGTCAGGACTAATTGAGGGAAGAGTTAGTAAGAGATTTGAAAGCTTTATTCAGGTGTCAGTGGTAAGATCAGCTACCTGCCTTTGAGAGGGTGGTGGTGAGCCACTAAAATCTTGTTGGACTAAGTGGTTCCATGATATTTGAAGGAAAAATATGAAGTCACATCAAGACAGTATCTGACAAAGTGTAGTTGGAGGTGTTTGGTAAAACAGAGCTCACTAGACATTAAGAGATAAACACACTGTTGCACAAAGGAAGGTAGTTTTGTTGGTGAATAAATCCAACCCCAGGATTTACTGCCTTCCATCAAAGTGTCAGAAGTGAGGATATTCATTGATGATTGCAGAAAATAATCTCCATCGACAATTCATGCTGGCATTCAGCAAGAAAATGCTGATAAGTAGCAAATACCACCTCTGTCAACTACTTTTGCGAAGTTCCTCATCAATATCACCATTAACCAGAAACTCATTAGGGCCAGCCACACACACAATGACAACAGGAGTACATCATATCCTCTGACTCACTTCCTGAAACCTCATAACCTCATATCAGCAGTATGATGGAATGCCCTCCTGCTGTTTGTGGAGTAAAGGCTGATTTATACTTCTGCGTCAAATGGACGCCGTAACCTACGTAAGTGGCCTACTCACAATGCTAAGTTGTGAGCATTTATACTTGTGCATTGGTGTGTCTGCTTCACTCTGCAATTCGTGCATGTCATGCATGTGCACACATCTGCCCGTGCAAGGCTTCATGGTCATGGTAGTCTTTCTCGGGGTAAACACATTTAAAGCGAACATTTTTTTTGTAAAAGTGATATGTGTCCTCCATAATATTGGAGGTCTGTAAAGCTTTATGGAAAGCATTGCAGCCAGAGTTCCTTCCCTGCCCTTCAGTCGCCCAATGGGAAGGTACTGTAGCTAAGGAGGAAATACGATGCTACCAACCAGACCAATCACAGTCGTTGTGGTGTGCATTGCTGCGACACGTAGTTACATTTTGGGAGAGGTGCATGTCAGGCTACGGCGTAGGCATCCACGTAGGGTTCGCGACGACGCCGTACTTACGGCGCCCATTTGATGCATAAGTATAAATCAGCCTTAAGGCTCCAACTCAACTTTCAAAATGCTAACCAGAAAAGGTAGTTGCTTGATTGCTACACAGTTGACTACCCCAAAACATTTCTTGTCTCTACCACCATTGCTTCTTGGTTGCAATGGAGGCATGCACTGTATGTCCTGCTGAAGGGTTTTGTCCCGAAACATCGACTGTACTTTTTTTCCATAGATGCTACCTGGCCTGCTGAGTTCCTCCAGCATTTTGTGCGTGTTGCTCGGATTTCCAGCATCTGTAGACTTTCTCGTTTGTGATACAATGCACTGTAGTCATTTGCCTTAGCATTAAGGTGGTCAAGGACATTAGGAACATGGGAACTTTATCACATGAAGGAAATCACACACCTTTCTGATGAGGAAATATATTGTCACTCTTTCATTGTTGCTGGGTCTAAATCCTAGAAATTCCTACTCAAAACATCAGGAGGACTGCAGTAGTTCAGCACAGTGGCTCATCAGCATTTTCTCAAAGGCATTTAGAGATTGACAATAATAACTGACCTTGCCAGTGACATTTGCATCCAGAAAAATGATTTTTCTTAAATGACTCGAAAGTTGTGTAATCCTTTTGAAGAGTCATTCTCTTTCAAAAGTGCCAAAAGTAGTGAATGGTTAACATGTTGAATAATGGTGCATTCTGTAGCAGTTCACTTGAGGCAGTCTTGAAAGATCTGAGAAGTTGTATAATAATGAAAAATGTTCAATACTTGTGGGGCATTGCTTGTGCACATATCCCTACAACCACACATTCATCATTTTACATGTATTGTCACTGAAAGTTTAATTGCATAAACACTCTGTAACTGTCCTGTCATATTTCTTGTCAGTGCAGATTCTCTCTCCGGGCTTACTATCTCAGAAACCATAATTGAATTGCTATTGAATCACACAGAGCTGAAAAATAAAATCTTTATGAATAGAATTTATTTCCTATCAGAAGATTTGACAAATTATTGCACAAGAACCTTGGTGATAATTTCTGAGTTTATTCTAGACTGAATCATTTCCTATTTAAAGTTATCTCCTCACCAGAATTATGAGAATCCAGAAAGATTTTGAATGTGCTAAAATTCCAGGGCTCTAGCAAATGAGTCCTCGAGGGGCACTGACAATATTAAATTGCTCACTACCTCGTGCAGCTTTGGTTCTTAAATAATCAACAGAACACAGCAGCAATTCAATTAATTTGTCATTAAAATTTGAATGACTCAACACATTATTAGATTGGGAAAACAGAACATCAAACAACTGAGCAATTATTTACCTGTGCTGTCTGAAATGTGTCAATTTCTTTTTAGGTATTCGTTTTCTAGGATCTGGGCATTGCTGGCAAGGCCCAACATTTATTACCCATCTTCTAATTGCCCTTCAGAAGGTGGTAATGACTGCCTTTTTCAAAAAGCTACTGCGGCATCCTCATACAGCTTAATGCTGTCGGGGTAGAATTTCCAGAATTTAAACTCAGTGATGACAAAGGACCAGGAATATATCTTGAAAGCAGAAAGATGCACATCTCAGAGGAAACTTCCTTGCTACGCTGTCACGGAATACCCCGTAGAATTGCCGCCAGAGACCCAAGTTTATCTAATGTCTGGGTACTCCAGTTTCCTTTCACCTGCCCAAGAGATGTGACTCTTTGATACATCCTTGATTGGTCAGGGCATGAAGTGACATGGAGAGAAGGCAGGAGACTGGGACTGAGAAGTAACTTGGATCAGCCATGATGAAATGGTACAGCAGACTCGATGGACATAATGGCCTAATTCTGCTCCTATGTCTTATGGTGGTGGTGTTCCTGTGCAGCCCTTGCTCTTATCGTTGTTCACCTAGACCGTGTGCTTGGAAATGTTATCAAAGCAACCCAGGCAAGCAATTGTCATGCATTTTGTGTGAAACAGATTGCAGCCACTGTGTATTGGTGAGAAAGTACAATAAAACTATGCTAAATTATTTTTAATTATGCAGACATGACAAGCATAACTGATGCATTGTTGAAATCATTGTCTAAAAGGTTTGCTTTTATAAGCAAACAAGCTGAGATCAGCTGCATTTACATTCTCTTTACATTCTCAGTATTAGTATAGTATAATCTAAAATGCACCATACTAACAAAACCCTTAGCACTAGGTAAGCCTTGTGTATTACTGGTAAATGCCTTCCGTTCATAAACAAGACTATGACTGTCAAAAATAAACATTAGTTAACTATTTGAATTAATTGACAATAGTTAAAACATTAACTGTTTTTACTTACATAAATTGACCGCTGAAAGTTTTAAAATTATATCATTGATTTGCACTTTATGAAGTTCTGGCTAAACCTAGATCTGATCTGACCATCATAAATCTGTTATCTGTTTCATAGATGGGGCTTGTTGAGCCTCATCTGGATATGCCCCCATATACCACTGATACGAGACTGGAGTAACACCAGTAAACCCAACTCAAGCAAATGTGCAAATATTTAGCATGTATAGCCTTCCATCCCAAATAATTCTCCAGTCAAGCAGCTTTTACAAAAATTACAAAATCTTCCATCATTTGAAATATAAAGATTCATGAAATTGATAGACCTTGAAGCAATGGGTCTGGCTTGTTTTATATAATACACACATACACAAAGCTATGCACAAGAATGGATAAAAAAAGAGATTTAACAAAATTTCAGGCCTGTCTAGTTCAGAAATTTATCTAACTGCTTCCATTCAATAATTAGAAGAGATTCCCATCAGCCTTAAACCAAAGGTAAAAACACATCCAGAGCAGCCAGTAAAAAATACCATAAAATGAAGTAGATTATTGAAAGGAGTGATCAGTCATCTTTTATGTACAGAAATGGGCATTCTAGTCTGTTAGGTTTTGTAACTCCAGAAACTATTTGAAAGAAAAACACGGGAGCCGGAGAGTCTTGCATACTTAATTTCTACTTTCCTTCTTTAGTGAGGCGTGCACATTCACTGTGGAGAATTTCTTACACCTCTTTCCTGACTGGGGTGGGGTTCAGTCTGCTTCACAGGTGAGACTTGCGGCTGTGAAACAATTTCAGACTCTGGGGCCTGTTCTGTGGGGGTTGTAGGAGTCCAGAGGAGTGATTCTGATGCTCTGGACACATTTCTTTTCCAGCAATTGGTCCTCCTTAGCTGTTCAATGTGTCATCTCTAGATGCCATCAGATGCAATCTCCACTGTTTAGGAAAGTGATCCAGTTCTGTTCTTAACCCTTCCGGTTGCCACACCTACTGGACGTATTGGCAGCCCAACCAGTGCATGGCAAGCTGCTCAATCTGCTGATCTATCCTAGCCCACCAGACAAGGCTTTGTGCCAACACCTTCATCTTGATCACAACTAGATGACCGGCATTTAGCTTTAGAACACCTTAGCTCTTAGCTTCGATTGTAACATAAAAGAAACATAGAAAGCCTACAGCACAATACAGGCCCTTCAGCCCACAAAGCTGTGCCAAACATGTCCTTACTATAGAAATTACCCAGGGTTACCCATAGCCCTCTATTTTTCAGAGCTCCATGTACCTATCCAGGAGTCTCTTAAAAGACCCTATTGCATCTGCCTCCACCACTGCTGTCAGCAGCCACGCACTGACTACTCTCTGCATAAAAAAACTTACCCCTGACATCTCCTTTGCACCTACTACATCTCCTCTTGCACTAGGAAGAATACATCAAGAGGATTGTCCTATTTTGTAAATTTTTCAGGTATTTCCTTTTCCAAGGGTAAACAGGACAATCCATCAGCATTTCCATGATTAATTGTCCTCTTTAATTCAAACTTGCAATTGTGTACTCCAATAAATAGAACCCATCTCTGTATTCAGCCTGTTAGTGGAACATCCTTCTGTGGATTGAAAATGGACATCAGTAGTTGATGATCAGTAATGAGAGTAAACTCTTTCCTAGACGAGTACCGGATGAAACACTTTACATCCCAAACCAGACTCAAGGCCTCTCTGTCAATCTGTATAATTTTTCTTTGCAGTGGTAAGGGAACGTGATGCTAAGGCTATGGGGCGTTCACTTCCATCACTCATAATATTTGACACAACTGCACCTACACCATAAGGTGAGACGACACAGGCAAGCTTCACTGGATGGCGTGGATCATAGTGCACAATGTCTGACATCACCATATCCTTTGTCTTATGGAAAGCCACCCCATACCGCTTTGTCCATTGCTATTTCTTTCTGACCTGTAGTAATGAGTCCAAGGGGTGGAACATAGTGGCCAGGTTTGCCAGGAACCTGTTACAGTAATTGACAAATCCTAAAACGGACTGTAACTGTGACACATCTTTGGCCTTGGGGCATCCACTACTGTTTGAATTTTCTCAACACACTTGTGAAATCCTTGTGTGTCAGCACAATACAGGTTCTTCGGCCCACAAAGCTGTGCCGAACATGTACTTACTTTAGAAATTACCTAGGGTTACCCATAGCCCTCTAGTCATTTTTGAATGCTTTCTTGTAAGATTTTGCAATCTAAATGATCTCTCAGTGCATCATTAGGCCCATTACTGAACTGACAATGCTCAGTTATTTTTTTCGATTCAGCCACATAAGCTGAAATGGACTCTCTTTCTTTTTGATTTTGGTTATGAAACCTAAACCATTCTCCAATCAACAATGGTTTTGGTCCTAAATGTTCCTGTATTACTTGCACAATATCAGCAAGGCTCTCTTCAGTGGGTTTGGTTAGCATAGTCAAACCTCAAAGCAAGTTGTATGCTTTTCCACCTATTGCACTCAGAAACACTGGCACTCGCTTTTCATTGGCTATTTCATTTGTTTTAAAGTACTGCTTAATTCATTCAGTATACAACATCTGTTGTGCAATCGAATATGTCTATCTTTCTGATGCAGCCAGCTATTTCTGTTTTTTTAAAAATTTGTTATTATTATCACCTAGTACTCACTGTTTAAGAAACCACGGCTGTATTTGTTGCTTGTTAATTTCACCCATTTTCTGCCTTTTGAAAAAAACTTAAATGTCTCTCTCCCATTCCAAAGAAAAATGTGCTGCACTTCAACAGGTAGGTAGTCATCTTGGGTTCATTTTAAAACTTCCTTGTCACCACTTGTTATGTTAAGCAATTCCAGAAACTAATCGAAAGAAAAAACATGGGAGCCAGGGATACTTAAGTTTTTAGTTTTCTTTTCTTTAGTGAGACACACACATATGACGTGTTGGTGTAACGATGTATAACCCATTATACATTATGTAAACAAATAATACTTAATTAAACAATATATTTACAATATTAAAT
Organism: Mobula birostris; assembly: GCF_030028105.1. Classification (NCBI taxonomy): domain Eukaryota; kingdom Metazoa; phylum Chordata; class Chondrichthyes; order Myliobatiformes; family Myliobatidae; genus Mobula; species Mobula birostris. The sequence continues at coordinate 187,183,245 of NC_092370.1, read as the reverse complement.
GTACTACACCATGTCCAGGCTAAACTTTTACTCAACTACACATGTCCCATTTGCCCACATTAGATCTGTATCCTTCTATCCCTTCCCTACATGAGTTCCTATGCAGATGTTTCTTAAATAAAATGATTGCATCTAACTCCATATTAGCCTCTCTCACACTTTCTCCTAACTCTCCTTTAAAACGTCTTCATTTCACCTTAAATCCTTGACCTCTTATTTTTCATATGCCTAAATAGGAGAAAGATTCTGCCAACAACCTTTACAATGCTTCTGATAATTTTATAACTTCTTTGAGGTCACCCCTCAGCTTCCTTCACTCCAGGGAAAAGTGCTGAGCACATGAAATTTCTCCCTATAACTAAAATATCAATGAAAGCAACATCCATCACCACCTTCTACGTCTGATCACTAAAATAATTTTGGATCTAATTAACCAGCCAGTCTTGTACCTCATGTGATACCTTCTGGATAATCTACCGTGCAGAACTGTCAAATGCTGAAGTGCATGTAGACAATGCCTTCTGCCCTATCTTCATCAATTTACTTAGTTATCTCCTCAAATCAGTTGGCACAACATTGTGGCTAATGTTTCTAAAAACTTAATCAGATTAGTGATCAGGATTTCTCCTTCAGAAAGCCACGCTGACTATTCTTGATCAGTCACTGGCTTTCCAAGTATTCAGAAATCTGAACCGTTAGCATCTTCTTCTGTAATCACTGACAAGAGGGTCATTGGCCTGTAGATAACTTGTTCATATTTGCTGCTCCTATCTAATAAAGGAACCAAATTAGCTATCATCAGCTGTCAAGTATTTTACCTATGGTAAGCAAGACACTGAATTTCTGTCAGGGCCCCAGCTATCTCCTCCCTTGTTTCCAACAGCATCCAGGGATGTATGTATCTCATTCAGCCCTGGGGATTTATTAATCTTATGCATTCTAAAACCTCATCTTTCTTAGTGCTGGCATGCTCCCTGAATTTACTACCTTCCATGTTCTTCTCCTTGGTGAATACAAATGCTACATATTTATTTTGGGGTTTACCTACATCCTCTGGCTTCACACATAGAATACCCCTTATGATTCTTAAAGGGACACACTCTTTCCTTGGCTACACCATTGCTCCAGATTTATGTATATTATGTCTTGGGATTCTCATGTCTTGGGACCCTTTCTGATTTCCTAATTTCTTTACTTAGTCTTGCCAACACTCTTCATATAAGAATACAGAATAGTGCAACACTAGAACAGTCCCTTCGCCCATGATGTTGTGCCAAACTAATTAAACTAAAAATTAAATGCCGAACTTCATTAATCTCTTCTGCATACCCAATGCCCATATCCCTCTATTTCTCTGCATATTCATGTGCCTATCTAAAAGCCCCTTAAGTGCCAAGGTGATTATGGAAAAGGATAAAATTGTTTCCTCAAGTTAAGGCCCTAACATGGAGTAAGACTGATTTCAGGAGTGCATCAACAACCTGGTGAAAGTAGATGAGGGCAGCTGCTTGCAGGACAAAATATCAGAAGAGTTAGTAGCAGTTCAGGGTCAGCATTTAGCAGATATAGGCAACTTGGAATCAAATGAGTTTATGAAGCCTAATATTTCTTCATAAGCTCATTTGATGCCAAGTTGCCTATATCTGCTATATACTTCCTTTTTTTCAAATTATATATTGAATATCCATTATCTCCTAAGGTTCCCTAACATTGCCACATATGCCTTTTACTCTTATTGGAACATGCTGACCCTGAAATGCTACTAACTCTTTTCAAAGACTCCTGGATCTCAGATGTCATTTGTCCTGCAAGCACCTGCTCTCACTTACTTTCACCAAGTTGTCCCATGCACTTCCAAAATCAGCCTTACTCCAAGTTAGGGCCTTAACTTGAGGAAACACTTTTACCCTTTTCCATAATTAGCTTGACACTTACAGAATCATGGATCCAAAATGTTACTCCACTAACACTTTTATTATTGACAAGTTTCATTTCCAAAGTGAATGTCAAATACTGCCAAGTCTCTAGTGGGCCATCTGTATATTGTCTCAAACTCTGTCTCTAATGTAATGAACTCCAGAGACAGAGTACAATGCACTAACACTATTATATAGTGCATTTACCTACTGACTTGGGAGGAGAACCCAGGCTGGCATATGAAGTGCTGCAAATCATTATTTCTATATAGTTGTAGTTGGGTTGTTTTTCTACAAACATCGTAAATCTTTATAAAAACACATTATTAGATTAAGTTACAATACTTAAATGAATTGTAATTCACTAATCTATCTGAAGACATTAATAAACAACAAAATTAAATGGTGAATGTTGAGAATCTATTAGTCTTTCAATATAAATAAAAAGAAGCATGTAAGTTGGTAAGACTATTTTAATATTCTTTCTGTGTATTGACAGAATAGTCTTTAATCGTTGAGCAGCATTTAGGGCTTTAACAAACTGAGCATGTGGATTGCGAAATGATTATAATATGAGCTTATCAAATAATACTGTGTTATATGTTCTGGACAAAACAAAAGGATGGCAAGGTAGCATTGCGGTGTTTAACACTATTGCAGTGCCAGGTTCAACTCCACCGCTGTCTGGAAGGAGTTTAAGGTTCTCCCTGTGACTGCGTGGATTTTTTCTGGGTACCTGGATTTCCTCCCACAGTTCGAAGATATATGCATTAGTTGGTTAAATTGTCATATGAGTGTAATTGGGCGGTGCAGAAGAACCTGTATCTATAAATAAAATAAAAATAATTATGTTTATTCTTGATGGCTCGTAAATTATTTTTGACACGGATGAACAGAAAAAGACTCGTGTCAAAGTGAAAACAGATCACTACAAAGTGAACTAAATAAATTACAAATATAAAACACAAAATAATTGATTGCTTAAGTATACAGCCCTTTATATTGCATACCAAATCATCACTGGTGCAGCCAATTGGATTTAGAAGCCACATAATTAAATAAATTGAGATCTATTTCCAGAGACTTATGTGTACTTAAGATGTTTCAATTGATTTTAGTCAAAATACAGCTATATCTGGAATGTCCAATTGCTGGTGTGTCAGTATCCTGGCAAAAACTACACCATGAAGACAAAACAACACTCCAAGTAAATCTGCAAAAAGGTTATCGAAAGGCACAAGAATATAATAAAATTTCCATGTCACGGAATAGATCTTGAGGTACAGTTAAGTCAAGCATCAGGTAAAGGAAAGCATGTGGCACAGCTATAAATCTGCCTAGAGCAGGTCATCCTGAAAAACTGAGTGACTATGCAAAAAGAGAACTAGTGATGCAGGTCACGAAGAGACCTCTGACATCTCTGGAGGAGTTACCAGCTTCAGTGGCTGAGTTTGGAGAGACTGCACATACAACAATTGTTGCCTAGGTGCTTCACCAGTTTCAGCTTTCGAAGAGAGTGGCAAAAAGAAAGCCACTGTTGGAAAAAAAACTCACATGAAATCTCAGCTGGAGTTTGCCAGAAGGCATGTGGGAGATTCTGAATTCAGCTGGAAGAAGATTCTATGATCTGATAAATCCAAAATTGAGATTTCTGGCCATCAATCGAAACATTATGTTTGGTGAATGCCAAACATCGCACGACATCAAAAAAAAAAACGCCATCCCTACCATAAAGCATGGTGGTGGCTGCATCATGCTATGGAGATGCTTCATTGCAGCAGGCCCTGGAAGGCTTGTGAAGGTACAGGGTAAAATAAATGCTGCAAAATACAGGGAAAACCTGGAGGAAAGCCTGACGCATTCTGCAAGAGGACTGCGACTTGGGAGAAGATTCGTTTTCCAGCAAGACAATGGCCTCAAGCAGAAAGCCAAAGCTACACAGAAATGGCTTAAGAACAACAAAGTTAATGTTCTGAAGTGGCCAAGACAGAGTCCAGACCTCAATCCAATTTAGAAATTGTGGGTGGACTTAAAGGGCTGTTCACACACGATCCCCATGCAATCTGACAGAGCTTGAGCAGTTTGATGAAGAAGAATGGGGAAAAATTGCAGAGTCCTGATGTGCATAACTCATAGAGACCTATCCACACAGACTCAAGGCTGTAATTGTTGCCAAAGGTACATCTGTTAAAGCCATCTCTACATCTGACTTGAAGGGGATGAATCTTTATGCAATCCATTATTTTGTGTTTTATATCTGTAATGGTTTAGATCACTTTTTAGAGATCTGTTTTCACTTTGACATGAAAGAGTCATTTTTCTGTTGATTAGTGTGAAAAAAGCCACATTAAATCCACTGTGATTCAATGTTGTAAAACAATAAAACATGAAAATTTCCAAGGGGTTCAATACTTTCTACAGGCACTGTAGATATTTCATCATTCTTCAACCGAATGCAATTTTGTTCTTTAAATATGTCTAAGTGTGTGTTCATAATGCAGCAGGGTTATGTGTATCGTTGGTTAATGGGAAAAAATCAATAACTTATCCCCTTAACAGTAGAATTTAAGTAAAGCAAATAAAGTGATTGGGAAAGAATGGTGAATTAGAGTCAATTTAGATACAAAAGGAAAATAGAGATAGCATGAGAACAAATGGATTTGGAGAGATGAAAAATACAGAAAGCAAGTCCTCATGATTTCATCTATTCCTTTCCTAAGCTGTAGGAAGATATTTAAACTGATAACATGCTTCTTAAACTGTAGAAAAAAAAAGCAGGCCTAACATGCAGCTTGATTTCCATTGACCTGATGTTCTACAATTATCTTGGATGGTTGATGGCAAGTTTCTGTTTATGTGAGGCAAATGATGAGAAAGGGGACATTAGCCAATAATTTGCAACAATTCACAAGGCCCGGCATCTCTTTTCCTCACCACCAATAGCTTTTAGCGATTTTTCTGCATTCATATCTGTATGTATCATGAACTCTCTCTTACTTTTCAGCAAATTTGCAGTCATCTTTCATTTAGGATACAATCATGAATGACAGATGGAGAAATAGGATAGCATAATAACAGATCCTGTATATGCCAGTTACCTGGTTTTGTGCACCCTTTGTAAATCATTATTGTTGCACCAAGGCTATAATCTGGATTTAGTCCACCCTTTCTATATTCTCTGTTATTTCTTCATTTTCCCTGTGCTCAACTGATGGAGTTAGAGAAGGAAAACCGAATACAAAGAATGTAATTTAATCAGTAAAAGTACCACTTTAGCCTCTGGAGAAAAGCTTTGCAAGCTGAAAATCAGCAGAGTTGCTATCATGCCTCTTGAGGACAAATAAATACCCCTGCTGTAACTTAATGCCAAATGCACTATTTTGAAGAAAAACATATTCTACTGTTGCATGGCACTATATGAAAGGTGTTTGGTAACCTCTTTTTAATAAGACTATTTCAATCAAACAACTAATCACAAAATTGCAGACCACCTTAAATGTATTAAAACATTAAATTCTCATATATGTCAATAGAAAATATATAATAATGAGGTTGACAGCTTCAAGGTAGGACAGAATTATATTTTCCATAAAATTTCTGAGCTGGAGTGAGATGGTAAGACTGTAAGCAAGCTGTTAGTGTGATGGTAGACTGTATGAATTATATTGTTTTAACTTATACATTATTCAGTGCCTAAAACTGCCTGCATAGTGTGTAGGGATCTCCGCACAGCAATTGAAGGGATACTTGCAATACCATATGATTGGGATTTTGCTGGAATGAGGGTTCACTGAATAAGTGTTCCGAATGCTACAGCAGTCTGAATATACACTTATTGACATTCTAATTTACCACTATATCTCAGAGGATTTTTGTCAATTTTCGATCAGCAAACTTGTAGGACATCCGATAAGTGAGGCCAAAAGCTGATTACATACTGTATATCAAACATGTTCACCATCATTTGAGTGTAGGGCTATAATTACAAGTCTATGTCATGTAAAAGCAATGTTTTTTCAGATTTGTTTACAAAAAATATAACTATAAGAGAAAGGAAACAGGAATTTAAAAAACACAGAACGTAATTAACAGAAATGTACCATTTCTTATAGGAAACTGAGATGCAAGTAAAATATTCTGGCACACTAGAGTGTTTTGTAGGGATCATGAATATCATTTAGGTGCCTATAATATCAGACCAGAAATTTCAGTTGGCATGCTGGCAAAACTTTTAGTGTCAGCATCATTATGCTGCAAAACTGACAACGAAGTTTGTGAACTTCAGATGCAGAGTTCAAAGCAGAAATCCACAATTTGCTGTCGATAATGCATTTCTCCTCTACAAATGTAATGTTGCAATAAAAGCAAAAGCAGTGATTTTATGCCAACAAGTTTGTTACCTGCCATTCTCAACATCAGAGAAAACACATAAAATAGTAGAATTGAGCTTTTCTCAGTATGTTAGGAGATATTATTGCAGACCAACCTCTAATCCCAATAAGCTAATCTTATGTATTAATTATAATTTTCTCAGAATGACATTTTCAAATTATCAGCTATTAAAAATAGTGGAAACTGTTAGCTTCTGTTTATGACGTTTCATCTTTAAACTAAAGTGCATATGTACACTTCAATTGTTTTTTAACTTTCTAAAAAGAGTCACATCAGAAAAGGGGAAATCCACACCATACAGGTTACTTAATCCCATGGGATGCTGCCTTTGAGGCCTGTATCAGGCATTATCTCTTCGCATTGTATGAATATTACAAGCATTAAACACAAATATTTTCCTTTTAAGATGAAAGCCAAATAAAATCAATTACGGTAATTATGTGTGTTATAGTTACTCTGCTGGAAAAAGAAGCAAAAGCAAAGTACTTTACGAGAGATGCAACAGCCTGAAAGTAATAGTATAATATAACACCTATGTCACTTCAGTATGCTATACTGATGAAACTAAATCTTTCTGGATGTGTTTATAGGAATGCACTTTATTGCAAAAATATTTTAATCCTTAGAACACTGTAATTTATGTCAATCACACTTGCATTCAAGGTTGTTATCAAAGATGATTTATCTTGAATTTAACTGAAAAGCTATTAATATGCAGCTTTCACAAGTGGCTGATTGCTTGTAGGAGTCATTAAACAAATTCTCAGTTTATCAATTATATAACCTGTGACTGAATACTTAAAAAATTATAACTTTATATAGCCTTTATATAAACCTTGAGTATAGTATATTTGATTATTTTACTTGCTAGTTCTCACAAAGAATTGATGAAAATATTTAATATTTCAACATTCAAAATTCATATTTAGCATGAGATTAAAATATTAGGAGTACTTTAGTGTGGTGCATGTTACATTAAGGTACTTCTACAGCAGTTGAATAAGCTTTGTTACCAAGATAATTAGCTCTTGCAAACTGTGTGCAGCTCATTTTTAAGTCATGCTGTATTCTGCAGTATATATGTTTTCAGACTACTTTTAAATGATCATCAACGATTATATTCTGTGATACATATGGTGAGTTTCTTTCAAGCATTGTTGATATATCCAAACTAGACTGAACGTAAACTAACCTAAAAGGACAATGATTTCAGCCTGTCACATATAAAGGATGTATGGAGCAGATTCATGTCTGGTGCCTATGATCAACATGAAATGAAAATGTTTATTAGATTAATAAAATGATGGCATTAATTATTTGCACTTCAGTGTTATTCTCATGGAATTCAAAATCTAAAATTGATAAATGTTGCTGAACATGCTAGAAAAATAAAAGCATTAACTTACATAGGTGCAAAATATTATATCAAAAATCTATGGATTTTGGACACGATGTCATTTCCGTTTCAACATATGACTAAAGTGGATGCATGCATTTGAGGAGCAAATTCGAGAATTTTTCGTGAACTAATGCACTGTTCTCGCCCTCTAGGCAGGCACAGTTTTGATAAATTGTAACATTAATAAGCAAGCAATGTTGATTTGATGTAATGTTCCCAGTCGGAACTAAATGCTCCAGCTAGCACTTTCTCTTCATTACACATAGCACATAATGGATTCTACAACAGGAATTAAGACACAGACGATTTGAAAGTTTCATCAACTACGTTTAAATAAGATACTCATTGGTTCTACTAATTATTGTCATGGTTTACTGTTATTTTCTGCTCCCTGGAATTCTTTAAAATTATTTGTTTATAGAGAGGGCTGTGCTGCCATGCTCGAGGGTTTTTGTCTTGATTTTGTCCAAAGCAGTTCTTTCCAGACAATACCATGTCGAGGAGACGGGGTAGAAGTGGCACAGAGTAGGGCAAGTACACAAGAGAGATAAGGGAGGGAGAGTTTAAATGCTGCTTATATCTTTCAGCTTGGGGTATCATGTTCATGTGTCGTGGGCACATGTTAATTGGCAGGCAACATAAATAAACAACAAAGGGGATTAATTGCATAATGCAATTCATGAGCCCACTTCAGGAGGCTTTTTACTTCAGCACCCGACAGACAATTCAAGTGTTAAATGTCACCCCTCCACAATTATGCTTCACCCAGGTTATAATGTTGCAATTTCTGAGGCTTCCTCATCTTTTTCATGGAATTGATTCTTAGCTTGATTCAGTCTTTCAAAAAATAATTTTACAGTTACAATTGGGAACTAATTCTAAAAAAATGTAGTTATTGATATGACAGTTAAATAAAAAGCAAAATCGCTCCTTTTATATCCCTTTTAGAATGTTCCAATGTGTTTTAGAGCATGTGAAGCATTTTTTGAAGTATGGGCACAGTAATAATATAGCAAACAAGATAGCCGGTCAGCACAAAACTAGCTTCCACAAATTTTAAAATCTTAATTATCTATTTTAGATATTTGATTGAAAAAAACAAATATTGCCCAGAACATCATGTGTACAGTATCTCGCCTGCACTTTAAAAAGTCTTTCATATCTGAGAGTGGGAGTTGAGTTTAAATGCCACCTGATAGACAACACCTAGAACAGTACAGCACGAGAACAGGCCCTTCAGCACACTATGTTCAGCCAAACTAATTAAATTAGTAATCAAATACCATATTAAACAAATCCTTTCTGCCTAAACTGTTATAAAATGCATATCCTTTCATTTCCTTCAGATTCATGTGCCTATTTAAGAGCCCCTTTGTTGTATTTTAAGAATAGAGGGAGTCAGCAGAAAGGAAATTATAGACCAGTTAGTCTGAACTCAGTGGTTGGGAAGATATTGGAGTCAACTGTCATGGAATACTTGGTGACACAGGACAAGATACGACAAAGTCAGCATGGTTTCCTTAAGGGGAAATCTTGCCTGCCAAACCTGTTGGATTTTTTTGTGGAGATTACAAGTAGGATAGATAAAGGGGATGCTGTGAATGTTGCATATTTGGATTTTCAGAGGGTCTTTGACATGGTGCCACACATAAGGCTGCTTACCAAGTTAAGAACCCATGGTACTACAGAAAGTTACTGGCATGGTTAGAGCATTGACTGATTGGTAGAAGCCAGCGAGTGGGAATAAAAGGATTGTTGTCCCGTTGGCTTTCAGTGACTAATAGTGTTCCACAGGGGTCGGTGATGGAACCACTTCCTTTTATGCTGCATATAAATGATTTAGGTGATGGAATAGATGGCTTTGTTGCCATGTTTACAGATGATATGAAGATCAGTGGAGGGGCAGGTAGTGTTGAAGAAACAGGAAGGCTGCAGAAGGATTTAGACAGATTAGGAGAATGGGCAAGAAAGTGGAAAATGAAATACAATGTTGGAAAATTACATAGTCATGCACTTTGATAGAAGTAACAAATGTCCAGACTATTTTCTAAATGGGGAGAAAATCCAAAAATCTGAGATGCAAAGAGACTTGTAAATCCTGGTGCAGAACACCCTAAAAGTTAGCTTGCAGATTGAGTCGGTGGTGGGGAAGGCAAATACAGTGTTAGCATTCATTTCAAGAGGTCTAGAATATAAGAGCAGGGATGTGATGCTGAGGTTTTATAAAGCACTGGTGAGGCTTCACCTTGAGTATTGTGAACAGTTTTGGGCTCCTCATTTTATGAAAGATGTGCTGGCATTGGAGAGGGTTCAGAGGAGGTTCACAAGGATGATTCCAGGAATGAAAGGATTATCACATAAGGAACATTTGATAGCTCTGGGCCTGTACCTGCTGGAACTTAAAAGGCTGAGGAGGGATCACATTGAAATCTTTCAAATGTTAAAAGGCCTAGACAGAGTAGATGTGGAAAGGATTTTTCCATGGTGAGCGAGTCTAGGACAAGAGGGCACAGTCTCAGGAAAGAGGGGTATCCGTTTAAAACAGATATGTGGAAAAATTCTGGCTGGTGAATTTGTGGAATTTATTCCCACAGGCAGCTGTGGAGGCCAGGTCATTGGGTGTATTTAAGGCGGAGATTGATAGGTTCTTGATTAGCCACAGCATCAAAGATTATGGGGAGAAGGCTGGGGATCAGCCATGATTGAATGGTGGAGCAGAGTCGATGGGCCAAATGGCCTCATTCTGCTCCAAAGTCTTCTCGTCTTATTTCCCTCCACCGTCACCCCTGGCTGTGCATTTCAGGCACCCAACACTTTGTGTAAAAACTTGCTCAAATATATCCTTTGAATTTCTCCCCCCTCACCTTAAATGCATGCTCTCTGATATTAGGCATTTCAACCTTGGGAAAAAGATATTGGCTGTCTTTTCTATCTATGCCTCTCATAATCATAGAAAACTTTATCAGATCTTCTCTCAGCCTCCAACACTCCAAAGAAAACAACCCAAGTTTGTCCTCTAATGCAGAACGCATCCTGGTAAACCTCTTCTGCACCCTCAACAAACCTTTGACATGCTTCCTATACTAGGAAAGGCAGAACTGAAGGCAATACTCCAGATGTGGCCTAACTGGAGTTTTATAAAGTTGCAATATAACTTCCTGATTCTAACTCAATTACTCAAGTAATAAATGTAAGCGCCCCATATGCCACCTTCACTATCCTAGTAACCGATGTAGCCACTGACAGGGAACTACGGACTTGGGCCGCAAGATCCCTCTGCACAAGACTGTACATCCCTTTACGTTTCATCTGCCAAAGTGCAACACTTCACATTTGGCCAGGTTAAACTCCACCTGCCGTTTCTTCACCCATGCCTGCAACTGATCTATACCCCGCTGTATCCTTTGGCTGTCATCTATGTTATTCATAATACCAAGGATCCCATTCATCTTACTCATGGATGAGTCTTGACGAGCTACCTAGTCAAACACCTTACTAAAATTCATGTAGACATCATCCACAGCCCTAACATTAATTGTCTTCGCCATCTCCTCGAAAGACTCTATCAAATTAGTAAGATATGACTTGCCTTGACTATCCCTAATTAGGCAATGGTTGCCATATCTTCATAATTACTATCTCTAAGAATCCTCTCCAGGAACTTCCTCACTACTGGCATGAGATTAACCTGTCTACAGTTTCCAGGATTTACCCTACTTTCCTTCTTGAATAATGGAACATTTCCTACCCACCAGTTCTCTCAAACCTCACAGGTGGCAAGAGACATGAAGATCTTTTTTAATGGGTTCTATTGGGTTTCTTGTTTTTGTGGCTGCCTGTAAGCAGATGAATCTCAAGATTGTCTACAGTATATTGTACATATTTTGATAGAGGTCAAGGCACATCATCTCTCCTCTCCTCTCAGTAACCTGGGATATATTGCATTAGGGCCTGGAGACTTATCCACCTTGACGCTGTTTAAGAGACTCAACACCACCTCCTCCTTTATCTCAAAATGCCTTAGCAAATTAGCAGACGGACATCCCAATCCTCCGTGTCCTTCTCCTTGGTAAATACTGATTCAAAATATTCACTTAGAACCTCAACCACATTCTCCGCCTCCACATTCCCTCCTTTATCCGCGAGTAGTTCTACCCTCTATTGAAGTTTCTCTCTTCCTCTTGATGTATGTACAGAATGTGTTGGAACTCTTTTAAAATCAACTTGCCAAAGACTTTTTATGGTCCCTCTAGACTCTCTTAATTCTCTTCTTGAGTTCTTTCTGGTCTACTTATAATCCCCATGCCTCTGTTTGATTTTAGATTCCTAAGCTTTACATACAGTTTATTTTTCTTCTTAACTGAATTCATCACCTCTCAAGACATCCAAGGTTCCCTTACCTTGTCATCCTAGTCCTTCCTTCTTATCGCCTTGTACTATGTGCAGTTGGTCTTTAAACACCTTCAAAATGTCAAATTTGGACCTGCTCAAAACAGTTGTTCCCAATGAACTCCCTTTACTTCTTGCCCAATACTCTCATAAATTAAACTGTTCAAATTAAATACTCTCCTGTAAGGTCTGTACTTATCCATATCTGTAACTACCTTAAGACTTGTGAACCATCTTAAAAGTTGTGATCACTGTTTTCTACAACTGTCACCTGGCCAGGCCTATTACGCAACACCAGGCCAAGTATGCCCCCTCCTCTTGTTGGATTGATTGATTTAAGATCCTGGATGTACCCAACAAATTCTACCCCATCTAAACCTTTTACACTGAGGAGGTCCCAGTCTATATTAGGGAAGTTGAAATTACCTACTGCAACAACCCTGATATTCTTACGCCATATTGTAATCTGCATATCTGCTTCTCAAGGTCTTGGTGGCTATTGGGTGGTCTGCAGTATAATCCAATCTGAGTGGTTGCACCATTCTTACCTTTGATTTCTACCCAAATAGATTCTGTGGATGAGCCCTCCATTATGTTCCCTCTGATTGAGGCTGTGGTACTGTTCCTCATTGACAGTGCAACATCCCTCACCACCAACCCCCCCCCCCTTACCTTCTTCTCTATCTTTTCTAAGACATCAAAAACCTGGAATTTTAAGCTTTCATTTGTGTCCCTCTCTCAAACAAGTCTCTGTTATAGCCACAACATCATAGTTTCATGTACTAATCCATGCTCTAATTTCATCACTTTTACCCATTATACTTTTGGCAATAAATGCACACACTTTAACCTGTTTCTACTACCTTGTTCCTGTTTGTTCTTAATGGTCATGACATGTCCCTTCTTCTCAATTCCTCCACTTTCTGACCTGGTGCTCTGGTTCCCATTCCCTGCCAAATGGGCACGAGTGAATCCCTTGGCCAGGATATCGATTCCCTTTCAGTTGAGGTGCAACACATCCCCCTTGTGCATATTGCCCCTGCCCTAGAAAAGGTTCTAATAGTCCAAGAAGCTGAAACCCTGCCCCCTGTTCCAGTTCCTCAGCCACACATTCATCTGTTCTATCTTTATATTCTTATCCTGACTCACATGTCGCACCGGGAGCAATCTGAAAATTTTAAGTCTGGTTTATCAGCCTCTTTCTTAACTCCCTATACTCACTGTGAAGGACCTCTTCCCCCTTCCTAACGGTATCATTAGTGCCAATGTGCACTATGACCTCTAGCTTCTTACCTCCTCCTTGAGAATATTCTGCATCAACTCTGAGACATCCTTGGCAACATACTTTCTTGGTGTTTCTTTCACAGCCATACAATCTCCTGTCTATTCTCCTAACCATCAGGTTTCTTATCACTATTACTCTGCATGACTTTATCCTTCCCTGCTGAGCCTCAAAACCAGCCACAGTTCCACTGACCTGGATGTTGTGCTCTGATAGGTCATCGCTCCCTCTGCAGTATCCAAAGGGGTGTACTGGTTGCCATGAGCAATAGCCACAAGTGATCCTGCACTGCTCATCTCTTCCCCTTACCTTTGCTGATAGTCACCCAACTATCTGCAGTCAGTACCTCAGCAGCGACCACCTCACTAAAACTCTTGACTATGATGCTCTCAGCACCCCATATGATCCCAAGTACATCTAGCTTCATTTCCTTCACAGAGCCAGACACGAGCTGCAGCTGGGCATACATCCTACCGGTGAAATCATCAGGGACACTTGCAGTCTCCCTGATCTTCCACATACTGCAGAAGAAGCATACCACAGCCCTGCTACTCTAATAAGAACAATCCTAAGGAAAGCCTCAGCAGTACCAACCAGCTCAGCGTTCTCTCACTGAAGCCTCCTGAACCAAACTTCAACACTGACACTCAACCACAGAACACATCAACAAAAACATAGCCACCCCCAAAAATGGCTGCTCCACTCGAGCCTGTACTGGTATTACAGGAAAGATACTAGCATAGATAGAAAATTGGGGGACAGGCAGGAGATAAAGCGTGGAAATAAAGGAGGCATTGGAGAGGTTCACGAGAATGAGCTCAGGAATGAAAGGGTTAATATATGAGGGGCATTTGATGGCTCTGGGCCTGAGTTCAGAAGAATGAAGGGGGATCTCATTGAAACCTATTGAAGATTGAAATATGTAGATAATGTGGATGTGGATAGCATGTTTCCTATAGTGAGGGCATCCAGGACCAGAGGGCACAGGCTCAGAATACAAGGACATCCCTTTAGAACAGATGTGTGAAGGAATTTTGTTAGCCAGTGGGTGGTGAATCTGTGTAACTCATTATGACAAATGGCTGTAGAGGCCAAGTCATTGGGTATGTTTAAAGCAGCGGTGACAGGTTCTTGATCAGTAATGGCACCAAAGGTTATGGGGAAAAGGCAAGAAAATGGGATTGAGAGAGATAATAAATCATCCTTGATAGAATGGTGGAGCAGATTTGATGGGCCGAATGGCTTTATTCTGCTTGAATGTCTTATGATTTTATGGTCTATTTACTTGAACAGGTACAAAGCCTGTAAAAAAGTATTCCCCACCGCCCCCCAGAAGTTTTCATGTTCTTTTGTTTTACAACATTGAATCACAGTGGATTTAATTTGGCTTTTTTGACGTTGATAAACAGAAAAAGACTGTTTCATGTCAAAGTGAAAACAGACCTCTACAAAGTTATCTAAATTCATTACAAATATAAAATGCAAAATAATTGATTAGAAACATAGAAACATAGAAAATAGGTGCAGGAGTAGGCCATTCGGCCCTTCGAGCCTGCACCGCCATTTATTATGATCATGGCTGATCATCCAACTCAGAACACCGCCCCAGCCTTCCTTCCATACCCCCTGACCCCCGTAGCCACAAGAGCCATATCTAACTCACTGTTAAGGTAAAAAAAGGATTGCCTAAGTATTCATCCTCTTCAAGTCAGTATTTAGTAGATGCACTTTGGGAGCAATAACAACATTGAGTCTGTGTGGATAGGTCTCTCTCAGCTTTGCATATCTGGACACTGCAACTTTTTCCCCATTCTTTTTTATAAAATCGCTCAAGCTCTGTCAGATTGCATGGAGATCGCGAATGAACTCCAGCCATGAATTCTCAATTGGATTGAGGTCTGAACTGTCTTGACCATTCCAGGACATTATCTTTGTTGTTTTTAAGCCATTCCTGTGTAGCTTTGGCTTTCTGCTTAGGGGCACTGTCCTACTGAAAAACAAATCTTCCAAGTTGCAGTTCTCTTGCAGACTACATCAGGTTTTCCTCCAGGATTTCTCTGTATTTTCTCGGATTTATATTACCCTCTACCTTCACAAGCCTTCCAAGGCTTGCTGCAGTGAAGCATCCCCACAGCATGAGACAGCCACCACCATGCTTCATGGTGGAGATGGTGTGTATTTGATGATGTGTGATGCTTGGCTTATGTTAAACATAAGGTTTAGTCTGATGGCCAATCAGCTCAATTTTGCTTTCAGCAGTCGATAGAACCTTCTTCCAGCTGACTTCAGAGTCTCCCACATGCCTTCTGGCGAACTCCAGCCAAAATTTCATGTGAGATTTTTCAACAGTGGCTTTCCCTTTGCAACTTTCTCATAAAGCTATGACTGGTGAAGCACCCAGGCAACAGTTGTATGTGCAGTCTCTCCCATCTCAGCCATTGAAGCTTGTAACTCCTCCAGATATGTCAGAGGTCTCTTGGTGACCCCCCTCACTAGTCCCCTTCTTACACACTCACTCAGTTTTTGAGGACGGCCTGCTCTAGACAGATTTATAGCTGTGCCATATTCTTTCCTTTTCTTGATGCTTGACTTAACTGTACTTCAGGGGCTATTCAGTGACTTGGAAATTTCATCTCCTGACGTGCTTTTCAATAACCTTTTCATGGAGTTGCTTGGAGTGCTGTTTTGTCTTCATGGTGTAGTTTTTGCCAGGATACTGACTCACCAGAAGGTGGACCTTCTAGACACAGGTGTATTTTTACTACAATCAATTGAAACACTTTGACTGCACAGGATGATCTCTATTTAACTAATTAAGTGACCTCTAAAACCAATTGACTGCACCAGTGATGATTTGGTATGTCATATTAAAGGGAGGGGGCGAATTATTTGTGTTTTATATTTGTAATTAATTTAGATCATTTTGTAGAGACCTGTTTTCACTTTGATATGAAAGTGTCTTTTTCTGTTGATCAATGTCAAAAAGGCCAAATTAAATCCACTGTGATTCAATGTTGTAAAACAATAAAGCATGAAAAATTCCAAGGGGGACTTTCTGTAGGCACTGTATATGGATGGATGAGGTTTAAAGGACAAATACAGGCAAACACAGTCAAGGTCAAATATAGGCAAACGGAATGAGCCAAGATGTGCAGAAAGTAATGGATTCTGTCCAGTATCAGGGGCACATATCTCTCCACCCCACCATTACCGTAGGTAGTATTACAAAAGGCACTGCATGAAGAAGGCAACATCTAGCATCGGAAATCTTCACCATCCAGGCTATGTCATCATTTTGCAGCTACTATCAGACAAGGAAGTACAGAAAGTTAAAGCTCCACACCACCAGGTTCAAGAACAGTTAATTTCCTTCAACATTTCGTTCTTAAAGCAACGTTCACATTACAGTATGGCAACACTATGACCATTTCGATCAATTTGTACTTGGTTTAATTTATGTTTTTTTTCTGTGAATGCTACTAATTGTCTGCTGTGTGCCTGTGATGCTGCAGCATTTAAGTGTTTTATCCCCCAGGCCTATGATAATAGGCTTGACTCTGCCCGAATCATGTTTGATATGGACCAGTAGGAGTGAAGAGCCGACATCCATGTTAATGATTCTATAGCTCAGTAACAGGGTCCATGAAATTATCAGATTGCTTTAAAAACTTAGCAGGTTCATTTATGTTCTTTAGGGAAAATTATGAGAGGCATAGATAGGGGCGATTAAGCATTTTTCTCAAGGTGGAAATTTCATATCACGGAGGGCATAAGGTTAAGGTAGCAGTGGGCAAGTTTAAAGGAGATCTGCGAGGTATGGCTTTCTTTTCAAAGAGAATGGTAGATACAGTCCCAGTATGATAGCAATATTTAAAAAGGCATTTAGACAGGTGCATGAAACAGATGGGCATAGAGATATATGGA
This sequence comes from Mobula birostris, assembly GCF_030028105.1. Classification (NCBI taxonomy): domain Eukaryota; kingdom Metazoa; phylum Chordata; class Chondrichthyes; order Myliobatiformes; family Myliobatidae; genus Mobula; species Mobula birostris. The sequence continues at coordinate 187,165,943 of NC_092370.1, read as the reverse complement.
CCATATGCAAGCAGATGGCATCATGATTGGTGTAGCCATGATGGACCAAAGGGTTTGTTCCTGTGTTAAACAATTCTGTGTTCAGCAAACAGAATTCCTGACAAACCTTAGAGACAAACCTTACGCTTATCCCTGACAAACAGAATTCCTGACAAACCTTAGAGACAAACCTTACGTTTATCCCTGACAAACCTTAGAAGCATTGTAGACAGAAAAAAAAAGATCAAGTTATTGCATGGTAATAATGCTAGGTCCAGTTTTTTGATGCAATTCATCTCAAGTTTCATAAAGTTAAACTCTGATATAATTTCCCAATAGAAATATCAATTTAAACAATTCAAATCTTATAAGGTTATAGCAGCAATAATGTAATATAATACAATTGCCTTGACTTGAGAGGAAGATACTTTTAATTTGTGTAACTTTCATTCATTTTATTAAGTAAGACATCATTACACTAGCAAATTTTTCTTTTAATGTTCTCAGCAGGAAATTTATGGAAACAACTTGGTACATTTACCCTATCGTATTTAAATTCCAAAAACACAACAAGACCTAATTCAGTCTTGATCTTTCACAAATATGGGATTATAAGCACTCCAGGGATATTACTTTTCAAGGGAAATCTAATTGAGAATTGGTATGGAAAAGTAATAGCCAGAGTATGTATACTTATATAATACATATAATGTGTAGCAACAAATCTATATGACTCCCAATAAGCCACAGTATCTGTTTTTTCATACACTAAGCATACTGCCAGAGGGCTGGATATCTATTTTATATGTAAGGTGCAGTATATGTTTTGTACTTGACTTTATTTGCCAAATTATTAGGACAATCTTTTCTGACTACTTTATGTCCTATCATTATCTAAGTTTAATATAAGTAACATTATTATTATTGTGTTCAGTTCTGGTTGTCTCATTATAGAAAGGAATCAGAATCAGGCTTAATGTCACCAGCATACTTCATGAAATTTGTTAACTTAGTGGCAGCAGTACAATGCAATACATGATGATATAAAAGAATAAATCAATTACAGTAAGTATACATATGCATGTATATCAAATAGTTAAATTAAAAATACTGCAAAAACAGAAATAATAAAAATGAAGTAGTGCTTAAGGGTTCCATGTCCCTTTAGGAATCAGATGGCAGAGGGCAAGAAATTGTGCCTAAATTGTTGAGTGTGTTCCTTCAGGCTTCTGTACCTCCTTCCTGATGGTAACAATGAGAAGAGGGCATGTCCTGGGTGGTGGGGGTCCTTCATGATGGACACCGCCTTTCTGAGTCACCACTCCTTGAAGATGCCTTGGAACTATGGAGGCTAGTACCCAAGATGGAGCTGGCGAATTTTACGACTTTCTGTAGCTTCTTTCCATTCTGTGCAGTAGCTCCCTTCCACCCCTTCCCCCATACCAGCCAGTGATGTAACCAGGCAGAATGCTCTCCATGGTACATCTGTAGAAGTTTTCAAGTGTCTTAGGCGACAAACCAAATCTCCTCAAATTCCTAATAAAATATAGCCACTGTCTTGCCTTCCTTATAGCTGCATCAAAATGTTGGGACCAGGTGAGATCCGCAGAGATCTTCTGCACCCAGGAATGTGAAATTGCTCACTCTCCCCACTTCTCATCTCTCTATGAGGATTGGTTCGTGTTCCTTCATCCTACCCTTTCTGAGGTCCACAATTGGTGCTACATATTGTTCGAGAAGGTCACATAAGAAGATAAAATTTCACATGTGAAGTCCACAGGATACCATTGATGAGCTTTTCAGGTAACTATTGCACTGTAATTGACATTGTTGGTTTCAATACAGTAATCCCTGCCATTGTCACTATTAACACAACTATTATAATTTTTGCAAGGTCTTAAAGGATCATGCAATAGCATGGGCACACTGAATCTATATAGTGATGCCAATGAATAAATGGAAGTTATGATGACGTGGAAGTATGGGGATGAGTTACATTTCATTGTTCAATTAATAAGAACTGAAGTTATTTGGAAGTTGAAATTTTCACTGCTTTTGAATTTTGCATGTTGCATTGCCATTGATGTAATTTGGGAAAGTTTTATCCCATCAAAACGATGCTAGAGAGAATGAGAACAACAGGAATTCTGCAGATGCTGGAAATTCAAGCAACACACATAAAAGTTGCTGGTGAACGCATCAGGCCAGGCAGCATCTCTAGGAAGAGGTACAGTCGACGTTTCAGGCTGAGACCCTTCGTCAGGACTAACTGAAGGAAGAGTTAGTAAGAGATTTGAAAGTGGGAGGGGGAGGGGGAGATCCAAAATGATAGGAGAAGACAGGAGGGGGAGAGATGGAGCCAAGAGCTGGACAGGTGATTGGCAAAAGGGATATGAGAGGATCATGGGACAGGAGGTCCGGGAAGAAAGACAAGCGGGGGGGAAACCCAGAAGATGGGCAAGGGTATATTCAGAGGGCCAGAGGGAGAAAAAGGAGAGTGAGAGAAAGAATGTGTGTACAAAAATAAGTAACAGATGGGGTACGAGGGGGAGGTGGGGCATTAGCAGAAGTTAGGCATGAACATCGACTTCTCTAACTTCCGCTAATGCCCCACCTCCCCCTCGTACCCCATCTGTTACTTATTTTTATGCACACATTCTTTCTCTCACTCTCCTTTTTCTCCCTCTGTCCCTCTGAATATACCCCTTGCCCATCCTCTGGGTTCCCCCCCCACCTTGTCTTTCTTCCCGGACCTCCTGTCCCATGATCCTCTCGTATCCCTTTTGCCAATCACCTGTCCAGCTCTTGGCTCCATCCCTCCCCCTCCTGTCTTCTCCTATCATTTTGGATCTCCCCCTCCCCCTCCAACTTTCAAATCCCTTACTCACTCTTCCTTCAGTTAGTCCTGACGAAGGGTCTTGGCCTGAAACGTCGACTGTACCTCTTCCTAGAGATGCTGCCTGGCCTGCTGCGCTCACCAGCAACTTTGATGTGTGTTGCTAGAGAGAATGAGAATCAGTATGACGAATGGTGAGGCAGACATCCAATTGCCACTAAAGCAATCAGAAATAAACTCAAAATTACCTTAACTCCAGGATAACTTGATTTGCAAAGCACTGCACTTTTTTTGCAGTTGTGTGAATATATTTCTAACCTGCTGTCTTAACAATCTCAAATCTTCTGATCTAGAAGTGAGCTTATTACTTCAGATCCAAACTGCTATGTGATGACAGGTAACAGGATAAGCTGTTAAAGTAAGGTCCTCGGAGAAACATTTTTCTCTTTCCTTCAAATGTAACCATGTAATATGTCAACAACATCTTCAATTTACATATCTTTCAAATAGAGAGAACTGAGCTAAGGTATTAAACAGAAGCATTATCAAACATTTGACACCAAAATGCAGTCAAAGGAATCAAGACTATTAACTAAAAGCTTGGTCAAAAACTTTAGGAAGCATCCTCCATCTCCACTGCATCTGCTCTCAGGCTGAGGCTTTTCATTCCAGAACAGCTATGATGTCCTCCTCTTTCAAAGAAAGGGGCTTCCTTTCCTCCGCCATCACCTGTATCTTCCATTTCACGCATGACTGCCCTCACCCCATTCTCCCACCGCCACACCAGGGTGAGGGTTTCCCTTGTCCTCACTACTACCTCACCAGTCTCTGCATTCGGCACATAACTCTCTGTAACTTCCACCTTCTCCAACAGGATCCCGCCACCAAGCACATCTTTCCATCCCGCCCCCCCCCCCCCCCACTTTCTACATTCTGCAGGAATCGCTCTCTCAATGCAACTTCACTGGTCCACTTGTCCCTCCCAACTAATCGCTCTCCTGGCACTTACCCGTGTAGGTAGAACAAGTAGAACAAGTGCCACACCAGCCCTTACACCTTCTCCTTCACAATCATTCAGGACCCCAAACATTCCTTTCAGGTGAGGCAACACTTCACCTGTGAGTCTGTTGGGGTCATCTACTGTATCCAGTGCTTCTGGTGCAGCCTCCTGTATATTGGTGAGACCCAATGTAGATTGGAAGACCGCCTCAATAGACAATAGACAATAGGTGCAGGAGTAGGCCATTCGATCCTTCGAGCCAGCACCGCCATTCACTGTGATCATGGCTGATCATCTACAATCAGTATCCGGTTCCTGCCTTATCCCCATAACCTTTGATTCCACTATCTTTAAGAGCTCTATCCATCTCTTTCTTGAAAGCATCCAGAGACTTGGCTTCCACAGCCTTTTGGCGCAGAGCATTCCATATATCCACCACTCTCTGGGTGAAAAAGATTTTCCTCAACTCTGTTCTAAATGGCCTACCCCTTATTCTTAAACTGTGGCCTCTGGTTCTGGACTCACCCATCAGCGGGAACATGCTTCCTGCCTCCAGCGTGTCCAATCCCTTAATAATCTTATATGTTTCAATAAGATCCCCTCTCAGCCTTCTAAATTCCAGAGTATACAAGCCCAGTCGCTCTAATCTTTCGACATATGACAGTCCCGCCATCCTGGGAGTTAACCTTGTGAACCTACGTTGCACTCCCTCAATAGCAAGAATGCCCTTCCTCAAATTTGGAGACCAAAGCTGCACACAGTACTCCAGATGTGGTCTCACCAGGGCCCTGTACAGCTGCAGAAGGACCTCTTTGCTCTTATACTCAATTCCCCTTGTTATGAAGGCCAGCATGCTATTAGCTTTCTTCACTGCCTGCTGTACTTGCATGCTTGCTTTTAGTGACTGATGTACAAGAACACTGAGATCTCATTGTGCTTCCCCTTTTCCTAACTTGACTCCATTTAGATAATAATCTGCCTTCCTGTTCTTATCACCGAAATGGATAACCTCACATTTATCCACATTAAACTGCATCTGCCATGCATCTGCCCACTCATCCAGCCTGTCCAAGTCACCCTGCATTCTCATAGCATCCTCCTCACATTTCACACTGCCACCCAGCTTTGTGTCATTGGCAAATTTGCTAATGTTACTTTTAATTCCCTCATCTAAATCATTAATATATATTGTAAGCAGCTGCGGTCCCAGCACTGAACCCTGTGGTACCCCACTGGTCACCGCCTGCCATTCCGAAAGGGGCCCGTTAATCGCTACTCCTTGTTTTCTGTCAGCCAGCCAATTTTCAATCCATGTCAGTACTCTGCCCCCAATACCATGTGCCCTAATTTTGCCCATTAATCTCCTATGTGGGACTTTATCAAAGGCTTTCTGAAAGTCCAGGTACACTACATCCACTGGCTCTCCCTTGTCCATTTTCATAGTTACATCCTCAAAAAATTCCAGAAGATTAGTCAAGCACGATTTCCCCTTCGTAAATCCATGCTGATTTGGACCGATCCTGTTACTGCTATCCAGATGTGTCGTAATTTCATCTTTTATAATTGACTCCAGCATCTTTCCCACCATCGACGTCAGGCTAATCAGTCTATAATTCCCTGTTTTCTCTCTTCCTCCCTTCTTGAAGACAGGGACAACATTAGCCACCCTCCAGTCCACAGGAACTGATCCTGAATCTATAGAACATTGGTAAATGATTACCAATGTGTCCACGATTTCTAAAGCCACCTCCTTAAGTACCCTGGGATGCAGACCATCAGGTCCCGGGGACTTATCAGCCTTCAGACCCAACAGTCTATCCAACACCATTTCCTGCCTAATATAAATTTCCTTCAGTTCATCCATTACCCTAGGTTCTTTGGCCACTATTATATCCGGGAGGTTGTTTGTGTCTTCCCTAGTGAAACCAGATCCAAAGTACCTGTTCAACTCGTCTGCCATTTCCTTGTTCCCCATAATAAATTCACCCGCTTCTGTCTTCAAGGACCCAATTTTGGTCTTAACTATTTTTTTCATCGAGCAGCTTCACTCTATCCATCACAAAAAGCAGGAATTCCAATTGGCCACCCATCCCAATTCTACTTCCTATTCCAACATGTCAGTCTGTGGTCTCCTCCATTGCCAGGATGAAGCCACACTCAGATTGGAGGAGCAATACCTTAAATTCTGTCTGGGTAGCCTCCAACCTGATGGCATGAACATCGATTTCTCGAACTTCTGGTAATTGCCCCCACCCCCCACTTCACCATTCCCTATTTTTGTTTCTCTCTCACACCTTCTTTTCTTACCTGCTTGTCACCTCCCTCTGGTGCTCCTCCCCCTTCCCTTTGTTCCATGGTCTTCTATTCTCTCCTATCAGATTCCCCCTTCTCCAGTCCTTTATCTCTTCCACCAATTAACTTCCCAGCTCTTTAATTCACCCCTCCCCCTCCCCTGGTTTCACCCTTCACTTCCCACCTGGTATCTCTTCCACCCCTGTCCCCACCTTCTTGCTCTGGCTTCTCCCCTTCCTTTCCAGTCCTGATGAAGGGTCCCAGCCAGAAATGTTGATTGTTTACTTTTTTCCATAGAAGCTGCCTGGCCTGCTGAGTTCCCCCAGCATTTTGTGTGTGTTGCTTAATGAGGAAAGGAGAGGATAGGTTTCATAGAAGATGTGAGGCTGGCAGGAGAGGATAGGAAGAATCAATGATAGAAATGAAGAAAAATGTTGGATGGGTGTCTCAAAGCAAAGGGGGTGATATTGGCAGCATTGTAGAAATGGGGGAAAATAAGCCCCCTGTAATGGCCGCCTTCCATACTGCACAGGCCTCAACCCGCCAGTTTTCCCAAAAGACCCACTGCAGACTTACACACCTTTACCTTTTGCATACTGGAACGAACCTCTCACTCAAGACCCGATCATGTCAAACAACTTAGTACTTGACGAAGGAGAGACAATTACTATTGACATCCCAATCTCCGGCACCTGGCAGTCAAACACTGAATCCCGCTTTAACAATATCAGATTCGGATGCAACCCCTTCACTAACAAAGAATTGACTATTAAGAGGCCATGGGAACTAAAGAAAATAGCTCAAGCTGACACACCAAAAGAAATGAAAACCTTTGACCCTAAACAGACACCTAGCAGAAAAGTCACCTCTGAGTCAAATTTGGCATTAAGATTATGAGAATGGTCTTGTTCAGCTTTCAAGGTTTTCCCAGAAAGTTAATAATGCCCACGTCTACTGCAGGGGCCAAGGCTAAGAGCCGAAATATCTGCAAAAGATGTTGGAAATATTCACTGGGTCAGGCAGCAGGAAGAGAGTTAATGTTTCAGTTGAATGACCTTTCAGTAGAACTGAAATGTTGACTTTGTTTTTCTCTCTCTGCAGATGCTGCCTGAAGTGTTGAATATTTCCATTAACATTCTGCTTTAACTTCAGATAATCATCTGTGGTTTTTTTGCTTTTGCTCCAAATGTTTCATTTTAGAAATTCAAGTTCACCCAATATTAAAACCATAAGACCATGGGAACAGAATTAGACCATTGAAGTCTGCTCCACCATTCAAGGGTGATTTATTATCCCTCTCAACTCCATTCTTCTGCCTTCTGCCTGTAACCTTTGAGCTTTGATTAATCAAGAACTGATCAACTCCACTTTAATCTCATACTCAATGACTTGGCTTCTACAGATGCCTGTGGCAATGAATTCCACAGATTCATGACCCTCTGGCTAAAGAAATTCCTCCTCATCTCTGTTCTAAATGGACATTCCTCTATTCTGAGGCTGTGCCCTCTGGTCCTAGACTCCCACACCATAGAAAACATCCTCTCCACATCCACACCATCTAAACCTTTCAATATTCCATAGGTTTTAAAAAGTTCCTTCCTCCTTATTCTTCTAAACTCCAGCAGGTACGGGCCCATTGTTTGTCAAAAGATGTACCAAGTCTGCGCCATACAGAAAAATGGTGATAACATAGGGCTGAGCGCCACCAACATATTTGAAATTGGTGCAACTTTTTTGAAAACATATAGATGAAAAATAGAATCACAAACAAGATAAAAATCTGCAGATGCTGGAAATCCAAGCAACACACACAAAAAGCTAGAGGAACTCAGCAGGCCAGGCAGCATCGATAGATAAAAGTACTGTTGATGTTTCGGTCCTGCCAAAGGGTCTCAGCCCGAAACGTCGACTGTACTCTTGTCCATAGGTCTGCCTGGCCTGTTGATTCCCTCTAGCACTTTGTGTGTGTTGCTTCAATGAAAAATAGAAGCAAGCAAAGAGAGATTATAAAGTAAGTCCAGAGATAATAGTGTGGGAAGAGGAAGAAAAGCCTTGGCAGAAATTGAGAAGGTTCCTATTCAACCAATAAGAATGAAATCAATCATAAGCATTTCTTCTCAGCTGGGTAAGAGTCAAAGCATCAGAGAAAGCAGAGTTTGGCAAGGGCTGCTAATGGGTTACCAAAGATAAGTGGTATAAACCACAAATTATTTACAATTCCAGTAAAGGTAGTTTCCAACCTGCAGTGAGATTAAGTAATTACGATCACAACATTGTTCTAAGTATCAGGTTAGTACGAAGTGTATAATTAGAATTATAAAATATGCTTATGTTACGAAAGATTAAATAATGTAGTTTGTGGAAATATGAAATAAGATCAGAAAACAATGACAGCACTGAGGAAGATCATAAGAGATATATAAGAATTAAGCCACTTGGCCCATCTTGTCTGCTTCACCATTTCATTGTGGCTGATATATCTCTCTCGCAGCCCCAATCTCCCACCTCCCCATATCACTTCATGCTCTGAATAATCAAGAATCTATCGATCTGTGCCTTAAATATACCCAATGACTTGGCCTCCACAGATTCACCACTGTTTGGCGAAAGAAATTCCTCTTCAACTTCATTCTAAAGGGATGTCCCTCTATTCTGAGGTGTGTCATCTGATCTTCGACTCCCTCACCATAGGAAACATCCTCTCCACATCCACTCTATTGAGGTCTTAAACATTTGATAGGTTTCAGTGAGATCCCCACTCATTCTTCTGAATTCCTTTGAGTATAGGCCCAGAGTTATCAAATGTTCATCATATGATAAGCCTTTCATTCCAGGAATCATTTTCGTGAGCTTCCTTTGAAACTTCTCTAATGTCAGCACATCCTTTCTTACATCCATTCCATTATTCAAATCATTGACATATGATACAAAAAGCTGTCCCAACACATGACCCCTGTGGAATCACTGGTAGCCAAAGAGAAAAGGCTCCCTTTATTCCCACTCTTTGCCTCCTGCTAATCAGCCAATGCTCCATCCATGCTTATATCTTTCTTGCAATACCATGGGCTCTTAACTTGTTAAGCAGCCTCACACGTGGCACCTTGTCAAAGGCCTCCTTCTTCTGCCCTGCTTATTATTTCTTTAAATAATTCAAACAGATTTGTCAGGCAAGATTTTCCCTTAAGGAAACCATGCCAACTTTGGCCTATTTTATCGTGTGCCTCCAAGTACCCCCAAACTATATCCTTAACAATCGACTCCAACATCTTCCCAACCACTGAGGTCTGGCTAACTGGACTATAATTTCCTCTTTTTTTGCCTCCCTCTTTCCTTGAGATGTAGAGTGACATTTGCAATTTTTCAGTCCTCCGGAACCATGCCATAACCCATTCTCTTGTCCGACATGGTTACATCACCCTGCCTTTAGAATACTACTTCTTTCCTGGTATGCGTCCATCCTGCGTCTTCTGAATTGCTCCCAGAAACTCCAGCCATTGCTTCTCTACCATCATCCCTGCTCGTGTTCCCTTCAAATCAATTTTGGCCAGCTCCTTTCTTGTGCCTCTGTAATTCCCTTTACTGTAATGACTTTAGCCTCCCCCTTTCAAATTACAGGGTGAATTCTATCGTATTATGATCACTGTTCCTTAAGGATTCCTTTGCCTTAAGCTCTCTAATCAGATTTGGTTAATTACACACACCCAATCTAGAATAGCTGATCCCCCAGTGGGCTCACTACAAGCTGCTCTAAAAAGCCATCTCATAGGCATTCTACAAATTCCCCCTCTTGGGACCCAGTATCAACCTGATTTTCCCAAGCTAACTGCATATTAAAATCCCCCATGACTATCATAATATTGGCCTTTTGGCATGCATTTTCTATCTCATTCAAATTTGTAGACCACATTTATGCTACTATTTGGAGGTCTGTATATAACTCCCATCAGTCTTTTTACCTTTGCAGTTTCTAATGATTCTACACCTTCCGATCATATGTCACCTCTTTCTAATGATTTGATTTCATTTTTTTTTTAAATCAACAAAGCCACCCCATCCTCCTCTGCCTATCCGCTTGTCCTTTCGATACAATGTGTACCCTAGGACATTAATCTCCCAGCTATTGTCTTCTTTCAGCCACAGTTCAGTGATGCCCACAAAGTCATACCTGCCAACCTGTAATTGTGCTACCAGTTAATTTACCTTATTCCTTGTACTGTGTACATGCAAATAACATCTCCAGTCCCGTATTCACCCTTTTCAATTTTGTTCCCCTTATACATTGCTACTCATCCTTTGGTCCTAGACTCTGGTTGACTGCAATGTTGCCCTATCATCAACCTCTCCTTATGAACAGTCTCACTACACGCTGCCTCTGTTCCTAAAAAAAAACTGCCCAATCCTCAGCCCTTTCACTGTGGTTCCTATTACCCTGCCAGATTAGTTTAAACTCTCCCAAACAGCTCTAGCAAACCTGGCCGCGAGGATATTGGTCCCCTTCGCGTTCAGGTGTAACCTGTCACTTTAATACAGGTTGCACCTTCCCCAGAAGAGATCCCAATGATCCAGAAATATGAATGCCTGCCCCCTGCAGCAGTTCTTCAGCCATGCATTCACTTGCCAAATCATCCTATTCTTACCCTCACTGGCGCATGGCACAGGCAGCAATCCAGAGATTACTACCATGAAAGTTCTGCTATTCAGCTTTCTACCCAGCTCCCTAAAATCCCTTTTCAGGACCTCCTTACCTTTCCTCCATATGTTATTGATGCCAATATTTACCAAGACTTCTAGCTGATCACCATCTCCCTTTAGAATGCTGTAGACCCGATCCAGGACATCTCTAACACTGGTAACATCCAGGTGTCTCTATCATGTCCACAGAAACTTGTCTCTATTCCTCTACCTATGGAATCTTCTAACACTACTCCTCTTCATCTCTCTTCTCATCTGATCCACAGTCCCAGACTCATTGCCAGAGATTTGGTCACTGCAGCTCCCCCTGGTAGGTCGCTCCTCCCCCCTTAATAGTATCCAAAGTGTTCTTATTATTGAGGAGAGCAGCCACAGGGATACACGGCACTGGCTGCCTATTTCCTTTCCTTCTCCTAACAGACATCCAGTTTCCTGCCTCCTGCAATCCAGGGGAGATCACTTCCCTGTAGCTCCTATCTTTCACTAAGACAGGCAGCATCAGTTGAGAATGTATGGTAGGGATAGTTTTTCAAACTTCCACAGAAATTCTTCACACAATATCAGATGCACAGAGGACCTAGAGCAAGAGTTTAGAAGTGCACATTTTGTTCAAATCTTTACGAGAGAATCTTGTCAGGTTTGTGAGCTAGCCTCCAAAATCTGAATATCCTTTCTCTGTTCCAGTCATATACTGGTTTGAAGACCAAATGATAACTCACAGACTTTCTCTCCATTGAGGAAACATGTCATAGCATGTTCAGAGCTGCCTGACACGAAATGACGGAGAATACTGTATACTTACAGCCTGCTTATAAAATATCACACAACATTAAAGACATTAAATCAAAGCTATCAGTGCTATCATAGCATGTCCACAACTTACTAACACTAACTATAACTTACTAGTCTTTGATGTGTGGGAGGAAACCAGAGGAAGTGCACACCGTGGTGGGGAGAACATACAAACTCTTTTCAGACAGGGGCTGGAATGTTACTCCAATCCCACAGGTGGCGCTGTAACACTAACCACTATGTTACCGTGCAGTTCGTTATATTATTGTACTTCCAGAAAAATCATAGCCAAAATGATTCAGCTTGCATTGAATACAGAACACATTTTTCAGATTAGAAAATTTTAGAAAGATCTACCTTTAACCTACAGACAGCAAATATCATAGCCCATGATGAGTAACAGGTGTTGATCAGAGTGTTGAGTATTTCTTCCTGACCTAATGTATCCAGATATAATGATGTCAATTCCTTTTAGCCATACATCGAGCAATTAACATTAATAATTTTGCAATAGTGTTTACACTTGATAATTCAATCATGTTATGCACTGAGAAAAATCAAGCAATAAAAATAACACAGCAGGACAGAAATTAGAGCTAAAATAATTTATTAGATCATTTAAATTTAAGCAACTTATAGCTTAGTATTACCTGGAAATCCATTGTCAGTCCATTATGTTAAATGCACCATTTAGTAGGTATGCGACTTCAGAACTGTAACTATGCAGCATGATTAGCACTACTGAGCAACAATTAATTTTTTGACATCTATCTTTGTTAATAAAACAGTCCGAATCCATTATATAGGCATAGCTAACAGCCTTGTGGTACTTCACAACCAGCTAAGAGGTTAACAGCTTAAATGTTTTTTAGCTGGGATGTATCTAGGCGGTACACGGGAAAATGGTTCCTGGCACAAATCCATACATGAAACATGAAGTGAGAAATAAAATGTAATCCAAGTTCTCAAATGCAATATCTCCCTTTAACTTCAAAGTTCTAGTATACAGGAAGATAGAAAGAAAGTCCTGACACCCTCACTGTCAACTTGCTCTCCACAACATCCACTTTCATGAGTTTAGGGTAAATTCAGCCTTAGCTACAAGAACTATGGTCAGCAAAGTTCTCAGTAGAACTCTAAACCACGGAGTATAAAGGAGCTCATTCTTAGGACAGGATAAGTATGCTTTGAGAGATCATTTTCAAGCTGCATACATTCAAGATTCATTCAAAATTCTCTTCAGTTCACTCATCTCTGAAGCTGTAATGAGCTCCTCAGGCCTGTGCAGGGCACCAGAGAGTGTTGGGTTCGGAGGTTTTTTGAAGGACCTGAATGGGTTAATTGTTGTTTAACGAGTCATTAATCATTTAAAGTTGGTTGTGTTTTTTCTCGAGTGACTCACTCTTTGTAATGTGGTCTCCTGGTCTTTCTGTTTAAGCTAGTTAAGTTTACTTTGGTAGGCTCAGGCATTCCGTGGATTTACGCAGTTTGATTTCAGTGGACGCCCATTTAGCGCTCATCGTCCAGTCCTAGTTTTGAGGATGTTATTTCTCACAGTGTCGCTTGGCTGAGCCACTGATGTTCTTTTGGAATTATTATAGATAAACTCTAGTCGCCATATCTACATTGGAGTCTATCTTACCTCTGCACCGGGTAGTAAGTGTAATACATAAAACATCAATTCCCCTTAAATATAATATTCAAATGAAGCCTAAGTAATTGGTTTTCAATGGGGGAAGGGGAAATTAGAAAAGGTGTTGAAAAGATCACAATGGTGACACTGAGGTTAACAATAACTTATCTTTAATAATTAGTGTGGAGAATAGAATGATGGTGATGGAATGAGTGCCCAGAGATAACAAATCTCTCTTAAGTGGGGATGGATCAGTGAAAAAAATGTGGAAAACAATGGCCTAAGTAATAATGTTGATTGGAAAATCAACTTTAATTACCCTGACTTTCTTAAATTCAAACATTCCTTCAATCAACCTCATTTAAGAATTTCTGCAAGAAAATGATTCTCTGTCATACTGTACATTTCCAATTAAATCCATTATGATGAATAAGTGAAAAATCATGAGCTGGGGAGAAAATGAAGAAATATCCAAGAAATATACCTTATCCTTGTTTTTATTTATTTATGAAACCCTGCTGGTTTCATTGACTGCGTAAATCTAGGAAAGACACACTCAGGCCCCTGCAACCCCGTGAGATTGAGATGGTTCTCCCACACCAAAACCTGCTTCTTCAGAAAGACCATTACGTTGGCAGTGAAACTTTTCCCAGGGTGTTACATTTATTTAGAGGTTCAACATGGAACAGGCCCTTCCATCCCAACGAGCCCCACTGCCCAGCAATCCTCCTGTTTAAGCCTAGCCTAATGACAGGACAATTTACATGACCAATTAACCTACTAATTGGAATGTGGATAGAAACTGGAGCACCCAGGAGAACCCCGCATGCTTACGGGTAGAACGTACAATCTCCCTACAGAGAGTGCCGGAATTGAACTCTGAACTCCGACATACAGAGCTGTAATTATATCACGCTAACCGCTACTTTACTGTGGCTGAAAAAAAATCTGCAAAACAATAGTACAAAATATAAGGAATTTCGGGTTTACCTTGAACCAATCAACCCATTGCCCTCACCATGACAAGTTCTGTTGAATTGGAATTCTAGAGGATCAGAACACACTAGAGAACAATGCAGGTTTAATGCATTTACACCCTATATGTGTCAGAATGTTTCAGCAGATTCCCCAGAGTAACTGTTGTCTGCAAATTGCTGACAGGTTACTCTCAGGAATTTACCTGCCAAACCTGTGCTATGTTACCTTGTGCAAGAGGTGAACCCATTCATTTGAGTATGAAGGGAATTTGTATCATTTTTGAATTAATTAAGTTTGTTATAATGTTTTTATTTAACAGTATCATACAAATTTTAAGCAATTTACTACAGTGAGAAGCTCTCAAACCCTTGGCAGTTTTGCCAATTGACAAACTGCTAAAGTTTCATTCAGCTATTTTGTGTTTGGGGCTCATTCTGACCTTTCCATGTTAGGGCATTATGTAACCATAGGGTCTGCCAATTTATAGTGCCTTGCTATCTTGGATCAGGTTCACAGTAATCAGCAAATTGACCTTTGTGTATCTGGAAAAGGTAGGCTTGCAGTTTATCACAAACGCAAAAGGTTCTGCAAATGCCGCAGATCCAGAGCAACACACATAAAATGCTGGAGGAACTCAGCAGGTCAGGCAGCACCTACAGAGAGGAATAAAGAGTCAAAGTTTCAGGCCAGGTCCTTCCTTAGCACTGGAGTGGAAAGGGGAAGAAGGTAGAAGGAGATGTGGGGGTGGACGGGAAGGAGGACAATTTGGCAGGTGATAGGTGAAATCAGATGGGGGAAGGGGGGATGAAGTGAGAAGCTGGAAGGTGATGGATGGAAAGTGTAAAGGGCTGAAGAAGAAGGAATCTGATAGGAGAGCAAAGTGGATCATGGGAGAAAGGGAAGGGGGGGCACAAGAGGGAGGTGATAGGAAAATGAAGAGAATTGAAGGGGTAAGAGGGGAGCCAGAATGGGAAGTGGTAAAAAGAAGGGGAGGGGTGGTAGAAAGTACCATAAATTTTTGTAATCTATGTTCATTCCATCAGGCTGGAGGTTACTCAGACAGAATATGAGGTGTTCCTCCACCAGCCTAGAGTGGTTTTATCGTGACAATGAAGGAGGTCATAGACTGACGTGTTAAAATAGGAATGGGAATTCAAAGTGAATTTGGTGGCCACCAGGAAATCCCATCCTTTGTGGTGGGCAGAGCAAAGGTGCTCGATGAAGTGGTCTTCCAATCTGCACCAGGTCTCACCAATGTAGTGCACCGGGAGCATTGGAGACACAAAATAACTCTGACAGCTTTGCAGGTGAAGTGTCTCCTCACTTGGTAGGACCATTTGGGGTCCTGAGCAGTGGTGAGGGAGGATGTGTACGGGCAGTTGTATCATTTGTGCTGCTTGCAGGGATAAGCGTCAGGAGGGCGACTGGGGGGAAAGGAGTCATGTAGAAATGGATCCCTGTAGAAAGAGGAGACGGTGGGGTGGGAGGTGCAGGGAAAGATGCCTTTAGTGTAGGATCCTGTTAAAGATGGCAGATGTTACGAGAATGATGTGCTGGGTATGGAGGTCTGTGGGAAGAACGAGGGGAACTTTGTCCCTGTTATGACAGTGGAAAGATGTGGGTGAAGGCAGCATTGATGGTGGAGGAAGGAAAACCCTTTTCTTTGAGGAAGGAAGATATCTCAGATGTTCTGGAATGACAAGCTTCATCCTGAGAACAGATGTGGTAGAGGTGAGGAACTGAGAAAAGAGAATAGCATTTTTACAAGTGACAGAGTGGGAAAAGACACAAGTCAACATGGATGTGAGGGCCAGTAGGTTTATAAAATATATCAGGAGATAGTTTCCAGAGATGGAAACAGAGAGATTCAGAAAGGGGAGAGAGAACTCAGAGATGGACAGAGTAAATTTGAGGGCAGGGTGAAAGTTGGAGGCAAAGTTGATGAAATTGATGAGCTCAGCATGGATCCAAGAAGCAGCACAAATCAATATAGTCTTTGTTATAGCGTAGAAAGAGTTGAGGATCATTCCCAGTGTAGGCTGGAACATGCACTTGTCCCACGTAGCTGATGAAAAGGCAAGCAAAGCTGGGGTCCATGCAGATGCCCATGGCTACACCGTGGGTCTGGAGAAAGTGGGAGGCTTGCAGTTGTTACGCAGGTCAGCGGTAAACATGGATGGCTCATTACTAGCAATAGTTCTGCCTCAAGGATTCACACTTATATAAAAACAGAAAAAAAATCACTCAGCTGTTCTGCAGAGAGAAAAAAAATAAATTGAGTTATTGTTTCTGGCCTTCCACAGGTGATCTGTGTACAGATAATGCTGTGGCTAATGTGAGATGAGAAGTGGGTTGCTGGGGTATCAGAAACAATACTGAGTGTAGTGGGTAGTGAGCTGCAAGGATCAGAGCACAAAATTGGGGAAGGTGTGACACAAAGACAAGGATAGTGAGACTGGCCGTTAGTGTTTATACTGGGTGGGGTGATCAGTAATTGGGAGCGATCAGTGTAGATTGGCAGTAGGGGTGCGGGGTGATGGGATAAGAGCCACACATGATGTTGTGCAGAGTCAAGGAAGGAGAAATCAGCATTTGGTGGTACAATTGGTATGCTGGAAAGTGAAGGATCTTTATTTGGTACTTGATCAAATCAAGGAGAAAAACTAGCCATTGATTAAGTACTAGTGGAACAGTACATCAGAGGCCTTGACAAGGGGGATAAAATTGCAGGGTTAAGCATGGCACTGATTGGATGAATGGGTAGTAGTTCTGGGCCTTAGATTTGAGGTTTGTGGTTCGGTGATATGGACAAGACTGCAGCAATATTTAAATTAGGTAATTTACTTCACAGCTGGCATCCCAGTCTGCTCAAAACAAGAAAGAATTTGTTGTCCCAAGAGGTGGGACAAAGTGCCCAAAAGGTAGTGACCCTGGTGTACCACGGGCCAAGTTTCCTAGCAATACGCTTGAAGGATTGTTGAAGTAGGATTGATCTTAACCCCCATACCCACTCTCAAAATCAGACAGCAGATGCTATTTCAACGGCTCTCCATTCAGCTCTGGAACATCTGGGCAGTGAAGGTGCATATATCAGGATGCTCTTCATTGACTACAACTCTGTATTCAATACTATCATCCCCTAAACTAATCAATAATCTTCAAGACCTGAGCCTCAATACCTCCTTGAGCAACTGGGTCTTTGATTTCCCCACTTGTAGATCCCAGTCAGTTCTGATTGGCAACAACATGTCCTCCATAATCACCATCAGCACAGGTGCACCACAAGGCTGTGCCCTTAGCCCCCTGCTCTACTCACTTTATACTTATGACTGTGAGAGTACGTAAAGCTCCAATGCCATATTTAAGTTTGCTGATGATACTACTGCTGTAGGCTGAATCAAAGGAGGTGACGCATCAGCATATAGGAGGGAGATTGAGAATCTGGCTGAATGATGCCACAACAATGTTTCACAATGCCAGCAAAACCATGGAGCAGATTATTGACTACAGGAGGAGGAAACTAAAGGTCCATGAACTAGTCCTCATCAGGGGATCAGAGGTCAAGAGAATCAGCAGTTTTAAATTCATCGGATTATCATTTCATAGAATCTTTCCTGGGCCCAGCATTTAACTGTCATTACAAAGAAGGCAATAGAGCACCTCTACTTTCTCAGAAGTTTGTGCAAATGCCGCATGTCGTCTAAAACTGTCAAACTTCTATAGATGCACAGTGAAGTGTTTACTGACTGGTTGCATCTTGAATGGAAATTATTACACAAAGTAATGGATGCAGCCCAATACATTGCAGGCAAAACCCTCTGCATCACTGAGCACACTAACAAGGAGTGCTGTCACAAGAAAGTTGTGTCCATCATCAAGGACCCCCACCATTCAGGCCATGCTCTCTTCTCATTGCTGCCATCAGGAAGGAGGTACAGGAGCCTCAACCCCCTCATCACCAGGTTCAAGGAACAGTTATTACCCCTAGCCATCAGGCACTTGAACCCGAGGGGATAACTTTAATTACCCCAACACTGAACTGATTCCACAACCTATGGACTCACTTTTGAGGACTCGACAATTCATGTTCTCAATAGTTGTTACTTATTCATTTATTACTATAATTATTTTTTTCCTTTTTTGTATTTGCAGAGTTTGTTGTCTAATGCATATTGACTGTTTGTCCATCTCTGTCATGTGTGATTTTTCATCAATGGTGACATATATGTACTTCGATAAAAAAAAATTACTTTGAACTTTAAAAAAAAAATCAGGTCAAATTTCCAGAATGACGAAAAACAACCAGGAAATCACTGCTACTGTGTTCACTTCCTGAAAGATATCAATTTTAAATTTTATAACCTTGAATTAAAAAATGTTCTGCATTTTAATTACTGGGAGTATGTTAGGATCCTTAAATACAGACTGATATAATAAATAGAGGAAAAATATTTGTGGAATTGAGGACAATTGGACAAAATCAAAAAAAAAGAGCATGCTTTTCAGTAAAATAGAGTTAGGAATCATTTCCACATAGCCAATATCATAGAAGTTCCTTCTACAAATGGCAATTACTGCAATTTAGTTTTCAGTCTGAGACGGTTGGACTTTTGACAATTAAACATTTAAGGCATACATACGTATGTGGTGTTATAGGGCCATGAATCTCAAACTGCGGCAGAAGAAGCTGGAAGCTAAATGACCCATTCCTTTAGCCGTTCCTGTTATGTATCAAGTTCATCCTGCTCATTATTTGCAGAAGTTTCTGGTCTCAACTGGGTCTCTTGGGTAAAATAGACATTAATCTACTCGAAGAACTGGGAAGTATTTTAATCGGTGGCTAATTTATAAGTGACACTGTCAAGGAGGAATGAAGGTGTTTTCTAGTTGCTTTCCAGCTTGTACAACTGTGAGGGTTAAGGAGCAGAAACAGTGCAAGGGAAAACAGGATTATGTAAATAATGTAACAGATACTTAAAAGAGTGAAGTAAAAGACAAGGAATCTTGTTTTAAATTTAAAAAAACTGAGTTTTGAAATTGGGTGATTGTTATCAATACAATGAAACAGATTACCCTCCTAGGGCCATGGATTATTTCACCCTCAAGTGGTTTTACTCACTGCCTCAAGAGGAAAGGTAGACATTTTGTCATGCTTTCAGCTATATCCTATGGCGTTGCTGGGGTTAATGTAGAATAAGGTGTCTTGTAAGTAGAAATAGGGCATAATAAATTAGTACCAATTTCCTGGTGAAAATTCTCAAATGCAGCAAGAATATTGCTGAAAAACCAAAGATAAATTTACAATACTGGCAAAATGAAATCGGTAACCAAATATGACAACAGTGAAATGAACAAGAATACCTCAGCAGGTATGCATTTTCAGTTGAAAATGGCATGTGAAATCAAAATGCAATAATTTTCAATTTCCCTTTTAGTTTGCCAATATACATTCCAAAGACTTCTGTAACAATGCACTAAAATATGCCAAGAACTCAGCATATAATAATGACACAAGCTGACGTGTTCTCTGATTTTTTTTATTATGGAAGTAATCAACTTAGGTTTGCACTGACCTTCCAATAGTGTAATGAGCTGCAGATACATGACAGTTAAATGGGCCAAAATTCAGAAATATGGAAGCTACAAATTTCTCACTTTCACCAAACAGTGACCAACTAGTAAGCTGTAACATAAAGATCATAGAAGTGTCTGGATTCTGCAACCTAAAAGAACGTTAAATACAAATGACAAAATTAATGCTATGGTATTATTGTTACACTGATGGGTCAAATTGAGGTACAATACGTCTGATGTTCAGTCCAGAACCTTAACTCAGTGCGATCATGAACCATACGCTGTAGGTCAGATGCTGGTGTAACTGATCCCTTTTCTACACTGGACTCAATCCCCAATTTATATTAAAAGATTACATTTAGATTAGACTCCTTGATTATATTTTATATTTATGCTTTCAATTTTATATTTTAATCACATCTTTTATTTGTAATTATTTTTAAATAATTTTGAGTTTTAAATTATTTATTGCCATGTAATGTGCTTTTAAATGTCTCTGAACATCAGATACAGTTAAAACATAGTGACACACATCTTTGACAGTAGTGAGCTGTCAAAGCCATCAGGTTGCCCTGGGGACCTGTTCTCCGCCTGCTGCCCGGTCACCACTCATGGCCTGATCCACCTTACAGAAGAGCTACGGAATGGCAACCTTCAGCTCAGCAGATCTCATGGGGCTGCAAAAGGTTGGTACAGACATGGGGGCTGCACAACTGACAAATGTGAGCAGTGTACTGATTTGAGAATGATCTGGCCCAATGCAACAAATCATATTTTAGGCATTTTATGTTGCCACATTTCAAACCAATATCTTAAAAATTAGAATTTACTATTAAGGAAACTTTTAGATCAAAGGCCTTGAGATTGCATTCTGGTATTCCTACATTTTATACACTTAATTTTTTTACAAAAGATGAACAATTATTGGACAAAGTGTGTTAATCATATAATGTCATGTCATATATTAAAGACCTATTTAGGTTTAATATAATTTTAAAGTCAAACTCATCTGCTTAACACCTTTTACCCATTGGTTGGAGGTCTTGCAACAATGATACAGAACAATGATATCTAAATTGGATATTTGCTTAAGAATATCCCTATACCAAAATATAGAACAGACCCTTCAGTCCATGATATTTGTTCTGACCATGATGCTAAATTAAACTACACCTTTCTGCTTGTATACATCCCTTATCCTTCCATTCAGCACATGTCTTAATACCTCTTAAACACCACTATTGTGGCTGCTTCCACCTCTACTACCCATCGTGACCTATTCCAGGCACATATAATCTCGGTGTAAAACATTTACCTCATGTATCACCTTTGAACTTTCTTCCTCTCACTTTAAAGCTATGTCTCCTAGTATCTGACATTTCTATCCTGGAAAAAAAGAACAACTACCTACCTTTCTAAGCCTCTCAAAATTTTATAAATCTCCCTCAGGTTTCCTCTCAGACTCTGACACTCAAGAGAAAATCAGTCCAAGTTTATCCAACTTCTCCTTGTACTAATAACTCTTTAATCCAGGGAACATACTGGTGACCCTATTCTGTAACCTTTCTAAAGTCTTCACACCCTTCCTGTAATGGTGTTGCCAAAAATGCATACAATCCTCATGATGTGGCCTCACTAAAAGTTTTATCCAGCTGCAAGATAACTTCCTGACTCATACTTAATTCCTCAAATTGAATTCCAAAGAATACTTAAAAGAAAAACTTGCTAATTTGAAAGTGTCCATGATTGTTGATTCTGGTGGGTGGTCTTCAATTTATGCACTCCGAAGTATTTAATCAACTGCAATCACCCATGAATAATCAGCTACAAGACAAACTGGTCAGATTTAAGAATTCATCCACACCTCTGCTGACTAGTGAACAATAAATAATACAGAAAAATCACAACTCCAATTTCAAATTGTGAAACTAAATATTAATTATACGTGGAACTGAATTAAATAGTTTCAAGGAAATGTGCACAAAATAATAAACTTAATTTATGCCATATGCTTGTTAAAATAATGCCTGTTGAAGCAATTACCAACGCCTGTATACTCCACCTTTGAAATTAAGGGAGGCAAGTAAACTGAAAGCTGACATAGATGTATCCAGTTTCTTAATACACTAGTCTATTTCAATTTCCATGGTAGAGCACACATGAAGGTTTAATGTTTCTGATCAATTTTCACCTATGAATATTGAAAAACACATCAGGATAAAAATATCATATTACAACTAAGCAGGTTTTTATTCCTGAGCCACAGCAATTTCAAGAGTAGGCAAGCTTTAAAACTCAGCAGCTTTAGTATATACCCCTGTTTTTTTTTGTTGTCACAGCTAATTTATCAATTTGTTAAAATGATGCCATTAGGCTGGAATATATTATGAAATGACTTCAAAAATTTTTTTTGGTGGAAGAAATTTCTGGAGATGAATATGAGCAGCTGGGAATCAAACTTGTGAAGAGCTGTTCCAATGGCCTTTTATTTTGAGGACAAACTTAATTGACATATTCAGAGCACAGGTTTTAATAAACATCCTTAGGTTAATTAGTTTGGTATCTTAACAATGGAATCATTGACTTACACAATTCATGGGAGAGAAATGATTTATATATCTCCAGACAGACTGATGGACACACACCCACATGCACACAAGCACAAGTATCCTTGACAACATATAGGTAAAGAATATCTAATAAATTCCTCCCAATGTAGAATACACTTTAAGTGGTGAGACTGACATCCCTGAGTGGGTTTGTGTTAGCAGTGCAGAACAAGAAAATGAATGCTGTATTAAATTTTCCATGCCTTCTTCAGTACAATAATGATTTCCCAAGTAAGCAAACAGATCTTAGACTCTTAATCAGACCTCTCATTAAATTCTCCACCTCCTCCTCCTGAGAAAATTCACATTTTAAACTGCTCCTGCTTTTGTTCATAAACTCTGGCCCACAAGTATATGAAATATCTACTTTTAAAAAGTACGAAAAGGACAAAACCACAAATGTGGAACTTCAATTAATTTAAAGCCCCAATCAGTAAAGAATAAATCCTTAGCAGATCTAATTACCAGAACTCTCAGTAGACCTAAACAGACCAGCCAATCTTCCTGCTGTTTGAACAGCTTGATGAACTAAGGGACTGATGGATATCAAATCATTTTGTTTAATTTATAAATGGATTTTGCCTTAATACTTAAATTATCATCAGTACAACACCATCAAAATGGGAACATCCTGAATGCAAAGTCTATAAGGAGTCTGGAATGAATCCCAATGAGCAATGTTGCTTCAGTTCATTCCCCCAAGATTCATCTAATTAAACAGTAAGGGGCAAACCCGTATAAAATTACTGCACACTCAGTGTTGTATCCCTAGCTGCTGTGTCGTGAGATTGCATTCAACAATAAAACAAAAAGTACAATTGTCAACAAATATGAATGTCACGAATAACAAATAGCCTTCTGTACAAAAAAAAAACAAAATACTGCGAATGACATTGGAAGTCCCTAAATTTGTAAAATATTAACTTTAAGGCTCTCAATTTAGATTAATTTATTTGACATGTTTTTAGTTAAATTAACACATGTTGACCAATCACACACTGAATATTTCATCAGCAATATTATATGGAATCTTAACTATCACTGAATCCATATTTCCCCCTAGTCTTCACATCGGTAAATAGAGCTCAATCATTTCAAAGGTCTTGCCCTCAACCTTGCCCTTTTCTCCTTGAAATTCCCACCTGGCTCAGGGGTCTCAGACTGTGAGGACGAAGATGCTGAGCTGGCTCCATCCTCTGCGGTACCCTGTGAGAGAATGCCTCGCCCTGGGGGAAGTTTCATGCCCAGTTGCTCTGCCATCTCCACATGGTCTCCAGGGTGGACATAATCAAACACACTGCTGCCTGTCAGTTCCACCTGAGGGGGTAGAAGTTAAAGTCTAATGTCAGCATTCACTTTTCAATCAAATCCACAGTACTTTGAAAATAATGACGATTTGTCGTTACTTTCGAGTTACTGAAACTATGATAATATATATTTTGCTGTCTCTTCTTTAACACACGACTTTTGTAATCACATTCAGTTGTATTTTTGGTACTTAGATTTATTAATTTTATTAATCCAATAACCAGCAATAAAATTCAAAAGGATTGATTAATGAAAAAGTTAATTTTGGTTATCATAATTTCTTGTAAACAAATTGCAAAATTATTTTCCATTTTTAAAGTCCTATAAACACAAACCTTATTAGTATACAGTGTTTTATAAAGAATAACTTAAAAGATTTAAATTTAGTTATTAGCAGGATAATTCATTAATACAAACTAATGGTGAGATACTGATTTCAGAGTAGTGCACTGGTAACTTAGATAAGTTACTGCCAGGTTCTAGCTGAAAGGGTGTGAGTAAAACTTGTAAGTTACAACAGCCTGATAATATCCACAGTAAACATTAATACATTTATTTAGCCTTCATTTTAATCCAAGTATTGTATCTAATCAATTGACTTCTCTAACATAGTTTGTAAGTTGTAAACTTCTGGTCTGATGCAGCCAGTATAAATTCAACTGCATTTTATTATTCTTATTTCTTAAGATAGTTTTAGGAAATAATAATCACATCTTCTCTATGGAAATACCCCATGAGATCAATGTCTGACATTTTTAAAATTTTTATCAGCTTTACCCCATTATGTCAAAGGCAAGTTCTAAGGATTACTGTCAGCCATAAAATATTTCTTGCAGAAACTATTGAATTGATATGGCAGAAAAACCACATCATAGTCTGATGCATTTATTATCACAACATATTTTTATCAACTGTTAATAATTATAAATTTATAGCTGTCTTAAAATAATAATTGCTGCATTGAATACACATAAATTACAGAGTGATTTATTTTGTCCTTTAGAAGTTTAAAATGCCCTATCTTAGCATCATTGTAGTAGCAATCAAAGTTCTGGAATGTGGTGAATTTCTTATATATTTCTTTACTGTGGTTCTGAAAAGCACTTGGATATCTTTGGGCACTGGTAGACCTCTAATGCTTGCCCAATGTGACTATTTACATACTTGTGATTGTTTAATAATGAAAAGGGAAAGGAAATCAGTATTGGTCCTGAAGTTCAGAAACAAATTATTAAGATACTGTGTTATCAAATATCAATACCATTGCTCCTAAAAACTGAACCAATAGAAAAAAAGGCAAACAGTAAAGCCATCACAATTATTGTTATTATGTGCTTTGTACAACATTCTTCAATAAGCACCTGAGCTCTTGTTTCACTCTGATTAGTTTTTACTAGAAAATTGCCGAGTGAGGCCTCTTCTTTATTTCATTCTTCCCACAGACCTTTTTATAACCAAGGCAGAAAGAAATTTATAAGCTGGTGTGCAATTTTCAAATTTAAAATATTATTTTAAAAATTCTGTAATTACCTGCACATAATGTAGATTTAACCAGCTCCTTGTTTGATATTTATATTAGAAATATATTGCATATTTATATAATGAAATAGAGGTAAAGCAAATTTATGAATTTTTGAATGCTTGGATTTGGAAATACGTTGGAATTCCGAGATGAATTTACAATCAGTGGTTGTGAAACCAAGTTGGCAGAAAATCAAAGTGCAAATGATTAAAAAGTAATAGTTTGCATGATGTTTTAATCTTCAGAAAAATAAATATCCATCTTTTTGTCACAACCAACAATGCAACTCAGTAAGAAATAGCCATAAACTGCATGGCAAAGCGAGATATACTTTTGTTTTCAATTTTAAATGATCACAGCTAAGTAAGCAAATGATCTGAACTTAATATTCAATGTAGTTCTTCAATTTGGTTTTAGGTATAATAGTTGTTATATAACAATATGTAAAAGGTTGTTACATGACAGTAGGTATAACAATATGTTTTGGTTGCTAAAGGCTTTTACATGCAGGCAGCCGTCATGTTACGGTGGAGGTACGGGTGTGGTTGTGTTCTTAGAAAACTGTTCATACTATGATTTTCCAGGAAGTGAATCAATGTTACCTATACACGCATCAAGATATATGAGATGAAAAAAAAAGGCTAATTTATTTTCTTTTTTCACATGAATTCTGTGAAAGTGAGTTTCATTCCACCTTCCAACTTTTTGGGTAATGATTGATAAATTTTTTAAGTGCTAACTTCCATTACCCAAATGGTCATGACATAGGGGGTCAATACTACATTATTGCAATGCCAGAAGTAAAGATTAAATATTGGAATACTAAAAACGGCATGGTGATTTTATATATAAACTGAAAGTAGATGCTTTCAGCTTCCCTGTTGTGATACCTGTTTGCTAGTTGTACATTAGAGTATCAGCCTTCATCATACATCACCTTTTGACTAATATTGGGTGGCCTGGTCCCCAGCATTGGCAATGTTACAGTGTAATCTGTGAATTTGATAGAATTCCACCAACACAATTACCCTTTGTAATCCCTTTCTGTTCTTCTCCTCCATTCTGTTAAGAAAACACATTTTCTTTGTTGTAATATCCTTGTTTATTTTGAATACTGTTGGAAACTTGTCATTTGGGACTCAAATGTGTAAACCCGGCAACCAGTCAATGTATTAAACAAGGCATTTGGACATTGTATATATTTTGGTGTATTTGTTTCCTGAGCACTGGTTCTAACTTATAAATTCTTGTGTAGCCCTTGAAAACACTACCCAGTCGACAGTTATCAATCCACAAAACAGACCAGTATAAAGAGATAAGAGTATAAATGGATTTAGAAATATTAAAGCTGACAAAGCCTTATTGCATTGATTCCATGGATTATAAACTCTGCCTCTTTAGCAATTTTTCTTTTACTTATTCATTTTAGAAGCACTGGACAATGCTGGCAAGGGTACTATTCATCTCTGTTTGCTCTTTGAAGGTGGCAATGAGCTACCTTCTTGATTTGTTGCTGTCTTTCTGGTGAAAGGTGGAAAAGTCGAAACTGCAAGAGTGGCAATATGTATGGGCAAGTAAGGATGGTGTGCAGCCTGTGGATGGTGGTGATCCTAGGTTGTTGCTCTTTCCCTCAGAGGTAGAGGCTGCAAATTTGAGAGATGCTTCTGGAGTAGTCTAGGCAAGTACACTGACTGCTGTGCATTGATAGTAATGTACACCATTGATAGACTAAATACCGTGCTATTCCACGCCCTCACATCGGGAAGTCTGATCACCTAGCTGCATTCTACTCCCTGGGTATAGGCAGAGACTGAAGACTGCAGCACCAGTAGTGAGGACCAAGAAGGGATGGACAAGGGAGACACAGGAGTGCCTACAGGGCTGCTTTGAACTGGCGGACTTAAGTATTCAGGGATTCATCTTCAAATCTGGATGAGTATGCTGCAGTTGTTACCGACTTCATTAAAACCTATGTGGATGGGTGAATGCCTACAAAGACTTACTGTACATTCCCAAATCAAAAGCGTGGATGAACCAGGAGGTACATTGTCTGCTGAAGGCTAGATCTGTGGCATTCAAGTCTGGCAACCCAGGCCTGTACCGGAAAACCAGGTATGATTTGGGGTGGACTATTTCAAAGGTGAAGAGACAATTTTGAATGAGATTGGAGGCAACATCAGATGCAAGGCAACTCCGGCAGGGTTTGAAAGACATTTCTTCCTACAAAGCGAAAACCAATAGCATGAATGGCAGCAAATGTTTCGCTACCAGATGAATTCAACACCTTCTATGCTCGCTTTGAAAGGGAGAACACAACCACAGCTGTGAAGATCCCTGCTGCACCTGATGACCCTGTGACCTCCGTCTCAGAGGCCGATGTTAGACTTCTTTAATGAGAGTGAACCCTCGCAAGGCGGAAGGTCCCGATGGAATACCTGGTAAGGCTCTGAAAACCTGTGCCAACCAACTAGTGGGAGTACTCAAGGACATTTTCAACCTCTCACTGCTATGGGCAGAAGTTCCCACTTGCTTCAAAAAGGCAACAATTATACCAGTTAGTTATAAAGAACGCAAGAAGAATAATATGAGCTGCCTTAATGACTATCGCCCGGTAGCACTCACATCTACAGTGATGAAATGCTTTGGGAGGTTGGTCATGACTAGACTGAACTCCTGCCTCAGCAAGGACCTGGACCCACTGCAATTTGCCTACCGCCACAATAGGTCAACGGCGGATGCAATCTCAATGGCTCTCCACATGGCTTTAGACCACCTGGACAACACAAACACCAATGTCAGGATGCTGTTCATTGACTATAGCTCACCATTTAGTACCATCATTTCCACAATCTTGATTGAGAAATTACAGAACCTGGGCCTCTGTACCTCCCTCTGCAATTGGATCCTCAACTTTCTAATCGGAAGACCACAATCTGTGTGGATTGGTGATAACATATCCTCCTCGCTGACGATCAATACTGGTGCACCTCAGGGGTGTGTGCTTAGCCCAGTGCTCTGGCTCTCTATATACAAATGACTGTATGGCTAGGCATAGCTCAATTACCATCTATAAATTTGGTAATGATACAACCATTGTTGGTAGGATCTCAGTTGGTGATGATAGGGCGTACAGGAGTGAGATATGCCAACTAGTGGAGTGAAGTCACAGCAACAACCTGGCACTCAACGTCAGTAAGACGAAAGAGCTGATTGTGGACTTCAGGAAGGGTAAGACGAAGAAACACATACCAATCCTCACAAAGGGATCAGAAGTGGAGAGAGTGAGCAGTTTCAAGTTTTCGGCTGTCAAGATCTCTGAGGATCTAACCTGGTCCTAACATATCGATGTAGTTATAAAGAAGGCAAGACAGCGGCTATACTTCATGAGGAGTTTGAAGAGATTTGGCATGTCAACAAATACACTCAAACTTCTATAGATGTACTATGGAGAGCATTCTGACAGGCTGCATCACTGTCTGGTATGGAGGCGCTACTGCACAGGACTGAAAGAAGCTGCAGAAGGTTGTAAATTTAGTCAGCTCCATCTTGGGTACTAGCCTACAAAGTACCCAGGACATCTTCAGCAAGCGATGCCTCAGAAAGGCAGCGTCCATTATTAAACACCTCCAGCACTCAGGGCATGCACTTTTCTCACTGTTACCATCAGGTAGGAGGTACAGAAGCCTGAAGGCACACACTCAGTGATTCAGGAACAGCTTGTTCCCCTCTGCCATCTGATTCCGAAATGGACATTGAACACTTGGATACTACCTCACTTTTTTAAGTGAGGTAGTATCCAAGTGTTTTAAACCTATTCAATATACGTATACTGTACTGTGATCAATTTACTTATTTATTTATTATTATCATTATTTTATTTCATTGATCATTTTTTCTATATTATGTATTGCATTGAACTGCTGCTGCTAAGTTAACAAATTTCACATCAGATGTCGGTGATAATAAACCTGATTCTGATCCTGATTTCCCCTCTCTCCACTCAATCTAATGGCATTATGTTTATTTTGTCATGCAAGTTATGTATAATTTATGTTACATTCACCGTATATCTACTTACGTTTGTCATGTTTGTAATATACTGTGCTGCTGCAGAGAAGTAATTTTCGTGTCATTTATACCCTGTGTATATATGTCTAAGACAATAAACTTAAATATGAATGTTCAGAGTATTGAATGGGAGGCCACATCGTCCTGAATATTGAGCTTCTTCAGTGTTTCTAAATGTGCAACCAATCAAGCAACTGGATGTTATTCCATTAAGTTCGTTATTTGTGATGTAGAAATGCTTTGGGATGTCAGGGGGTGAATCCCTTTCTGCAGGATATTCTCTTCTTAAAGTCAGTATATTTAAATGGCTGGCAATGGATGTTGGTGTAGCGAAGTCAGCAAAGGTAATACTAGGGTAGGTGGTTAGATTCTCTTTTTGGATATAGTCATTGTTTTGTTTATTTGGAGATACAGTGTGGAATAAGCTCTTCCAGCCCTTCAAACTGCTCCTACCTCTACACACCGATTTAACCCTAGACTAATCACAGGTTAATTAAAATGATCAATTAATCCACCACGTGGCAGATCTTTGGACTGCAGGAGGAATCCAGAGAACCCAATGGAAACCTATGCACTTGTGGAGAGGGCGTACAAATTTGTTGGAATTGAACTCCAAACACCAATGTCCCCGACCTGTAATAGCTTCACGTGAATCACTACACTACCTTGAAGCATCCTTGTGCATGAAAGTTCCAAGTTCAAAGTAAATGTACTATCAAAGTATGTGTATCTCACCATATACAGCCTTGAGATTCATTTTCTTGCAGGCATTCACAGTAAATACAAAGAAACACATACAATAGAATCAATGAAAAACCACACACAACAAGATAGACAAATAATCAATGTGCAAATGTTACCTGCCACTTACAGAGAAGGTTACATGCCTGAATGTTGTCTAGGTCTTCCTGCACATTGAAGCTGCTACTGGAATTGATCATGGAAAATTGATAGCAAATGATTCAGCTTCTAAACACATGGAGGAAAGTCATGAATGGTTGAGATTAGGATACTGCCCCTCAGAAATTCATGGAGTGATGTCCCGGGATTGGGAAGATTTACCCCCAGTAACCACAGTCATTTTCCTTTGCGCAAGGTGTGATTCTGACTACTGTTTTCCTCTCAATGCCCATTGACTTCAGTTTTACCAAAGCTGAATCAATGTCATGCTTACTCAAATGCTGCCTTGTAGGTCAACATATAGGACAACAAAATCAGGTGAATTGCTGTTCAGATAAAGAGGGGCTTCATATATATAATTATTTGAAAGGCATACTAATCATCAGGATTGTATAAATATTCAAAATATGCCATTGCTCACCATATTACATTATTACTAGTATAACAAAAATTCAATGAAAGGAATTTAATCTTCTAGGGACAAACATAATATTTCCATTATATACTCAAATGTGTGCCACACCATTAGCACTGTAGAAGATATTTACAATCTTCAGCTCTGCAGTTATAGAATATAAATAATTGCTACAACCTAATTTAAAACTGCCATATTGTTTCAGTCATAAAAACATGAAACATATGCATGTACTAAATGCAAAATCATTAAGATATTTTTATTTTTTAAATCATTTAGGGATTCTCAATTCTTTTCAATGTTTCCTCTGCTCTGCAAATTTTGTTGGATTCAGTATAATCTGCCAGCGAAGAACCATATATTCCAGCAGTTAACTAAAAGCAAAGAGAACTATCATCTACTCAAAACTGTGATAAGGTTTAGATTTAATATTGTCCGGCAAGACACTACACTGTTTGGTAATAATCTCCTTGTTGCTTTGATTGATTTCAGTACCCAATAAAATGAATAATTCTAAATAATCTAAGAACAAAGACGGATATATTTGTTAATTTTTTGTTCTGAAGAAATTATTTATTTTCCTGAATATATTTAATATTAATTTGCTGTAATCTAAAAGCCAAAATATTTTAAAAAACACAACTGGTTTTGGGAGATTAAGCTAATGTTGAAGCACTTCTTCAACCTTAAATCACAATCTTGTGTTCTTCTTTCAATTTGTTGTTTTCAATTTAGTTTCAGATAGGAGAACTTTATCATTCAAAAGCATTTTATTTTAAATAGATTCACATGTACATTAATAATGCTTGGATAAAATTAATTGACAAACTTTGAGGAACATGTAAAAAGTCTACCTGGAGGGAGGAAAAGGAATTTTCAGATGGAATGAATTACAGGTACCATCAGTAGGATAAACAATTAATAGTAAAATACTGGAGAACATATTTAAAGGAGATAACTGGGATGATCTAAGTCATTGGAGTTTTGATTTACATTTAGCTCTACTAAAATAATGCATTTGTCCACTATGCACGTTTATAAATTCTACATCCAGACTCAGTCAAAGAAAAAGGAAATAGAAAAGGATTTACTAGATAGAAACATCTAGTAAAGATGGGCATTCAAATTTGAAAAGTGGAGACCGATCACAGCAAGGATATTAAAAAGCATAAACGCTTTCTATGGAACAGTATTTCACATTAAACTATAACAATGGAAGAAGAAGACACAAGTTCAAGTTAGTAAAAAAAAACAAGTGTAGGATTACTGTTATTAATTTAAATGATGATATATTTATAACTC
Organism: Mobula birostris; assembly: GCF_030028105.1. NCBI lineage: Eukaryota > Metazoa > Chordata > Chondrichthyes > Myliobatiformes > Myliobatidae > Mobula > Mobula birostris. Next base: position 187,134,043 of record NC_092370.1, on the reverse strand, counting down.
TAAGGAGATTAGTGAATACAAAAACCTAGAATTAGTTCACATGATGAAGGAATCAGTGAAAATTGTAATTTTACTGGATATGTTTATTAATGAGGAACAAATGAGTTTTATTACCTATATTTACTTATGATATGAGATTAGAGCAGTTAAAATGATATTTTGTTGTAAAAACATCTTGAGTGATATAGTTTAAAAGGAGGAAATCCTCAATTCACCATTACCTTTCCATCATCCTCTACACAGTTATTTGTCAACCTGTAAGAGCTACAATGTTTTACATTTCATGGTACAAATATTAGAAAATGTTGATACACTAGTTGCAAATGATTCAGCTTACATTTATCAATACTTTGTAATAATTTTATTGATTCTTAAACATGAACAAACTCTGAATTACTTTAAAAATATAAATAATGAACATCATTCTTTCTATAAATAAAGACTAATGTGATTGCGAAAAGGGTATAATGTCAAAAATGCCAAGAACCATCTTTTTGAAATCAAAATGCTCATAAATGCAAAAAGAACATAAAAACTATCAGAACAGGAAAGAAGATCATTGACAACCACCTTGGCATGCATGGTGTTATTTGAAATATATAATCCAATGCAATCTTTCAAAATTGAGCTCTGTTGCACACATACGTGGCTGCTTGCTCTTTCCATTGTTCAATCAATTTAAACCACGTAGTGATTTCCTATGTACTGCAAAAGACAGAACACTGCAATATTCATTGCTGAACATCAGCAAGAGGTTTACACAATTTTAATTCTGGACGTTTGAAATGAGACAGGGATTATTCTCTGTCATTGCTCACGAATACTCAGCTATCTGGTTAGAACTTTGCATTGGAAATGAGTTTCATCAATCTGACTAGGGCAGGGTTAAAGCCTTTAGCAACATGCTTATTTTGTAGAAGGTCACTCAATAATAACTTCCTTTGCCCTCAAAGCTTATTAAGACTGACTGGCATATATTAATAAAAACACCTGATTTTCAGACCATAAAAGTCAGACACAGACTTATTTTAATTTTAATATTAGGAAAGAAACCCTTAATTAGCAGGGTTTCAAAATGTCAGCTTCTTCTATTAGCTGTTCTGGTCCATCAAAGGCATAATCCGGACTGTCAAATTTCATCACATGATAGACAGATTTCTGCCTGTCTTTTTTTATATATTGATCACACTGACTGAAGCCATGAGATTCCATAATCATATGCCCGAACATCTCCACACCAACAATGTCTTTTTTAACCAGACAAATACTGAAATTTGATATTGTTGTTCTGAGAGACCAATACCATGTGCACTGTACCAATCAGGTGGTTTCAAGTGGAAACAAGAGCTCAGTTCTGAAATTCCGAGCCAAGCTGGATGCAGTTGTTACTGAAGATCATTATTTAAACCCAATGACATGTCTAATGTTGCTATTTCTTTCATTTTTACTTTTCAACACAAATTTACAGTAGGGCAATTTTGACGAGCACACTTTGCATCAGACTTTACTTGCTCATTTACAGCTAATAGATTCTCCTACTCCTCTTCAGCTTCAAATATTCCAATCTGCTGTCTCATTTATAGCAGCAACTGTGCAATAAACCAGGTTGTTGATGCATTTGATCTTAGCTTACAGAAGCATTTAACTGTGTTACACACCATGATAAATCTGATAACAGGATGTATGGATCATACAATACACAATATATTATTTGAGCATATGCTGAATTACAGATTATGGCAATTTCCATTAAGGATTCAATTTATGATGCATTTTTTTACATTTATAAATGTCTAATTTTCAGTTCTTGTGAGTGCTTTTTTAAAGCCCTGTGAGAAAATCCTATTGACTTGGACTCAGAAATGGTCTTAAAGAAGTAGATAGACTGCCACAAAATACATGCAGGTCAGGTTTAATCTTGATGTGCAGTGCCTACTTTGTAAAGAACAGAGAAAGCCTAAAACACCCAGATATTAGATATAAAAGACAACTACAGAATTCAAAATATTTATGCCACAAAATTGGAACATTTTGAGCAACAAAGAGGGATTATGCTTAAGATCATTTACTTCGATTTTTGAAGTTTTTTCAGAACAATGATATTCTTGTATTTTCTTTGAACATAAACAGTTGAGATTGTAGATCAGAGAGCTGTGATGTTTCTCACTCTACAGAAATAAACTCATTTACAAAAGAAAAGACATGTCACTTGTAGTGACTGGCTGGATCACAGGCTGGGAGGGAAACACCAAAGCCCTTAAACGGAAAGTCCTACAAAATGTAGTGGATACAGCCCAGTCTATCACCATTAAGCACACCTACATGGAGTGTTGTCATAGGAAAGCAGCATCCATCATCAGGGACCTCCACCACCCTGGTCCTACTCTGTTCTCACTGCTGCCATCAGAAAGAAGGTACAGGTGCCTCATGACTCACCAACAGGTTCAGGAACTGTTATTGCTCCTTAACCATCAGGATCTTGAACCAAAGAGGATAACTTCACATGCCCCAACACTGAACAGTTCTCACAACCTATGGATTCACTTTCAAGGACTCTTCCTCTCACGTTCTCGATATTTATGACTTGTATAGTATTATTATTTTTTTTTTCTTTTTGTATTTGCAGTTTGTCTTCTGCACACTGGGTGTCTGTCCTGGTAGTGTAGCCTTTCATTGATTCTGTTATGGTTATAGCAAGAAACTGAATCTCAGGATTGTTTATGGTGACATAGATGCACTTTGAAAATAAATTTACTTTGAATTTTGAACGTGTCCTTGATGGTGAATGAGCTGGTGACAGTGATGCATTAGGCATTTTTGACTTCCTGTTGTAGAGGCTTCCCGTCTGCCATATTGCAGTTCCTATACCAAGCAGCGATGCAACTTGTTAGGATGCTCTCTACTGCACTTCTGTAGAATGACTTGTGTATGGGTATGCGAAGTCCAGCTCTCTTCAGTTTCCTCAGAATTTTAACATGTTGATGAACTTTCTTGACTGTGTAGGATGTGTTCTGGGACCATGAGAGGTCCCAGACCTCTCATGACTGCCAAATCTCAGTATTTTTGCTCTCCGCAAAAATAATTGCAATAGTTGATTTTCTGGGTTTTATAAAGACAAACTGAGTTTAATTTAAGTTTAGATGAAGAAACGTAAATGGTTTGCTTGAGAAAGGGAATATATAAATGTCAGTATGCATTAAGTGCACTCCGAGTACAAATAACCTTCAAATTCAAGAATAAGTAGTGATCTGATTACACCATGGTTTTACTTTGAAAATGATGCTTGGAGTTGCTTGAGTTTAAGATAATAGTTTGCATTTAGATTGCAGTATACACAGGTCAACTTAATTTTGAATCAGGATCTAAGAAAATAAGACCTATGAATGTTAAGTGATGTTGGAATCATTTTAAATTAATAATAAGCTGGTGTTGTAAAAGGGCTGATGTTACTTTGCAGCACACCACCATAAAAGCACTGTGGTTCCACAGATGAATTAGCCTGTTGTAAACCTGCAATATTATCAGTGACGTTAGAATTAGAACAGAAGAATGATGAATTTTAATAGAATAAAATGATTTAAGAAAATACCTAGCAAATAATTTTGACCAAAGAACAAAAGCACAGCCAAATAGATGCAGTGTTAATAAGGTTTTGGATTTAGTTGATGATTATTATAATTTGAACATGCTTAGTGAAGATAACTAGAAAACAGTAGATTGAGTACTTAAGAGCAAATTTGTGGAGTCATAAATATGGGCTCCTGACATACCATTCAGTCAAAGCAATGAATGCTCTGACTAGTGTCCTACATGATGGCTCAGGGACAGAGGAAGATGTACAGCATTTGGGATTGATTCACCGGAGATATTGGTAGTGCATGATTAGGGTAAAAGAGGATATCCTACCTTGGAGGTTTAAAAGGTGGGAAGAAATAAAGGACGCTAACTTGTGCTTATCTGCCCCTCTCCATCAACAGCTGTTTTTATTCCATTTGGCTGCAGAAGGTTGTAAATCTAGTCAGTTCCATCTTGGGTACTAGCCTCTAAAGCACCCAGGACATCTTTAGGGAGCGGTGTCTCAGAAAGGCAGTGTCCATTATTAAGGACCTCCAGCACCCAGGGCATGCCCTTTACTCACTGTTTACCATCAGGTAGGAGATACAGAAGCCTGAAGGCACACACTCAGTGATTCAGGAACAGCTTCTTCCCCTCTGCCATCCGATTCCTAAATGGACATTGAAGCTTTGGACACCTCACTTTTTTTAAATATACATTATTCCTGTTTTTGTACATTTCTAAAAATCTATTCAATATACATAATTGATTTATTTGTTTATTTATTATTGTCTTATTTTATTTATTACTATTATTTTTCTCTCTGCTAGATTATGTATTGCATTGAACTGCTGCTGCTAAGTTAACAAATTTCTCGTCACATGTCGGTGACAATAAACCTGATTCTGATTCTACTCCAACTCCAAATAGACATTTAACAAAATGGCCAAGCCCAAACACTACCTTTCTCCTGATGATTCCTATTAAGTGTCCAATAAATTACAGTAGCCAAGCATTTACAAGTTTGAGGTGAAATCCTCTGAGAATTTGGAAAATGAGTGTGACTTAAGTGTTGTGGTCTTGACAAACATGTTTTAATGTGCTTCACAGTCCATATTTATTCCTGCAACAGCATTGATCTGGCAAAGGAACCTTTTAAATATTGAGTATAAGTAACATTTGAAATCAACATCAAAGCTGTGTTTACACTGAAACAGCTAGTTGCTGCTGGGAGAGGACATTGGTTGAATTGCTAGCCACTGCAATACCATGCATTTTTTAATGAGTGCCAGCAGGCATTTCAAGTGGCAATTAGCTGTTTAACAAGCCTCTGGACAGCTGCTCCTGCTGCTGCCGTCAACTTGTTCACTAATATAGCAACTTCTGCTTAATAGCAGCTAAACCATTTTGGTCAACTAATCAGTATTTAACAAAAATACATTTGCCTGTTTGAAAACAAATTTAGTATTTTGTTTGAAGGTGGCCAGTAGTAGTTGCTTTTAACCAAATTAGTTTCAAGTAAAAATGCCAAACATTCAATGCCTTTCAAGTATCTATAATAGTTAAGCATTTCTAAAGTCATTTCCTAATTTGTAACTTTTTATTACAGTGACCTAAGTTTGTATATTTTCCTACAGAAAAGAAATATTAGTTTGGTCTTTGGGAAGTCACACTGCAGTTACTGAAATCCTACAGGACTGAGAGTGCTTGTCAGTGTCAACGACCCTTTAAACTGAATTCAAACCTAATCACTAACAAAAAAGAAACAGAAATCATGCAAATCATATTAATTTCAGCATATCCCTTGTGTGCTGGGCATAAACTACTGCCTAATTAAATATTTTTTAACGATGTGAGTAATTTTTGCCAAGGGGCGGATTCAGGGGAAAATTTAATATGAGATCACAAAAGCTGTTCCCAGCGTTGATTCTGTAAATTAATGACTATCTGCCTTATGATAAAAGCTCGCTGCCAAGAATGAAAATGAAGTCCGTAAGGCTTAGTCTATTTGCCTAATAACCAAGTGTACACAGAACAAAAGGCTAAGGCAGTTTGGAAATTTTCCATTATATTTTACACTGCTCTGTTGCCTGCATAATACATCAAATAGCAGGTGGTTTTAAATTAGAAATCATATATAATTTTATAGATTTATTGCCACTATATCTGTCCCTAAATTTCTAAATAATGCTCCTAATAATTTCACATTCCCTCCCCACACCCTCTTCCTGAAGCCTGTGAAACAGATTGGTAACAGTTTTATGCACATAGAAAGCCCTACTACATCTCACTCGTGTGTACGAGTGTGATGCATTTGTGTGTAAGTGATTGTGTACAACATTATGTGTATGACCAGACAGATTAAGTTGGCAGGCTTTTCTACTGTCCAGAAAACTACAATTAAACTAGATTCCACATCCAAACTTTCCTACAGGGATCAGAGGTTGGCAATCCCACGTGGGAATACTGGAATGATTCTACTTTCCTGAACACACTGAAAATAATACCAGATACTCGTCCTCATTCCCAGCTGGTCATATATCCATTCTGTCTTATAGTGATCTAATAATAGATATAATGAAAGGAAATACTTAACTTAGTAATTTTTTTCTGTCAGTAAGGGAAGAAAATCAAAAATGACCACGGTTATAAATAATTACTGTAAATTGCAATTGAGTTACATTTAACAAGGGACCTTGCTAGATTTTTTCTTCTGCTTTCAGGGCTGGCAGTGGCCAACGTAAAGGTCTGGCTGATTAATGAGGAATGGCACCCAGCAATCAGGAGGGAGAGGGAACAAGTGATGAGACTGTTGGGGTTGGCAGGATACAAGGAAGAGGGATGACATTATGTAAGACAATATTTGGAAATGGGAATCAGGTGATCATATAAGACATAGTTGGTGGGGCTGCTGCGGGGAGCCTACTGCCATGGAAAGTGGGAGCAGCTGTTAGTGTCTCTGCCTGAAAAAAATGAAAAAGACAAATGCAGATTCTGAAAATCTGAAATGTGAAAATGCTGAAAGAGTCAGCCATTAAGGCAGAATCCATGAAAATAGAAAGAGCACTAACATTTCAAGTTGAAATTCCTTTGTCAAGACCATTCTAATGAAGGTTCACTGAGCTGAAATATAAATTCTTATCATTCAGCGTTTCCTGCAGATTCTGTTTCATTTATTGTTAACTGAGGATTTAAGTTTGAACCTGAAATCAGGCATTGTCTGTTGAGCATATTGCTGGATATTGTTAGTTCGCTACAGTAAAGAGCAAAGAGAGTTGGGGGTTGGGGGGGGGGGGTTAACATGGGCAAGCATGCAGGAAAGGAATGGTTATAAGTCTATAGGGATATAGGGAAAAGGAATGGTGGGATTGCTCTGATGAAATCTGGCAAAGATGCAAAGGGCTGATAGGCCACTTTGTGTTATAAGAGAGAAACATTTTGGGGCTGGGGAAATTGTAATTGTGATAAACATTTATGTAAGGAGTGAGCAAATGATTATGAATGGGCTAAGGTTGGTATCCAGCAGGAGTAGGAACAAGTGATCAGGACAATCCAAGTGAAAGGAAGGCCTTTGTGCACAAGAGGGAGCGAGTGATCAGGAGAGAGAAAAGGATTACTATTGTGTGATAGCAATGTGGGGCATGCGGTGGGACTGGATGACTTGGACCTGTAGGCAGTCACTTGAAGGAAGGAGCAAGAGTTTGGGAGAGGTGGTCTGTGCACAAAGGTGGTGAAAATTGGGGTAAGGTGGGAAGAAGGTGACAAAGAGAGTAATAAGTGGATAGGGCATAAGCCATTGCAGTCATAATTGGAATTGGATTGGTGGAGATACACTATGAGAGAAGCTGTTATCGTGTGGACTTCAAACTATAGTCGAAAGGAGAATGAAAGCTTTCTTGACGGGTCAGAAATTGCACTCCTGCCCCTAGCCCAGAACATTAAGAGGCAATAGCATCAACACCTTCGCAATGGTTTAGAATCTCAATATTAAATATGATTATGTAAAATAGAAATGCCAATGGATTGTGGATGTATCCTTATTCTAAATATATTACTCCATGCAGCTCATCATAGATAGCAGTGGCATTTTTGTGGCAAAAACATTTTCTTATACAGCTTATATTAAATATATCTCACATCTTTGGTGACTCAGATCTAAGTGTATAGTGCAATTTGGGATGACCTTTGTAGACTACAATGGTGTTAAGAAAAATCACCAATCTATACTGTGTCAAATGATCTCATCTACAGCATACAAGCCGGGCTGGCTGCAGCTGGTCACTACTATGAGTGCAGGAACAGGCAGATCCGTCAATGCGGTCATGTGCCAACAATGTGAACATCAGAATGAGCACAGAACTGAGATCAGCTGCAATTCCCTCTGAACAGCTGATCATCAGTTCATAATCTAGGCCTGCTACATACGAGGAATACCTTCTAGGAAAAGGATAGAAAATTAATCAGAAAAATTAATAAAAAAATGAACCAACTCTTAAAGAGAATAAATTAAAACTGTTGCTGTTTTGTTAGATACAAAGACGGAAGCAATGGTCTTGAAACGGATTCCTTTGCGAAGAGCTGGTGTAGTACCTTTAATTGCCAGTAGATAGCTTCAGCACACTATGAAAATATTCAATTATGGACACCTCATAGTGGAATCATCAGCTCAAAGCAAAGTCAATACATTTCCATGCAGATACGTATAAAATAATTAGTAAGGGACCAAGGAACAAAAAGAAAAATCTTTGTTAAATGGAACAATGGTAAGTTGTATGGTGTGCAGATCGCAAATGTAATCTAGGGATTAGGGTGTATAAATCAATAACCCCATCTGCAAAATACTTAACTGCATTAAAAAGTGCAGGACTGTTTTAAAACAACGCTGAAAGATAAAGGTTATCTTGGTACTGTGCAAGACTTTAGCCAAACCCCAGCTGTGTACTGTGAATAATTCTGATCACCTGATCATGGGGAAAGTGAATGGAAACTGAGACATCTGTACAGATGGCGCTGAACAATGTTGCGACGTTAAGAAAGCTGGATTGCTGCTCTTGGAAAAGGAAAAAGAGAATGATAATGAAATTGATAAAGGAAATTATCAAAATTGAGCTTTGATGAATTATTTCTGAAGAAGACAGACCTCTGTAATGGGCGTGACATTTAAAACTAGTGGTTAGAATTTGAAACGAGATTGTATTTTGCTCAGAAGGAGGGACAATTAACCAGGCTAGGCTACAATGTGGCAGATTTTGATGGCACAACTCTGCTCTTTCCAGTAATAGGTGGTAGTCATGCCCATACTTGCCCATGGAGAACCTATCTAACTAATCTGAAGTACCCTGGGTTCTAGCAAAGAATACTGAGTGATGACCAAACTTCAAAAGGTACACTGAAGGAGGATTGCCTTAATTCCCCTTCCTACACCCTCAGTTTTGACCATCCATACAGTTCTGCTTGCAATTATTGGTATTAGTTTATTATTGTCCACATGACCAAGACACTGTGAAAAGCTTGTGTTACATACTTGTTCATACAGATGAAATCATTAGACAATAATTTGATCTGTTTGAAGAGTATGCAGAATGAAGTGTAAAAGCTACTGAAAAAGTGCAGTGCAGGTAAACAATAAAGTACAAGAACTTTATGAGGTAGGTTGGAGATCAAGGGTCTATTTTATTGTACAAGAGGTCAGGTCAGGAGTCTGACAATAGTCTGATTAAGGGGTTTTAAATGATACTTACAAATTATTAAAATGAAGTAAATAGTTTTATCAAAAATTAGAAGTTATAATTTTTTTTTGCAGTCTCAGAGCAGAGGAACCTTTGCAAATAGGAGATTGTAGGGTGTTCAGTGCTGAGTTGTTCTGCTCACTAATTTTGGAATTTTTCATTGAACTACACATATGCATAATTTCTGAACACGCTTCTATTTAAATGGGTAAATACTAGCAATTCCATTCAGAACCATTGGCGTTTATCAGCAGAAACTGGACCAATGCAAAGGATTCCGTAAGGCAAATGAGTGAGTTTCTGAAAAGCACTGAGAAACATGTGATTTTATGAAGTGCAAACATTTATTGTTTCTTGAAAATATATATTCTTAAAAATCAGAACCTCAGCAGAGCCAGATGTAATTTATAAACGACACACACAAAAAATGCTGGTGAATGCAGCAGACCAGGCAGCATCTCTAGGAAGAGGTACAGTCGATGTTTCGGGCTGAGACTCTTTGTCAGGACTAACAAAGGGTCTCGGCCCAAAACATCGACTGTACCTCTTCCTATAGATGCTGCCTGGCCTGCTGCGTTTACCAGCAGTTTTTGTGTGTATTGCTTGAATTTCCAGCATCTGCAGATTTCCTCGTGTTTGTGTAACTTATAAATATTTTAATGAGCAAAATTTTGTTAAAATAAATAAAGGAAATGTTTTATTTGAGTGCCCAAGCAATTAGAATGATTTTTAAAACTGTGTTTAAGGAAAGCTTCTTTTTGTTGATATATAATGACCTCACTTTGTCACTCATAATCAAAGTGTATATTAGTTCAGTAAATGTTTGTTTTCTTTTTAAGAAATTCTATTTTTTTTAACCTACTGTAATACATATAGAATCGTAGCAGTTTGTTAGGGTCAATCTTGACATAACCAATCACATGCAACAGTAATCACATGACATGTCATCTTTAACCTACAGCTTTTTCATCCAATTTACATTTATAAAAAAGATTTTGCATAAATTATTCAAAACAATGAAATACATCTACAAAAAAATTCTACTGAGAGCTGCAAGAAGAAAACTAGAACAATTAACTCAGAAGGGCAAAAGTATAGAATTTCTCCCTGCAGCCTTTGTCTAGTTTATCAAGCTCACAAAGCCCCTTTAGATCACTTTAATCCACTGTGGCTAAGTAGTTGAATATGTGATTCAGATTGCCTCTGAAAATTCTGTGCTACCAATCAGCTCTCTGACACCACTCTTCTCTTCAACCTTCAAATATAGTGACAGCAAAGACCAAAAGCCAACACACAAAGGAACAACAAAATGGCAAACACAGTGTACTCTATATTTAACCCTTAGAAGAATGTTTTTCTCAACATTTCCTGAGAAACCCAGCTTTTACATCCAAAATATCAGCTCTGTTCTTCTTATTTTAAAATACCTTCAACTAGAAGCACCCCTCCATTTGGAAAAATACATGGTTATTTCAATTTCTTAACACAATGTTTCCTTCGTTGATTCTACCTACAAACATAAAGCACAACATTTTACCACACAAAAAAATGCTTCATACAGGATAAAATAAAGAAAATAAATCATACAACCCAGATTTTTTGTGTTAAGTAAAATGAAGATTTAATGCTTTAACTTCTGAATAAAACTGTACTGCTACTGGAATGCTTTGGGAATTCAATTAGGTGAATTAGAGAGACTGAGTGGAATACTGGGTTATAGTGCTGTATTTTCACCCCTAAGACCTGTATCTGAAAAGCAGCCTAGATTGATGCAACACAAATCTCCTCACTTTGACAGCTATTTAGGGTCCTAAGTGAAATGAGTTTGTGCTGTCTCAACTCAGTTCCTAGGAGGTGAATCTACAACCAAAAAGTGCCAATAAATCACAGTGACTACATGCTTAGCTGCTGTAAGTAATAGGAAGGCCACATTAGTTCAAATACAGGATCATCTTCTGCAACTGGTACGTTGATGGCAAATCAGAAGTGGTTTATCCTGCATTTACATATGTACTGCTACCTAATTGGTAATTAGTGATAAAACTGTATCTGAAATATTAAAATATGTTCACTTTCCAAGCACAGAGTTCACTTTAACAAACCATCAATCCATCAAATTATAATAGTTATTTGACTGCAATAATTTGTGCTAATAAAGTAACAATTCACTTATTTTTGAAAACTGTTTTAAAATTCTTAAACCTTGATTGAATAGAATAGCCAGCTTTGCTGAAGCATCTCAACTGCTCTTTAACAACTCACTGATTTTCTAAATTACAAATTTACTTATCAAAGTTTCTATTTATATCCAGCAACTAATTAAAGTACTTGCTACCAACAGCTGAATAACATTCAACATTTCTATCACTATTTGTAGAACTTATGATAATATTATCAGGGAAAAAAGACACAGCACTGCAATCGAATAAAATGAACACTAATCTGCTATCATTCGTTTTATCATAAGACAGCAACATTTGTTTCTTAGCATTAGTTATACTATTACCCAAACTGAAGGAAAGTTGACTAGTCAGTTCCTATAAATCACTGATCTAAAACCACCGACATAAGACTGTTATTTGGAAACGGTTAAAGAATCCTTTATACTAAAGAAAATAAATCATAGAGTGCAAAGCTATTTGAAGATACGAGTAACACACAGTTGTCTACAATGTTCTGTCTTCAACAAGCAGGAAATTAAACAAAGTCTTACTAGAATAAAGAGCCTAATATTTTTCTAAAAATCTCTCAAAGAGCTGTTGTTAATAATATTTCCAAATTAAACTTCATTAATCTCGTATTGGATATTTTGATGTTTTTAAGCTTCATATTTATGATACAGAATAGAACACACAGCCACTGTTGGTATGCTTATCTAATTGAACATGAGATTAATATTGCCCTGTTGGTGCAATATGTACTGTCACAGAAACACAATGCAGACCCAGGATGATGGCTTCCCAAACTGCACTCCCCAGTCTAAAACAAAACAGCTGGAGGTGTAACATAGTATTATGGAAAAATATCATCTATGGCTACAGAGCAGTGAAGTATCCTGTAGGTCACCATCTATGAAAAAAGGCTGAAAATAGGGCTCAATAGCAATTAAATGCAGAAGCTCTAAATGGATTCTACCAAGATCAGGATTTCACCCAGAACAGGGTCAATTGGAGCTTAACTATTAACATTCTGTCTGTAAAGATCTAATACAGGCAGTAAACGTTGAAAGTAACTCTCATTTAAATTCAGAACTTTTATCCATATTTTGACCAAAAATATAATGAGAACAGTAAACAACAGGAATTCTGCAGATACTGGAAATTCAAGCAACACACACACAAAAGTTGCTGGTGAATGCAGCAGGCCAGGCAGCATCTCTAGGAAGAGGTGCAGTCGACGTTCAGGCCGAGACCCTTCGTCAGGACGTCTCGGCCTGAAACGTCGACTGCACCTCTTCCTAGAGATGCTGCCTGGCCTGCTGTGTTCACCAGCAACTTTTGTGTGTGTTGTATGAGAACAGTAATGTACAGTTTTGTCAGATACCAAGCTGAACATCCAAAGGTAGTTTATTGATAAGTACAAAAGTCACCTTCCATCTCTTTTCTGATAATCAAGAGCAGGCTGGTAGGGAAGGGATGGAACTGGTTAGACTAGTTTCTTCCATTTTTAAAAAAATGTGGCTAGGTGAGAAGCCCTCCACAAGTTTAAGGCTCAACAGCTAAAATATTGTTAGGCTACACAGTTCTGAGAGATCTCAAGCATTTTTTGGTGTTGCATGTAGTGAATTAAGTTGTCTGGAGACTGGTTCCTGTGACAATAGAAACAATAAAAAAAGTCAGGATGCAATTGGAACTTCTGGCTGAAAGAGATTGCAATTGCTCCTATACTAGGACTTTAACGAGTTATTCATGACTCATGAGTCTGGAATGCAAATTTCTCAGGGATTTGGCGAGATGGAGGCCAACAGAACTGCTCTTCCAATTTTATCACATACACCTAACTGGCGCAAAGATTTTTCGGGGCTGACCTGGCTCAGTGCTCTCTCGTCAAATTCAGTGCCTAAATTGACAGCAATTTATCTTACTTTAGTCTTAACATTGATTTTAATATAAGTGGCTGATTAGATCATTCCAGAGTGATGCCAGAGTCGTAGTTGAAGTCTGAAGTCATGTAACAATAGACAGCCTCAGGATGGCACATGTCAATCTTTGAAGAGCTTAATATGCCAGATTAGTTATTACAACATTCCACAGGCTACACATTCATTTTTATTCTGAATTTAAACAATTAGCTGTCACTTTATTACAGATTTATCAATTAATTTTCCAGCTACTGTTGGATTATTGATCCATGCCTCCGTGTTACAAATTTAGAAAGATAAGTACAATGTTACAAAGTCTATGGTTTCAGAATACACTTCTTCTAACAATATAAAAATATCACTATTGCAGTGGTTGATTATGTTATTAGGGTTCATCTCATCATAGTAAGAAATTTATCAAAGTTAATGTTGAGAGATCTTGAGGGATAATCCATTTTGCAGACCACAACCATTTCTGCAATGTTTATAGCCACTGCACTTATGATTAGCCTCAATAATTAATTGTCAGTTTTGCTGCCCAAATATACTGATTGATGTCAGACCCAGTGAAGGTCACAAGGAAGTTGTTAGCTTAATTTGAACATACTGACTTTGGAGATATACAATCCATCCCCAACTTAAATACAAGAAACCTTAGATAAACTTAGATAATTCCAAACTTGGACATGGCCTGTATTTCAAAGTAATTTATTAACACTAGATGCCAAAAGATTAACATTATTGTATTGAACTGCTACAGAGTTCAAAGTGGATGGTGTGAGCCTTACTTACTTTTAATTTGTAGAACTGAGAAATAGGATTTTTGTCTTGGGTCAGAAAGTGTCGCTGAGAGTAGTGGGAAACTGGAAGATTGGGGAAAACTTTTAAAAAGCTTTAAAGAATCATTAAAGCTAGCAACAAAGAAAGGGAAATAAATTACAAAATAAACAGGCACAAAATATAAACAACAGGTTGTAGAAGTTTTTATAATTAGGAACTCAATGGCTGGTTTATTAGGTACACCTGTATATATGCTCATTAATCCAAATATCTTATCAGCCAATTATGTGGCAACAAATCAGTGTATAAAAGCATGCAGACAGGTCAAGAAGTTGTGTTTTTGTTCATACCAAACATCAGAATGGGAAAGAAATATGATTAAGTGACTTTGACCATGGAATGATAGTTGGTGCCAGATGGGGTGGTTTGAGAATCTCAGGAACTGATGATCTCCTGAAGTTATCACACACAAGTCCCTGGAGTTCACAGAGAAAAACAAAAAGAACATCCAGTGAGCTCAGTTCTCTGGGTGAAAATGCCTTGTTAATGAGAGAGGTCAGAGGAGAATAGCCAGACTGGTTCAAGCTAACAGGAGAGGGACAATAACGCAATTAATCATATGTTACAAAAGTGGTGTGCAAAAGAACTTAATCCTGTTCCTATTTTTCATGTTCTTATGGTTAGAAGTTAAAATTTTCACTTGTGGTAATTCTGACATGTTGACAGTTAAAAATTAAATAGGATGCTAAAATTTAAACCTTGAGGTTCTGGGACATATTTGTTTCTAAGCTAGAAGTAATCCAGAATCATGGCTTACTTATTTATAACAAGAATGAGGCAATTGTAAAACTCAAAAGTAATTTCAAGAGTACATAATTTTGATTTGAGGTTTATTTTCTTTTCAAACAGGAGTTTTGGAGTAATTTATTTCCCACTCTGGAAGACCGAGCAGTCTCAATTTACTTATCTGTTTGTTCCTGCATGCTAAGGACTAGAGGACTACAGTGCTATTTGTGCACCAATGATTAATTCATTTCCCAACCGAAAAACCGATAACCTTTACAAAAAATAAAGTGCAGGAAACAAAGCATGCTTTTGTAAGTAATAGAATACAAGTCAGGATGACTCTGGAGTAGACTTCTGAGTTGCAAAGAAACAGGTCTCCATGTCTGTCAGGTATTTCAGAGATCAGACAAGGTAGAATTCACAACACAGCTGAAAGAACAGGTCTCCCAGATGCTGTATCAGTGAGAGATCAGGAAAAGGGAAAACGTTCTTCAAAAAAACAACTGATTACATCATATTCACTTTAAGCTATCATAAACATAAGCAAATCTGCAAATGCTGGGAATCCAGAGCAACACATACACACAATATGCTGGAGGAAATGTTAGATGCTGCTGAGTTCTCCCAGCATTTTAGGTCACTAAGCTATTGCCTGCGTCAAAGCTTGTGCCAAACTCAACATCACACTAATGTTTTGCAACTGAGTGGTTGCCAGGGATTTCATGGCCTTGAAGCTGTGACCATTCTGGAATGAAACACAAATGATCCTCAGCGCTGACCTGACAAACTTTCACAGTTCATGTGTGCTTTGCAGGTTAGAATGCACTGATGTATACAATGCAGTTAGTTAATGGTTCTAAATGGTGCAGGAGGGAGGGCTTCAGATTTATAGATAATTGGGCAGTTTTTCAGGGAAGGTGGGACCTGATTCCGGTGGGACAGTTTACATCTGAACTGGAGGGGGACAAATATTCTTGGAGGTAGGTTTGCTAGAGAGGCTCCAGTTGATTTAAGCTAGATACAAGGGGGCAGGGGAACCAGGGTGTAGGAACAGATGTAGGGGAGAAGGAAGAAAAAGGAGAGAGTAAAATTGTTTGCACTGTCAGTGATAAACAGAGAGTAAGAGGTGAAAAATTTCTTAAATGCATTTATTTTAATGCTAGGAGCATTGTAAGAAAGGTGGATGAGCTTTGAGCATGGATTGATACCTGGAAGTATAATGTTCTAGCTATTAGTGAAACATGGTTGCAGAAGGGGTGTGATTGGCAACTAAATATTCCTGGATTTCGTTGTTTCCCGTGTGATAGAATGGGAGGGACAAGAGGGGGAGGTGTTGCATTGCTTGTCAGAGAAAATATTACAGTGGTGCTGTGGCAGGAAAGATTAGAGGGATCATCTAGGGAGGCTATTTGGGTGAAATTGAGGAATGGGAAATGTGTAGTAACACTTATAGGGGTGTATTATAGACCACCTAATGGGGATCAGGAATTGGAGGAGCAAATTTGTAAGGAGATAGCAGATATTTGTAGTATCTGCAGATATTTGTGTTGGGCACGTGGCCAAGTGGTTAAGGCGCTCGTCTCATTACCTCAAGGTTGCTAATTTGAGCCTCAGCTGTGGCAGCGTGTCTGTGCCCTTGAGCAAGGCACTTAATCACACATGGCTCTAGTCTGTGCAAGGAGTGGCGCCCCACACAGACTTCCAATCTGCGCCTTGTAAGGCATGAAAATGCCTGACGCAGGCCCCTCATGGTCTGAGTCGACATTCCCCCTGTAGTAAGCACAAGGTTGTCATTGTGGGAGATTTTAATTTTCCACACATAGACTGGGAAGCCCATACTGTAAAAGGGCTGGATGGTTTGGAGTTTGTAAAATGTGTGTAGAATAGTTTTTTGCAGCAATACATAGAGGTACCAACTAGAGAAGGGGCAGTGTTGGATCTCCTGTGAGGGAATGAGATAGGGCAGGTGACGGAGCTATGTGGTGGGGAGCACTTCGGGTCCAATGCCATTAGTTTCAATATAATTATGGAGAAGGATAGGTCTGGACCCAGGGTTGAGATTTTTGATTGGAGAAAGGCTAACTTTAAGGAGATGCGAAAGGATTTAGAAGGAGTGGATTGGGACAAATTGTTTGATGGGAAGGATGTAATAGAGAAATGGAAGTCAATTAAAGGTGAAATTTTGAGGGTACAGAATCTTTATGTTCCTGTTAGGTTGAAAGGAAAGGTTAAAAGTCTGAGAAAGCCATCGTTTTCAAGGGATATTGGAAACTTGGTTTGGAAAAAGAGAGATATCTACAATAAATATAGGCAGCATGAAGTAAATGAGGTGCTCGAGGAATATAAAGAATGTAAGAAGAATCTTAAGAAAGAAGTTAGAAAAGCTAAAAGAAGATATGAGGTTGCTTTGGCAAGTAAGGTGAAAATAAATCCAAAGGGTTTCTACAGTTATATTAATAGCAAAAGGATAGTGAGGGATAAAATTGGTCCCTTAGAGAGTCAGAGTGGACAGCTATGTGTGGAACCAAAAGAGATGGGGGAGATTTTGAAAAACTTATTTTCTTCGGTATTCACTAAGGAGAAGGATATTGAATTGTGTAAGGTAAGGGAAACAGGTAGGGAAGTTATGGAAACTATGATGATTAAAGAAGAGGAAGTATTGGCACTTTTAAGGAATATAAAAGCGGATAAGTCTCCGGGTCCCGACAAGATATTCCCTAGGACCTTGAGGGAAGTTAGTGTAGAAATAGCAGGGGCTCTAACAGAAATATTTCAAATGTCATTGGAAACGGGGATGGTGCCAGAGGATTGGTGTATTGCTCATGTGGTTCCATTGTTTAAAAAGGGTCCTAAGAGTAAACCTAGCAATTATCGGCCTGTGAGTTTGACGTCAGTGGTGGGTAAGTTAATGGAAAGTATTCTTAGAGATGGTATATATAATTATCTGGATAGACAGGGTCCGATTAGGAACAGTCAACATGGATTTGTGCGTGGAAGGTCATGTTTGACAAATCTTATTGAATTTTTTGAAGGGGTTACTAGGAAAGTTGATGAGGGTAAAGTGGTGGATGTTGTTTATATAGACTTCAGTAAGGCCTTTGACAAGGTTCCACATGGAAGGTTAGTTAGGAAGGTTCAATCGTTAGGTATTAATATTAAAGTAGTAAAATGGATTCAACAGTGACTGGATGGGAGATGCCAGAGAGTAGTGGTGGATAACTGTATCTCAGATTGGAGGCCGGTGACTAGTGGTGTGCCTCAGGGATCTGTACTGGGTCCAATGTTGTTTGTCATATACATTAATGATCTGGATGATGGGGTGGTAAATTGGATTAGTAAGTATGCAGATGATACTAAGCTAGGTGGAGTTGTGGATAATGAAGTAGGTTTTCAAAGCTTGCAGAGAGATTTAGGCCAGTTAGAAGAGTGGGCTGAAAGATGGCAAATGGAGTTTAATGCTGATAAGTGTGAGGTGTGACATTTTGGTAGGACTAATCAAAATAGGACATACATGGTAAATGGTAGGTCATTGAGGAATGCAGCAGAACAGAGTGATCTAGGAATAATGGTGCATAGTTCCCTGAAGGTGGAATCTCATGTGTGTAGGGTGGTGAAGAAAGCTTTTGGTATGCTGGCCTTTATAAATCAGAGCATTGAGTATAGGAGTTGGGATGCAATGTTAAAATTGTACAAGGCATTGGTAAGGCCAAATTTGGAGTATTGTGTACAGTTCTGGTCACTGAATTATAGGAAAGATGTCAACAAAATAGAGAGAGTACAGAAAAGATTTACTAGAACGTTACCTGGGTTTCATCACCTCAGTTTCAGAGAAAGGTTGAACAAGTTAGGTCTTTATTCTTTGGAGCATAGAAGGTTGAGGGGGGGACTTGATAGAGGTATTTAAAATTATGAGGGGGATAGACAGAGTTGACGTGGATAGGCTCTTTCCATTGAGAGTAGGGGAGATTCAAACAAGAGGACATGAGTTGAGAGTTAGGGGGCAAAAGTTTAGGGGTAACACGGGGGGAACTTCTTTACTCAGAGAGTGGTAACTGTGTGTAACGAGCTTCCAGTAGAAATGGTAGAGGCAGCCTCGATATTGTCATTTAAAGTAAAATTGGATAGCTATATGGACAGGAAAGGAATAGAGGGTTATGGGCTGAGTGCAGGTCGGTGGGACTAGGTGAGAGTAAGCATTCGGCACGGACTAGAAGGGCTGAGATGGCCTGTTTCTGTGCTGTAATTGTTATATGGTTTTATGGTTATATGGTAAATGGAAGTACTGAGTAGCCGACAACACAACCCACCCCAAACAGCACAGGGATAGCTTCTGAAATCAGGCTTGGTGATTTATTGGCTCCAATGCAATAAAAATCGAACTTTTTTTCGGTTACCTATTTAACAAGTTTACTAATGTAAACTAAAGCTAACTGAGACTACTTAAAATAAATTTGTACTTCTTAGTGAGAAGTATTCACTGTGGTAGGTGGTGGATTTAATCAGAATACCCTTGTATAGTATATAATATACAAGAAGCATAGACAATATATATACTATTTCTTGACAAAATACAATTTTTCTCTGCATCCTCTAGGCATGTATGTTCTCTTGCTGATGTCCCATCCTCTCCTCTTTGTGCAGTTTATCCTACTCTGCACAGTCTCTGCTCATTTTTCTGATCATGCTCAATTTCAAAGGAAATATCTAATAGAAAACAACAGGAATTCTGCAGATGCTGGAAATTCAAGCAACACACATAAAAGTTGCTGGTGAACGCAGCAGGCATCTCTAGGAAGAGGTGCAGTCGACGTTTCAGGCCGAGACCCTTCGTCAGGACTAACTGAAGGAAGAGTGAGTAAGGGATTTGTAAGTTGAAGGGGGAGGGGGAGATCCAAAATGATAGGAGAAGACAGGAGGGGGAAGGATGGAGCCAAGAGCTGGACAGGTGATTGGCAAAAGGGATATGAGAGGATCATGGGACAGGAGGTCCAGGAAGAAAGACGGGGGGGGGGGGAACCAGAGGATGGGCAAGGGGTATATTCAGAGGGACAGAGGGAGAAAAAGGAGAGTGAGAGAAAGAATGTGTGTATAAAAATATGTAACAGATGGGGTACGAGGGGGAGGTGGGGCATTAGCGGAAGTTAGAGAAGTCGATGTTCATGCCATCAGGTTGGAGGCTACCCAGACGGAATATAAGGTGTTGTTCCTCCAACCTGAGTGTGGCTTCATCTTTACAGTAGAGGAGGCCATGGATAGACATGTCAGAATGGGAATGGGATGTGGAATTAAAATGTGTGGCCACTGGGAGATCCTGCTTTCTCTGGTGGACAGAGCGTAAGTGTTCAGCAAAGCGGTCTCCCAGTCTGCGTCGGGTCTCGCCAATAAATAAAAGGCCACATCGGGAGTACCGGACACAGTATATCACCCCAGTCGACTCACACGTGAAGTGTTGCCTCACCTGGAAGGACTGTTTGGGGCCCTGAATGGTGGTAAGGGAGGAAGTGTAAGGGCATGTGTAGCACTTGTTCCGCTTACAAGGAAAGGTGCCAGGAGGGAGATCAGTGGGGAGGGATGGGGAGTACGAATGGACAAGGGAGTTGCGTAGGGAGCGATCCCTGCGGAATGCAGAGAGAGGGGGGGAGGGAAAGATGTGCTTAGTGGTGGGATCCCGTTGGAGGTGGCGGAAGTTACGGAGAATAATATGTTGGACCCGGAGGCTGGTGGGGTGGTAGGTGAGGACCAGGGGAACCCTATTCCTAGTGGGGTGGCGGGAGGATGGAGTGAGAGCAGATATACGTGAAATGGGGGAGATGTGTTTAAGAGCAGAGTTGATAGTGGAGGAAGGGAAGCCCCTTTCTTTAAAAAAGGAAGACAGCTCCCTCATCCTGGAATGAAAAGCCTCATCCTGAGAGCAGATGCAGTGGAGACGGGGGAATTGCGAGAAGGGGATGGCGTTTTTGCAAGAGACAGGGTGAGAAGAGGAATAGTCCAGATAGCTGTGAGAGTCAGTAGGCTTATAGTAGACATCAGTGGATAAGCTGTCTCCAGAGACAGAGACAGAAAGATCTAGAAAGGGGAGGGAGGTGTCGGAAATGGACCAGGTAAACTTGAGGGCAGGGTGAAAGTTGGAGGCAAAGTTAATAAAGTCAACGAGCTCTGCATGCGTGCAGGAAACATCGCCAATGCAGTTGTTGATGTAGCGAAGGAAAAGTGGGGGACAGATACCAGAATAGGCACGTAACATAGATTGTTCCACAATGCCAACAAAAAGGCAGGCACAGCTAGGACCCATACGGGTGCCCATAGCTATACCTTTAGTTTGGAGGAAGTGGGAGGAGCCAAAGGAGAAATTATTAAGAGTAAGGACTAATTCCGCTAGATGGAGCAGAGTGGTGGTAGAGGGGAACTGATTAGGTCTGGAATCCAAAAAGAAGCGTAGAGCTTTGAGACCTTCCTGATGGGGGATGGAAGTATATAGGGACTGGACATCCATGGTGAAAATAAAGTGGTGGGGGCCAGGGAACTTAAAATCATCGAAAAGTTTAAGAGCGTGAGAAGTGTCACGAACATAGGTAGGAAGGGATTGAACAAGGGGGGATAAAACCGTGTCGAGGTATGCAGAAACGAGTTCGGTGGAGCAGGAGCAAGCTGAGACAATAGGTCGGCCAGGACAGGCAGGTTTGTGGATCTTGGGTAGGAGGTAGAAACGGGAAGTGCGAGGTGTGGGAACTATAAGGTTGGTAGCAGTGGATGGGAGATCCCCTGAGCGGATAAAGTCGGTGATGGTGTGGGAGACAATGGCCTGGTGCTCCTTAGTGAGGTCACGATCGAGGGGTAAATAAGAGGAGGTATCCGCGAGTTGTCGCTGTGCCTCGGCAAGGTAGAGGTCAGTACGCCAGACTACAACAGCACCCCCCTTATCGGCGGGTTTAATAATAAGGTTAGGATTAGTGCAGAGGGAGTGGAGAGCAGAGCGTTCCGAAGGAGTGAGGTTGGAATGGGGACAAGGTGCGGTGAAGTCGAGATGGTTGATGCCCCGTCGGCAGTTAGCAATAAAGAGATCCAGAGCGGGGTGTCCATGAAGAAGAGGAGGGTTGAAGACGGGAGAAGGGGTCATTGGTGGGTGTAGAAGAGTCCTTGCCGAAGAAGTAGGCTCGGAGACGGAGATGGCAGAAGAAAAGTTCCGCATCATGGCGAACACGGAACTCGCTGAGGTGTAGGCGAAGGGGGACAAAGGTGAGGCCCTTACTGAGGACAGAGCACTCTGCCTCCGACAGTCGAAGGTCGGAGGAGATGGTAAAGACCCGGCACGGATGAGAGCTGGGATCAGAGGGGGGAGGGGGGAGGCTGGGGGTGTCAGTGGAGAGGGGAGGGTTGGGGTGAGAGGAAGATGGAGCCTCTGAGGGCCCAGGAGCTGACAGTGGGATCTGAGGGAGACGGAGTTGCAGAGTGGTGGTGGGGGAAGGGGAGACGGGAGTCACAATAGTAGCACATAAAGACCCGGCCTGGAGTTCAAGGCTGGAGTCGCAGTTGGTGGTTGCGCAATCGCTGTGAAGGTGTTCATGGAACACATAATAGAAACCTCACTCAAGATAGCAAGTGGTCTTGCAGAAGCCTTGAAATTAGGATAAAATTATTCAGCATTTGTCATGTCACTTCAACAACTTGAATATTTGTAGAATGATAGCAACATACAATATATAATGATGGTGTGATAAAATAATTAAGTGGTTGAGGTACTGGACTTGTAAATGAAAAATCCAGAGTCCAGAGTCCAGAGTCCAAATCTCACTAAGGCAAACAGGGAATTTAAATTGCAAACAATCCAAAATTTTTTAAAATAGCCAGTCTGGGTAATTAATTATGAAATTTTGGATTGTCTTAAAAACACACATGTCCATCAATGTCCTATGAGGGAGAAAGTCAAGTTTTGGACTTCATATGGCCCCAAAACTGTAGAAATAGGTTGACTCTTAACCATCCTTTGACGTTGTCTGGCAAGCTAGTCTGTTCCAGAGCAAATAGACGTGGACAATAAATGCCAGCCTACCAAGTGAAGCTCATATCTTAGAAAAAGCAACCAGCATGCCATTGAAGCTCCCTGGCACTTGCACTAAGTGGCAGGATTTAGTGAGGCAGATGAATCATTCCTCTTTTTTTCCCCCCTAGTGTTAAGAGAAGACAATAGTTGGCAGCATTATCTCTGCTTGATGTTATACTCTGACTAGTTCTAGCAGCATTAGCAAAGCACATGCCATATGATAATTGGCATTATTCACTCAGCAAATATGTAATCAAGAATCAGATACCATTTCAGTATTGAATTGTAAACAATAATGTCCAAAGGAACTCAACACAAAATTTTTATGTGAAGTGTTAGGTATCTTTATAATAATGTATGAAAACATGTTTTCTTTCATTTTATATTCAAGGTATTTGAGCATTGCAGGCTATGTTAGCATTAAACTGCTAATTACCCTTGAGAAGGTGGTGGCGAGTTGCCATGTTCAACTGCTACAGTCTTTGAGGTATGGGTATACCAACAATGATGCTAGGGAAAGAGTTTCAGGATTTTGACCCAGTGACAGTGAAGGAAGAATGATATATTTCCTAGTCAAGATGGTGTGTGGCTTATAAGGCAACTTCCAGATGGTGTTCCCATGCTTTTGCTCTCTTGTCTTTCCATATTGTAGAAGTTATGAGTTTGGCAAGGGTAGTTAGTTACATCAGTGCATCCTGTAGACGGCACAAAGTGCTGCTACAGTGCATCAGTGGTGGAGTGAATGAATAGTTGTGAATGGGGTGTCTATCCAGTGGGCTGCTGTGAACTGTATGGTGTCAAGTTTCTTGAGTGTTGTCAAAGCTGTACTCGTCTAGGAAAGTAGTGAGCATTCCATCACTCTCCTGAATTATAGATGGTGGTTAGGTTTTGGGGAGTTAAGGATGCAAGTTACTTCTCGCAGGATTCCTAGCCCATGACCTGCTCTTGTACCCACAATGTGTACATGACTATTCAGGTTCAGTTTCTCGTCCAGTGTATCCCTTGTGGGGAGATTCAGCAATGTCTGTTTGGTAGCACAATCAATCATCCTTTCCAGCCCTTTGTTGATGATCAAGAGTTCACTGATTGGGGTAGTAAGTGGTCAAGTTGGATTTGTTCTGCTTCTTGTAGACAAGACAGACCTGGGCAATTTTCAACACTGCAGAGTACTTTTGTAGTTCTACTGTAACAGCTTGGCTGAAGGTGTGACAAGTTCTGGAGAACAAGTCTTCAGTACAACTGTTGAAATGTTTACAGGGCCTATCATCTTTGCTGTATCTAATGTCTTTAGCCATTTCTTGATATCACATGGAGCGAATTGAATTGGCTGAAGGTTGACAACCATCATGTCTGTGGATCACTGGAAGAGGCTGGGATGGATCATCCATTCAGCATCTCTGGCTGAAAGTCCTGGCAAATGCTTCAGGTTTCCATTTTGTGCTGATGTGCTGGGGTCCCCATTTGTTGAGAATAAGGATATTTGTAGAGCTATTCATAACTGGATCTGACAGGAATATAGGTTCAACAAGTTGATTCCTCATTCCTATATATAGGCAGTCCAATTCAAAGAAATATTACTTTCCAAGACACAAATTTGAGAGAGGAGTTAACCAGGAAATACAGGAGGAGAAAAAGCAGCATGATGGCCCAAAAGTTAGAAAAATAATCTCACACAAGGTATTATTGGCTGTTGTATATTTTGGATGACAATATACATTTGCAAAGGGACTAATTAGATACAGACACGGATATTTCTTTTTTGACAGTACCTTCACTTACACGGTGGAGAACATATTTCTGATGTGGGATATATTTGCTTTGGTTCCAGTTTTATGCCTTTGAAATATGTAAGTAGATGTCATTCCACTTATGTAACATAATTTTCAATGTACTAGATTTCGTAAATTGAAATTAGAATTCCATGAACAATGTAAACGAATCTCCTTGGATTTCAAACTGAGCTACTTAACTCGGGCATGAACTTTTAAACTGTAGAATTCCCAAGTGATGGAAATCAAATCTAAACTTAAATAAGCAATTTAAAATCCTCAGTATTTCAGACATTCGACTGATGCAATATAGCAGCTATATTCTGATTAGAATTTAAATATTACTGATACAACTATAGGAGAAAAATAGTGCATATTTAACGTTCCATAGTTTGGGGAAGTAGGGACTGAAATTTGACTCCAGACCAATACGTGCACTGATTCCAAACATCCTCTAAAGGTGTCATTTTTATCTTACGGAGCAATTTCTATTAAAATATTCTATCAATAAATTGGAACATAACTTCTGATTTTGAAATTTACAGTGTACAAAATATAAACCCCAGAACTCTTCTGATGCTAGTGCTTCTCATAATCGCACTGAAGTGACAACAAAATATAGGATTGCGTATATTGATGAAAATAATTTATATGGTAATTTCTAGATTCAGCCAATTTGGCTTTTTTATTAACTATCCATAAAATGTTACTGTTGTAATACTGCAAATTGATTAAGAAACGATTATTACTCTAAGAAAGATTAAACATGCTAGTGCTATTGTTCTCTCTCAGTTCTGAACCTCTGTCACATTCTTCTCTGTCTGCGTATTGAAATCACTTATCTATAGCCGCTCAGTGTATCTGAATAAAGCTTGCTACAAGAACATCCTAGGCTTAAAACAATCAATAAACTCTCATTTTCCCTTAACAGTTTAATATTAATCTGAAGTATGGAGCAGAATCTTTAATGCACCATTACTGTCACTCTGGGCTCCTATAGAGTGGACTAGACCAAACAGAATGCGAGCACGATGTGAAAAAGAAACAAAAAGACAGGACACAGCAGAAGATCAGAGATGATCTGTTAATGAAACTTCTGTGATACCTTCTGTTTTGATGAGTTCCTATAGTGATCAAATAGAATTATAAATAGCTTCTGTTGTTGTGGTCAATTTTCTATCTATTGACATAATAAAAACAGACATGACACAATCATAGACCATAAATCTCCCTCTTCCCTGCTGCTGAGAATCAATGAGTCACTGAATGCTAACTTTGAAAAACAAATGAGTGAAAAGGAAATTTATTGAGCTAAAAATTTTCCATGATATAATGAGAAATTTCATTAATGGCTTGAAGTTCTTTTTGAAATGGTATTGAATATCTCATAAATATTTCAAATAATCTCATGAAGGTCAAAGGCAGAATGTATATATACCAATAAACTTGACAAATTGCTTAGTCTATTTGCTAATATCAATAACTATTCAAAGTACAGCATTATACCGAATTTCCAATCAGATATAACGGCCTACCTTTGCTCTTATTTTACATTGACTGTAACTGGACTCTCCTTTATCTATCTCATTATCCCTTCTTTGATATTACTCCATTTCCTGTAACTATATTTTTAATATAGATTTTTATAAATATTATTTATACAGTAATAGTTTTTTATTGTTAGTGTTTTATCCACTAGACGAACGATAAGGAACAGGAATATCAGTGCACTTACTAAATCCATTCAGGTCTGCACCCAAACATTACTTTTAACTTTGCAGGTACAGTATTAAAAAATGTAAGATTGAATGGACTTGCTGAAATGTGAGACATACTCAACTGATAACAGCATTCAAGTTAGATAGCCATTAATTTGCGTAAAATGTAGTGTTTCAATGTCTAGCAGGATTTAAAGCATTTGAATCTTGATGCATCAATGTATTAGAACAACTAACAATATTGGATCACTGCTACCTGATAACTCAACTTAAGGACCTTCAGAAAGTCTTCATATAGTATGGACAGGAACCTTCATATTTTTATTAGAGAGTATAACAATTTAAGACACCAACAAAGGGTTAGTTGAATGTTTGGTTTTCACTTGTGGTAACATGGTTATGCACTTTTGCATCAGAACTTAAATTGTTTAAATACCTGGACAGTGGCAATTTTACACTGTTCCTCAAATATGAAAGATACTGCATAGTTTGATGATGATTAATATAGTCTATCCATGTTTAAAGAAATATTAGTGACGCTCACATGTACTCTATAGATCAGCATTACCTGTTGCAGGCTGCAGAAATCTGTCAAATTGAAACTATGCCATTAATCTGACTTAAACGTCTGCAGTGAAATGCAAGCAATGACTGGACAGATACAGGAAGAAGCATTTTTAATAATGGCAATGAAGCCATGTAAAGATAAAAGAAGTTCTACTAATTTCACAAAGCCATTTGTCAAAATTAACTGTGTGAGGTTAGTGGACAAAATCAATTTTAATTTACAAGATTTCAAATCTATTTCTGTGCCAAAGAGTTGACAATGGCCACATCTGAAAAGTGCTTTTTAAAAAATGGATAAATAATGGATTTGCAATGTGAAGTAGTGATACTTCAAATGCCCAATGTAATAGTTAATCAAAGAAACTAGAATATAATGTATCAAATGGAAATCTATCTCTGTTAACACTTCAGAATTTCTGAATTGGAATTTCAATCTTACTGTAGCCCATTTCCAGAGGTACATACACTTAATACAGCTATGCACTGTTGTTTGAATGAATCTATGACCTCAAGTTCCTTTCGTGAGCACAGCTGGGAAACGTGTCACCAAATTGGATTTAAATGAGGGTAGGAATAGGATGCTCTGGGGGAGGAACAAGTGGCTGAGGAACTGGTGTAGGGGGCAGGGTTTCAGATTTCAGGATCATTGGGACCTCTTCTGGGGCAGATGGGACCTGTACAAGAGAGACGGGTTACACTTGAACCACAGGGGGACCAATATCCTTTCAGGGAGGTTTGTTAGTGCTATTGGGGAGGCTTTAAACTAGATTTGCAGGGGGATGGGAACCAGAGTGCCAGAGCTGACAGTGTGGCTGGGGTGAAAATAAATGATGTTGAAAGTTTAAGCAAATCCGCTGACAAAAAGGTTGTGAGTGGTGGTAAAAATCTTCTGAGGTGTATATATTTCAATGCTAGGAGTATTGCGGGGAAGGCGGATGAGTTGAGGGCATGGATTGACACGTGGAATTATGATGTTGTAGCAATTAATGAAACTTGGCTACAGGAGGGGCAGGACTGGCAGCTTAATATTCCAGGGTTCCAATGTTTCAGATGTGATCAAGGCAGAGGAATGAAAGGTGGGGGAGTAGCATTGCTTGTTAGGGAAAATATTACAGCAGTGCTCAGGCAGGACAGATTAGAGGGCTTGTCTACTGAGTCCTTATGGGTGGAGCTGAGAAACAGGAAAAGTATGGCCACATTAGTGGGATTGTATTACAGACCACCCCATAGTCAACGAGACTCGGAAGAGCAAATCTGCAGAGAGATAGCAGGCAACTGTAGGAAACATAAAGTCGTGGTGGTAGGGGATTTTAATTTTCCATACGTTGATTGGGACTCCCATACTGTTAGAGGTCTAGATGGTTTAGAGTTTGTAAAATGTGTTCAGGAAAGTTTTCTAAATCAATATATAGAGGGACCAACTAGAGGGGATGCAATATTGGATCTCCTGTTAGGTAACGAATTAGGGCAAGTGACAGAAGTCTGTGTAGGGGAGCACTTTGGTTCCAGTGATCATAACACCATTAGTTTCAATTTGATCATGGACAAGGATAGATCTGGTCCTAGGGTTGAGGTTCTGAACCGGAAGAAGGCCAAATTTGAAGAAATGAGAAAGGATCTAAAAAGCGTGGATTGGGACAGGTTGTTCTTTGGCAAAGATGTGATTGGTAGGTGGGAAGCCTTCAAAGGGGAAATTTTGAGAGTGCAGAGTTTGTATGTTCCTGTCAGGATTAAAGGCAAATTGAATAGGAATAAGGAACCTTGGTTCTCAAGGGATATTGCAACTCTGATAAAGAAGAAGAGGGAGTTGTATGAAATGTATAGGAAACAGGGGGTAAATCAGGTGCTTGAGGAGTATAAGAAATGCAAGAAAATACTTAAGAAAGAAATCAGGAGGGCTAAAAAAAGACAAGAGGTTGCCTTGGCAGACAAAGTGAAGGATAATCCAAAGAGCTTTTACAAGTATATTAAGAGCAAAAGGATTGTAAGGGATAAAATTGGTCCTCTTGAAGATCAGAGTGGTCGGCTTTGTGTGGATCCAAAGGAAATGGGGGAGATCTTAAATAGGTTTTTTGCATCTGTATTTACTAAGGAAGCTGGCATGAAATCTGTGGAATTGAGGGAATCAAGTAGTGAGACCATGGAAACTGTACAGATTGAAAAGGAGGAGGTGCTTGCTGTCTTGAGGAAAATTAAAGTGGATAAATCCCCGGGACCTGACAGAGTATTCCCTCGGACCTTGAAGGAGACTAGTGTTGAAATTGCGGGGGCCCTGGCAGAAATATTTAAAATGTCGCTGTCTACGGGTGAAGTGCTGGAGGATTGGAGAGTGGCTCATGTTGTTCCGTTGTTTAAAAAAGGATCGAAAAGTAATCCGGGAAATTATAGGCCGGTGAGTTTAACGTTAGTAGTAGGTAAGTTATTGGAGGGAGTACTAAGAGACAGAATCTACAAGCATTTGGATAGACAGGGGCTTATTAGGGAGAGTCAACATGGCTTTGTGCGTGGTAGGTCATGTTTGACCAATCTGTTGGAGTTTTTCGAGGAGGTTACCAGGAAAGTGGATGAAGGGAAGGCAGTGGATATTGTCTACATGGACTTCAGTAAGGCCTTTGACAAGGTCCCGCATGGGCAGTTAGTTAGGAAAATTCAGTCGCTAGGTATACATGGAGAGGTGGTAAATTGGATTAGACATTGGCTCGATGGAAGAAGCCAGAGAGTGGTGGTAGAGAATTGCTTCTCTGAGTGGAGGCCTGTGACTAGTGGTGTGCCACAGGGATCAGTGCTGGGTCCATTGTTATTTGTCATCTATATCAATGATCTGGATGATAATGTGGTAAATTGGATCAGCAAGTTTGCTGATGATACAAAGATTGGAGGTGTAGTAGATAGTGAGGAAGGTTTTCAGAGCCTGCAGAGGGACTTGGACCAGCTGGAAAAATGGGCTGAAAAATGGCAGATGGAGTTTAATACTGACACGTGTGAGGTATTGCACGTTGGAAGGACAAACTAACGTAGAACATACAGGGTTAATGGTAAGGCACTGAGGAGTGCAGTGGAACAGAGGGATCTGGGAATACAGATACAAAATTCCCTAAAGGTGGCGTCACAGGTAGATAGGGTCGCAAAGAGAGCTTTTGGTACATTGGCCTTTATTAATCGAAGTATTGAGTGTAAGAGCTGGAATGTTATGATGAGGTTGTATAAGGCATTGGTGAGGCTGGATCTGGAGTATTGTGTTCAGTTTTGGTCACCAAATTACAGGAAGGATATAAATAAGGTTGAAAGAGTGCAGAGAAGGTTTACAAGGATGTTGCCCGGACTTGAGAAACTCAGTTACAGAGAAAGGTTGAATAGGTTAGGACTTTATTCCCTGGAGCGTAGAAGAATGAGGGGAGATTTGATAGAGGTATATAAAATTATGATGGGTATAGATAGAATGAATGCAAGCAGGCTTTTTCCACTGAGGCAAGGGGAGAAAAAGACCAGAGGACATGGGTTAAGGGTGAGGGGGGAAAAGTTTAAAGGGAACATTAGGGGGGGGGCTTCTTCACACAGAGAGTGGTGGGAGTATGGAATGAGCTGCCAGACGAGGTGGTAAATATGGTTCTTTTTTAACATTTAAGAATAAATTGGACAGATACATGGATGGGAGGTGTATGGAGGGATATGGTCCGTGTGCAGGTCAGTGGGACTAGGCAGAAAATGGTTCGGCACAGCCAAGAAGGGCCAAAGGGCCTGTTTCTGTGCTGTAGTTTCTATGGTTTCTATATGCAAGCACAACATTTTGCCAATCTCAAATTATATCCAAGTAGCCTAACAATCTAATTGCCATAAGATCAAGTATAAATGAGTCCATAAAGCATAAATGCGGTCGAAACATGTCAAGATATACTAGCAAGGAAAGTCAATTTTTTAAAAAATTTTAGTGATACAGCCGGGAGCAGGCACTTCCGGCTCTTCAAGGCACGCTGCCCCGGAACCCGCGACAAATCGATTAACACTAATCTCATCACAGGACAATTTACAATGACCAATAAATCTACCTGGTGTACCTTTG
Source organism: Mobula birostris (assembly GCF_030028105.1). Classification (NCBI taxonomy): domain Eukaryota; kingdom Metazoa; phylum Chordata; class Chondrichthyes; order Myliobatiformes; family Myliobatidae; genus Mobula; species Mobula birostris. The sequence continues at coordinate 187,102,957 of NC_092370.1, read as the reverse complement.
GACTGGGAAGAGACCGGAGCACCAGGGGAAAACCCATGCATTCCACAGGGAAGATGTACAGAGACTCCTTACAGATTGGTGCCGAATTGAACTCTGAACTCTGGAACGTCCTAAACTGTAATAGTGTCACAGTAACTGCTACACTATTGCACAATTCTGTTTTAAATCAGCATTTTGAAGGTGGTTTTACAATCTTTTCTGGGCAGTACATCCCAAATTCCAACATCTTTTGGTGAAAATAACATATCTCAGCTACCCTTCAAACCTTCTGCCTTTTAATTCTAAATTTCTGCATCTTGGGTATCAACTTAACTGCTAAGAAAATGGGCACTTCCTAGTCCTGACGAAGGGTCTCGGCCTGAAACATCGACTGCACCTCTTCCTAGAGATGCTGCCTGGCCTGCTGCGTTCACCAGCAACTTTTATGTGTGTTACTTCCTATTCTGTTTTTTTTTGCTGGCGCTCCAATCAAATCGGGAGTGAGAGAGGAGGCAACTCAAGTTTGTGAGTGAGACTTTAAAAAGGAATGCTCATGGGCTCTTGGTGTGTTTCCCGTGATCCAATCGAGAGTGAGAGAGCAGGCAACTCACAGGTCTGTGAGTGAGATTTTAAAAAGTAGCATTCACGGGCTTTAGGCATTTTCCAGCAGTCCAATCAAATAGTGATTCATTAACAAGGGCAAATAAAAAAAAGTAGGGACAAGCAGAGGAGCCATTCTGTGAGTGGACCAGTGTTAGAGTGGGGAGGCTCATCAGGCTTCGGTGAGGTACGTATCTGGCAAGTTTCTTCTTCATTCTTCATCTATTATTACATAGCTAGAGCAGTGACGATGGGTCCAGTGGCTGTCTTGTGTTCTTGCTGTGAGATGCATGAATTCTGGGAGACTGCCAGCCTCCTGGATAACCAGTGCACCATGTGTTAAGGAACTGGAGCTGCAGCTCGATGACCTTCGGCTCATATGGGAAACCGAGGAGGTGATAGATAGGGGACAGGGTTTCAGATTTCTAGATCATTGGGGTCTCTTCTGGGGAAGGTATGACTTGTAAAAAAAATTGGGACAGGCTACACCTGAACCTGAGGGAGACCAATATCTTTGTGGGCAGGTTTGCGAGAATTGTTGGGGAGGGTTTAAACTACTTTGGTATGGGGATGGGAAAGTACATGATAGGGCTGAGATGGGGCAGTTGGTTTATAGGAAGAGGCAGTGTGTTATGAGACTGTCAGGAAGGACAGGGCAAAATTGCAGTCAGTGGGATAAGATGCAGTGAAACAAGGGGAAGGAATGAAAAAGGGTGACAATACAGGACTTAAGGCGTTGTATTTGAATACACACTGTATACGGAATAAGGTAGATGTTCTTGTAGCGCAGTTAGAGATTGGCAGGTATGATGTTGTGGGCATCACTAAGTCATAGCTGAAAGAAGAATATAGTTGGGATCTTAGAATCCAAGGATACACATTGTATCAAAAGGACAGGCAGGTAGGTGGGAGGTGGGGTTGACATAGCTCTATTGGTAAAAAAATGAAAACTTTTTAAAAAGAGATGATATGATCAGAAGATGAATAATAATTTTAGGTAGAGTTAAGGCACTGCAAGGGTAAAAAGACCCTGATGGGAGTTATATACAGGGACCTGAACAGCAGTCAGGGTATGGGCTACAAATTACAATGGGAGATAGAAAATGAATGTGTAAAGGCCAATGTTACAATAATCATGGGGGAATTCAATATGCAGATAGATTGAGAAAATCAGGCTGGTGCTGATTTTGGCTCCCAAGGGAGAGATCTTGTAGGATATCTACAAGGTAGGTTTTTAGAGCAGCTTGTGGTTGAACCTATGAGGGGATCCGCTATTCTGGACTGGGTGATGTGTAAATAACCAGATTTGATTAGGAAGCTTAAGGTAAAGGAACCCTTAGGAGACCGTGATCATAATATGATAGAATTCACCTTGAAATTTGAGAGGAAGAAGCTAAAGTCAAATGTATCAGTATTATAATGGAGTAAAGGGAATTACAGAGTCATGAGAGAGGAGCTGGCTAAAGTTGATTAGAAGGGAACACTAGCAGGGATGACGCAGAACAGCAATGGCTGGAGTATCTGGGAGCAATTGAGAAGGTGCAGGATAGATAATGCACATCCCAAAGAAGAAGTAGTATTCTAAAGGCAGGATGACACGACTGTGTCTGATAATGGAAGTCAAAGCCAATTCGAAGAAGGAAGTCTGAGAATCGGAGTGGGAGTGCGGAGGAAGCCATTTTTGAATTTTCCTTTTTTTTCCATTGGCGTTCAGAGAGGCGGGACTGCGCAGGCGTTTGACATCGGGCAGTGAAGCACGCAAGATTTAAAAGGACAGAAATCATGCTTCGGGTTTAAGTCGAAGAAGGAAGTCTGAGAATCAGAGCGGGAGTGCGGAGGAAGCCATTTTTGAATTTTTCGTGTTTTTTCCATCGGCGTTCAGAGAGGCGGGACTGCGCAGGCGTGTGACGTCGGGCAGTGAAGCACGGAAGATTTACAAGGACAGAAATCCTGCTTCGGGTTTAATTCAAAGAAGAAGTCTGAGAATCGGAGCGGGAGTGCGGAGGAAGCCATTTTTGAATTTTTCGGGTTTTTTTTCCATCGGCGTTCAGAGAGGCAGAACTGCGCAGGCATGTGACGTCGGGCAGTGAAGCGTGGAAGATTTAAAAGGAACACAGCCTCATACAGCGGGCAGTGTAGTTTGTGGGCGGCGGAGTGAGCCAGGAGCAGAGTGAAGGCTTAAGGGCTTCGGCGGAGACGGGCGAGGCGAGGAAGGTTTCGTATTCATTTTTTGTTGTTATTTGAGGAGAAGGGCAGTACGAGTGTGAGGGCAGTTTGTTGTTCTTGGTGCCAGATGTGGGAGGCCCTGGAGTCTCCAAGCCTCCCGGACGTCCACATCTGCGTCAGGTGTGCCGAGATGCAGCTCCTAAGGGACCGCGTTAGGGAACTGGAGCTGCAGCTCGATGACCTTCGTCTGGTCAGGGACAGTGAGGAGTTGATAGAGAGGAGTTACAGGCAGGTGGTCACACCAGGGCCACGGGAGGCAGACAAGTGGGTCACGGTTAGGAGGGGGAAGGGGAAGAGTCAGGTAATAGAGAGTACCTCGGAGGCTTTGCTCCTTGACAATAGGTACTCCTGTTTGAGTACTGTTGGGGGGGACAGCTTACCTGGGGGAAGCGACAGTGGCCGTGCCTCTGGCACAGAGTCCGGCCCTGTAGCTCAGAAGGATAGGGAAAGGAAGAGGAGGGCAGTTGTGATAGGGGACCCGATAGTAAGGGGGTCAGATAGGCGATTCTATGGACACAGTCCAGAGACCCGGATGGTAGTTTGCCTCCCGGGATATTTCTGATCACGTCCAAGATATCCTGAAGTGGGAGGGTGAGGAGCCAGAGGTCGTGGTACATATAGGTACCAATGACATAGGTAGGAAAAGGGAAGAGGTCCTGAAAGGAGAATATAGGGAGTTAGGAAGAGAGTTGAGAAAAAGGACCGCAAAGGTAGTAATCTCGGGATTACTGCCTGTGCCACGCGACAGTGAGAGTAGGAATGCAATGAGGTGGAGGATAAATGCGTGGTTGAGGGATTGGAGCAGGGGGCAGGGACTCAAGTTTTTGGATCATTGGGATCTCTTTTGGCGCAGGTATGACCTGTTCAAAAAGGACGGGTTACACTTGAATCCTAGGGGGACCAATATCCTGGTGGGGAGATTTGCGAGGGCTACTGAGGTGACTTTAAACTAGAATGGTTGGGGGGTGGGAATCAAATTAAAGAGACTAGGAGAGAGGAGGTTAGTTCACAACAGGGGGATGGGAACAAGTGCAGAGAGACAGAGGGGTGTAAAATGAGGGTAGAAGCAAAAAGTAGTAAGGTGAAAAGTAAAAGTGGCAGGCCGGCAAATCCAGGGCAAAAATCAAAAAGGGCCACTTTTCAACATAATTGTATAAGGGCTAAGAGTGTTGTAAAAGCGAGCCTGAAAGCTTTGTGTGTCAATGCAAGGAGCATTTGTAACAAGGTGGATGAATTAAAAGTGCAGATTGTTATTAATGAATATGATATAGTTGGGATCACAGAGACGTGGCTCCAGGGTGACCAGGGATGGGAGCTCAACATTCAGTGATATTCAATATTCAGGAGGGATGGACATGAAAGAAAAGAAGGTGGGATAGCATTGCTGGTTAGAGAGGAGATTAATGCAATAGAAAGGAAGGACATTAGTCGGGAGGATGTGGAATTGATATGGGTAGAGCTGCGTAACACTAAGGGGCAGAAAACACTGGTGGGACTTGTGTACAGGCCACCTAACAGTAGTAGTGAGGTTGGGGATGGTATTAAACAGGAAATTAGAAATGTGTGCAATAAAGGAACAGCAGTTATAATGGGTGACTTCAATCTACATATAGATTGGGTGAACCAAATTGGTAAGGGTGCTGAGGAAGAGGATTTCTTGGGATGTATGCGGGATGGTTTTTTGAACCAACATGTCGAGGAACCAACTAGAGAGCAGGCTATTCTAGACTGGGTATTGAGCAATGAGGAAGGGTTAATTAGCAATCTTGTCATGAGAGGCCCCTTGGGGAAGAGTGACCATAATATGGTGGAATTCTTTATTAAGATGGAGAGTGACATAGTTAATTCAGAAACAAAGGTTCTGAACTTAAAGAGGGGTAACTGTGAAGGTATGAGACGTGAATTAGTTAAGATAGACTGGCAAATGACACTTAAAGGGTTGACGGTGGATATGCAATGGCAAGCATTTAAAGATCGCATGGATGAACTACAACAATTGTTCATCCCAGTTTGGCAAAAGAATAAATCAAGAAAGGAAGTGCACCCGTGGCTGACAAGGGAAATTAGGGATAGTATCAATTCCAAAGAAGAAGCATACAAATTAGCCAGAGAAAGTGGCTCACCTGAGGACTGGGAGAAATTCAGAGTCCAGCAGAGGAGGACAAAGGGCTTAATTAGGAAGGTGAAAAAAGATTATGAGAGAAAACTGGCAGGGAACATAAAAACTGACTGCAAAAGCTTTTATAGATATGTGAAAAGAAAAAGATTGGTTAAGACAAATGTAGGTCCCCTACAGACGGAAACAGGTGAATTGATTATGGGGAGCAAGGACATGGCAGACCAATTGAATAACTACTTTGGTTCTGTCTTCACTAAGGAGGACATAAATAATCTTCCGGAAATAGTAGGGGACAGAGGGTCCAGTGAGATGGAGGAACTGAAGGAAATACATGTTAGTAGGGAAGTGGTGTTAGGTAAATTGAAGGGATTGAAGGCAGATAAATCCCCAGGGCCAGATGGTCTGCATCCCAGAGTGCTTAAGGAAGTAGCCCAAGAAATAGTGGATGCATTAGTGATAATTTTTCAAAACTCTTTAGATTCTGGACTAGTTCCTGAGGATTGGAGGGTGGCTAATGTAACCCCACTTTTTAAAAAAGGAGGGAGAGAGAAACCGGGGAATTATAGACCGGTTAGCCTGACATCGGTGGTGGGGAAAATGCTAGAGTCAGTTATCAAAGATGTGATAACAGCACATTTGGAAAGTGGTGAAATCATCGGACAAAGTCAGCATGGATTTGTGAAAGGAAAATCATGTCTGCCGAATCTCATAGAATTTTTTGAGGATGTAACTAGTAGAGTGGATAGGGGAGAACCAGTGGATGTGTTATATTTGGATTTTCAAAAGGCTTTTGACAAGGTCCCACAACAGGAGATTAGTGTGCAAACTTAAAGCACACAGTATTGCGGGTAAGGTATTGATGTGGATAGAGAATTGGTTGGCAGACAGGAAGCAAAGAGTGGGAATAAACGGGACCTTTTCAGAATGGCAGGCAGTGACTAGTGGGGTACCGCAAGGCTCAGTGCTGGGACCCCAGTTGTTTACAATATATATTAATGACTTAGATGAGAGAATTAAATGCAGCATCTCCAAGTTTGCGGATGACACGAAGCTGGGCGGCAGTGTTAGCTGTGAGGAGGATGCTAAGAGGATGCAGGGTGACTTGGATAGGTTAGGTGAGTGGGCAAATTCATGGCAGATGCAATTTAATGTGGATAAATGTGAGGTTATCCACTTCGGTGGCAAAAACAGGAAAACAGATTATCTGAATGGTGGCCGATTGGGAAAAGGCGAGGTGCAACGAGACCTGGATGTCATTATACACCAGTCATTGAAAGTGGGCATGCAGGTACAGCAGGTGGTGAAAAAAGCGAATGGTATGCTGGTATTCATAGCAAGAGGATTCGAGTACAGGAGCAGGGAGGTACTACTGCAGTTGTAGAAAGCCTTGGTGAGACCACACCTGGAGTATTGTGTGCAGTTTTGGTCCCCTAATCTGAGGAAAGATATCCTTGCCATAGAGAGAGTACAAAGAAGGTTCACCAGATTGATTCCTGGGATGGCAGGACTTTCATATGATGAAAGACTGGATCGACTAGGCTTATACTCGTTGGAATTTAGAAGATTGAGGGGGGATCTTATTGAAACATATAAAATCCTAAAAGGATTGGACAGGCTAGATGCAGGAAGATTGTTCCCGATGTTGGGGAAGTCCAGAACGAGGGGTCACAGTTTGAGGATAAAGGGGAAGCCTTTTAGGACTGAGATTAGGAAAAACTTCTTCACACAGAGAGTGGTGACTCTGTGGAATTCTCTGCCACAGGAAACAGTTGAGGCCAGTTCATTGGTTATATTTAAGAGGGAGTTAGATATGGCCCTTGTGGCTAAAGGGATCAGGGGGTATGGAGGGAGGCTGGTACAGGGTTCTGAGTTGGATGATCAGCCATGATCATAATAAATGGCGGTGCAGGCTCGAAGGGCCGAATGGCCTACTCTTGCACCTATTTTCTATGTTTCTATAAAAGCAAGAGAGGGGGCATATAATTGAATAAAAATTATTGGGACTTTAGAGGATTAAGAAGCTTTTAAGAACAAACAGAAGGAAACTTAAAAAGCCATAAGGAGGGAAAAGATGAAATATGAGGCTAACCTAACCAATAATTTCAAAGAGGTTACCAAAAGATATTCAGATATATAAAGAGTAAAAGAGGCAACAGTAGATATCGGACCTCTGGAAAAATTACGCTGGAGAGGTAGTAATGGGGACAAGGAAATGGTAAATGAATTGAATAATTATATGCATGTCTTCACTGTGGGAGGCACTAGCAGTATGCCGGAAATTCGACAGTGTCAGGGGGCAGAAGTGAGTATAATTATGATTACTATGGAGATGTTGGTTGGGAAGGTCTGAAAGTAAATAAGTCAGCTGGACCAGATGGACTACACCCCATAGTTCTGAAAGAGGCAGCTGAAGAGATTGTGGAGGCATTAGTAATGAACTTTCAAGAATCACTATATTCTGACCGATCGTTTCCACGGATGCTGCCCGACCTGCTGAGTTCCTCCACCGTGTTGTGAGTGTTGCTTTGACCCCAGCATCTGCAGATTATTTTGTGGTCACTATATACTGGTGTGGTTCTGGAGAACTGGAAAAATACAAATGTCACTCTACAAGGAGGGAAGAAGGTATAAGAAGGGAAATTATAGGCCAGTTAGCCTGACCTCAGTGGTTGGGAAGATGTTGGAAATGATCGTTAAGGATGAGGTTTCAGAGTACTTGGAGGCACATGATGAAATAGGCCAAAGTCTGCATGGTTTCTTTAAGGGAAAATATTGTCTGACAAATCTGTTGGAATTCTTTGAGGAAATAACAAGCAGGATTGACAAAGGAAAATTGGTGGATGTTGAATACTTGCATTTTCAGAAGCCTTTAAAAAGGTGCCGCACATGAGGTTGCTTGGCAAGATAACAGCCCATGGTACGACAAGAAAGAAACTAACATGGATAGAGCATTGGCTGATTGGCAGGAGGCAAAGAGTGGAAATAAAGAGAACCTTTTCTGATTGGCTGCTGGTGATTAGCGGTGTTCCACAGAGGTCAGCGTTGGCACCTCTTCTTTTTATGTCGTATGTCAATGATGTGGATGAGGGAATTGATGGCTTTCTGGCCATGTTTGCAGATGATACAAAGATAGGTGGAGGGTTATGTAGTGTTGAGGAAGCAGGGAGATTGCAGAAGGACTTGGACAGATTGGGAGAATGGGCAAAGAAGCAGCAGATGGAATACAGTGTCAGGAAGGTCATGCACTTTGGGAGAAGGAACAAAAGTGTAAACTATTTTCTAAATGGGGAGAAAATTAAAAAATCCGAGGTGCAAAGTGACTTGGGAGTCATCATGCAGGACTCCCTAAATGTTAATTTGCAGTTTGAGTTGGGGGTGAGGAAAGTAAATTTGATGTTAGGATTCATTTCACGAGGACTAGAATATAAAAACAAGGACATCATGCCGAGGCTTTATAAAGCATTGGTGAGGCCTCAGTTGGAGCATTGTGAGCGCTTTTGGGCCCCTTATTTAAGAAAGAATGTGCTGTCATTGAAGAGGGTTCAAAGGAGATTCAGAAGGATGATTCTGGGAATGAGAGGCTTATCATATGAGGAGAGTTTGACGATTCTGGGCTTGTACTGATGGAATTTAGAAAAATGAGTGGGGATCCCATTGAAACATCAAATGTTTTAAGGCCTAGATAGAAAGGATCTGGAGAGGATGTTTCTTATAGTGGGGGGAGCTTAGAACCAGAGGTCACAACCTCAGAATAGTGGGACATCCATTTAGAATGGAGATGAGGAAAAACTTCTTTAGCCAGAGTGGTAAATCTGTGGAATTCGCTGTCACAGGCAGCTGTGGGGGCCAGGTCATTTTGTGTATTTAATACAGAGGTTGATAGATTCTTGTTAAGTCAAGGCGTGAAAGATTACGGGAAGAAGGCAGGAGAATGGGGGTTGAGAGGGAAATGGGTCAGCCTTAATCAAATGGTGGAGCAGACTCAATGGGCCGAATGGCTTAATTCTGTTCATTTATGTTATGGTCTTATAGTCTTATTCATCTTATTTAAGCCTCTTATAATTTTACATCACTCATCAGGCTCCTTTGTTCTGATGAAATCCAGTGCAAAAGCGAATCATTTTTATAGTTATAATCGCTTAGCCTTGGCAACATCCTCATAAAAATCCTCTGAAACTTTTTTTCACATCCATTATCCATTTTACACATTGGTGACTAGAACTGAAAGCAGTTGGTTATACCTTACAACCACATCAGTTTTTTGAGCCTGAAATGATTCCACTGATGACAGTTACAATAAATAACCTTTGTCAAAATTTTTCACCTTTCCATTTCTTCATCTCTGGACATGCACAGTGCAATGAAAACATTGCAGCAGTTACTCAAATACCATGTCTTAGCAAGATGTATATTAAAATGACTCAGACTGTCAGCACCGCGAAGGTTTGGAGGTGTGAATTCTGAAATAAGAAACAAAAAAATGCCAACCAGAGTCTCTGAATTACCATCTGAAATCTGACAATGCCAGCAATTTTCTGTGACCATAATGCCACCCTATAAGATACAATAAAAACCAAACGATTCAAGAAATGATCAGCAGCCCATTCCATGCCATTAGAGTAAGGAACAGTTAAAGTTTCAGGTTACAGAGCTTTCATCAGAACTGATGAAAGATTATTGAACTAAAATGATAGCCTCGTCTTTCCCTTGCAGGTGCCACCATCATGCTTAATTTTTGAAGAATTTTTGTTTTTATTTCAGATTTCCAAATTTCCTTTTCCCTCCAACCTTAGTTCATGCCATTCATATCAAATTCAGGGAAATTCTAAACTATGAAACAAGGAGCCAGCTAATTGTTACTTGTCACTCTCTTATGCTCTCTTGACCTTCCACTGGAATACTTCATTCTTTCAGCATCCTGGCTCTTTATCCAGAATACAACAAAAATCCATTTAACAAATGATCCATTTTCTTCGTTTTTCAGGAACAGATTAATGGCCATCTGCAACATCACGTGATGATGGTACTGTTGGATCCTGATGCTTTTGTGATCCAAAGGTTCTTTGGAAGTCAAGAATGAGGCAAATAAACTCGTTGGTTATGTTCGCTCTATTAAATATTACAAAAGCAAAGAAGAGGAAGGAAGAAGCAGCATTGAGAGAGACAAAAGAAATGAAAAGGTAGTCATGGCCTTTTCATATGCAACTAAGATATCAGAAATTAACTAATAAGATAGCCTGATTCAAGTAATATGACACCTGCCAATGAAACCATGATGTTTCCTGAAAAATATAGACAATTATAACCACGAGAAACCACACTGAACAATTACATAAGTATATAGAAAAGCTGATTTATAAAAATACAAGCAAGCATATGAAAGTTAATCTACAAAAAAAAACAATTCTACACCTTAATCCAATAGTGCCTTTAATTTACTCCAGGCTATTTAATTGAAGTAACTGGATGGCTGAATGTTTGACGATCTGTAACCCGGTATTTACTGGTTTTTTATTGTTTAAAATACTGTACATTCTGAAATTTTTTTTGTTCTCCCTACCAAATTCACTACATTCCCAGATTTACCCTATCTGCCACTTTTATTCCACACTCACTTAACTTGTCCGTAGCCCTTTGCAGAGGTTCAAGAGTAAAATTGATTTCAGAATTTCACAATGGACTTTGTTGCCAGATTAAAAATATAAACTACATTTCCTTATGTCAAAGGATGTCCCAAGTATCAATTAAATCATAAAGATCAACGCAATGTCATTATATTCAATGCATTTTGTATCTACACTGTTATCCAGCCATTCGTAAGTGATCTAGCTTGTGGGATGTTTTTTTTTGACTGCTCAAGAATTAAATTATTGTCAATGACAAACAGTTGTCAACATTGCAACCATTCTATTTTTGCTGAGCTCCTAGCAATAGGATTTTTAAATGGCTTGTTTAAAGCAGCCTCCACAATAGTAGGGAAGTAGAATGGTCATGAATTAATTTAATTAATAACATATAATAAAACAAATGTTTCTTCCAATTTTGTTCCTCAGCTCTGAGACTTAGATTAATTGGTACCATTCACGGACCAATGTAACCCAATGGTTTTATATTTTATTAATTCATGGCTGGAATAGGATTTAACTATTAAATAGTGACTGGCACGGTGCTTAGGTTCCACAATGAGGAAGGTTTACCTGGATCTCTGATACGGTGCACTTACTGCCTGGGTAAATAAGTAACAATAACTTACATGAGAGCGAATGTAAAGTGAAACCAATTTTCTTTCTATTTACACGCATGAGCTACAAAGCACGATATTTATGATGCCTGAGCAACCTTGCACATCTCAGCACAAAACTAAAAAAAATTAGCCCTCATGTGTCCATTCCTAATGTTCCTCTTTTATTTACGACAAAGTTTCATATGAATTATCAGCATGAATTATGTGCTGGATTTCAAACAATTTCAATTTTCTAGTTTATGAGGGATTAAAACCCAGCCAATTACTAGCTGCTTCTGGGATTTTCCAAGGATCAAAACTAGAACAGAGAACATAGAACAGTACAGTTCAGGAATAGGCCCTTCGGACCGCAATGTTGTCCTGAACCAATTAAATTAGCAATCAAATAGTCAACTAAACTAATCCCTTCTGACTCCACAACATCTATAACCTTCTATTTTCCTTCCATTTATGTCCCTATCGAAGTGCATCTTGAAAGTCCCTAATGTATCTGCCTTTACCACCATCCCAGGCAGTGCAATTCATGCACCCGCCAGTCTCTGTAAAATACTTGTCCCTCACATCTTCTTTGAAATTACCCCCTCTCATCTTAAATGCATCTAATACCTCTGGTATTAGATATTTCGCCCCGGGGAAAAAAAAGATACTATCTGTCTACTCTACCTACGCCTCTCAAAATCTTATAAACCTTTATCAGTTCTAAAAAAAGAATCTAGCTCTTTTCTGGTGTATATGATGAATAAACTCTTCTTGGGCTTCCAGCAGGGTACAGATCTCCCCTCAGCCTTCATCACTCCAGAGAAAACAACCCAAGTTTGACCAGCCTCATGTTATAGCATGTGCCCTCTAATCCAGGCAACATCATGGCAAGCCACTTCTGCACCCTCTCCGAAGCCTTGACATCTAAAAAGACTATGGGACAGGAACAGGAATAAATAGCATAAAACCTGCTGTCCAAAGTGATGGTCCAATTGAGAAACCCTTTCAATATAGAAGCAGAAAGGGTCTCGAGAAGTTGATTTATTATGGACAGATTACATTGTCAATTGACACATTTAGTTGAACTTTCTATGCTCACTAACAGTGATGAGTCTGTTGACAATAATTGTGTCTTTAAAATTGTGTACACCATTTTGTTCCTATTAGTATACCATGGTTGCAATAGTTTAGAATGCTAGATAATAAGTAGCAGTTAATTTGTTTTAGTGATATTGGATGAAGAGTAAGCATTGGCTGGGACCTCAAGTGTACAGTGTTTTTCTACCTTAAATTTTGAAATGTAATTTTTACAAAGTCATAAACAGATTTTCTAGTTCTAAACTCTCATGCAAAAAACTAATAATAATAATAATAATGTATCTTGTTACCACTCTAGTGGTGTTAAAACAGAACTGATGCTGATTCAGATGAGTCTGTGAATACTAAAGATGAACAGTTATTGTTTAGTTATGAATGGAGTTGGAAAATCAGATAGTGAAATGGTGATTAGTAAGTTTCTGAGCACTGCAAGAAGTCTTTGCTGTTATCATAGCAAAAGACATTATTGGAACTGCTCTTACAGTATTGAGTTTCACTAAACCTTCAAAGAGATATTGATTTACCAGCGAGAAAGCAGAGAGTATGGACAGATAAGATTCCAAGTTAATAGCAATATATTATAAAGACAAATGAATGTCTTATTTGTAGAGGCAAATGAAATCCAAATCATCTGGAGAAAAAAAAAACAGTAAATTGATTTGCATTTCCTTTACAAACACAATGAATTTGGACAATTCAAATTAGGGAGTTCACACTGGAAGATTTTATTTATTTGAATCTATTAAATCCAAGTTAGATATCCATAACTGATCTGAGGCAGAGGATACATCCTGTTTCCAGTAGATACAAAAAGAGACTGAAAATGTTGAGAGATTTTATTAAAAAAAATTCTTAACATCAGCTAATAACTACAATTAATATTATGTAAAGAGTGTAGGTTACTTTGGTGTTGCTGCAAGGGCCATCATTCTGGCAAGGTGATGCCATAACAGTACATATTTTATTGAAGTCAGACATTCTCAATTAATCTGCAGTGGTTGATACAATAACATAACAATAGTCATACCACATGATGTAGTCATTTTTGAAGGCACATTTGCATTTACATACACTGCTGTTTCTTGTTTTTAAACTCAAACTATCATTTTCTGATATAATTTAACTGTTTACAAACATATATATTTGATCAATTCTAAATACACTCACTTGAGTTTTCTCATTTATAAAACTGTTTACTATAAGTATATGTAGCATCTCTGAAGTGTCGACTTCAGGCATTAATGATGATAGTAAATTATCTCTGAGTGTAGCTTACGTTGTTGGTCTGGTGTGCCACTCTATAATAGTTGTATTATCATAATTATCTCCATAACTTTGTTCAGACTGCATTACTTACTGTAGATCACCTTCTTATTCATATGTTTAAATACATAGACTACATAAATCTTAACAGATGTCCAATAATGGAATAATAATTTCAAGAAATAACTAAAATATATTTTCTGCTGAAACAGCACAAATCCAGTGCCTTACTATTAGGTCTCTTCGTTGTCTTGCTTTTGCACTCATGGTCTCTTGCACTCAGACTTTCCTTCTCTTCTAAATCTTAAATCTTCTCTTTTTAAGACATTACTGTCTTTGCTTCACCAGAACATTACAGTTGTGATAGACAGAAGTTTAACATATTGACAGGGTACATAACTACCAGGTTACTAAGGCTCTTCAGTTGCCCAGGTTAGTAATAAAACTGCTTAATTTTGCTTGTTTTTGGACTAATTGTTCTTAGTCTGAAACTAAGCGTTCTTAATCTGAAGCTCTGAGTTATACTGATGTGTCATGTTGATTTGGATTATTGGAATTACTGTGCATATTCTGTAAAATTCTCTCAGAGGGGCACAAAGGCACACAGATTGGACATGTCATTCAGCCCCTCAACCACAATGACAAGGAGGCAGCCATCCGTACTAAACTCTTCTCCCATCACTTGGCACATACCCTTCCATACCTTAGCAAAAAAGTTGAACAATTCACTTAAACAATCCTTAAATGCTGTCAACCCCACTTCAGCCACTAAGGCAGCACATTCCAGGTGCTCACTACTCTACGAGTGAAGCAAAATTCCCTTCCTATCACCTCTGAATGACTTTTCCCCTTTCTCCTAAATCTATGTTCTCCAGTTTTTATATACCTCTAATACAGAGTAAGATTTCCTGAAGTACACCTGATCTATAACCCTCATAACCACATATACTATACCTCAATCATGCCTCCTCGTAAACTCCTTCGCTCCATGGAGAAGAAAACTAATTTCTTCAGTGTCTCTTTATAACTGAACTGCTTCCAGGTGACAACCTGGTGAATCTCCTCTGCACCCTCATTTTCCCATTGCCTAGTTCTTGTTTAACAACTTACTTCATAATCTCATTTCATGGTGTAAACTTTTGTTTGACCTCGAGTCCACAGAACTATTCTATTTCCATTCTTTTAATCTTTGTTGGCTCTCAACTGTCCTGTCCCCAATCTGTGGTCACATTCTTCTTACCCCAAATGGGTCTGGTCTACCCTCTATTGTGTCATGCCGGTATGTATCTTGGAATCTCAGTGTACATTCATACCATTTATTTTCAATATACATTATATTCCCATCCTTCCTTGCAATATAAAAGGAAGTCATTCATTCAGTAAGCTGCCAGAGGCATCTCATTCCCCCATTTATCTCCTTGTAACTTGTTCTTTTTCACATACACAGTCAGACACTACTGATTCCACCCTCCACCTTACAATTCCCCTGCTATCTCCAGTAGGGATAACTTACAGTGGCCCATAAACCTACTCCCCAGTACTTTTCTGCAATGACGGAGAAAGCAAGGGCACCAGAGAAATATCCATGTAATCTAGGGAGAGCACCCAAATTCCAGGTAAACTACACTGGTGACCAATATTAAATTCAGGTCACTGCAGCAATGAAACTGTAACAGTATCTGCTGTACCAATGTGCTGTTCCAACATTGAAAACCATAGGCTGATGGTCCACTTCTATATCATGCTCCATTCCATTACAGTTTTACTCAAATCTTGACTCTGGTGTGCAAGCAAGGGACATGGTCTTCTTCAAGGAGGCCAAGTCCCATGCAAAATGCAAATATTTTTAATTTCCCCAGGTGTCTTGAATGTATTTTATGTTTTTAATTATTCTTGATTATTTACATCCAATAAAATGGGATGGCATAGTTAAGCTGATAGTTACAGTCTTTTCCCCAGGGTAGGGAAGTCCAAAACATTTAAGATGAGGAGGAACGATTTAAATGGCACCTGAAGGGTAACTTTTTCCACATAGGGGGCACTGAGTATATGGAATAAGCTGCTAGATTAAGTGGTTTAGCCAGATACTGTAATATCATTTAAGAAATGGAGAGGTGGGGCAGAGAAGGACTTGCACTGAATGCAGAAAATTGGGACTAGTTAAGTGAAAATGGCAGTTCTGTTTTGACTTAACTTGATAACTCTCTAAATTTGCTGCATAGTTTCATTTTGCAGATGTTATTTGGCCATTTCCTCAGCAAAACAAATAGGAATCTTGAGCAATTTAAGAAAGAAAAAGTTCTTGGTACACTTAAACCACTACTGCCTTTTACATCTAAATTAACATACCCAACCCTGTGAGACAGAGAGCCTGCGGTATGTTGAACTGTCGGGTAAACAATCGTTTTTGTTGACTACAGATCATGGTCTCTCTTTAGGTAATTTGCTATTGCTTGGTGGGTGCTGGGCACTGACGCAGGGTGTGGTTGATGCTTTGCTGCTGTTTGTATGGAGAGGGGGCTTTGGGGTTCTAATGTTTTCTATCATTCATTCTTTGGGGATCTTCTGTTTCTTGTGGATGTCTGTGAAGACTAAGAATTTCAGGTTGTATACTGTATACATCCTTTGATAATAAATGGAACCATTTGTATATCAAAACATACAGAGAAATGCATCATTTGTGTCAAGGGTATCTTGTACACAGCCCGCAGGTGTTACTACACATTTCCGAGCCAAAGTAGCATGCCCAAACTGTTCCACAGAACAACAAAACAAAACAAGTCACACCAGCAAATTAAGCCCCTTTCCCATTCCGGCCCCTCCCCACACTCACCCATACACCCATCCAACCCAGGACAGGCCACCGCTGGGTCTCCAGTCCCTGTCCCTGAATTCTCAGACTTGTAGGCATCGGGCCTCCAACTTCGGACTTCACCCCAGAATGGCAATCACGGGTCTGACCTTTGTGCCTGGACTTCTGGATGCACTCAGAACTCCGACCTGGGGGGGAAGGGGAGTCACTGGCACTTGTGACTCCTGTCTGTACCCGTGACTCACCGCCCGCATGGAATTCCAGCCCATTGCTCTCCTCAGCACCAGCGACATAACCTCCGGGATTGCTGATGTTCCACCATTTTGACCTGAAAGCATCTGCTACTCCCAAGCTTGTTTTTCTTTCTCTAATGATTCCCTGAACTCACTCTGACTTCCAGCCCCACTGTTCACTAATCCTCTTATTTCCTCATTGCACCCCCAGCTTCCACTTTTCCACCCAAGACATCTATTTCATCTTCTCAGTTTGTGTTTCTTGCAAATCCATGGTGACAGATATCTTTCCGCTGGCTCTGTTCTCCAATCCTCCCGCTCCCAATCGTTAGGCTTAAGCCTTACTTCAGTTTCCTCATTTCTTTTACCTCATCCAATATAAGCCCATATCTAATTTGATCTTGGTTAAATTTCACCAGTTGACCTTTCAATGCTGACACCACCAAAAGAGTCCTGAGGTTCAATATTAGTAAGGAAATGCGCTGGAGTATTTGCCAATGTGTAGGATTCCATTTTACTAAAGGAAAATCACAGGCTTATCCAATCACCGAGAGGGTTTTCTATTAACTATAGAAAAGTGCTCTTTATCAGCGAGACAGTGAACTGGAGGCAGCTCTCCTAACTTTTTGGAATTCACATTTGCAAAGGTAACCCTGGAGATAATCTTCCATTTTAACATACTGGTTATCAAGAAATAGGTTCTCACTGCCATCCAATGATGGAATCTTGTTTCATCAGAATTCACCCAGTATGAACAAATATCAGCAGTAAGTGAGGCATCATCAAGTGCATAATGACTAAAAGGACATTCAACAGGACAGCAACAGAACATAGAACAGACACTAGAGATTTTGCAGATGCTGGAAAATCTTGAGCAACACACACAAAATGCTGGAGGAATTCAACAGCATCAACGTAAGGAAATAAACAGTCGACGTTTCAAGCAGAGACCCTTCATCAGGACTGGAAAGAAAGGAGGCAGAAGCCAGAATAAGGTGGAGGAAGGGGGAGGAGTACAAGCTGGCAGGTGACAGGTGAGACCAGGTGAGGGGCAAAGTGGGTGCGAGAGGGGAGAAAATGTGAGAAGCAGGGAGGTGAAAGGTGGAAGAGGGAGGACTCTAATAGGATATGGCAGTGAACAATGGAATAATGGGAAGGAGGTTGAGAACCAGAGGGAGGTGATGGTAAGGTCATGAGGGTGGGGATTAAGAGGGAAACTAAAATGGGGAATGGAAATGAGGAAGGTGGGGGAGGGGAACAGAGGGCAGTGATTATTGTAAGTTAGAGAAAATGATGTTCAGATTGGAGGCTACCTAGATGAATACGAGGTGTTGCTTCTCCAATCCGAGTTTGACATTATGTACATATAGGAACAGACCCTTCATCCGTGATGATCTAACTAAACCCAGGTGCCTGCACAAGATGAGAATCACTTTATTCCCTGCCTGGTCAAATGTCTGTCCACATGCCTCAATCTGCTTAGCATCAACCTGCTTCCACTAACTCCTCTGGCAGCACAGTCTCAGGCATGTAACACACTTAAAAAAAACTTGCCTCATAATCTCCTTTAAATGTTCCCCCTTTCACCTTGAAGTTATGTCCTCTGGTATTTGACATTTCCACCCTGGGAAAAAGACTTTGACTATCCACCCTATCTAGCCTCTCATAATTTATATACTTCTATCTGGTCAGCCACTCCATATCCAAATGTGTCTAACCTCTCTTTATTGCTCACACTCTATGATTCAAGTAATGCTGGTGAACCCCTTACGCACCCTCTCAAAACCACCACATTCTTCCAATAATGCAGCAACCACAACAGCATGCAATACTCCAAGTGTGGCCTAAACTAACACTAGTTCCCTGCTTTTATGCTGAACACTCCAACCAATGAAGGCAAGTATCTTGGAAACTTCTCGGAGAAAAGCACTCACTGTTCGGGTGCATTCAAATACTGAGTCTCATGAATCTGACAATATGCAGATACCTGGACATGCACAGCCTCCACATACTCCATCAGTACAAGTATACCACAGGTCTGTGTGCTTAGCCCCCTGCTCTACTTGCTTTATACCTATGGCTAAGCACAGCTGCGATGCCATATTCAAGTTTGCTGATGACAACGCCGCCGCTGGTCAATTTCAAGGATGGTGATAAATCGTCATATAGGACAGAAGTGGAAAATCTGGTTGCATGGTGCCATAACAACAACCTCTCACTCAACATCAGCAAAACCAAAGAGCAAACTTTTGACTACAGAAGGAAGAAACCAGAGATCCATGAGCCAGTCCTCATTAGGGGACTGAAGGTGGAGAATTTAAATTCCTTGACGTTATCATATCAGGGAACTGTATTGGGACCGGCATACAAGTGCCATTATAAAGAAGGCATGACAGTGACTCTACTTTCTTAGAAGTCTGCACAGATATTGCATGTCATCTAAAACTTTGACCAAGTTCAATAGACGTACAGGGAAAAATATCTTGACAGGTTGCATAATGGCCTGGTATGGAAACACATATACCCAAGAATGGAAAAGCCTACAAAAATGGTGAGTACAGCCAGTCTATCATAGACAAAGTCCTCCCTGCCGCTGTGCACATCTAAAGGGAGTGCTGCCACAAGAAAGCACTATCCATCATCAAGGACTTCCACCATCCAGATGATGCTCTGTTCTCACTGATTTTGGTAAAGAGGTACAATAGCCTTAGGTCCCATGCAACGGGTTCAGGCACAGTTGTTACGCTACAACAATTTGTATTCTGAACCAGCGTTAATAACCTCAACCCAGAACTGATTCCACCACCGAGGGACTCACTTCCACACACTCTACAGTTAATGTTCTCCGTATTATTTACTTATTTTGCACAGTTTGTCTTCTTTTGCATATTGGTTGTTTGTAGTTCTTTGTGTGCAGTTTTCATTAACTATATTGTATTTCTTTCTTCCACTTTGAATGCCTGAAGAAAATGAATAGATCAGGCCACAATGAAATGCTTGGAGCAGGAGAGAGCACCGCTGTACACAGAATTTACTCCTGATGAGATGCAGGAGGAGACCAACCTGGAGTCACCCCTCAGAACCTCCCATTCCATGCAAAGTAGCAGAACACTGGCAGGTTAACTGGCCTCCAGCAAGCCATTGGAGTGAGCAGCTGCAGTCTGAGGAGGACGTTGTCCATATCATTGAGACAATAGATATCTCCAGACCATGTCAACTATCATTGTCAGCTTTGTTATTGGGAGATTTGGCCTAGTGGAGAAGAAAGTCAGCAAAGCCCCCTACAAGATGAACTACAGGGCAGCCAAAATATACCAGCTGCACCAAGAGCTCCAATCCCTGGCTAAACAGTGCAGATGGGCAGGTGAACAAGAGAAACCACCACTTGCTGAGCTCTGTAACCTCCTCAGAAGTAAGCTTATGTCACTGCACAAGGCAGAATGGCACAGAAGATGGGGGAGGGGGGAGGAGAGATGGCCAGTAAATGAGCTGCCTTTATTGTGAACCCTTATGGATTCAAGCAGCTGCCAGGACTGAAGCATAGTGGACAACTCACATGCTCCAAACAAAGGATGGATCTACACCTTCAGAACTCCCTCAGCAACTCAGCTAGAAAACCATAACACCCATGTAAATCCTCCAGCTCCTGTGGTTGAGTTCAATGGCAAGAAGATCCAGGAAGTAGGCCGAGCAGTCAGAGCTCGTTCTGTCCCTGTTCCAAGCAGAGGACCCTACAAGGTGTACAAGCACTGCCCTAAACTCCCCCAGCTACTTTGGATATTCCTGCGGGTTATCTGGCATAAGCAAAAGGTCGTGGGCCAGTGGACGTCTGCAGAGGGAGTCTCGATCCCCAAAGAGGAGACAGATCAGCCATGATCTTATTGAACGGCAGGGCAGGCTCGATGGTCCAGCTGGCCTACTCCTGCTCCTATTTCTTATGTTCTTATTAACTCCACGGACACTGACCAGCTTAGAACCATCTTGCTGCTCAGAGTGGAAGGGAAGATATTTTACAGTATCACTTCCGGTCGCCTGACTGAGTTTCTTCTCAAAAACAGCCACATTGATACATCAGGGATGGGTTCTCAGAATGCCAGGGTGCCTGGAAAACACCAGTGTGGTTTCCCAGCTAATCAGGAAAGCGCATGAAGGAAAAGGAGACCTAGTCATACTACGGCCAGACCTTGCCTAAACATTACCACACAAGCTGGTGGAGATCATACTGAACAGACACTACGTTTCCAGGAAGATAGAAAACCTCATCCTGGAGAACTACAGGAACTTAAGATTGAGAGTCTCTTCAGGAATGACCACATTGGGCTGGCGCTGGTTTAAGAAGAGGATTATAACCAAATGCAGTCCTCTTCTCCCTAACCATGAACATGCTGGTTAAGGCAGCCAAAATGGAGTGTAGAAGCCCTCTTACAAAGACAAGTATAAGGCAGCCTCCAATCAGTCTTCATGGATGACCTTATGGTGACAACTACATCAGTCCAGGCAGTAGATGGACTCTCCAGGGGCTAGAGAGGTTCATCACATGGGCAAGGAGGAGCTTTAAGCCAGAAAATTCAAGGTGTCTGGTGTTAAAGAAAGGCAGGCACAAAGTCAAGTTCCATTTCTGCTTGAATGGTATTGCTATCCTATCCTATCCTACCCATCTCTGAGAAACCAGTCAAGAGACTGTGGCTGGCATCTGGAATACCACCAATGAGTTAGAAGTCTGACTCGTCAGTGTTGACAAGTCAAGCCTATCTGGTAAGTTTCAGGCCTGGATCTACATTTCTTGGCATCCTTCCCTGAATCCTCTGGTTCATGCTGGTATATGAGGTACCTATCTCAACAGTTGAGGCTCTTTAAAGTTCAATAGCTACCTGTGGAGATGGCTGAGTCTCCAACGTAGCCTGAGCAGCATGGCTCTGTACGGGCAGAAGAATAAACTGCAGCCTCCCTTCAGCAGCCTGAATGAGGTGTTCATGGTTTCTCATACAAGAGAATTGCTGCTGTCCAGAGACTCCAAAGCAGTGGAGATGGCTGAATCACGTCTGAGGCACGAGGATCTGGTAAGGACAGTAACAACAGGTCAGGTAGGGCTGGGCACTTCCCTTCCACCCACTTTGACAGGGTTCTAGGGACAGATGGAAACTGATCCAGGAAGAGGTACAGGCAGCTGTTGAGGAAGTGCATAACACCAGGATAGTAAGAATGGGGCAGCAGTGACCTTGGACAGGGTGGGAAGGTGAACTGAAGCGAATGATCTCCTGGTCCAACACCTGGTAGGTAGAACCCTAGCGCATCAAGTTCATGATGCAGACTGTGTACAACTTCCTGCCTAGTCCAGCGAACCTTTTTGCTTGGGCCAAAACTGAGACACCATCATGTCCTCTCTATCCTGGTGAAGAGACTCTGGAAGACATCCTCAGCAGCTGCCCAGAAGTCCTGGGAGAAGGTTGCTACTGCTGACAGCATGACCAGGCGCTGAAGGCAGTGGGAGAAAGTACCTCTTCAGCCATTAACAGCAGTAAGCACCTCCGCCAACCCAGAAAGCTCATAGTCTTTGTCAAAGCTGGAGACCAACCACAGTCTCAGCCTAGATCACCAGAAGGCTTGCTCACCACAGCGTCTGACTAGCAACTGAAAGTTAATCTTGGTAAGAAATTAAAGTTCCCTGACTTCATCACATCGTCATCACTGAAACCTGACATGGTCATTCAATCAGAAACCTCGAAGCAGGTGGTCATAGTTGACCTGATAGTTCCTTGGAAAGACCAGATTGAGGTGGCACTTGAACACAGGAAGGCCCAGTACCAGGAGCTAGTAGAGCAGTGCGAGAGACACGGGGTGGAACGCACGATGTCAGCCTATAGAGGTGGGGTGTAGAGGGTTTGCTGGCTGGTCACTGTGCAGAACTTACTCCCTCCCTGGCATTATGGAGGCTGCAAAGAGAACAGCCATCAAGACCATCACAGAGGTTGCTGAGCATTCCTCCAAATGTTTATGGATCAAGAGGGTGATCCATGGACCAATGCTGCTGGGACACATGCCAGGGCCTAATCAACCCTGGCTGTGTTGCCTTGGCGAGGGTGTCTCTTTGTTGGAAGACTTGAAACACCTAATGACCCCAGGTTACATTACTGATGATGTGTCCCAGTGCTTCTTAGGATGAATCTCAGCATTACGGTACTATATGGTGACATTTCGATAATAATTTTAATTTAAACTTTGTTGATGCACTTCAAGGAAGGAGCAATAATAAAAACATTGAAGTTAAGGAAAGACCGTCTGAACTTTGCTCAGCTGGATACAGATGCTGCACATTGCTGAACAGAAATTTTTTGGAACAGCAGCATAGAATCTGATCTAAGCAAGAGTCTTTTAGATTCAATTACATTGCTATGGTCAGGTCTGTCACTATTGCCATTGACCAGGTGTTTGACATAAATACCACAAGGTCAGATGGGAGGCTGGCGTGTATGTTATGCAGTACACAACACAACATATTTCAGCATACCTGGTTCCCCCCCCCCCACAAACAGCTTTCACCTGCTCTTCATCTTCTCCTCATCTGATTCCATTTATCACCCAGTCAACGTACAGTCTCCATCAACAGCCCCTTCCCCTCATACTGCCGTATATGTCTTAGCATTTTCCCCTTTGCCCTCTCAGTCCTGATGCAGGGTTTCCTGCACAGATGTTGCTTCACCTGATTCCAGTATTCTGTTTCTTTGTTCGGCATTCTAGTATCTGCAGTCTCATTTGCTTTCACAATTTTAATTCATTTTTGAGACTATACAGTAATATAATAAATTTGATTTATATCGTTTACATGGGCTACAGAGCTTTCATCATCCTGTATTAAATTCTTTGATCCAATAATAGGGTACATTTTACTTTGTGTAAGACAGATCCCAGTGAATCAATAGCCTTTTTTTTCGTGATTTCATTCAGCAGAGGGTTAAACATCAAAAAAACGGAATTATTCTTAATTCTCTTCAGCTTCTAGTAAGAATGGGAGTGGGTATCAACAGTGTTCCATATTCCATTTACTCACCTGTAAGAGAGGAATGATTCTAGCATTACAGGAATGTCCCTGCAGGTATAAAAGTGGATTGCTGCAACCAGAAACAGGAACATCAACTGACCTAGCTTTAATGCCTGCAATATGATTTCATACTTCACGATTTCATACTAAATGATAAAGACTCTTATGTTGGTGGGATCAGACACCCAAGGCTTATTATCTGACGGTCGGTAAAAGGGAGCCCTTTCCATTAGAAGTAATGGAATGTGTCTGCACTCAACTTGAACGGTTTATCAGAGATCTCACAAAAATTAGACATTTCTCATTTAAAGTAAGTCACTGCTTCAAATTCAGAGGCAGTATGCAGCAAGCTAATAACATTAATCCATTAGGAACCAAGGAAGAGAGCCCAAAACCCTACTTTCATATACCCCTTGTCTCGAAAAATAACAACAGTGATACAAAGAGAATGGAATAACCTTATTGTTATTAAACATATACAAAAAAAAGACTACAAGTAGTACAAGTGTAATAAATTTCCAATCTCTTGATATAGTTAATGTTGGCTATCTTATTCAGAAATAACTGAGAAGGATAACAATTTTATTTTATAGCATGTGTAGTTTCTTTAACAGAAACAGACAGGACATTTTCATATTTAAAAGTCTAAATAATAAGTTGGGCATAGGTTCTGCAATTCTACAGAGATTGCAAAACATCAGAAAATACTTAATTTTGTCTAGACTGACTTGAGAACAGGCCTTTGATAAAGCATTTGTATGTGCTGAGTATTTGGGTATAAGATATGAAGGAAAAGGTAACAATCAAATTTACTTTATCAGATATAAAACAAACAGGAAAGCACTAAAAGAAACTGTGATTTCAAAACATGATAATAAAAGAAATGACAAAGTAGGATCCAGCCTATTTGCAGAAAGCAAACATTAAAATAGTTATTTACTCGTGGGCATACAGCCAGGGTTATTCAGTGTGAGGCTACATACTGAATCCTAATGCTAGGTTCAGAGATACAGATCAATGAGTCTCAAAAGAATGTTTCTCTCAATCTCTGTGCATTCATTAGTTCCCACCTAGAGCTTGTTTATGGCTAGTTAACTCTTTAACACAGGCGAAAGCAACAGTGGAAGGGCCACTGGGACATCCCGTCTTCCCAGCTGCACTTGAGCTGTCAATAATTTCTGCAACACAGTGTTCAACCAGGTTAGGCTAATGGCTAAACAGAAGGTACCTGTGGGGTTTGCAAATCTTAACTAACTGGAGAGTGGCTAAGTGGTCATGTGTGAAAAGGCTGAGCAGTTAGCTCGTCTGAATACCGAAGTGCACAATCTATTGTTTGAAATAATATCAGCAAATCGGAGAACAGCGTTTCTTGGTTAGAAGAGTGTCTCTAAATCAACTTCTTGTTATGTACTTAATATTTAAATAATATTTGAGTAATCTTGTGTGTATATATAGGTCTATTAAGTATTCTTATTTGTATAAATAACTCATTATGAGTTGTATATAAAAGTATATGAATTACATACGTAATCAAGCTACCACGTGATAGTGCGTGCCTCGCTTAAAGTAAAGAATGAAGTTAAACCCGCATCCCTGGAGTTCCATTTCTTCCTTTGAATTAGTTTAATGTTTTAAAGTTATAAAACATAAAGGTGGTGCCGAGGTATTTTTAAGACAAACCAAAGCCGACTATCGACCCACTGAAGTGCAGCAAGACGTTCAAACTGAAAAAAAAATGTAGCAAGGAGCGATGAGTAAAAACTGCAGCCCCGCATGTGCAGAGACAGTCGAGTTAATGAAAAAGAGGCAGCAGAGCACATGTTCTTTTGAAGGGAAGACATGGTCGGGTACACTATTTAAAAAAAGGCAGAAAATGGAAGAACTCACAGATTCATAAAGAGTGAGCACCAGGTGATAAAAATCATAAAAATAGGAGCAGAAATGGCTAGCTACATTGGGAAGATTGACATGTTTAATTGCATAACAGATAAGTGCATTTTATATACTGAGCAGATTGAACAGTATTTTGAAGCAAATAAAATAGCCAATGAGAAGCAAGTACTAATTTTGCTAGGCGCATTGGGTTCAAGGGCATACAGTTTGCTTCAAAACTTAACTGCTCCAATCAAGCCAACAAATATGAGCTTTGCTAATATTGTCAAAATATTGCAGGAACATTTAGAACCAAACCTATTGTTGATTGTAGAATGCTTTAGGTTTCATAAGCAGAATGAGAAACAAGAAGAGTCCATTTCAGCGTAGATGACTGAACTGAAGAGATTGGCTGAGCATCGTCAGTTCAGTAATGGGCTTTAAGAGACACTAAGAGATTGTTTAGTTTGTGGAATCTCACAAGAAACCATTCATGAAAAGCTCCTGACTGAAACACAACTTGCATTTAAAAGAGCAGTTGAAATTGCTGTTTCAATAGAAACCATAGACAGAGACGCAATTAAGTTGCAGACAGGAATAAAAGTGAGTATGAACAAAATTGCAACAAAACAAAAACCAGCCTGGCCGAACAAATCTTGTTACCATTGTGGCAGAGGCTCACATACCACCAGACCACTGCAGAATTAAAGGTGAAACTTGTTAAAAAAATGCGACAAAGTAGGACACATACAAAGAGTTTGTTGGGCAGACAAAATAAGTGGACTGCACGGAGAAGAGAAAAAGATATAAAACCAAGTTGCCATTTCAAAAAGATCACTAATTTGCATGCTATTGATGAGAAACCTGATAATGATGAATGTAACACAGGACTGTGTAGATTTGAGATTTACAATGTGAAAATTAACAATAGGCAAGCAATATGGCTTACACCAGAAGTGAACACTGACTCAGCTGTTTCAGTCATTCCACAAAATGAGTTTGAGAGGCATTTCAAAGATACTAAACTGAAGCTTGCAGATATCTAACTAAGAACTTGTATTAGGGAAAAGATAACTCCTGTAGAAATGACATTTGTGACAGCGAAATACAACATCCAACAAGTCATATTGAGCTTGTATGTAGTAAAAACAGGAGGAGCAGCATTGTGTGGACACGAGTGGCTGAGACAACTACAACATGATTGGAGATCCATCCATCATTTGCATGCCACGTTCCTTGCAGTGAAGCTAATTGAAAGTGAATTAAGATGATACCACAACTATCTCCATGCCGAACACCATGAACCATTGCCCAGAGGACAAACAGGTGTTGGTGCCAACCTCAGTGCTTTTGGCTGGAAAGCATATCGAACTGAGGAAGTACCTCAGAGGAAGCATGATCGTGACTAAAGCAGTGGTCCGACTACAACAGTCTTAGGAGGCAGCATATCTGTGAAAGCTTCTGATGTGTTAATCAGGCAGTTAATTGCAAAATGTGGCTTGGTTTTAAGCCGGAATGGAGTTCAAGGAGCTTCAGGGAAGTTGCAAGCATTCTGCTTTTGTGAGTATAAAGAACCAGAATTTACTCTGCGTGCATTACAGTTATTCCAAGAACAACAAGTACGAGATAAAAGTATGCTTGTAAAAGTAGATGTGAAGATCAATGCCCAGCTGTGTGGCTAGGCATAGCTCAAATACCATCTATAAATTTGCTGATGATACAACCATTGTTGGTAGAATCTCAGGTGCTGATGAAAGGACGTACAGGAGTGAGATATGCCAACTTGTGGAGTGGTGCCGCAGCAACAACCTGGCACTCAACGTCAGAAGACGAAAGAGCTGATTGTGGACTTCAGGAAGGGTAAGACGAAGAAACACATACCAATCCTCAAAGAGGGATCGAAAGTGGAGAGAGTGAGCAGTTTCAAGTTCCTGGGTGTCAAGATCTCTGAGGATCTAACCTGGTCCCAACATATTGATGCAGTTATAAAGAAGGCAAGACACCGGCTATACTTTATTAGGAGCTTGAAGAGATTTGGTATGTCAACACATACACTTAAAATCTTCTAAAGATGTACTGTGGAGAGCATTCTGACAGGCTGCATCACTGTCTGGTATGGAGGGGCTACTGCACAGGACCGAAAGAAGCTGCAGAGGGTTGTAAATTTATTCGGCTCTATCTTGGGTACTAGCCTACAAAGTACCCAGGACATCTTCAGGGAGCGGTGTCTCAGAAAGGCAGCGTCCATTATTAAGGACCTCCAGCACCCAGGGCGTGCCCTTTCCTCACTGTTACCATCAGGTAGGAGATACAGAAGCCTGAAGGCACACACTCAGCGATTCAGGAACAGCTTCTTCCCCTCTGCCATCCGATTCCTAAATGGGCATTGAGGCTTTGGACACTAGCTCACTTTTAGATTAGATTAGATTATGAGGACACGCAGTCCTCTTTTGTTGTCATTTAGTAATGCATGCATTAAGAAATGATACAATGTTTCTCCAGAATGATTATCACAGAAACACATGACAAACTGACAAAAACCACATAATTATAACATATAATTACAATAGTGCAAAGCAATACCGTAATTTGATAAGAACAGACCATGGCATGGTAAAAAGTCTCAAAGTCTCTCGAAAGTCCCATCATCTCACGCAGACGGTAAACCTCCAGCACCACAAACTTTCCGATGCAGCATTCTGGAAGCATCCGACCACAGTCCGACTCTGAGTCCGTCCGAAAATTCCAAGCCTCCAACCAGCTCTCTGACACCGAGCACCATCTCTGCCGAGCGCTTCGACCCCGGCCCCGGCAACAGGCAATAGGCAAAGCTGAGGATTTGGGGCCTTCTGCTCCGGAGATTCTCGATCGCACAGTAGCAGCAGCAGCGAAGCGGGCATTTCAGAAGTTTCCCCAGGTGTTCCCCCGTGCTTCTCACGGCTGTCTCCATCAAATCAGGATTGTGCACGGCCCCTAGTTACACATACGATATCATTCGGAATGGGCGTGTGCGTTCCAATATACTTTTAAAACATACTATACTTTTTAAAACATATATAGTATTTCTGTTTTTTGCACAATGTTTAATCTATTCAATATATTGTATAAAGTATACTGAATAAGATTTACTTATTTATTATTACTACCATTATTATTTTATTTTTTTCTTCTACATTATGTATTGAATTGAACTGCTGCTACTAAGTTAACAAATTTCACGTCACATGCCAGTGATAATAAACCTAACTCTGATTCTGATTCTGAAGATGTTATCCCACAAGGGTAAGAAAGCCTCTACGGCAATTAAATCTTTAGGCCTGAATGGGAGTATTTAAAATTACTGTGTGTGGACATCGTCTGTATATAGTGGTTGTATTAAATAGCATACTGTGTATCAAGTTGAGATACATTCTATATGGAGTTGGAATTTATAGCTAAGCAGGGAGGAGTAAAGTGCATTCAATATTTAAGTAGTATTTGAGTTTAAAAAAATATATATATACACACACACACGCATTCCTGTTTGTATAAATAATTCATTACGATATATATACACACACAAATACACATACACATGAATTGCGTATATGTCATCACGCTACCACATGATAAGAGCACGTCTTGCTTAAAGTAAATAACAAAATTAGACCTACATTCCCAGACTCCTGTGTCTTCTTTTGAATTAGTTTAATATTTTGAAGTTACAAAACATAACACTTCTAACATATTGGCTTCTCTTCCATTTAATCTGCCACAATAAGTGTGATTATTTTTCTACTATAAACTTGTTTTCCATATTCCCTCTATTTCTTCCTCTTGGCAATGCAGGTCACCAGCGAAGTAACCCTGTTGTAATCTATACAGGCTGCTGAGCAAGTGACACGAGTACCAAAGTGGCTGTTGCTCCAGTTACCTCTTCCTCTCTACAGTGGCTGACTTGAAACCAGCACTTCTGCTCACTTACTGTTATCATTTGTACTGAAAGCAGAATAATGGGCCCAATGACTAGATCCAAAAACTGCAGAGTCCACTGTACCACTGAGGATGAATAGGGAAGAATTCATCACAACCAAAATTAGTGTTTTATTTTCAATGAGCCAACACTTCTCTTACTAAGCACATTAGCTTATTATTTTCAGGTATAATGTTTGTGTAAGCTTTCTACTGAACTTCAGTCACTGAAAGGATCCTTCCAAGCAGACTTATGTTTCAAATGTGGAAAACTGTCCTGTTGCTGTACTGTTCTGAAAAAAAAACCTTTTAAGAATCATCATTCATGATCTCTTTAAGGATCAGTGATCAGGCCTTTTGAACACCTGCAGATAACCAAATGTGCAAGTACTTAACATGCTCAACTACCTCTCTGAAAATTGTTTTGGAGATTCTACAACCAATTTAGGATATCAATTTGCATCTTCAAACAGACTACAACATGGAATTCCACTAAATGGCAATTTAAATGAATAATCAAGGTCTCCACCAGATTTTATGTGGCTTGTTTCCATTTTCCAGCTGTGAAAAAGGAAGCAGATATGCTACTTATGGATTCAGCACAATAATGTTCCACAAAATACCATCATTATGCTGAGAAAGGTTCTGTGTCGGTGTAGAAACTTCCCAAATATTGTGAGTAGCAACAAAGTAAATAGTAACAGAAAAGAGTGATATCATGTTTTTCATGTAGAGTGCATGGATGAATTTGAATCAGCTGTTCTGGACAATTGGAGTTTCATTTGAAATTCAGTAGTGTTTAAGGAGCTGATTGGCTGGGGGTCAGGAATCAGGTGTAGGTACCGTTTGTCTGAGGTACTAATTCTCCCCCTTATTCTTCCATCTGTCAGGTGTAACTTCTTATGAAGTTCAAAATCACAAAAAATAGAGTAAACAGTACTTTTGCTTTCTCAGTTCTATGTGTTACTCTGCAAAGTGTCATTGGCAAACAGAGGAATCCCAACAGACACATACTATTTGAATCCTCTGTCTATCTTCACATGCCAATGTTGAAGGATGTTTCCATCTGGTTGCTCTTACAGTCAACAAATGCTTTGCTATTAAAAATTGGAGCTTAAATGAAGGTACTAGGCAGTGAACGGCAACAAAATGTGCATATTCTGAATGTATAACACCACTCTAACAGTAACCAGCTGGCATGTTGGCAAGCAATCAGGTCCTCTCATTGAAACATTGATTCAGAGAGTAATTTTAACACAATATACCAAACAATTGTAACAGCTGTTCTTGCAATGATCAGCTAGAAATATCATTCTGTTAGTGGAAAAATATACAGAGAAAGTCAGAACAAGAATTTAGTCTTGATGTGATGAGACTTTGATTGGAGAAGCGACAGTAGTCAGTGAGATTGTGTACGTGGTGGCAGCTCATCTGCGCCATCTTTCTCTTGTCTATTCTCCAGTATGCTTTCCTGACGTGACTAAGAAATCAAGTTATCACCCTGGACAGCTAAACACGGAGTCTGTCAAGGTCATTTTCCACTTGTGATAAGAGTTAGATCAAAACATAACTCCTACTGCAAATAGAAAAGATGAATGCTAAAATTCTATCAGACACTGTCTGCAGCTTTTTGTAGTCTTTGGCAGAGCAATTGCCATGACAAGCCATGATGCATCTGTATAGGGTGCATGCTGTGGTACGTCTATAAAAATTAGCGTCATAAGAGTCATAAAGAAGTACAGCACAGAAACAGGCCCTTTGGCCCATCTTGTCTGTGCCAAACCATTTAAACTGCCTACTCTCACCGACTAGCATCAGGACCATAGCCCCCAATATCCCTAACATCCATTTACTTATCCAAACTTCTCCTAAACATTGAAATTGAGCTTGCATGCACCACCTGTGCTGGCAGCTTGTTCCACACTCTCACGACCCTCTGAGTAAGGATGTTTCCCTTCATGTTCTCTTAAACTTCTTCACCTTTCACCCTTAACACATGACCTCTAGTTGTTGTCCCACCCAACCTCAGTGGAAAAAACCTGTGTGCATTTACCCTGTCTATACCCTTCATAATTTTGTATACCTCTATCAAATCTCCTCTCAATCTTCTACATTCCAAGGAATAAAGTCCTAACCTATTCAATCTTTCCTTCTAACTCAAGTCCTCCAGACCCGGCAATATCCTT
This sequence comes from Mobula birostris, assembly GCF_030028105.1. NCBI lineage: Eukaryota > Metazoa > Chordata > Chondrichthyes > Myliobatiformes > Myliobatidae > Mobula > Mobula birostris. The sequence goes on along the minus strand of NC_092370.1, from coordinate 187,071,356 downwards.
CTAAATTTTCTCTGTACTCTTTCAACCTTACTTACATCTTTCCTGTAGGTAGGTAACCAAAACTACACACAATACTTCAAATTAGGCCTCACCAATGTCTTATACAACTTCAAAATAACATCCCATTTCCTGTACTCAATACCTTAATTTATGAAGGCCAATGTGCCAAAAGCTTCCTTCACGATTCTGTCTACCTGTGACACCACCTTCAATGAGTTATGGACCTGTATTCCTAGATCCCTTTGTTCTACCACAGTCCTCAATGTGCTAGAACACTGTGTATGGCCTACACTGGTTGGTCCTACTGAAGTGCAGTGCCTCATACTTGTCTGCATTAAATTCCATCCACCATTTTACAGTCCATTATTCTAGTGGACCCAGATTCCTCTGCAAGCCACGACAGCCTTCCTCGCTATCCACTACACTCTCAGTCTTGGTGTCATCCGCAAATTGTTGATACAGATGACAAACAACAATGGACCCAGCACCGATCCCTGTGGCACTCCACTACTCACAGGTCCACAAAGCCAACATCTAATCCAATTTACTGCCTCATCTTGAATGCTGAGCGACTAAACTTTCTTGACCACCTCCCATGCAGGAACTTGTCAAATGCCTTGCGAAAGTCCATGGAGGCAACATCGACTGCCTTGTCTTCATCAACTTTCCTGGTAACTTCCTCGAAAAACTCTATATGACTGGTACATAATAGCTGTCATGCATGAAGCCCTGCTGACCATTCTTAATCAATCCATGTCTACACAAATCCTACTACTGATGTCAGGCTCATGAATAGCAGAACAACATTTGCTATCCTCCAATCCTCTGGTACCTCACCTATACCCGTCGCAAAGGATGATATAAATATCTCCACTAGGGCTCTGCAGTTTCTGCCCTTGCCTCCTGCAGGGTCCGAGAGAACACTGTGCCAGGCCCTGGGAAATTATCCATCATAATTTGCCTCAGAAAAGCAAACACCTCCTCTTCTGTAATCTGTATAGGGTCCATGAAATTGATGCCATTTTGCCTCACTTCTGTAGAGACTGTGTCCATCTCCTCGGCAAATAGAGATGCAAAAAATTTATTTAAGACCTCCCCCATGTCTTTTGGCTCCACCCCATGGATTACCATTCTGATTTTACAGAGGACCAATTTTGTCCCTTGCAATCCTTTTGCTCTTAACATATCTGTAGAATTCCTAGGGATTCTCCTTTAGCTTGTCTGCTGAGGCAAATTCATGCCTTCTTTTACAGATGGTCTGTAATATAACCCCATTAACATGTTTTCTCAATTCTCCACTCTGCCCTGACTGAGCACTGTTATGACATTTACCCTGGCTAGTAACGCCACCCTTTAATCTCTCCTGCTCTGTCGCATCTAAAACAATGGAACCCCGGAAGACTGAGCTGCCAGTCCTGCCCCTCCTGTAACTACATCTCACTAATGGCTACAATATCATAATTCTAGTTGTTGATTCATGCCTTTCCTACGATAATTCTTGCATTGGAATATACTCAACTTAGTACAACAGTTGCACTATGCTCAAATTTTTGGTTCCTGACTTTGCCTGAAGTCTTAACTCGAAAACCTATCCACTGGGATAAACTTCCCTGGAAGAAAGCCCAATGATCCAAAAATCTTATGCCCTCCCTCCTACACCAACTCCTTAGCCACCTGTTGAACTGTATAACGTTTCTGGCCTCAATAGCATGTGGCACGGGTAGCAATCCTGAGATCACAATCTTGAAGGTCCTGCCCTTGAACTTAGCACCCAACTCTCTGAACTCTCTTTGCAGAACCTTGTCAATCTTCCTACCTGTGTCATTGGTACCTACACGGACCATAACCTCGAGCTCTTCATCTCCCCCCGCCCCCTTCCCCCCCATTAAGTATGCTGAGGACTTGATCCGAAATGCCCCTGACCCCAGGCATTGGAGAGGCAACATTCCGGGAAAGATTCCGGGAATCTTGTTCATGCCCACAGAACCGCCTTTCTGTTTCCCTAACTAATAAATCCTCTATCACCACAGTTCGCCTCTTCTCCCACCTCCCCCCCACTTCCTTTCTGAGTCACAGACCAGAATCAGTGTCAGAGACTGCTGTGAATTTCTCGGCAAGGTCATTCCCCCTCCCCCCAACAGTATCCAAAATGGTATACCTGCTGTTGAGGGAGATGACCACAGGGGTTCTCTGCTCTGACTGTTTAACCCCTTTCTGACTGTCACCCAGATTCCTGTGTCATGCATCTTGGGTGTAATTAGCTCTCTTTATGTCCAATCTATCACCTGAGCCTCCTGAATGATCTGGAGTTCATCCAGTTTCAGATCCAACTCCTTAACGCAGAGTATTAGAAGCTGCACCTGGATGCACTTCTCGCAGGTGTAGTTGTCAGGGACACTGGAGGTCTCCCTGCCATCCCACATCCAGCAAGAGGAGCTTTCCACTATCCTGCTTGGCATTGATACTGTTCTCACTCAGCAGGTATAAGGAAGGAAAACAATAAACTGTGGGTTTAAGGAAACTCTATCTGCATCCTTTTTTACCTTCTCTCACTCAAGCCTCACCTCAGTAAAGGCTCAAAATCCCCTCTCTAAATCTGTCCACTACAATGATGGCAACTATGACAATAGCCGATCCACTTGTTTCTGCCTTATTTGAATTTGTTCTTGCCAATCAACCCCAAACGCTGATTGGCTGCTGCTCCATACTTCACACTGTCGCAAGTTGCTGCCTTTTCTACTCAACTGACGAACCTGAGGGAACCATGTCTTCTCAGGCTTCTGATCTCTCTAACTGGGCACTGTTCAAAGCCCTCAGTTGATAAGAGGCAAAAGGGACATGCTGAAATTTTTAGCGCTCTGAGGAAGTAGAGGTACTGGTGCACTTTCTTGGCCATAGTGTCAATGTGGTTGTATCTGGACAAGCTTTTGGTAATGCTTACACCTGTGAACTTGAAGCTCACATCCTCAGGACCATGGCATAAACAAGAGTGTGTGCACTGCCTCACTTCCTGATGTCAATGACAAGCTGACTTTGATGGACATAACGTCATGTCACTAAGCTCTCATCCTCCTTCCTGTACTCTAATTCATCATTATTTGAGATTTGGCCCACTACAGTGCACAGCCATCCACAAACCTGTAGATGGAGTTCAAGCAGAATCCGGCCACACAGTCGTAAGTGTACAGAGAGTAGAGTAAGGGGGATGAGGCACCAGAATCAGGTTTAATATCAGCAAAGTCTGTCGAGAAATTTGTTCACCAGTGTTGGGGATAATCATAGTGGAGGTGTTGCTGCCTAACCTTACTGATTATGATCTGCTGGTCAGGAAGTCAAGGATTCAGTTGCAAAGGGAGATGTTGAGTCATAGGGCCAGGAGTATGGAGATGAGTTAAAATAGAATTAGTGGTATTTAAGTCAATAACGTAGAAAATAGATCCCAATGAGAAAGCATCTTACAAGCTTTCATCCTATTTGGAAATCACGCTTTTAGAGATTGAGATTCTTGAGCAAACTTTGGAAAAACATTGTTGCTGATAATGGTGGTCTCATAACATTAATGCACACAGTGTTTATATATCATGCACACAGTGGAATCACACAAAGCTAAGTGCTGCAGGATTTCTAATAGTTGTGCCTGGTGCATTTCCTTTAAGCAAGTATTATATCAATATATACAGAATACTCATTATAAGTTATAAACCAATTACCAGTTTCAATATTGAGACTTGCAATTGAAATCAGTTGGATTTACCAGAAATTTATGACTGGTTTATAATTACACATACTTTTGAGTCTTCTTGTATTCTGCTACAAAGTTCAAAGTAAATTTTATTATCAAGGTACAAATATGTCACCATATACAACCCTGAGATTCATTTTCTTGTGGGCATATTCAACAAATCTATAGAATAGTAACTATAACAGAATCAATGAATGACTACCAAACTTGAGCTTTCAACCAGAGTGCTTAATGTAAAAATAATTTTATTTTGATTTATTTACTTAGCAATACAGCATGGAGAAAGCCCTTGCAGCCCTTTGAGCCACACTGCCCCAGCAACTCCACAACCTCGATTAACCCTAACCTAATCACGGGACAATTTACAATGACCAATTGACCTACCAGTACGTCTTTGGATTGTGGGAGGTAACCAGAACAATCCATGGGATGTACAGAAACTCCTTACTGAATGGCGCTGGAATTGAACTCCGGGATGCCCTGAGCTGTAATAGCCCTGCACAAACTGCTATGCTGCCATGGTGCAAGGTCAGAGATAAGGTAATACAATAACCTTTTAGCCAAGCTCCAGAGTGTCTATTGACATCACTGTAACAACTGAAGAGTTTTAAGTAGACAGCTCTAGAGCGTCTATTGATGCCACTGTAAAAACCGATGAGTTTTAAGTGGACAGCTTCAGAACGTTTATCGACACCTCTGTGACGGTTAATGAGTTGGAGGTGGGGCAGGACTCCCAGCTGAATTTATAGTGAATTGCCTGGTTTACACCACATTCCATTTGCTCAGCAAACCAAGTACAGCTTATTCACTGAATCCATTTGAAAACAATGAATGAAATTATTTCATCTTCTCCCTATAAAAGCCACTTTTTGCCCTCCAAAAGGAGTGGGGATTGCATATTTAAAATTTGTTCATTAAAATCAATTGCAAATCATTACATCAGTACTGCCTGTGGAAATTATTACTCAATCAAATCCATTCTGGCCTTGAATAATGAGATCACTATGATTAGCTGAGTTTAAAAACAAGACTACTGTAATGTTAGATCGGATGGATTAGTAGAAAATGGTCTGGAAACCTGATTGTTCAGGTATTTTCCTCAGTGACCATAAACTTGGCATATATCCATGCGCTTAAAATGCATTACAGATGATTCTACCTTTACAATTTTCATTCCTGGCATGGATATCTAGTTTCTCTCTAACACAATAAGCAACTTGAAGATGTGTAAATGAACAATTCCAATTAGATTTTAATTGCATTGTTCACAAAAAGGACAGATCAAAATTTGATTCAGAGTGTTTAAGTTTGCAGCAGAAACATATTCTTGTAAAACAAGCACTTTTCAGCCTGAGGGACCTGTGTTTTGTGACACTAACATTATGCTACGGAATAGAAATCATTGACAAGCCACAAGCATGCCTACACCATTTGAAACTACACTCAAATCCTTTATTTACAACTGAGTACAGAATTTTGGAGAATTATTTGGAAAAAATTGCCATAAAATCATCAGACATAGTACATTGTAAGTACATTTACTTGATATATTTCAGCCTTTGCAAGCAGAACTTACCATTTGTTAGAGTCACACTGTGAATCTCTAGTTTGCAAAATGGCACACCAATTCTTATCCCTGCCCTCCATCCATAACATGCCTAACACTTTGCTGTGATGTCCCTCTACCCTTGTGCTTCCTACTGAAATTTTATAGTGGTTCAGTTTGCTTTCTTCTAGTGGTTAGGGGAGGTCTGATTAAGCTGACTGATGTGAAACTCTCTCTATCCATATAACATTGTTGATATTCCCACAGAGCTAAAAGTTGATTTTTCCACCTGATTGCACACCATTTTAACAGATGCCCAATTCAGCTTTTTTATGAACACACAATAAAAATTAAAGAAAATAGGTTGTATTTTTCATCTTGTCATTTTCCCAGACACATAATAAAAGATTAAAGTGCACATCTGTTTGCTGGATAAACAATGAGTTCATATTTTTAACAACAGTACCACTTGTTACTTATGAATAAATATTGCAAAACATGGCTCCTGGATCATGAATCGAACAACACTGCTTTGCAGCATCTTATTGCGGAAATCCATGCAGCAATTGAGCTTAAATGAACATGATTATGGTAGACCACTGTGCTGGAAAAAAAACACCATTAATTCTATTGATATCTGAACAGGAAAAAGTAAATTTAGGTTTCTAGGCTTGGATAAATGTTTCAAGAGGATCGGTGCATTCATATCAATTAGAAAGCCATGAAAATGTAATTGTTATTTTTACACCTACTCAGTGTATGATGCTTAGAAAATACCTTAATGAATGCCTTAGATGAGGAAACAACAAGAAGAACAACTGGAGGCAGATGTTTCGATTTAATCACAAATGTCATCTGAAGTTGTGTGTCAAATCATATCCAAATAAAATAGTATAATTGAAAAGTTCAAGTGGAAGTTAAAAGACTCAAAAACATGTTTTGATTAAAAAAGCAAAAAAAATGTCACAGTTTACAGAGGCATTGTTAATTATACCAACCAGTACTCTATATTACTTAAGACAATGGATTTCAACAGAATACCACCTCAAAATTGACCGTGGTGCACAACCAAAAATAGCTACCCAGTCAGGTATTAACAATTAAATAGGAATTCATAAAGTATTTGATCAAACAATTGTTAATTTCAAAAGTAATATTCTCAAATACTTCGAAGACAGGGGCTTCAAAGACAACTTTGATACGACAAAAAAGAATTTATGCTGATGTACATGCTTATTACGAATCTACTGCCAAATGAATATGAACAATTAAAGAATAATAGTTCTACAATCCAATTACACTGTTTCTTGCTCACAGAATTTAGTAGAGTTTTGCATTGTTCTTTTGTGAATAGAATCTGTAAAGATTTTGTCCAATATTTTGGTGTTATTATTTGGCTTTTTGTTACTTCCATTTGCTACAATGTACTAAGGCCCTATCTTAAATTATGCAGAAATCATATAAATCCAGAGTATGAATAATTTATCCATAAATACAGTATACTTAGGTTTAAAGTAGTCCTGATAATTATGTATTCATATTAAAGTTCTGTGAAGAACGAAAAAAAATGTTCAAAATGTGCAGCAAGGAGGTCAAGAACTGGGCAAAGCTAGAAAATGGGTCAAAACTGTAAAGAATAAGGAGCACAAGATCTACTTGAATCCAATAAAGCCCTAAAAGTTGTGTTATTTTTGCCAATTTTGTAACTAACTAGCTTTTAACAGGTCAAGAAAATTGCACGTACAAAGTTGTGCTTATTTATTCATGGGATAGACAGCTATGTTCTGGTTTAATCAGGAAGTAAGCAAAAGTAAGACTTCAGGTCAGGAAAAGAGTATAATTTTCTTCGGAAGTAGAGAATTCTGGGTCTTTGTAGTGCTATTGGAGTTCAAAACACCTTAGAGGTAATTTAAGCAAGATGGCGTCAGTGAACTATAATGATGTTCTGGGGGCGATATATAATACTTCCAAGTCTACTTCTTTTGAGTTACTCTCACTGCAATCTGCAGCATGTAATTTCCTTTGAAACAATGTACTTATAAATAAACTTAATGATCTACAGACTTCCTGATCTTCTGAAGGACTCGGCAGACTAAACAGGTAGAACACCTTTAAGTGGACGAAGGTTCATTGCCATGGTTAGAAGCATGGCGGGGGTGGGGGGAATGAGGGTTAGGTGGGGGAAAGGGGTGGGACACCAAGCCAGGCTGAAGCATAGAGGAATAAGGCTCCTTCTACCCAACATTTTGTTAGCAAACCTGTAGTCACAAAATTGAGGACCTTAGGGCAAGATTGTTATATTGCAGGGAAGTAAGAAATTGTTGTGTTCTATGTTTGAGTGAGACTTGACTTTCTTCCAGCATGCCAGACACAGTGATCAGATCCGGAGGTTTCTCAGTTACAGAATGGACTGAATGGCTGATTTGGAAAAGGCAAAATGTGGAGATGTGTGTTTCATGATAAACTCTTGGTGGTGCTCCAAATGGCGGTTTTTTTGAACTTGTGTTCCCCCGACCTTGAACGCCTAACAGTCAAATGTCATCCATTGTATTTACCTGGGTAGTTTCCCTCCATAATCCTGACTGCCAGCAGTCAACTATAATCAAGTGCTTGAGATACTGCATGATGCCTTCTCAAAAAAGAAAAAGTCTATCCTGATGCATTTCAAATCATAATTAGGAATGTAAACCAGGCTCGCTTGAAGAAAACCCTGTCCAATAACCATCAGCATATAACCTGTAGCAGCAGAGGTCCAAACACACTTGACCACTGTTATACTATGATAAGGAATACCTACCATTCAATAGCCAGACCACATTTTGGTAAATCTAATCATTTGGTTGTCCTTCTGTCTACATACAGGCAGAGACTAAAGAGCAAAATTCTGCAGATTAAAACAACAAAGGGGTAGCCGTGGAAGCAGAGGAGTGGTTATGGGATTGCTTTGAGTAGGTAGACTGGGTCATGTTCATGGACTCATCTGTGGATCTGAATGAATACACCATGGTTGTCATGGACTTTATTAAAACAGTTGTGGACAAGTGTGTCCCCAAAAAATCATTCAGAATCTTCCTCAACCAGAAGTCTTGGATGAACCAATATGCTGAGTGCCAGATGAGAGACTTTCAAGTCTGGAGACCAAGAAAGTTACAAGAGGTCCAGGTACAACCTCCAGAAAGCTATCTCACCTGTGAAGTGGATAAAATTCTGGATGAAAATTGAAGGAACAAAGGACACTCAACTGTTATGGTTGAGCTTGAATATCTCTTATAAAGTTAAATCAAGCAAACATAAGTGTCAATAGGACTTTGCTTCCAAATGAGCTCAATGCCTTCTATGCTCGCTTTGACCATCAAAACTAGGAGGAAACATAACAAGCTCACACAGCCCCTGATGATCCTGTGATTTTAATCTCTGAGGCCAATGTGTGAGCAGCGTACAGGAGGGTGAATCCACGGAAAGCACCTGGCCCATGACAGGTATCTGGCCAAGTACTAAACACCCGAAGTGGATCACCAGGCTGGAGTGTTCACTGAAATCTTTAACCTCTCGCTTCAGCAGTCTGGAGGTACCTACCTGCTTCAAGCAAACTTCAATTATCTCGGTGTCTAAGAAGAACCTGCCTCAAAGACTATCATTCAGTAGCACTTACATCTACAATGAGGAAGTGTTTTGAGAGTTTGGTGATGAAACATATCAACTCCTGCCTGAGAAGTGACATGAATCTGCTCTAATTTGCTTACTGGAACAGGTAAGGCATTCAATACTATCCTCCCCTCAATAAACTTCAAAGCCTTGGTCTGAACACCCCCTTGTGCAATTGGATCCTTGATTTCCTCAATTACAAACCACAGTCAGTTCAGATTGGCAACAACATCTCCTCCACAATCTCATCAGCACAGGTGCACCATAAAGCTGTGTGCTTAGTCCCCTGCTCTACTCGCTTTATATTTATGAATGTGTGGCTAAGCACAGCTCCAATGCATATTCAAGTTTGCTGACGACACCACTGTCATAGGCTGAATCAAAGGTGGTGACAGATCAGCTTATAGGAGGGAGACTAAAAATCTGGCCAAGTGGTGCCATAACATCAACCTTTTACTCAACGTCAAGCAAGACCAAAGAGCAGAGTACTGACTTCAGGATGAGGTAACCAGACGCCCATGAGTTGGGCCCCAACAGAGGATCAGAGGTGCAGAGGGTAAGCAGCTTTAAATTACTCAGAGTTATTATTTTGGAAGACCAGTCCTGAGCCCAGCACCTAAGTGCAATTATGAAGAAAGCATAGCACCACCTCTACTTCCTTGGGAGTTTTTATAACCTCTCATTATGGTCAGTCCATCACGGGTAAAGCTGTCCCCACCGCTGAGCACATCTACACCAAGCACTATCGTAGGAAAGCAGCATCCAACAGTAGGGACCCACACCAACCAGGACATGCACTCTTCTGATTGCTGTCATCAGGAAGAAAGTACAGGAGCTTCAAGGCTCACATCACCAGTTTCAGAAACAATTATTACCCTTCAACCAACAGGTTCTTGAACCAAAGCAGAATCAGGTTTATTATCACTGGCATGTGTTGTGGAATTTATTAACTTAGCTGCAGCAAATACAATGCAATACATGATAATCTAGAAAGAAAAAGAGTAAGTAAATCAATTCCAGTAAGTAGAGATATGCATATTAGATAGATTAAAATTAGTGCAAAAACAGAAGTAATATACATTAAAAAAAAATGTGAGGTACCGTAATGTTCATGGGTGCGGTGCATGGCTAAGTGGTTAGGGTGTTGGACTAGCGATCTGAAAGTTGTGGGTTCGAGCCTTGACCGAGGCAGCATGTGTGTCCTTAAGCAAGGCACTTAATCACACAGTCTACCCAGCTGGGAATGGGTACCAGCAAAAAAAAAATGCTGGGGGTTAATCTCACAATAGACTGGCGTACTATCCGGGGGAGGGGGTAGTCTCGTACCCTCAGTCGCTTCACGCCACGGAAACCAGCCTGATGGGCCACAAGGCTCGTGACAGACTTCAATCTTTAAAAATGCTCATGGGTTCAAAGTCCATTTAGGAATCATATGGCAGAGGGGAAGAAGCTGTTCCTGAATCGCTGAGTGTGCCTTCAGGCTTCTGTACCTCCTACCTGTGATAACAATGAGAAGAGGAAGTGATGGGAATCCTTAATAATGGACGTTGCCTTTCTGAGGCACCACTCATTGAAGAGGTCTTAGATACTACGGAGGCCAGTACCCAGGATGGAGCTGACTAATTTTCTGTAGCTTCTTTCAGTCTAAAGGGGAACAATTCACTCAACTTCGCTTGCCCTGTCATTGAAATATTCCCACAACCTATGGAGTCACTTTCAACAGGAGATAGAAAAAGGGAATGTGAACAGGGGAATGTTGTGATAGTCTTGTGGATTTCAATATGCATGTAGATTAGGAAAATCAGTTTGGTATTGGATTCCAAGAGAAGGAATTTGTAGAATACCTACAAGGTGGCTTTTTAAAGCAGCTTGTGATTAAGTCCACTAGGGAAGAAGCAATTCTGGATTAGGTGTTGTGAAATGAGCCAGATTTGGTTGGGGAACTCAAGAAAAAGGAACCTTAGGAGACAATGAACATAATGTGACATAATTCACCCTGCAGTTTGAGAAGGAAGAGCTAAAGTCACATGTATCAGTATTACAGTAGAGTAAAGGAACTATAGAAACATAAGAAAGGAGCTGGCCAAAGTTGATTGGAAGGGGTCACTAGCAGGAATGATGGAAGAAGAGCGATGTATAGAATTTCTGGGAGCAATTTGGATGGCGCAAGACAGAGTCATCCCAAAGAAGAAGTAGCAACATTCTGAAGGTAGGATGAGGCAACCGTGGCTGACAAGAGAAGTCAAAGACAGTAGGAAAGCAAAAAATAGGGCAAATAATATAGCAAAAGTAATTGGGAAGATCGAGGAATGGGAAACTTCTAAAAACCGATAGAAGGCAACTAAAAGTGAAATATGAAGGCAAGCTAGCCAATAACAAAAAAGAAGGTACCAAAATTTTGCTTCAGATATATAAAGATAAAAAAGTGGTGAGTGTGGATATTGGACCACCAGAAAATGACAGTGGAGAGGTAGTAATGGGAGACTATGAAATGGCTGACGAACTCAGTAAGTATTTTACGAAAGTCCTCACTGTGGAAGACACCAGCAACATGTCAAAAATTCGACAGTTTTAGAGAGCAGAAGTGAGTGTAGTTGCTATTACTAAGGAGAAGGTGTTTCAGAAGCTGAAAGGTCTGAAGGTAGATAAGTCACCTGGACAGGATGGACTACACCTAGGGTTCTAAAAGAGGTAATTGAAGAGATTGTGGAAGCATTAGTAATGATATTTCAGGAATCACTAGATTTTGGAATGACAGAATTGATGGCTTTGTGGCCACTTTGCAGATGATATGAAGATAGGTGGTGGGGCAGATAGTTTTGAGGAAATAGGGAGACTACAGAAGGACAGAGAGATTAGGAGAATAGGCAAAGAAGTGGCAGATAGAATATAGTGCAGGGAAGAGTATAAAGGTGCATATTGATAGAAGAAATGAAAAGCTTGACTATTTTCTAAGGGGGGAGAAAATTTAGAAACCAGAAGTGCAAAGGGACATGGGAGTCCTTGTGCAGAATTCACGGAAGGTTAACTTGCAGGTTGAGTTGGTGGTAAGGCAGGCAAGGCAAATGCCATGTTAGCATTTATTTTGCGAGAATTGGAATACAAAAGCAAGGATATAATGGTGAGGTTTTATAAGAGATTAGCAGATCACATTTGGAGTGTTGTGAGCAGTTTTAAGCCCCCTATCAAAGAAAAGATATGCTGACATTGGAGAGGGTCCAGAGGAGGCTTATGAGAATGATTCAGAGAATGAAAGGGTTAATGTATGAGAAGCGTTTTCCGATTCTGGGCCTGTATTCGGTAGAGTTTACAAGACTATGCGGGGTGTGGGGGGAGGGGGTGGAAATCCCATTGAGTTCTATCGAATACCGAAAGGCCTAGACAGAGTAGATGTGGAGAGGATGTTGCCTATAGTGCAGGGGTTTCCACCCGGGGATTCACAGACACCTTGGTTAAAAGGTAGGGCCCATGGCAAAAAATGTTGGTAACCCCTGCTATAGTGGGTGATAAGACCAGAGGGTACAGCCTCAGAATAGAGACGCATCCATTTAGAACGGAGATGAGAAGGATTTTTTTTAGCTAGAGGGTGGTGAATCTGTGGAATTCATTGACACAGATGGCTGTGGAGGTGTCTTTGAGTATATTTAAAGCAGAGGTTGATTGCTTTCCAAGATAGTGCTAGCGACTAACAACAACTTTTTGCAGACAGCTCACAAGACTACTCTAGTAGTTAATACTGTTTCTGAACTGTGATTGTTGCAGTCTGCAGCCTATAATTTCCATTTTAAGGATGTTCATTTCATCCAACTAAATGATCTGGCTCTTTTGCAATCTCCTGGGTGATTTGGCGAACTAGACTCTCGAGAGTGCAGGTATGGTCAGGACAGCTATCGCTGCAGATAGACTCTGTGTCGAGGCCTGAAAATGGAAGACAAACCCATGGTTGCTCCATTACTCTGCACTGATTGAAGCGTTGAGCAAGATTAAAATTGTCGAGGACGAGAGCACAAAAAGAACGTGTTCAGTGCCATCTGTCTTCATTTTAACAGTCTCCTTCTCTTCTCGCTACTACCATCAAGCAGGAGGTGCAGAAGCATGTCACCGGGTTCGGGATCAGTTGTTGCTCTGCAGCCACTGGGCTCCTGAATGTGCTTCACTCACCTCTGCTGAACAGGCTCCGAAGCGATGAACTTTCAGCGACTCTGCAGTTCATGTTCCATGTGCTTATTTTTTCTGTTTGTGAGATTTGATCAAGACATCAAGGCCAAGGGCGAAGGATAAACCAGTGTTCAGCTCACTGCTCTGTGAGGTTTACTGACTTCAGTGCTGAATTGACCCTGTAGCTGTAGTGCACGACCATTGACACTTGTCTCAGCACTGAATTGGCTCCATGGCTATGGCCTACAGCCAGCAGGCTCCTGGACCTGTTTCACTCCCTTCGGCACAGAACTGGCTCTGTGGCTGTGGACTCACTTTCGGGGGCTCTGTGGTTAATGTTCTATGTGTTATTTGTTTACTCTTTAAAGTTTACAAGGTTCATTCTTTTCTCGCACATTGACTGTTTGTCACTGGGGTTTTTAATGAATTTTATTGTGATTTTTTGCAATTAGATGAATCTCAAGGTTGTATACAATATACATACTTTAATAAATGTACTTTGCACTTTGATAGGTTCTTGATTAGTCAGAGCATCAAAGGTTATGGGAGAAGGCAGGAGAATAGGTTTGAGAGAGGCAATAAATCAGCTATGAAGGAATAGCAGAGCAGACATTATGGGACAAGTGTTCTAATTCTACTCCTACGTCTTATAGACAGAGTAAACATTTTACAATTTCAGAAGTTCCTATGTTTATTCACAACTAAAACAATATCTCTATCATCCAAGTATATGCACCCACAATGGCAAGCTCAGAGGAAGAAATTGATGCCTTCTACTACTCCCTAGACAAAACACTAGAAAAATGCAAATCACAAGAAGCCATCATAGTCATGGGCGGCTTCAATGCAAAAGTTGGTGAGGGAAGGGAAGACCATATTGTTGGAGACCAGGAATTCGGAGAAAGAAATGAAAGAGGAGAAGAGCTTATATCATGGTGTAAAACAAACAATTAGATAATCACCAGCACTTGGTTTAAACAACATCCAAGAAGGAAATGGACATGGAGAGGCCCAGATGGGAACTGTAATATTGATGTGACTCGGCCACTGCTGTAGATTGAACAACCACGTTTATTCACCAGACTTCCATTTTTTTAAAACCCTTTTTCCACGTCCTGACGTCATACGCACTCTGACACTACAAATACTCACACAATACATTACATCCCCCTTCTCAAGATTTCTTTTTACAACACTGTGAATTACCAAAACAATGCCTCTAGGTATGCCCTTCTTACAGTGCAACAACTATGACACAAACTAAAAAAAATCTTACCTTCTTGTACTGTATTCTGCATTATATTTTACAATACTAACAGCAGTGTATTTTCTTTTACTAACATAGACTAATAAACCTTTTATTTCACACCTTGGAACTTATGACATGTGTGACTTTGCCTCAAACTGTATGTCTAGTCTCTGTATCTAGCTGGAAGTTTGACTTGTCTCCCAGACCGTGTGTGATACAACTGTGACTGTGCTTGACCTTCATCCGTGTCAGTCTCTCAAGTGACCTCTGCGTCTTTGGGGTCTGAATCGTTCTTGGTGTCATTTATTTCCATGTCTGTATCCGTGGAAATGTCCTGTGCATCTGTACGTGGAAACTCACTCTCGCTTGTCTTCAGCAGATGCTTCCTGTTCCTCCTGTAGACTCTTCCATCTGGTGTGCAAACTATGAAGGATCTTGGTTGATGTCTGTTCACAACCACAGCTGGTTGCCAAGTGTCTCCTCTCTGTATTCTGACATTTTCACCTGTATGCAGATCTGGCAACTGCCTTGTATGTCTGTCATAGTAGCTCTTTTGCTTTATCTGCTTGTATTTTTGCTTGTCATGTACTTGAGCATTACCTTCAGGAGTCAGTAGAGTTGTGGATGTTGGCAGTTTGGACTTCAGATGACGTCCCATCAACAGCTGCGCAGGAGAGAACCGTGTGTTGCGGTATTCAAGCAGAGCAATGTAAGGGTCACTGTCGCTGCTATGTGTCTTCTTGAGCATGGTCTTGACAGTTTGTACATTTCTCTCTGCTTGTCCATTAGACTGAGCGTGCCCTGGACTGGCAGTAACATGTTGAAATTCCCAGCTTTCTGAGAACCCTCTGAACTCACCACTGGCATATTGTGGACCATTGTCACTAACGACAATATCTGGAATACCATGTCTTGCGAATGTCAACTTCATTGCAGTAATGACACCTCGACTGGACATGTCACTTAACTTGGTGATCTCCGGATATTTTGAATAGTAGTCCACACAAAGCAGATAGTCTGCACCATTGTAGTGAAAGAGATCTGTGCCAACCTTCTCCCATGGTTTTCCTGGTAGTGGGTGGGGAAGCAGAGGCTCTCTTGGATTGTTGTTTTTGTTTTCATTACAGACAGCACGCTGAGACACAATGTCTTCTATCTGAGTTGACATGCCTGGCCAATAGAGAATGTCCCTTGCTCTTTCTTTACATTTCACTATCCCCAGGTGTGACTCATGAATTCTGTTGAGCATTTCCTGTCTCATTTGGTTTGGTACGATGAGTTTTGCTGTTTTAAACATTAGTCCTGATGCATAGCTGATTTCCTCTTTAATTGTCCAGTATTTCTGCATTTCCTTTGGAACATCTTTTCTTTCTGTTGGCCATCCATTCATTGAAATGCCTCCTAGCATTTGCATTTCAGGATCATCTGCAGTCGCTTTCCTGAACATGTTCAACTTCTCCTCAGAGATGGGTAGCTGAGGTGTAACCCAGTTGACATCCAGCTCTCTTCCTAGCAACTCTTCCTTCTGCTCTTTGAGGTAAGCACGGCTCAAAGCATCAGCGATGTGCAGTTCTTTTCCTGGCTTATAGGCGGCTGTGAGAGTGTACCTCTGTAGCCTGAAAAGCATCCTTTGCAGCCTCATAGGAGCTTGGTGGAGTGGCCTTTTGAAGATGCTCTCATTTGGTTTGTGATCACTCTCAACCTGGATTTCTTTGCCATATACATATTGGTGGAACTTCTCACACCCATAAACTATGGCAAGTAATTCCTTCTCGATTTGAGCATATCGGCATTGGCAGTCCGTAAGTGTCTCCAAGCGGAGGCGTGGGTTTGAATCCCACTTCTGACACCATGTAATATTGATGTGACTCGGACACCGCTGTAGATTGAACAACCATGTTTATTCACCAGACTTCCATTTTTTTAAAACCCTTTTTCCACGTCCTGACGTCATATGCACTCTGATGCTACGAATACTCACACAATACATTACAGGAACAACAAAAATCAAATTGACTACATAACAATCAATAACAGATTCAAAAACTTGATAACTCAATCTAAAACCTACCCTGGAGCAGACTGTGGAAGCGACCACATACCAGTCATTTACAAAATGAAAATAAAGATGAAGAAATTAAAGAAACCAAAAAGATCAGAACCACTGGATTATCAACAACTACAAAACAACCCTCATGTGAAAATAGAATACACAATCAAGGTGAAAAACTTTTTTCAATTGTTGCGGGATGAAGGAGGCAAATCTTCCTGGGACATACTGAAGGAATCCATGGTTGAAGCTGCAAAAGAAACCATCCCACGAAAAGAACGGAAAAGTAAGAAGAAATGGATAACTGAAGATATAATACAATTGATGCAACAAAAACAGACCATCAAACTAAGAGACAGCGAAGAATACAAACAACTTGATAATAAAAAGAAAATGCAGAGAAGCTAAAGACAGATGGCTAAATGAGAAATGCTCAGGGATAGAAATGCTACAAACCCATAACCCTGGAACAAAGTTGATGGACAGTAAGATTAAAGAACTAACGAGGAAATTACCTTGCTCAGCAAGTGGATGCATCAAGGCAAAAGATGGCAGCTTAATTATGAGCAAAGAGGAAATCCTAAACAGATGGACAGAATATATAAAAGAACTTTTTGAAGACCAGAGAGGAGAAAAACTGAACATAAAGAAGATTCTTGAAGGACCTAGCATTCTACAATCAGAAATTCAAGCAGCCATAAATAAAACAAAACATAACAGAGCAACTGGCCCAGACAACATCGCTGTTGAAATGATACTGGCCTTAGAAGAATTTGGAATAGAGAAAATAACAGAAATAGCAAATGAAATCTATGATCATGGGGAGATACCTGATGATTTAAGTAAATCAGTGATCATCACACTTCCAAAGAAAGAGGGAGCAAAGAACGTGAGTTACATCATACAATAAGCCTGATGAGCCACATGGCAAAAATTATTCTCAGAGTAATCATGATGAGAGCAAAACGCTGTATTAAACCAGAAATCAGTAAAGAACAATGTGGCTTTGTGGAAAACACTGGAACCAGAAATTCAATTTTTATGCTACAGATGATCTGTGAACCAGCCATCCAGGTACAAAAAGACATCTACCTATGTTTCATCGACTATACAAAAGCTTTTGACACTGTCATACACTAAGATCTTCTGGAAATGCTTCAAGATCTTGGCATAGATGGGAAAGATAATACATTTCTTAAGAAACTTATACTGGGATCAGAGAGCATCCATCAGAATAGAAGGAGAAGTGAGTGAGTATGTGAATATCATGAGAGGGGTCAGGCAAGCTTGTGTCTTTTCGCCAGACTTATTCAACCTGTACAGTGAAAATATTTTGAGAAGTATCAAAGACATCAAAGGATTCACAATTGGAGGCAAGAATATAAATAACATCAGATATGCTGATGACATCATACTAATAGCTGACTCAGAAACAAAACTTCAAGAACTACTCACTATAGTGGCAGCAGAAAGTAATCGCAGAGGCCTCTCAATCAACACCAAGAAGACAGAAAGCATGGTCATCTCCAGAAAGACAAACATCCCACAATGTGTGATTGAAGCACCTTCAATTACTCCAAAAGACTGAGGTTTGGTAAAATACTGAAAGGCTTTTATTAGCTGTACAATACAACCTCCACAGTGAGTGTCTGCCCTCGGACTGAGGGGGAGGGGCAAGGCGAACACCTTTATACAGGACTCTGTGGGAGGAGTCACAGGGGCAGTCAGCAGAGGGGTGTGTCCAGACAGGTAACTGAGTTACAACATATATACATGGTTTAGCACAGTGATCAAGATCAGAAATACAAACATCAGACAAGTCAACAAATTCCGATATCTTGGCAGCCTAACAACGAGTGATGGCAGGTGCGACACAGATATCAAATACAGAATAGCAATGGCGAAAGAAGCTTTCCAAAAAATGAAGACCGTATTAACAGACAGAAAGGTGAGCACGTACACTAAGAACAGAATACTGCAGTGCTACATTTATTCTATCCTGACTTATGGAAATAAATGCTGGACCATTTCCCCAGCAATGGAAAAGAGACTAGAAGCAGCTGAATTATGGTTCTACAGGAGAATGTTAAAAATATCATGGACCACACACACATCAAATGAAGAAGTTCTCAGAAGAGCCCAAGCAGTTCGATCACTCATACCAACAATAAGAGAAAGACAACTCAGATTCCTAGGACACATCATGCGGAATGATGAACTAGAAAAACTCATACTCCTTGGAAAGATCGAGGGAGCAAACCTAGAGGAAGACCTCGGCTTATGTACATCAAAAGCCTAGCCAAGTGGCTACACATCGAGGAAATGGAAGACATCCAAAAAACGAAGGATAGATCTGTATGGAAAACCATGGTCACCAACGTCCGCATCGGATATGGTACCTGGACAGACAGATTATACTGGTTTTAAAAATGCAAACACGAGGAATTCTGCAGCTGCTGGAAATTCAAGCAACACACATCAAAGTTGCTGGCGAACGCCTTTTGCCAATCACCTGTCCAGCTCTTGGCTCCATCCCTCCCCCTCCTGTCTTCTCCTATCATTTTGGATCTCCCCCTCCCCCTTTGAAATCTCTTACTAGCTCTTCCTTCAGTTAGTCCTGATGAAGGGTCTCGGCCTGAAACGTCGACTGTACCTCTTCCTAGAGATGCTGCCTGGCCTGCTGCGTTCGCCAGCAACTTTGATGTGTGTTGCTCAGATTATACTGGTATCTGTATTGATTACACTATGCATGGGTACTATTCCATCATAATTTGTTGAATTATATGTTACTGAATATCTGCAAAATACATGGGAACACAAGAAAAAGGAAGATGTTGGTCATTCAGCCCCATGTGGTTATTCTACCTTTTGCGTGGCATTGTGGCACAGCTAGCAGAGCTGCTGGCTCACAACTCCAGAAACTTGGGTTCAATTGCGGCTTAGGGAGTGGCATGTGTGATACTTGCACATTTTCTCTGTGGCAGCATGTGTTTCTTCTAGTTGCTCTGGTCTGGTTTCCTCCCACACCTCAAACATGTGGGTTGGTAGGTTAGTGGCCTTTGTAAACTGCCATTACTGTGTAGGTAAGCACAGGGGGATTGATGAGAATGTGGAGAAAATGAGAAAAATGGGATTAATATAGGATCAATGCAAATCGATCACCTTGGACTCTGGGTTGAAGGGCCTGTTTGGTGCTGTATCTCTCTATTACTCTCTGACTCTGTTCAATAAGATAGTGCTTGATCTTTTACTGCAGTGTATCTCTATTGCACTAATGTTTAATAATATTCTTAACTTAGAGGGCTTTTAACTGCTTAGCTCCCTCTATCAATGGCACCTATCACCCATTATGTATCTGCTTTTGCTTCGGATTTCATAAGTGTATTAATATTTTTCAGAAATAAAAACAGAAAATGTTGTAAATAGCAGGTTAGGTAGCACCTGCGGAAAGGAAACAGTTAACATTTTCTCATTTCACAATGAGAAAATAGAAATCAAACACATAACATCTATAAAATCATGATTTTAGAAGATATTAAGTACTGTTAACATTTATAAATGGGAAATCATAATCTGCATGATTTTATTTACAGCAGCTCCACATCTGATAATTTGAAGAGACTTCCAATTAACATAAACAATTTCTGTTCTAAGAAGCAGCTTCCATTGTTTAGTGACAAATTATTGTTGACGTAAGAAAAAAATTGCTATTTAAAAGAGTAATATTTATAGAACACCTCTTAGGTCTTCATTGTGTTAATAAATAACATTTTCTTTTTGTTCCTGAGAAGTGTTCACTAAAAATGCATTAGGTATTCCCTGCAAATAAAATAGAGCAATTTGCCATAATTAGATAAATCATGGCTTCAAGTTGCAACCAACAAGGGGAGCAGCACACTTTAAAATTATTTTATAGTATTAGAAGACCATTGGTCCCAATGCTATTAATTTTATAAATAATCAATTTCTTTGCAACTAATGCACCATGTCAAAATTTACTTTATTTGCTACATTTGCTGCTGCATCACTTCTTTTGTTTCACTGATTGACTGGAAAATAGAAAATAAATTGGGATACTTGCTTATTACAAACATTTATTGGAACGAAAAAAAACATTTGGTCAGAATGTGAAAGATAGTTTATTAAATCCGTATGAATTGTTATTCAACTACTTCATTGTTTCATAGATTTTTTGCTTCTTTGAAATGAGTGAATCTACTTTCAAATTATGCATCAATTAACCATCTTAAGAAGATACCTTTCAGATCTCAGGCAGGGAAACCACCATGTAGCAGAGATTATCAGGAAAACTCAAGCTACATCAAATTATGTGATATGATGGACATTTTGAAAATATTTTTAAATAATGTCACTGAAAAGTTTTATTTATTTTATCTTTGCAGCAATGACATTTTACTTGAAAGGCAAGGCTACAGAAATGGATTTTGCTTTCTTCAATAATACATTCTGATCTGAAGCTTGATTTGAGTGTTATTTCACACAGTTAAAGAATGTAACAAACCAGAAAGAACTAACAGCTTGGAAGGCTCCATGCTATTTCATTAAATAGAAAATCCAAGATACTATTTCATTAAATATCAAAAGCAGCATTTCATGGGGTTCAGTTTTTGATTGTAAGAAAATTGAATGGATTAAAATTGATTAAAGTAGTCTTACAAAGGTTGAACAAGTGCAATTTTGATTAATTGTTATATTAGATAGTGTTGAATATCCTACATCAATACTACTAAACCATACTGTTGGAGCTTCACCGACTTGCCTTCTGCAATGATCAGAGAAACATGAAACATACAATAGAATTACCAAACTATATTAAAGGGATTTTTATGGACTGTATTTAATTTCATACAATTTAAATTTAATATGACTTACACTTAATAAGAAACGTAGATACTTAATTTTCAAGAAAACTTTTGCTTTTCTTCTACAATGAACAAAACTGAGAGTTTGATTCCAAAAAAAATCAATCCTAGGGGCTATTGGAGAATAGAAAATCTAAAAGATTTCTTGAAATATCTTCAATTTGCACTACAAGACACCTTTAATTTTTGTCTGTCAATTTCTGACCAAGAGCAGTCTAATTAACAGATCAGATATCTATCCTTTAAAGGAGGCTGTACTACAAGTCTCCAGAGAAAAATAGCTAGTTTTAATGTGGTAATACGGATTGTACTGTGGAGAAGGAAAAAAGGAAGGCTGGAAGATCTGAGATGAAGAGTATCGATCATGGATGGTGCATCCAATGATAGCCAGCAGAGAACTTGATGGATCATAAGATGGGATGAAGACAGAAGGAGAGTTACCAATCATCCCACATTGAAGACCATTTCTAGGAAAAGTTCTCTCAGGAATAAGAGGAGAGTCAAAGTACTAATGAAGGACAGGAATTGGCACCTATCATAGGATTGAGGAAGAGCAAAGTGAAGCAGTCACTTTGGATGCAAAAAAAAATTAACTGAAGGAAGATTGACAAATATTGACAAACAGGCTGTTTTATGAACACAAAGGCAAATCTTATGTCTTCAGTTAATACCCGCTTCTGCAGTTGTGGGGCTGACAATTTTGTCAATTGCAATATACACACAAACAAAATCAGAAGTGGACATTAATTATGGATTGTTTGTCAGATGGTACGATTGAATACACCCAGCGGCCTCTGTGCATTCATGTATATCGATTACACATGGTTCACATTCATGGAAATAGGCAGCGCATGCAAAAAATACCCATTCAGGTTTCAGATTAATTTCTAAAGGGCAGAGCAAAATTTGTCATAGCCATACAGAATGAAAACAGATCATTTAGCTCAACTCATCCATATAGCATATTAGAACTTCTGGGCTTAAATTTCTTAATATGAAGACCACCACCTCATCATAATTTTTAAATAACCAAACTGCCAGCTGAAAGCAAATTGACTCCTTATCCTGCCTCTGTTAAAACTGGAAGTGGGTATGTTCATTATAGTATTAGAATTGATTCATTTTCTTTGAATTTCAAGCTCAGATATAACTCATCTTTGGCATTTAAGAGTTAGCCTCACATTTCAAACTTAAACACATTTACCAACAGGTCAAATATAGAACAGTACAGCACAGTATGAGCCCTATGGCCCACGATATTCTAAAGGTTATTCTTCTATTTTCATTAAGCGTGAAAACAAAAAAAAAAATCTTACAGGGCTTGACAAGACAGACACAGTGTGATGTTTCCGTAGAAGGGGTGTCTAGAACCAGAGGCCACCAACTAAAATATGGAGCCAGACATGGAAAGGAAAATAAATTTCCTCAGCCAGAATGTGCTGTATTTTTGGAATCCAATGTGCAAGAGGATCATTAAGTCTCAACATATTCAAAACAGTGGTTAACTTTTAGAGGGATTATGGGATGTCCCTCAAAGGTTTAGAGGGAAATGGGACTAGCTCAGCTCAGTTAGGCAACTTGGTCAGCAGAAACAAGCCAAATGCCTGCTTTCTATGCTCCTGAATAGCTCTAAGATACATTTGGATGAATATGGAACTGAGGGAAAAGATCAGCTGTGATCTTACAGAACAAGCATGAAGGGCCAAATGGCCTATTCACACTTTCAACTCATTTGTTCATATTAATTTCACATATCTGTGACTTCATGTTTTCTCTACAATAAGCTTGAAATCTATGTTCCTTTTCAAAGTGCAATAATTTGAAGGGTAATGTGTAAAAATTGACTTTTTGAAGTTGGTATGTTTTACAGAAGAATGCTGATGCTGAATCAGAAATGTGTTTCCATAAAATGTATCCTGCTAATGTGGTCCAAGACTCAAAAGAAGAAAATAAGACCTATCCTATGTCCCCTCACTATAGGGTGTTTATCCTAAAACCACCTAATCTTCAAGGACTAACTCACTTCTCTGTCTAGCTCCCATGGTGAAGTTTTGGCTGCAAATACCCACTGTTTGAGTGCTAAGCCCCTCCTCCCCACCAAGGAGTAGATACTTCCAGCTAACAAAGTAGTTAAAACAGTTAATTTTATTTTTAATAATACATTAGACAATTAGTCCTCAACACACATTTAACGCTCACAGAGAATTATTAAATTATAAAAAGATTTCCGATTAACAAAAGATTTACAAACTACAAAGCATTTCCAAATACAGATACAATTTTTGCAAACTAGAAGAACATACCAACGAGTCGCAGACAAACGAGTTGTCCTTCGCAGAAACAAAAGGTTGAGGGATGTATTCTAGTTCTTCTTTCTGTTACCCCATCATTCTATCATTCTCCTTGTCATTCCTAACAATCCCAAACGATTCGGATATTTATACTGCTTTCCACTTGATTAAATCATTTGCACATGATGTTTTCCAGATATCTTTGCTAGGACAAAGTAACTCCCAAAGATGGTCTAAAGAGCTTCTGGTGGCAGAGATCCCAAACATTCACAATTAATGCTGTGAGGACTGACCCTGAATACACAAACACCTCCCCAACCTTTTTCCTCTGACTCATCTTTTTTTCTCCAGTCCTGAAGAAGGGTCTCAGCCCAAAACACTGACTATACTCTTTTCCATGGATGCTGCCTGGCCTGCTGAGTTCCTTCAGCATTTTGTGTGTGTTGCCATCTCAACTTGTAACCATGTTTGATATGCTAAGTGATGCAACCCCATGGTCTTGCATTTAGCTAATGGGGACATGTCAGCGTACTTTACTTGCAAAGCTGTGCCTCAAATTTCAAATTGATTGCTGCTTGCAATTTACATCGAGTATTGGAGACAGGTTCTTGTTTACACCAAAAAGCTGAGCAAAGAACATTTGTTAACAGTTTTAATTTTATCACCGACCCTTTGAAAATGTCATGCCACTGTACTAGAAAGCTGAGTTTAGCAATAAGCCTCTTGGACCCAGGAAAATGAATATTCATCACATTAGTTTATTTTAAAGGACTCCTTTCATAACTATCTCTATCCACATTAAATGCCTCATTTTTAAATCTTTCATGAGTTGTGGATGTTGCAATATTTGACATACGTAGGAAGGTTGGAAAGGAGACAAGACGAAGTCCAGGATTAGGATCGGAAAAAGATCAGAGGATCATGGGGCCTCATTACTGTGATGCTAGAACAGCAGGTTTTAAGAAGTAGGCTGGTATGGAATTCTATTGCTGATAACTTAGGAAACTGACGGCACCCAATAGAACATAGAAGAGTGCAGCACAGGAAAAGGCCCTTCCACGCACAATCAAAAGAAAATCTGCAGGTGCTAGAAATCCAAGCAACACACACAAAATGCTAGGGAAACAACAGGCCAGGCAGCATCTACGGAAAAAAGCACAGTCAACGTTTTGGGCCGAGACCCTGGCATCTTAGCCCAAAGTGTCGACTGTACTTTTTTCCACAGATGCTGGCCGGCCTGCTAAGTTCCTCCAGCATTTTGTGCATGTTCCACCCACAATGTTGAGCTGAATTAACTAAATTAGTAATCAAATGTCCAATTAAACTAATCCCTTCTACCTATACAATGTGCATATCCTTCCATTTGCTGCACCTTCATGTGCTTATCTACAAGTCTCTTGAATGCCTCTATTGTATTTGCCTCCACCATGACCCCTGGCAGCACATTCCAGACACCTTCTTCTCTACATAAACAAACTTGTCCTGCCCAGCTCGTTTGAATTTATCCCTCACACCTTAAGTGCATGCTCTCTGGTCTTAGAGTAAACAGTCAGTATCTTTTTTCCAGGGTTGAAATGTCTATCTATGCCCATCATAATCTTGAGTCTTTATCAGATCTACCTTCAGCCTCCACCGCTCTTAGAGAAAACAACCCAAGTTTATCCAATCTCTCCTTTTATTATCTGCCTTCTAAGCTAGGCAGCGTCATGTTAAACCATTTCTGCACCCTTTTCAAATCCTTGACATCCTTCCTACAAAGGGACAACCAGAAATGAATGTAATACTTTCAAGAGGCTACGAACTTGGATCCCCAGATCCCTTTGCTCATCAACACAGTTAAGATTCTTGCCATTAATAGTATACTGTCCCTTTACATTTGATGTCCCACAGGGCAACACTTCACACTTGGCCAGGTTAAACTTCAATTTTGCAACTGACTTAGATCCTGCTCCATCCTTTGGCAGTCTCCTACACTATCCACTACACCAATCTTCATATCGTCTGCAAACTTACTAACCCACTCATCTATGTTTTCATCCAGGTCATTTATATGAATACTAAACAGTGATATATTGTACAAAACACCACTTATCACAGACCTTCAGCCAGATCAAGTTCCACCAACACTACCCTCTGTCTTGTATGGGCAAGCCAATTCTGAATCTAAATAGCTAATTTTGTGGATCTTAATCTTC
This sequence comes from Mobula birostris, assembly GCF_030028105.1. Taxonomy (NCBI): domain Eukaryota; kingdom Metazoa; phylum Chordata; class Chondrichthyes; order Myliobatiformes; family Myliobatidae; genus Mobula; species Mobula birostris. The sequence continues at coordinate 187,045,597 of NC_092370.1, read as the reverse complement.
TGGATGAGCCTCCCATGAGGAACCTTGTCAAATGCCTATTGAAATCCATATAAGCAATATCCACTGCTCAACCTTCATCAGTCAACTTCATCACCTCCTCGAAAAACTCAATCAAGTTTGTAAGACACAACATACCCTGCATAAAGCTATGCAGACTGAACCTATTTAGGCCATAGGTTTTCAAATGCTCATAAATCCTATTTTTTTTTAGATTATGAAGACACGCAGTCCTCTTTTATTGTCATTTAGTAATGCATGCATTAAGAAATGATACAATATTTCCTCCGGTGTGATATCTCAAAACACAGGACAGACCAAGGATCCTCTCCAGTAATTTTCCTGCTACTAGCACTGATGTGAGACTCACCTATCTGTAGTTTCCAGGATTACACTATATACCCATTTCCCTTCTTGAATAAAGGAACAATAATAGCTATTTGCCTTGCCTCAAGGAACTCAACTGAGGACATAAAGATACTGGTCAAGGTGTGCCAGCAATCTCATCCCTTGCCTCTCTCAATAACCTGGTGTATATCCCATCAGGCCCTGGGGACTTCCCACTTTAATGTTCTTTAAAACATTCAGTACTACTTACTTCTTTATCTGGAAATGCCCCAAGCAAATTAGTATGCTTTACACTGATCTCCCTATTTTCCACATTCTTTTTAGTAGATACTGTTGCAAATTACTTATTTAGATCGTCAGTCACATCCTCCGCCTCCAAACACATGTTCCTTCCTTCATTCTACCCTTTCTCTAGTTATCATTTTGCTCTTGATGTATGTACAGAATTCCTTAGGATTCCTTAATCCTACTTGCCAAGGACCTCGAGCTCTTTTCCAGCTTCTTTATAATCCTTGAGGGATCTGCTTGATTTTAGATTCCCAAATCTTGCATGAAGTTTCCTTTTTCTGCTTGACTAAATTCACCACTTCCTTGTCCATCCAAGGTTTCATCACCTTGCTATCCTTGTCTTTCTTTCCCAATGGAACACGCATACCTGTCAAGTCATGTGCTTAACAAAAGCCGCAACCCTTTACTTCCATCACGAACAAACCAAGAACAGTCACCTTACTCTGATGTTGTTACGTCAGACACACTCTCCGAAAGAGAACACAAAATCTCAATGACTGTGTTTGTGAATTATGTAGAACAGTTTCTATTATGAACAATATGTGTCACCTGTCACCCATTACATTACCCTAAACTTGTCTAATGCTCTCATAATTTGCCCTGCTCCGATGTAATATTCTCGTGCAAGCAAGATTTATGTTTTCTATACTTATCTTTATGGCAATCACAAATCTTAAGGAGTTGTGATCACTGTTCCCAAATTGTTTTTCGACTGAAAGGTCAGTTACTCGGCAGGCTCATTACCCAATTCTAATATGGCCACTGCTCTAGTTGGACTTTCTACAAATTGATTTAAGAAACCTTCCTGGATGCACACTACAAATTCTACCCTGTTTAAAGTTCTGGCACTGAGGAGGAGGTCCCAGACTATGTCAGGGAAGTTGAAGTCACCCACTGCAACGACTTTGTTTTTTCACACACCTTTCCCTAACCTACCAGCACATCTGTTTTGCAATGTTCCAGTTGCTATCGGGTTGGGGCATGGGAGTCTGTAGAATGATCCTATCAGATTAATTGCACCTTTCTTATTTTTGAATTCTACTCATATTGACTCAGTGAATGAGCCCTCCATGATGTCCCCCGTGAGTGCTGCTGTTCCATTGTCCCCGATGAAAGTTCAACAGCTCAATGCCTCCACCCCAACCTTTACCTCCCTTCTCTATCTTTTCTAAAACATCATCAAATGAAATTCCTCATTTTTGCATAATACTCCTAGCATTAAAGTATAGACACTTCAACCCATCCATCCTGTGCTAATTTTCCCCTGCCTGTTCTTACTGGTTGTAACACCGACTTCATGGCTTTCTCTGTAGAAAGGAGATGAAGTACCCAAAATATGCAGGATGTTGTCTTAGTTTCTGGTGGCAATATTGATTCAAGACGTAATGTACAAGATTTGTGTATGACAATGAAAATAGTTTTTATTGTTTGTTACAATGGGAATATCTACCTCCGTCCTTCGCTTGTTAACTCGAGAATGCACCAAGGAAAAATGTTCAGCATTACTCAACTGGTTGTCCTTAATCAACCAGTCTTTGCTACATTGTGATCCACAAGATTCTAATAAAATGGGATTGCTTCCCACGTTCCAGGAGGTACTCTTCAACAAAGGCAGATAGAAATGATGAAATTCACCAGTACCTCCATGTGTCAAGCACATTCCTGTGTTCAATGTTCAAGATCTTAAACATAACACCAAGTTCCAAAACCCAAGACAACATGGTTAACAGAGAAGCAATGAAAATCAGGATAAGGTAGCCCTCTATTCATTATAAAATCCTGTTCTGCAGTCATATTATAAGATGTAGGTTCAAGAGGCAAAACCTGCTAGATTTGAAGACATATATGACAAAATTAGTTTGCCAAATGGATAAGAAATCAGTATGTTTTTATTTTAATGATGACTAACACAAACACAAACAAAACAATAAAGAATGAGGCCTGAATCAGGAGATACATAACAGCAAATTCATGGCCTTGGGGAGCTGCTGAAATAAGGACTTCCTTTAAGGACAGATCATATTTAGGAAATTAAATGGAGTAAGTATCATGAAATTTCAATATTGTAATGAATTTGACATGGAGTAGCTTTACATTTTCACTTTCTAGGCAGCAGTTTGGCTGGGTGGATCACCAACTGGATAAAAAGAACATTGCATTCAAGTAGAAATCAATGGATTTGTCTTTCGAACTGAAAAGCTCAAGTAAGTTGATAAATATTTTAATAATTAATTAATTAATCTTTTTGAGCTAAATCGATCTGTAGCCAAATACAGTTCTATTCCCACCTTCAAACAAAACATGGTAGATTTGTTGTCTCAGTGCTGACTGTCTGATCTTGCAGATGTATAACCTCTTAAAAAAAAGTTGGATTGAAGCTATTCATGATTTTCTATCTATTCAACAACTTCTTTCTCAATGTCAGCAGTTACAAGGAGCTGACTTCAGGAGGAGGAACCCGGAGGTCCACGAGCCAGTCCTTGTAGGAGAATCAGAGGTGGAGAGGGTCAGCAACTCTAAATTCCTCAGTGTTATCATTTCAGAGGCCCTGTCTTGGGTTCAGCACATACTGTAAGCGCCATTATGAAGAAAGCACACCTCTACCTCTGCCTCTACCTTCTTAGGAGTTTGCAAATATTCAGCATGACATCTGAAACTGCCAAACTTCTACAGATGTACAAGTGGAGAGTCTATCAACTGACTGCATCACAGCCTGACATGGAAGCACCAATTCCATTGAAAGGAAAACCCAACAAAATTTAGTAGAATCAGTCCCGTCCATCACAGGTAAAGCACTCCCTGCCATGAGCACATCTACGCAAAGCGTTGTCACAGGAAAGCAGCATCCATCATCAGGGACGTCCACCACTCAGATCATGTTCTCTTCTCACTGCTGCCATCGAGAGGGTGGTACTAGAGCCTCATGACTCACACCACCAGTTTCAAGACCCCTCAACCATTGGGCTCTTGAACCAAATGGGATAACTACTCTTAACTTCACTTGCCCCATTATTGAAATGATCCCACAAGCTATGGACTCACTTTCAATGACTCTTTACCTCATGTTCTCAATATTTATTGCTTATTTATTTATATTATTTCTTTTTCTTTGTATCTGCAGTTTGTTGTACTTTACACACTGGCTGACGAGCTAAGTTGGTGCAGTCTTTCATCAATTCTATTATGCTTATTATTCCATAATGGATTTATTGAGCATGCCTGCAAGAAAACGAATCTCAGGGTTGCATATAACATATATGTACATTGATAATAAACTTACTTTCAAATTTGAACTTTAATGTTAAAATAATTAGAAGTAAGCTGTACAGTTTTACAATGATGTCTTCTCTAGATAAATTCTCAGTATCTGACAGTTAAAAAGAAAAGAAGTCCTTGTCACTGGACCACTTGATTCCTCAAAAGCATTTGTTGAGAACAAAACTACTATCAATTTAACAATTTGTGAAATTTGTACTGTCTCTTTTAATGGGATTATTTTGTTACTGATTTCATGACAAATTGGAAGATATGCAGAAAGATCATCAATGAATTGTTTGATCATAATCTGTGAAAATTAGGATTTAATTATTCAATTTTTCTGTGCTTATAGTGGCAAAATCTTTGCCTCTAGAAGGGCGATTGAAGGCTGTGCTCAAAAGCTAAGTAATACATACCTGAACATAGAGTCAAGATAGTCATGAATGTTCTTCCTGACTGCATACTGAATAAACTCATGCCTTTACCACCAAACACCATCCCACCAGTTTCCTCTGGCCAACTAATGACTGGGTTTTAGCACATAGATTGTATCCTGATTCCATCAACTTTTGGACCCTCAAGTAGCAATCAGGCAAAAATGAAAAATGAATAGGAAAGAGGCTGACAATTTGCAACATCTCTGTTTGTACTTTGTTAAAAAGTTGCACCTGGGTGAAATTGGATATGTCACCAGTAAGCTATACCAGCACCAGCTGCAAAGCACTAGCTGCAATAGCAACACAGCAGCCCTTTTATTAGAACCCTGCCATCTGCAAGGGATTGAATACTTAGCACAATCGTGTTTTTTTTTTGCTTTTTTTTTGTTAGACATTTAAAAGGCACTTAATCACACGTGCCCCTGGTGTTGACTCTACGCGGGGATAAACGTTCAACAAAATATCTCAATAATATCCATCTTCATACCACTACTTATTTTGTTCTTTCAAAATATAGCAGAATTTGAGAAATTCTCTTAGGAACATGCTTTTTCACCAATTAATGTAAAACGGGAGAATTGATTTATCAAAACCACTCAGAACACTATCAAATGTGTCAAGAATTAAATCCATCGACTGAAAGAGTTTGGAGAATCAAGCTAGCCTATGGGATCACCAGACCTTTTCAAAGCCATCATAAATCACTGCAGAAAACAAATGAAGCCCTGTGTGATAAGATTTGCACTGACAGCTTTACTGCACCTCCACGTATGGTAGATAAATGGATAACTTTGCCTTTATCAATTGCCAGTTTAAAAAAATTCAAGTTGTCAAAAATGTTACAACTTACTCATAATAAAAATCCAAAGCCACTGCATGATTTTAGCTATGTTAAATAAACTGCGACAAGGATTCATGTTGCAGTGCAAAATTCACTTCACTTCCTCATTGAAACATCCAAGAAGGCCTGAAAACATTTGGGAGGGTAATATTATTTTCAGAAAGGGTGGAAGCACCAAAAATAATTAGATTCATTTTACATTCTTAATTTATTCATTTCTCTTTGTCATTGCAAGATTGCTTGCTGCAGCTGGAATCCTCACTGAACAGCTGCAATAAAGATGCGATCTTCATAGGAAAAGGAACTAGAGTGCAGGAGATGTTAAATAGTGTCTATAGCAGTGAATGAGTTAGGGGGTAACACTTTTGATGTGGTTGCTCTGATCTTTCTGCCCAATATTTTTCCCAAGATGGAAATGCTTTGTATTTGCCATACTGCTGCTCATTTACAATGCAGTATTTTCATTTGAATTTTTTCACCCCAAAGTAAGTTAAACCTGATTCGCTTGAAAGACATAAGTGCTGTAATTTATTTATTTCAGTGGAAACAGCTGAAAGTTCTGGATTGAAGAAATAATTAAATTCAGATAATATCAAAGCAATCAGAACAAAGGACAATCTCCCTAATGGAATAAATCAGGCACAATCCATTCACTCATCCTTGTTTTCCAGAGGTACAAGTTTCATTGGACTTTAAGACACAGGAACAAAAAAATTTAAAATGAACAATTTCCCCACCCATAAAATTATATTTACGTAAATCCTTCCTAGAAAGGGTTGAATCCTAATTAACACATACAAGTTCCACACAAATCATCGACTCATTTAAATTTTAAATACAATAACAAATCTTCTAATTATTTTTATCAAAGTACATTTAGAATAGTGTTAAGAGGCAATATTTGTGAAAATTATTTTGACAAAATACTGCTTATTGTTATTGAGATCAGCAGGAGACCTTTTCTACACCACGTTAGCACATTGCAATCCATATAGTGCAATTATGCCCACATACCCATCAGAAGATAATTTTAGCTTCACAAATAAGAATTGCAACATCCTTTTAAACAGACCACATCAATAATCTGCTTTACACTAGCAGGTTTAAATATTGATGCATGCTGATGACATCTCCATGATTAATGGCTGTGACAATTTGCAAGAGTATTGATGGAAATGGCCAATGATATGGTGCCTACGTTAGAACCTAGCAGCAGCTTCACAAATCGTCATTGTAATTCATCTCACTTAAAAATAGTCTCATTTAGCTTTAGTCATTAAAAAAATACACACATAAACCATTGGATATCCCACAAAATGTTGCTCGAAGCTCAAGGAATTATAATCAATACAGCTTGACATGAGTTTTAAAATGCATTCATTACAGCTTATCTGCAAATGGCATCACTTCTGAACAGGATTGCCAACATTAAGCCCCTTAAACAGCAGCAAGTCTAGGACTTGTATCCATGCATTGTAAAATACACAAATGAAAATTTACTTAATGACAGCTAGTTTCCAATACCCCATAATTCAGTTTAGTGACGGTGCCATAGCATTTAGGCTTGGGAATTGCCTCATGGTTCCTGTTCTAAGGTTATCATGATCCCAATCAATTTCAATAAGGAGAATTCAACTTTCATTGTTTCTTTTGAACGTTTTAATTATTTACATATTTTAATTGTTTATTACCTAACTGAGTAAAAGATTCTTATAAAAATCCTTCACAATTTTTACAGTTGAAGTTGGTACAGTTCCAAAAACCTGCAATTCAGACTATCATTATCATCATCATCATTAGGTGCCGTGCCCAGATTGAGCTTTGACTACTATGGCCCACACACTCCTGTTTCGAGTCAAGTGGATCAATTCATTAGTATTCATTTCCAGTTCTCTGGCTGCTGTCTCCATCATCATTTGTCTTTGCCTTCCTTTTGCTTTCTTTCCTTCAATCTTTCCCATAATTACCATGCATTCTAACTCCTCTTTCCTAATCACATGTCCTATGGAGTTACATTGCCTTTTCATGATCTCATACATTATTTCTCTTTTGTGCTTGCTCTGTTCATGACATCCTCACTAGATATTCATTTCCTCCATGATATTCTTTGCATCCTCCTCAAAAACCACATCTCTGCTGCTTCAATTCGTTTCCTCATGTTACTAGATATTGTCCAATATTCTGATCCATATAACATAAATGGATAAACGTAACATTTAAGAAAGGAAAGGCAGCAGGTCCTAGTAATAGAACAAATTATCACCCTTGAAGATTATGGAATTGAAAACTTACTGATTTAATCAATTCAGACTATACAACTCAATTTCGTGTACTGTCTCAACTGTTCAACAAACGACACCATTGCCATCACCCTCCACCTGGCCCTAACCCAAATGTGTATAAGTGATATGTACCTTCGAATGCTGTTCATAGACTTCAGTTCAGCATTCAACACAATCATTCCTCAGAAACCGATTAGAAAGCTGAGCCTACTGGGCCTGAACACCTCCCTCTGCAACTGGATCCTAGATTTCCTGACTGGGAGACCTCAGTCAGTCTGGATTGGAAGCAGCATCTCCAACACCATCACACTGAGCATGGGGCCCCTCAGGGCTGTGTGCTCAGTCCACTGCTGTTCACTCTGCTGACCCATGACTGTGCTGCAACACACAGCTCGAACCACATCATCAAGTTTGCCGATGACACGACTGTGGTGGGTCTCGTCAGCAAGAACAATGAGTCAGCATACAGAGAGGAGGTGCAGCGGCTAATAGACTGGTGCAGAGCCAACAACCTGTCTCTGAATGTGAACAAAACAAAAGAGATGGTTGTTGACTTCAGGAGGACACGGAGCGACCACTCTCCGCTGAACATCAACGACTCCTCTGTAGAGATCGTTAAGAGCACCAAATTTCTTGGTGTTCACCTGGCAGAGAATCTCATCTGGTCCCTCAACACCAGCTCCATAGCAAAGAAAGCCCAGCAGCATCTCTACTTTCTGCGAAGGCTGAGAAAAGTCCATCTCCCACCCTCCCATCCTCACCACATTCTACAGAGGTTGTATTGAGACCATCCTGAGCAGCTGCATCACTGCCTGGTTCGGAAATTGCACCATCTCGGATTGCAAGACCCTGCAGCAGATAGTGAGGTCAGCTGAGAAGATCATCAGGGTCTCTCTTCCTGCCATTCCAGACATTTACACCACACACTGCATCCATAAAGCAAACAGCATAATGAAGGACCCCACGCACCCCTCATACAAACTCTTCTCCTTCCTACTGTCTGGCAAAAGGCACCAAAGCATCTGGGCTCTCACAACCAGACTATGTAACAGTTTCTTCCCCCAAGCCATTAGACTACTCAATACCCAGATCCTGGACTGACACCAACCTACTGCCCTCTACTGTGCCTATTGTCTTGTTTATTATTTATAGTAATGCCTGCACTGTTTTGTGCACTTTATGCAGTCCTGGGTAGGTCTGTAGTCTAGTGTAATTTTTGTGTTGTTTTACATAGTTCAGTGTAGTTTTTGTATTGTTTCATGTAGCACCATGGTCCTGAAAAAGGTTGTCTCATTTTTACTGTGTATTGTACCAGCAATCAGATTATGAGAACACTCAATCCTCGTTTATTGTCCTTCAGAAATGCATGCATGTATTAAGAAATGATACAATGTTCCTCCAGAGTGATAACACAGAAAAACAGGACAAACCAAAGACTAACACTGACAGAATCACATAATTATAACATATAGTTACAGCAGTGCAAAACAGTACCATAATTTGATAAAGAACAGATCATGGGCGCGGTAAAAAAAAAAGTCTCAAAGTCCCGAGTCGATTGACTCCTGAGTCCCCGATAGCAGGCGGCAAAGGGAGAAACTCCCATAAACCTCCAGGCACCGACAACTGCCAATGCATTAGAAGCACCCGACCATAGCCGACACTGAGTCCGTCCGTCTGAAAACTTCGAGCCTCCAACCAGCCCTTCCGATACAGCCTCCTGAGTGCCTTCGACCTCGCCCCGCCGCTGAAACAAGCAAAGCCGAGGATTCGGGGCCTTCTCCTCCAGAGATTCCGGACCACACAGTAACAGCGGCAGCAAAGTGGGCATTTCAGAAGTTTCTCCAGATGTTCCTCCGTACCCTCACGTCTGTCTCCATCAAATCAAAATTGTGCACGGTCCCCTACTTGATAAATAACAGACATCACCACTGAAGTGGCCACGTGCGCTGGTCAAAAAGACAATAAAAAGTGACGACTTGACTTGACTCAGGTTACTTGAGCTGCAAAGCAAGTATGGGAATGAAAAAACTGCAGGTGGCACCACGTTGGAAACGCCTGGTCCATTGCTCTTATAACTTCGATCATCGTAAAATATCACTTCTATATAAGAGCATTGAACTATGAGATCTGGTTCAATGGCTTGCCAATGGCCAAGTTGTGCTGACCTTATCAGCATCAGCATTTGCTGCAGAGGCTCCTTCACTCTATCTGAAAACGGATGAAAATTGTTGGGAATGATTGGAAGCATGCTGGGAAAATAGGAAGATTATCCAGTGCTCAGCTGATTTGCTGGGAAGTGATTCAGGAAAGTAACTGGGAACGTGAGACAAAAAGCTTCGGGAAACACAGAATCATCTTGGTACCTGAAGGAAAGCCAAAAAAATGAACCACTTTTCTATTTTCTGATGCCTTTTCCTGTTGGTTATATCGACCTAGACAAAGAACAGCAACTTGCATTGAATTTAAGACAAGGATTTTAATGTGATTACAGAAAGCAAATTCTATTGTTGGACTGCATGTCCCTGATACAAGCACCTGGTGTGTGTCAAAATTAAAAGTATTTATTTCTATTTCACCAACAGAAAATAAAATAAAATAATAAATAAAATAATAAATAAAATACGTTATTTTATTTCACCAACAGAAAATAAAATAACGTATTGCCACTTAGAATTTCTTTTCCCTGACATTAAGTTTGAATGCAAGTGAGACAGGTCAATCACTTAAGCAACTTAAGCAGTGACTATGATTTTAGTACATTCAAAAATGTATGACAATCAATTAAATACTTCCGAAATGTGATCTGCTTGGTATGGAGGTTCCAATGCACAGGATTGCAGGAGGATACACAGGGTTATAGACCCAGCCAGCTACATCACGGGCGCAACTCTCCACACTGTCAAGGACCTATTCGAAGTGCTCTAACAACAGATGAACCACTTTGAATACTGATGACTTAGCAGAGGAAAGTCACAGACATCAGGTCTTTGGCACAGAGTCTGGCTCTGCGTTTTAGAAGGGAAGGGGAAGAAGAGACAAGCAATGGTGATAGGGGATTTGTTAGTTGGGGGGAACAGAAAGGAGCTGCTGTGAGCAAGAATGAGATTCCCGGATGGTATATTGCCTCCCGGGTGCCAGGGTCTGGGACATCTCCGTTTGAGTTCTCAGCATTCTTAAGTGGGAGGGTGAACAACCAGAGGTCGTGGTCCATGTAGGTACCAATGACATAGGTAAGGATAGTGACAAGGTTCTGCAAAGAGAGTTCAGGGAATAAGGTGTTAAGTTAACGAGCAGGACCTCCAGGGTTGTGATCTCAGGATCGGGACCTTTACAGAAGAGATTCTCTGCATCCGAACTGGAGAGTGACTAATATCATGGTGAAAAGGTTTGCTAGCGCTGTACAGGGGTGTTTGAACTAGAGCTGCAGGGAATCAGAGCATCCAAACAGGCAGTGGAAAAGCTGTGGAGATGGATGTTGTTAAGACCTCAGACAAAGTCAGGAATCAAAACGTTGAACATAGGACGACTAATGTCCTGAGCTGTGTCTGCTTCAATGCAAGAAGTATCATAGAGAAAGCAGATGAGCGCGGAGCATGGATCAACACATGGAATTATGACATTGTAGCCCTAGTGAGACCTGGTTGCAGGAGGAGCGGAACTGGCAGCTCAGTATTCTGGGTTTCTGTTGCTTTAGATGCAACAGATTTGGAAGGGATTAAATGAAGAGGGATGGTGTTATGAGTCAGGGAAATTGTCATGGGAGTGTTCAGTCAGGACAGACTGGAGAACATATCTAGTGAGGTGCTATGGGTGGAAATGAGGAATAAAGAAGGCATGACCACATTAATGGGGCTATATTACTGACCACTCAACAGTCCACAGGATTTAGAAGAACAAATTTGTAAAAAGATCACAGGCTGTTACAAGAAACACAAGATTGTTATACTAGGTGATTTTAACTTGCCACATATTGGCTGGAACTCCCATATTGTAAAAGGACTAAGTGGGATAGAGTTTGTCAAGTGTTCAGGAAAGTTTCCTTAATCAGTACATAGAAATCCCAATGAGACAGTATATGATACTTGATCTGCTGTTAATGAATGAGAGAGGGCAGGTGACAGAAGTTTGTGTAGGGGAACACTTTGCATCTAGTGATCATAATGCCATTAGTTTCAAAGTAGATATGGAAAAAGATAAGTCTAGTCCATGAGTTAAAATTCTAAATGCAAGAAAGGCCAATTTCAGAAAAGATCTGGAAAGTGTGGATTAGGACAGGCTGTTTTCTGGCGAAAGTGTACTTGGTAAGAGGGAGACCTCCAGAAATGAAATTTTGAGAACACAAAGCTTTTCTGCGCATGTCAGAATAAAAGGTTAAGATAACAAGTGTAGGTAACCTTGGTTTTCAGGAGATATCAAGGCCCAGCTTAAGACAAAAAAAAAGAGGTACATAACAGGTATAGGAAGGTAGGAACAAATGAAGCATAAGAAATGCAAGAGAACACTAAAGAAAGAAATCAGGAGGGCTAAAAGGAGGCATGAAGTCGCCCTAGCAGACAAGGTGAAGGAGATTCCCAAGGGATTCTGCAGATGTGCTAAGAGCAAAAGTTTAACGGGACAAAATTGGTCCTCTGAAAGATCAGAATGGTAAAGTACATGTGGAGCCAAGAGAGATTGGGGAGATCTTAAATAGAACTTTTGCATCTGTATATAGTCAGAAAATGGGCACAGTCTATAGAAATGAGGCAAAGCAGCATAGACTTCATCGACCCTACAGATTACAGAGGAGGAGGTGTTTGCTGTCCTGAGGCAAATTTGGATGGATAAATCCCCAGGGACTGACAAGGTGTTCCCTCGGACCCTGCAGGAGACAAGGGCAGAAATTGCAGAGCCCTAGCAGAGATATTTAAATCATCCTTTGTGAAAGGTAAGGTACCAGAGGGTTGGATTGTTCCACTGATTAAGAAAAGCTCTAAAAATAAACTAGGAAATTATAGGCCAGTGATCTTGAAATCAGTAGTGGGAAAATTATTGAAAGGTACTCTCAGTGACCAGATAAATGAGTATTTGGATAGATATGGACTGATAGGGAAAGTCGGCATGGCTTTGTGTGTGGGAGGTCGTCTAACCAATTGTATAGAATTTTTTGAGGAAGTTATATAGATCATAGAATTCTACAGCACATTACAGGCCCTTCAGCCCACAATGGTTGCGCCGACCATGTAAACTACTCTAGAAACCGTCTAGACTTTCCTTACCGCATAGCCCTCTTTTTTTTTTTTTAAAGAGTCTCTTAAAAGACCCTATTGTATCCGCCTCTACTACCATCGCTGACAGTGCATTCCATGCACCCACCACTCTCTGTGTGAAAAACTTACCTCTGACATTCCCCTTCTACCTACTTCCAAGCACCTTAAAACTGTGCCGCCTCATGTTAGCCATTTCAGTCCTGGGAAAAAGCCTCTGGTTATCCACACGATCCATCCTATACACCTCTATCAGGTCACCTCTCATCCTCTGTTGTCCTAAGGAGAAAAGGCCAAGTTCACTCAACCTATTCTCATAAGGCATGCTCTCCAATCCAGGCAACATCCTTGTAAATCTACTCTGCACTCTCCAGGAAAATTGATGAAGGCAAGGTAGCGAATGACGTCTACATGGATTTTAGCAAGGCATTTGACAAGGCCCCACATGGGAGGTTCAGTCGCTTGGCATTCAAGATGAGGTAATAAATTGTATGAGGCATTGGCTTTGTAGGAGAAGCCAGAGAGCGGTAATAGATGCTTGTCTCTCTGACTGGAGTGCCATAGGAATCGCTGCTGGGTCTGCTTCTGCAACGTGTTGAACTTCAGTCGGCAAGTGCAAGGTGTTGCACTTCTAGTAGGACCAACGAGGATAAGTCTTATATAGTGAGTGGTAGAGCACTGAGAAATGCTGTAGAACAAAGGATTCTGGGAATATAGATCCATAATTAATAGAAAATGGCATCACAGGTAAATAGCGTCGTAAAGAAAGCTTGTGGTGCATTGGCCTTCTTAAGTCAAAGTACTAAACACAGAAGATGAGATTTTATGTTGAAGTTGTGTAAGGCATTGGTGAGGTCCAATTTGGAATATTGTGTGCAGTTCTCATCACCTACATACAGGGAAAATGTAAATAAGGTTGAAAGAACACAGAGAAAATTTACAAGGATGCTGTTGGGCTATAAGATTGAACTTTATTCCTTGGAATGTAGTAGATTGGGAGGAAATTTGATAGAGGTACACAAAATTATGAGCAGTATAGATAGGGTAAATGCAGGGTAGGCTTTTTCCACTGAGGTTGGGTGGGACTACAACTAGAGGTCATGGGTTAAGGGTGAAAGATGAAAAGCTTAAAGGGAACATGAGGGGAAACTTCTTCACTCGGGTTGAGAGTGCATGGCATGAGCTGCTAGTGCAGCTGGTGTATGCAAGCTCAATTTCAATGTTTAAGGGAAGATTAGATAGGAACATGGATGGTAGGGGTATGGAGGGCAATGGTCTTGGTGCAGGTTGATGGGAGTAGGCAGTTTAAATGGTTCAGCATGGACTAGATGGGTTGAATGGCCTATCTTTATGCTGTACTTTTCTATGACTCTAGGAGACAGTGCCTGAAGAAGCCAGCATCCATCACCAGGAACCCTCTCCATCTGGAATGTTACTATCATCAGGGAGAATGTATAGGAGTCTGAAGACCTACATTCAATGATTCAGAGCTTCTTTCCCTCTGCATTAGATTTCTGAATGGTCCAGGAAACCCATCTTGTTAGTCGTTGTCTTTGCACTCTTTTTTGTAACTTATTCTAATTTTATATCTTTGTTCTGCACTGCTGCTAAACAACAAATTTCATGACCCATGTCAGCGATAATAATCCTGATTCACTAACATAAAAACCACACTTGCAAGATCCTATAAACTGCAGAGTCATAGAAAATTTATAAAAAGGAGCCCATTCATTCTTATCATCTGTTTGATTCCAGTCAAAAATGAACTACCTGCCTAATCCTGTCTTTAGCCCTTTGAGTACACATCCAAATACTATTTAAACACACCAAAGGTTTCTACATATACCGATATGTAGAAACGTCAAACACTTTCCAGCCAACTACCATGCCGGTCTGAAAAGAGAGTTTGCTTTGCTCCTCCTTAGTTCTTCTATAAATTATTTTAATTCACTGCTCTTCTAGCTCTCAAGCATACTTACTAAGGATAGAGTTCCTTGCTATTTATCCTATCAAGGCCACTCATGTTCTTATACACCTCAACTAAGTTTTCCCTTAACCCTGTCCATTGCAGGCTATTCAATTTTGCCTGATAACTTAAATCCCCAGTTTCCAGTCATGTCATTCATGAATCTGCATCTTCTCCAGTAAATTCTATCTTTTTTTTTTGTGCAATTCACTCTCCAGGGCTGTACACGACACTCAAGCTGCCGGCCTAACTAGTGTGGTCTACAATCCTATTGCTTTTATATTCCAAACTTCAGTTTCTAAAGTAAAGCAGCCAAACTATTATTTTAATCACCTCATCGACCAGTCCTGCAATTGCCAGGGTGCCTCTGTTCCTGCACATCACTCAATATCCTTCCATTTGTTGTATATACTCCTGCCTTCCTGCATCTCCCAAATGCATTCTCTCATACCTCCCCACATTAACTTCAATTTTTCACTTTGTGCAGTTGAGCAGACTATTTGTAGCATCCTGTAGCCTAAAGCTTTCTTCTTTACTGTAAACCAGTGATCTTTGAATCACCTGCTGACCTCTTTATCATGCTCCTCATATTTAATTCAAAATCATTAATACTGTAAAAAGCAAGAGAATGGGGCCTCTGGAAACCCAAGGGTAACAGTTTCCTAGTTACAAAAGCACACATTACCATTTACTTCCTGTCACTGTGCCAATGTTGATCCAATCTGCCAGTTTTCCTTGGACCTCTTGGGGTTTTACTTTATCGAACAGCCTGTTATATGTCAATGACCAGATAATTTATTTTAGAAATGTTAATGGATGAATCAATGGTGGCTAGAACATGATGGGGGCTCCCTCTCTCTTCTTCAAATAAGGCCATAGGATCTTATTTTGCCCATCTTCTTTATGCAAATTGCTATTACTAAGAAGAAGATGTTTCAGAAGCTGAAAGATGAAGGTACACAAGTCACCTGGACCAGTTGGTGTGCACCCAAGGTTCTGAAAGAGGTGGCTGAAGAAATTTTGGAGACATTGGTGATGACCTTTCAAGAATCACTAGATTCTGGAATGGTCCCGGAGGACTGGAAAATTGCAAATGTAACTCCACTTTTTAAGAAGGGAGGGAGACAGAAGAAAGGAAATTATAGGCCAGTTAGCTTGATTTCAGTGGTTGGGAAGGTGTTGGAGTCCATTATTAAGGATGAGGTTTTGGGATTCTTGGAGGCACATGATGCAACAGGCTGAAGTCAGCAGGATTTCCTCAAGGGGAAATCTTGCCTGACAAATTTGTTGGAAATCTTTGAGGAAATAACAGACAGGTTAGACAAAGGAGACTCAGTGAATGTTTCTTACTTGGATTTTCAGAAGATGTTTGACAAGGCTGCACATGAGGCTGCTTTACAAGATACGAGGCCATGATATGACAGGAAAGCTACCAGCATGGATAGAAGATTGGCTGACTGGCAGGAGGCAAAGAGTGGGAATGTAAGGTGCTCTGGTTGGCTGCCAGTGACTAGTGTTGTTCCAAAGTGGTTGGTATTGGGACCAGTGCTTTTCACATTATGTCAATAATCTGGACGACAGAATTTTGGCTTTGTGGCCAAGTTTGTGAAGATACAAAGACAGGTGGAGGAGCAGACAGCATTGAGGAAGTAGGACGCCCGCAGAAGGACATAGACAGATTGGGAGAATGGGTAAGAAAGTGGCAGATGGAATACAGTGTAGGGAAGTGTATGGTCATGCACTTTGGTAGAAGGAATAAAGGCAGAGGCAATTTTCTAAAGGTAGAAAATTCAAAAATCAGAGGTGCAAAGGGACTTGTAAGTTCTCATACAGGATTACCTAAAGATTAACTTGCAGGTTAAGTCAGTGGTCAGGAAGGGAAATCTTTCAAGAGCATTCTTTTCAAGAGGACTAGAATATAAGAGCAAGGATGTAATGCTGAGTTTTTAATAAAGCATTCATCAGACTGCACGCAGTAATATGAGCAGCTTTGCCTCCTTATCTTATCTTAAGAGAAATGGATACTGGGATAGTGGATCCATTTGTTGAAAACGAAGAATTTTCTAAATTCAGGGAGGGTACCAGAATGCTGGATAACAGCAGAAGTGACTCCACGTTCAAAAAGAGAGGCAGACAGAATGCAGGAAAGTATTAACTTGACCATTTTGTTTCATTTCCATAGATGCTATTTGACCTGCTGAGCTCCTCAAGCATTTTGTGTCTGTTACTCTGCATTTCCAGCAACTGCAGAATCTCTTTTGTTTAAGTATTAACATTGGTTAGTTTAATATCTATTGCTGGCAAGATGCCAAAGTTAATAATTAAAGAGAAAATAACAAAGCATTTAGGAAAGTATAATATGATGAAACCTAGTCAACATGGCCTTACGAAAGATAAATCATGCTTGGCAAATTGTTCATATTCTTGGAAAATGTGACAGGGAGTTTTGAGAAAGGGGAAATGTTAGTGTGGTATATTATGATTTCTGAAATGTACTCGACAAAGTTCCAAAGTGCATAAATTAAGAACTCAGTGTATTGAAGAAAGTGTGTAATCATGGATTAAAAATAGACTGTCACTTTGAAAACACAGAATTGGAAAAAAATGGGTCCATATCAGGCTGGAGAAATGTATTCTTCTTTTCAACATCAATCTCATTCAATGCTCAGTGCTTTGTGCTTTATATTCAGAAGTATATGGGATCGTCTTTCCAAACCCATCCACACTTCTTCAAACTATAAAAATTTACATTGTGAATTTTTGTACCAAAATTAACTAAAACTCTTTGCATAATTAGTAAATATGTTGTCATAGCACATTCTATTTTCCACAAGATGTGCAGGACCAATTTGCCAAGGCATTTTCAGTATCATTTCTCAACACCAAAACCAAAAAAGATGTGGGAAACAAGTGCATGTGAACATTATCACCTTCAAGACACACCAGACAAACACCACACACACTTGAAAATACCCTCAATCAAAATTCTGAAATGCCACACCCAGTAGCACTATGTAAATGTACCTTTGACATTCTTCCTGTAATCGTTCACAAAAAAGACTCAGTATCTTCTTCTCAAAGCCATTAATGGAGTAGTAATAAATGCTGTATTTGTTAGTAATGCAATGTTTCAACGAAGTGTGGAAAAAGTTAGCAAAGCTAGTTTTCTATTGCCCTACTAATATTGGCTAATGATGAACTCCAGACAAACGAAAGTGAAGATTTATACAAGTACGACAAGATAACTAAAAGTGACATCTGTAAATGATAATAAATGGAAGCGGGCTTGTTATCCTTCTAAAATGTCATTATTTTGCCCTTTACTGCCTATAAAAGTCAAGCGTTAAACATAAACAAGATATGATACTCAATCTTCAAATTCTGAACTATTCTGCACATATACTGTGTCAGTTATTAAAAATGTTAATGCTAGTTTTCAGAAAAGTATTTTATACTGTCATTGACAATGAAAGGCTCCACTGATAAAAAAAGAAAAATTAATCAGTGTTTATAACAGAAAGAAAGTAAATTTTGAAACTGACAACAGTTCTTTTAGTTGGAGAGGAGAGAGAATAGCTGCTATCTCCCAGGATAGCTCACAAATGTATCCCCTGGCCTTTAGGGAACCCTAAAGTATTTCAAGGTGATTAATGTCACAGTAGATAAAGTTGTTACACAGGAGGCTCCAGCTAACTGCAAACTGTTAAGTTTTGTAAATCAAAAACATAAATACTAATTGAAAGAAAAATAAGAATGCCAAGAATGTGAGTCTATCTTCATTTTTTCTTTAAGAGAGGCACCATATCACATAGTAGCATCATGACATATGCAATTCCCGTAGTTCATACATATAACCATAATGGATTATTTAAACAACAGAATGCTTAAACAATACATTTACAATATTGCTCAATTATAACTTACATATTAAATACACAACACTCCCTGCTTAGCTGTAAACTCCAACTCACTATAGAATATATATACATATACTACATTTACAGTACATTATATCATGCAACTACTTTATACACATCCACAGCATAGTAAATTTTAAATTGTCCTTTTCAGGCCTAAAGGTTTAATCACTGTGGAGGATTTCTTACTCTGGTGGGATAACATCTTTCCTGACAAATGAGGTCACTCTGCTTGGCAGGTGAGACTTGTGGCTGTGAAAGCAATCTCAGACTCTGGAGCTTCCTCTGTGGTGGTTTTAAGAGTTGACTTTGAGATGAGTTGCAAGTAAATTGGACCTGCAGTTATTGCGAGCATACTCACTGCTCTACATATTGCAGGAATACAACAGAATAGTGGCTAAATTCCAGGGCTGGCATGCAGATTCCTGCACTATTGATCTGGTGATAAAAGGTCAAATCCTTCAATGGCAGCAGGAGAATTTAAATGTAATCAATTAAATTCCTTGATGTGCTGGGGTCAAGGATGTAGCTAAACAATGACACAACATTCTGAGGCAGAAGAGTATAGAAGCAGAGGTCATGATCCAGATAGATACCAATAGCAGATTGAAAGGAGATGCCATTCTACAAGCAGATTACAAGGGCAGTACTGGCAGCTCAACCTTTGCATTGCATTTGAATGTTTCCCTGCGACACCCAGGGCATCAAGCATGCTTGTAGTAAATGCAGGCACAAAATACATTTGCAAGCAATCCAAGTTACAGAGGTTTCAAAATGGAGAACTGGGTAAAAGAACAGCCACAGTAGCAAAATCAATTAAAGCATGGAAGTGTAGGTTTTCTGATACACATTTTAACTACTATGTGAGAGAAAAGGTAGCTATGGACTAAGGAATGGATATAGGTGGGAGTGAGAGAGGACAAAGAAGGCACTTATCACTAAGTAGTTAGATTTCAGGATTGTTATGGTAAAGGACCAAGATACATCAGAAATAACTTCTAATTGGGGAAAGGCCCATTTACCAGGCTGAGAATATAACTAAAAGTGAACTAGAAACAGCTATTTGAAGGTAACTCAAAAAAGTGGCAGACTCTCAAAGAGGAGACACTAAGAATGTCCAAATATATTCCAAATAAAATAAAAGGTAGCACTCCCATATCTAAATCCCACAGGAGTGAATTCTTATGACCCAATTTAGTGGACCTGATGTCATATCAGCATGATCTACCTAATTTGCACTAGTTGCTATACTGACCTATTTGCAAACAGCACAAGTCACACTAAAAATATTTGCTTCCACTTTGCTTTGAGAAGTGAAACCAAATTAACACTAGATGCTCAAAAAACCCAATTCCACATGGCTTACCTTTTCTTTTAGAATTAAAAAATGCATTGTGGATAATTCATCTGGTTTAGCTAGCTCATTAACTGAGTTCTGTGGTTAACCAGGTGCCCAGGTAACAATCGAGTTTCATCTTCAAGTCAAATCTCATTGCAGTTGGAAATTAAATTTTTGTTCGTAAGAATTTCTTCTATTTTCTAATCTGGAGCAGCATGTTCAGAGTTTTAATCAGTTGAATTTATTTATTACTTACTTATGTAAAAAATCCATTTTTCTTCAGAAATGAGATCCTTAGTATATTGATCAAGATGTTGGCAATCCAATTGCTATGCCTGGCAGATGTTGTTGTAAGTAGGGCATTTAGAAGGATACCAGCAAATTTGCCGGTAACGTAAATAGACATCAGTTTGACATACCACACTGATGCTATTGTTCAATTCAGACTAAAATGCTTAATTCATGAACTCTGACCTGCTTGAGAACAGTAGAGGGCATATCCTGACTGGTAAATTAGTGTTTGCGATATTTGTCTCTGTGCCATCCCATTCCTATTGAAGAAGACTGATTCTAAGATCAGAGTTCATCTTGTAGCATTAACAATTGTAGCATTTTTACAGGTGTAAAGATATCTTTATTTTCTAGGTACCTGTGCATATGGCTGAAGTTTGTGTTTCAAGCATCCTTTGGAAAGACTTTCTTATTTTTTTAAACAGTTTCAGTTTCTACTAAAATAGCAAATGCATTTTCACTCTTAATGAAGGCAGTATTTTATACTTAATGATACACTACTTCAACAAACTTGTATTTGCCAAAGGTGATGCCAGACATCCCACCCTGCAAAAACTGATTTCAGGGAGGTAGCACTATCAATTTGCGGGAGACTTCCGGGAGAGGTGGGATGTCTGCAATAGAGTAGCTCCTTAGTAGCTAGCCAGCTAGTTTAAATAACATTAGCTATGCTAATGAACGAATGACACCTGTTAAACTCACCTCAACATGTCTTTTACAGTCTTAACCCACCATGGGCAATAGAAAAGTCACTGTTGCAAACAGTGCAGCGAGCAACACTGTCAGTATTTTGACCCCTATTAGGCAGGGGTACACTTTAGTGTAGTCTGGGGTGACGTACGTTTTATATTTTTTTGGAACACTCTGCCATGGCGCGCTGTTGCTCTCTCTCTCTCACTCTTGCTTGCTTGCTTTCTCTCGCGCTCTCTCTTGCTTTCTCTCGCTCGCTTGCTCTCAAAAAAATTGATTTCCATGATATTGTATATAATTTGCGGCCATCAGGGAGCCACTATTCATATGCGGGAGACTCCCAGAACTTCCGGGAGAGGTAGGGTGTATGTAATGCACACTTATTAATTAACTCACTTCCATATAAAAGCCACAGTAGATTCCATTATACAGAATTATTAAATATTTGCTAGGTGTCTTTCTCACTCCTTGAGAGTTAAATGTGTTGAAATAATTATACCAAGCTTTCTGATAGTTGAAATAACTATTTGACAATAAACAGCCAAAATATTTTGACTTACTATAAAGAAAGCGTATTTTAAATAACCAAAGATTATTTCCCCACAGCACAAAATAATGTAGCATGATTTTACTAGGTCTTGTGTCAGAAAAGTCCATGTATACAGTGTACTTAACTTGGTTGTGTGATATGTTAATCACACTCTCACAGGACACTCTTTCCTGAACACTTAAACCAGCCAGGCATTCTTCTTTAGCTAAAATGAAATACTTAACAGTGCTGCTTTCAGGATGAAAGCTTAGCAAGCAGCAATTAAGATTTTGCGGACAATCACCTGCTAATTTGGATTAAAGACAAAGGAAAATCAATGATCTTCAGTATATGATTATTGAGGTACAATACTTGCAATACTCAAGCTGTTGGGGTTGTCTGCTGTATCCAGTGCTCTCGATGCAGCCTCTTCTGTATCGGTGAGACCCAATGTAGATTGGGGGGGGGGGCACTTTCAAGCACCTCTGCTCCATCCACAAAAAGCAGAGTTTCTTAGTGGCCAACCATTTCAATTCCTATCTTCATTCCTGTTCCAACATGTCCCATGACCTCCTGTTCTGTCATGATAAGGCCACTCTCAGATTCAAGAAGCAACACCTCACATTCCATATAGGTAGCTTCCAACTTGAAGGCATGAACTTAGATTTCTCAACTTCCAGTAATTTATTTTTCCCCCTACACCTTTCCCTCTTTCTTTCCATATTCTGGCCTCTTACCTCTCCTCCTTACCTACCTATCACCTCCCCCTGATGCCCCTCCTCCTTCCCTTTCTCTCATCACTCTCTTTCCTCTCCTATCAGATTTCTTCTTCTCCAGCCCTTTGCTTTTCCCATTTATCATCTCCCAGCTTCTTAATTCATTCTTGTCTCCCACCTGCCTGACTTCACCCATCACCTTCCAGCCTGTCCTCCTTCCCCTCCCCCATCTTCCCTCTTCTTTTGCAATGCCAATGAAGGGTCTCTGCCTGAAACATCAACAGTTTATTCATTTCCATCGAAGCTGCCTGTCCTGCTGAGTTCCTCCAGAATTTTGTGCGCGCTCATCTGGATTGCCAGAACTAACTGAAAGAAGAACTAGTAAGAGATTTGAAAGTGGGAGGGGGAAATCCGAACTGATAGGGGAAGACAGGAGGGGGAGGGATGGAGCCAAGAGCTGGACAGTTGATTAGCAAAAGGGATATGAGGGGATCATGGGGCAGGAGGCCTAGGGAGAAAGAAAAGGGGAGGGGGGAAGCCCAGAGGATGGGCAAGGGATATAGTGAGAGGGACAGAGGGAGAAAAAGGAGAGAGAGAAAAAGAATGTGTGTATATAAATAAATAAATAATGGATGGGGTATGAGGGGGAGGTGGGGTACAAGGGGGAGGTTGGGAATTAGCGGAAGTTTGAGAAGTCAATGTTCATGCCATCAGGTTGGAGGCTACCCAGATGGAATATAAGGTGTTGTTCCTCCAACCTGAGTGTGGCTTTATCTTTACAGTAGAGGAGGCCGTGGATAGACATATCAGAATGGGAATGGGACGTGGAATTAAAATGTCTGGCCACTGGGAGATCCTGCTTTCTCTGGCGGACAGAGCGTAGGTGTTCAGCAAAATAATCTCCCAGTCTGTGTCGGGTCTCGCCAATATATAGAAGGCCGCATCGGGAGCACCGGATGCAGTATATCACCCCAGATGACTCACAGGTAAAGTGTCGCCTCACCTGGAAGGACTGTCTGGGGCCCTGAATGTTAGTGAGGGAGGAAGTGTAAGGGCATGTATAGCACTTGTTCTGCTTACAAGGATAAGTGCCAGGAGGGAGATTGGTGCGGAGGGATGAGGGGGACGAAGTGACAAGAGAGTCGCGTAGGGAGCGATCCCTGCGGAAAGCAGAGAGATGGGGGGAGGGAAAGATATGCTTAGTGGTGGGATCCCGTTGGAGGTGGCGGAAGTTACGGAGAATTATATGTTGGACCCGCAGGCTGGTGGGGTGGTAGGTGTCGACAAGGGGAACCTTATTCCTAGTGGGGTTGCGGGAGGATGGAGTGAGAGCAGACGTGAGTGAAATGGGGGAGATGCGTTTGAGAGCCGAGTTGATGGTGGAGGAAGGAAAGCCCCTTTCTTTATAAAAGGAGGACATTTCCTTCGTCCTGGAATGAAAATCCTCATCCTGAGAGCAGATACGGCGGAGATGGAGAAATTGCGAGAAGGGGATGGCATTTTTGCAAGAGACAGGGTGAGAAGAGGAATAGTCCAGATAGCTGTGAGAGTCAGTAGGCTTATAGTAGACATCAGTAGATAAGCTGTCTCCAGAGATAGAGACAGAAAGATCTAGAATTAGTCCTTACTCTTAATAATTTCTCCTTTGGCTCCACCCACTTCCTCCAAATTAAAGGTGTAGCCATGGGCACCCGTATGGGTCCCAGATATGCCTGCCTTTTTGTTGGCTTTGTGGAACAATCTATGTTCCAAACCTATTCTGGTATCTGTCCCCCACTTTTCCTTCGCTACATCAACGACTGCATTGACTCTGCTTCCTGCACACATGCTGAGCTTGTTGACTTCATTAACTTTGCCTCCAACTTTCACCCTGCCCTCAAGTTTACCTGGTCCATTTCCGACACCTCCCTCCCCTTTCTAGATCTTTCTGTCTCTGTCTCTGGAGACAGCTTATCTACTGATGTCTACTAAAAGCCTACTGACTCTCACAGCTATCTGGACTATTCCTCTTCTCACCCTGTCTCTTGCAAAAATGCCATCCCCTTCTCGCAATTCCTCCGTCTCCGCTGCATCTGCTCTCAGGATGAGGCTTTTCATTCTAGGACGAGGGAGATGTCTTCCTTTTTTAAAGAAAGGGGCTTCCCTTCCTCCACCATCAACTCTGCTCTCAAACGCATCTCCCCCATTTCATGCATATCTGCTCTCACTCCAACCTCCTGCCAACCCACTAGGAATAGGGTTCCCCTTGTCCTCACCTACCACCCCACCAGCCTGCGGGTCCAACATATAATTCTCTGTAACTTCCGCCACCTCCGATAGGATCCCACCACTAAGCACATCTTTCCCTCCCCCCCCCCCGCTTTCTGCAGGGGTTGCTCCCTACGCGACTCCCTTGTCCATTCGTCCCCCCAATCCCTCCGCACCGGTCTCCCTCCTGGCACTTAACCTTGTAAGCGGAACAAGTGCTACACATGCCCTTACACTTCCTCCCTCACTACCATTCAGGGCCCTAGACAGTCCTTCCAGGTGAGGCGACACTTCACCTGTGAGTCAGCAGGGGTGATTTACCGCATCCAGTGCTCCCAAGGCGGCCTTCTATATATTGGCGAGACCCGACGCTGACTGGAAGATCATTTCACTGAACACCTATGCTCTGTTCACCAGAGAAAGCAGGATCTTCCAGTGGCCACACATTTTAATTCCTCGTCCCATTCCCATTCTGACATGTCTATCCACGGCCTCCTCTACTGTAAAGATGAAGCCACACTCAGGTTGAAGGAACAACACCTTATATTCCATCTGGGTAGCCTCCAACCTGATGGCATGAACATTGACTTCTCAAACTTCCACTAATGCCCCACCTCCCCCTCGTACCCCATCCAATATTTATTTATTTATATGCACACATTCTTTTTCCCTCTCTCCTTTTTCTCCCTCTGTCCCTCTCACTATATCCCTTACACATCCTCTGGGCTTCCCCTCTCCCCCTTTTCTTTCTCCTTGGGCCTCCTGTCCCATGATTCCCTCATATCCCTTTTGCCAATCAACTGTCCAGCTCTTGGCTCCATCCCTCCCCCTCCTGTCTTCCCCTATCAGTTCGGATCTCCCCCTCCCCCTCCCCCTCCCACTTTCAAATCTCTTACTCGCTCTTCTTTCAGTTAGTCCTGACGAAGAGTCTCGGCCCAAAACGTCAACTGTACCTCTTCCTAGAGATGCTGCCTGGCCTGCTGCATTCACCAGCAACTTTTGTGTGTGTTGCTTGAAATTCCAGCATCTGCAGATTTCCTCATGTTTGCGCTTAGTACTCAAAAATTTGTGATACAGAAGAAAATTCATTCTCACAGAAGTTATGTGAGAATGTTAATCGGTCAGTTTTTTTTCAACTTTTATTTCTTGATGCATGTACAAGGGGTGATTGATAAGTTCGTAGCCTAAGGTAGAAGGAGTCAATTTTAGAAAACCCAGCACATTTATTTTTCAACATAGTCCCCTCCTACATTTACACACTTAGTCCAGCGGTCGTGGAGCATATAGATCTTGGACCTCCAGAAAGTGCCCACAGCAGGGTGATTGATAAGTTGGTGGCCTAAGGCAGAAGAAGATGGGTTATGCAGCTCTCGTTACATGCACACGCAGTTCAACTCTGAGTGATTATGCAGAAAGATTGAAGTTAATAACTCATCTCCTTCTACAGTAGGCCACGAACTTATCAATCACCCCTCGTATGTCACAGCTCATTTGTATTACCAAAAATTGTAATAGGGCCTGTTTTCTAGGAATGGATCCACTTCCCTGTTATACTACAGAAGTCACCTGTGTTGTAACTATCACATAATATATAAGACCTTAAGATATAGGAGCAGAAGTAGGCCGTTTGGCCCATCAAGTCTGCTCCGCCATTCAATCATGGGCTGATCCAATTCTTCGAGTCATCCCCACTCCCCTGCCTTCTCCCCATACCCTTTGATGCCCTGTTAATTGAATTGCTTATCTGAGACTATTGATAAATAAACACTGGCAAATAAAGGTAACAGAATCACAGATATTTGTTTTTTAAGCTGCACAGCACACAAGCCAGGAACTATAAAACAGAGATTTGTTACTACTTCTATTTATTACGATTCTGGCTAGTAAGAATTTTGATACAGTAACAATATAGGGACAATCCTATAGATCCTGAAGATCACATGTGTCATTGAAAAGAATTTTGGGTGATGGCATTAACTGCCCTCCTAGTGGTAGAAATTAGAAGGGAAGAGAAACAGACAGATTGCCTTTGGTCAACTGTTGGAGTATCCTGTAGTAGATTGTATATACTACAGCTAAAGAGCCTTTTAATAGAGAGGAAGTTATAACACCTGTAGCATTGGGCCTGATCAAGGAAACCACTCAATCCTGAATGATGTTAAAGCTTCTCTAGTGCTATTGAATTACTTGAATAAATATTTTGAAAAATGGATATGGACAGTTCTGTGTAATTATTGAAATTTGCTATAGTTATGTATGAACATATCTTGTGAAGAACAACTTGGCTATAGAATACACCTTCCTAAGGTCCTAAATAGTGAAACTGATATTTATAGAGACACAGCTGGTGCAAGAAGCTTCTAGAGGTTAAGATAAAAGCATTTCAGTATTCATTTAATACCACTGTAATACCACTGTAGAATGTAATGAGTAACTAGTATTTTGTCCATTTCTCTCCCAGTACTGTTTGCGTCACAAACCATCTGCTGCCGCTCACAAATATATAAAGATAGACAAATACAGTTCAAGAATTAATATAGTTAAATATCAATGTATACTTATTGCAAGTCATTTAATTCCAAGCGTTACACTCCTCAGGATGCAGTTCAGTACTGGAACATGAGAGTCCAGGAATTTCATATGTGGCATTCCACAACACAATGTTTAAGTGTTGTCAATGGATTATCATTTTGTAATTCTTAATTAAATCAAACATTCTATAGTTGCCTTGCTGCTGCCAAGATCAGGGATGTCTTGGATTGGGTCTGTGGCATTCTCAAGGGTGATGGTGGGCAGCCAGAAGTCTTGGCACATATTGGCACCAATGACATAGGTAGACAATGGGAAGAGGTCCTGAGAGAGATTTTAGGGAGCTAGGTAGAAAGCTGAGAAACAAAACCTCCAGGGTAGTAATCTCTGGATTGCAGCCTGCGTCATGTACCAGTGAGTGTAAAAATAGGATAATTTGGCAGGCTGCAATGTGGTCAGATGTATCAGTATTGTATTGGAGTAAAGGGAATTACAGAAGAATGAGAGAGAAGTTGGTCAGAATAGATTGGAAAAGGACACTGGCAGGGATGACAGCGGAGCAGCACAATGGCTGGAATTTCTAGAAGTAATACGGAAGGCACAGGATATATACATCCAAAGAGCAAGAAATATTCTAAAGGCAAGATGATACAACAGTAGTTAACAAGAGAAGTTAAAGCCAGCATAAAAGCCAAAGAGAGAGCATGTAAAAAGTAAAACATTCCGTAGACAGCATGGTTTCCTCAAGGGAAAATATTGCCTGACAAATCTGTTGGAATTCCTCAAATAAATAACAAGCAAGATAGATAGAGGAGAATCAGTTGATGTTGTGTACTTGGACTTTCCGAAGGCCTTTTATAAGGTGCCACACATGAGGTTGCTTAACAAGCTACAAGCCCATTTATTACAAGAAAGATTCTAGCATGGATAAAGCAGTGACTGATTGGACGGAGGCAAAGAAAGGAAATAAAGGGATCCTTTTCTGGTTGGCTGCTGCTGATTAGTTGTGTTCCACAGGGGTCTGTGTTGGGACTGCTACTTTTATGTTATATGTCAATGATTTGGAAGATGGAATTGATCGTTTTGTTGCATAGTTTTCAGATGACATGAATATAGGTAGAGGGGAAAGTAGTTTTGAGGAAGTGGAGAGGCTACAGAAGGACTTAGACAGATGAGGAGATTGGGCAAAGAAGTGGCAAATGAAATGCAGTGTTGGGAAGTGTATGGCACGCAGTTTGGTAGAAGAAATGAAAGGGTTAGCTATTTTCTAAGCGGAGAGAAAATACAAAAATCTGAGGCGCTAAGGGACTTGGGAGTTTTTGTGCAGGATTCTCTAATGGTTAACTTGCAGGTCAAGTCTGTGGTGAGGAAGGCAAATGCAATGTTAGCATTTATTTCAAGAGGACTAGAATATAAAAGCAAGGATGGAATGCTGAAACTTTATTAAGCACTGGTGAGGCCTCACTTTGAGTATTGTGAGCAGTTTTGGGCCCCATATCTTGGAAAGGATGTACTGGACTGGTTCAAAGCAGGTTCACGAAAATGATTCCAGAATTGAACGACTTAACTTATGAAGAGTGTTTGATATCTCTGGGCCTGTATTCACCAGAATTCAGAGGAATGAGAGGTGACCTAATTGAACCTATTGAATGGTGAAAGGCCTGGATAGAGTGGATGTTTAGAGGATGTTTCCTATGGTGGGAGAGTCTAAAGACCAGAGGACACAGCCTCAGAATAGAGAGGCATCCTTTCAGAATGGGGATGAGGAGGAATTTCTTTAGCCAGAGAGTGGTGAATCTGCAGAATTTTTTGCCACAGACAGCTGTGGAGGCCAAGTCTTTACATTTCTTTAAGGCAGATGTTGATAGATTCTGGATTGGTCAGGGCATGAAGGGACACAGGAAGATGGCAGGAGAATGGGGGCTGAGAGAAAAACTGGATCAGCCATGGTGAAATGGCGGAGTAGTTTCAGTGGGACAAATGGCCTAATTCTGCTCCTGTATCTTATGGTCTCTTGCTCTTTTATTTATTAGGAAAATTAGTATAAACTGATATTATAACAAATGTTGCTATCTTCAGGGGAACTTGACTAATTACTGGAATAATATTGTCACTCTATGTGATGACTTGTTCTCTGTAGGCTGCTTCATTATTATTTGGATTAGGTCAATCAGTGTAGTGTCGTCAGCAAATATAATTAGCAGATTGGAGCATTGGGTGGCGACACAGTCATGGGTATACAGAGAGTAAAGGAGGGGGCTTAGGACACAGCCCTAAGGGGCAACTGTGTTGAGGGTCAGAGAGGCAGAGGTGAGGGAGCCCACTCTTACCACCAGCCGGTGATCTGAAAGGAAGTCCAGGATCCAGCTACACAAGGCAGGGTGAAGGCCGAGGTCTCTGAGCTTCTTGTCGAGCCTGGAGGGAATTATGGTGTTGAATGCTGAACTGTAGTCCAAGAACAGCGTTCTCACATAAGCATCCTTCTTCTCCAGATGTGTAAGGACGATGTATAGAGCTGCGGCAATTGCATCATCTGTCAATCGGTTGTGTTGGTAGGCAAATTGTAGGGGACTCAGTGTGGTTGGTAGCAAGCTGCAGATATAATCCTTGACCAGCCTCTCAAAGCATTTGCTTATTATTGAGGTGACTGCAACACGTTGCCTGTCGTTCAGACATGTTACCTTGGTCTCTTTAGGTACAGGGACAATGGTGGATAATTTGAAGCAGGAGGGCACTCTACACTGGGAAAAGGAGAGATTAAAAGTATCTGTAAACACGCCTGCCAGTTGTGCCGCGCACATCCTGAGTACCCGCCCTAAGATGCTGAACGGTCCCAAAGCCTTGCGACTGTCCACTCGTTGGAAACACCTGCCTACTTCAGCCTCAGAGATGACCAAGCTGCAGGTCTCCTCAGGGGCTCAGTGTTGGCAACATCAAATCATGCGCAAAAAAGATTTACTTAATCTGGGAGAGAGGCATCGATGTTGGAAACTGCACTGCGTTTAGCTTTGAAGTCTGCCACGGTGTGCAGACCTTGCCATAAGCTGCATGTGTTGTTGGTGGAGAGTTGAATGTGGATCTTGTCCCTGTACTGTCATTTTGCTGCTTTAATGACTTTGTGCAGATTGTAGCTGCATTTTTTGAATTCTTGTTGGTCACCGGCAACGTAAGCACTGTGTCGCGCAGTAGGTGCTGCTCACACGGAACTGTTGATCCAGGGTTTCTGGTTTGGATAGACCCTGACCAATTTCTGGGGAACAACATCCTTGATACACTTCTGGATGAAACTTGTGACCTCATCTGTGAACTCTGAGACAACCTCATCATGGAAGACATTTCAGTTGACGTCATCAAAGCACTCCTGCAGCATGGGGGCCAATTGGTCGGACCAGCAGTGGACTGTTTTAACTATGGCCGCCTCTTGTTTCAGGTTCTGCCTGTATCTCGGCAACAGCAAGATGGAGGAGTGATCCGTTTTCCAAATGGTAGGCGAAGGAATGCTTTGTAAATGTTGCGGAAGGGAGACTAGCCGCGGTCAAGTATGCTATCTCCCCGTGCTCTCACCTGGATGTGTTGGCAAAACTTTGGAGAGATTCTAGACAGCAATGCTCTATTGAAGTCACTGTCAACAATGAAGGCAGCCTCTGGATGTACAGTTTCCAGTGTGCTGATGGCCTCATACAGTTCCTTGAGAGCCAGGTCACTATCAGCCTGCGGCGGAATATACACAGCTGTGATAATAACAGTCGTGAACTCTCTCGGCGACCAGAAAGGTCCACAACAGCAGCACCAGATACTCCAGATCTGGGGAACAAAAGGATTTGAGGGCATGCACGTTCCGGAGGTCTAAAGATTTCTAAATTAATTTATTAATCAATTAATAATTCAATCCATTTCGGAAACACTAACATTGAGAATTACAGTGAGTTCTTGTGTAAACAAACCGAGAGTTGCAAAAGAGCTCAGACACTCTAGCTAATGTTTTTCCACATCCTTCTTGCTAACTGAGTGACCACCATCTGTTCTCCAAAAACTGTTTATGCAGTCAGTCAGCACAAGGTAAACTTCAAGGAACACAGCAACAATAGACAGAATACGTATCGTGTTTACCCTAAATTGGTAAAACAGTAAAACACAAAACAAATAGCCATGTTTTTGCATTGCTAAGGTTGGACTTTTTATTGCATTTTTAAAATTTTGTCTGGAGAAGATGATAATTCAAATGAGATGAGACAGTCCAATTTACAATACTGTTGTTTGAAATGGTTAAAGGGCAAGTCAGTTTATGTAGCACTCTTACATGTTTCAATTACATTTTTTTATGAGCTAGCACCTTGAGGTTAATTATTTCACCAACTTCAGTAAATGACGTGCCATATTCCCATCTGTCTCCTCCATTAGCTACTTACTATCCCCTAATTTCTGATGAGTGGGATCAAGATAATTATGAGTGTTATGTTTTGTAACTCCAGAAATTAATTAAAAGAAAATACAGAAGCCCAGACTACTTGTGTACTTAGTTTCTTTTATTTAGTGAGGCATTGACATATGATGTGGTGGCGTAATGACGTATGCCATTCACATACTTCAAAGCTACAACCCCTAACGAACTATGTAAATACAAGAATACTTAAACAATATAGTTACGATATTACTGAAATATTAAATACACTGCAATGGTTAAGATAGTAAGCTATATTTCTTCAGTTGGTTACTTCAAAGATCTTAATCTTCAAATTTCACTTCCTGGTTTTCGGTTTGACTGATATTTTAATGGTCCCATCTAATTAATAAAAAAACCTATTGCCCCAAGTGACAAACAACCTGTTGGGTTGAGAAGCAGAAGACTGTTCCAGCATCTACAGTCTCATGTCACCTAGTGCCCTATGCTCTTCAAAAGTTATATCCTGACCCCTTGTATCCCTACTAACAGTTTATTTATTTATTTTTATTTTAAGATACAGCCCGATTACAGGCCCTTTCACCCTAAAGAGCCTGCACCACCCAATTACACCCATGTGACTAGTTAACCTACTACCCTGTAGGTCTTTGGAATGCGGGAGGAAACTGGAGCACCTGGAGGAAACCCATGCACTCTCTGGGAGAATGTACAGACAAGGGTGGCTAATTTTGTTCCATTGTTCAAGGAGGGTAAACGGTTCGGGTCAGGGAACTACAGACCAATGTGCCCGACTTCAGTTGTATGGAAGTTATTGAATGGTTTTCAGGGAGACAAATCTACCATTACACAAGGCCTGATCAGGAGTAGTCAGCATGGTTTTGTGCATGGGAGGTCATGTTTCATGAATATCTCAGAGTTTTTTTGAAGATGTATCTAAGGGGATAGATAAAAGAAATGCATTGTATGTTGTCCCTATGTATTTTAGTAAGTCCTTTGACAAGGCCCTGCATGGCAGGCTGATCTGGAAGATGGGGTCACATGGGATTCAGGGAAGTTAGCGAGATGGATTCAGAACTGGCTCGATGATAGGAAGCAGGAGATGATGTTTACTATGGATAAGGTGGTTAGTTACAGTCTTTTCACCAGCGTTTGGGGTTCAGAATGAGAGAGCACAGATACAGGATTAGAGGGGAGAGATTTAGGGACTGATGAAGGGTCTTGGTCGGAAGTGTTGATTGTTTATTTCTTTCCATTGATGCCGCCTGACCTGCCGGGTTCCTCCAGCATTTTGTATGTGTCACTCTGGATTTCCAGCACCAGCAGAGCACTTTGTGTTTGTACTTTATTATGATAAATGCAATGAAATTCCTCATTCACATGAAACTCACAGATGCTCTCTGAGTGCAAAACCAAATACTTCACATGAAACAGCAAATCCTCTCTGATTGCTAAACCAAACACTGCTTCAGAGGTGAAATGTAAATAATAGCAGGGCCAAGTTTAAAAAAATTCAGAACCTTGCTCCTTGCCAAGATTAGCAATGATTAAATATAATAGGAGATTTACTACTACAATGAAAGATTATGCAAATAACAGAATTATTTCACATTTATCTCTAAAATATAATATAGCTGCAATGTAATCCTTTTGGGTAGACCAGAGAATGTAGTAGATGCTGAAATGATTAGATGAAAGATGAAAGTAATTATGTTACAAAGCTACTTTTAGGTGGCTATAATGAAATGACACACGATTCCAAGCCCACGTTTTTAGAACCAGTTTCTCAGCTGGTGTGAGATCCAGCTGAGCTCAAGGAGAACCCGAAGGACATTATTTTGGTGAAAGCCCAAGAATACTCTGAAGCACACTTTCTTCATTTGCCACTGGACAGAACTCCACATCAATCGGGAATCAAAAATACCAAACCAGAAACACGCTTTGCTTTGAACTTTGCATGACTTATATACACCACTGCTGGTCATGGAGTTGGCCACAAAACAGAAGAGGGAGGCATGAAAAGATTGAGGTGAGTTTGTTACTTTACAGACAGAGATTTAGATAACCTGGTGCAGCAAAAGAAATATCTGTTATGCTTGGGAGCCAAGAGACCATCCAAAACTGCAGAATGAAACAGCCAGCAATAGGCAACAATGTAGGAAAAATCATGTCATATGTATTACACGTGAGACTAAGACCTCTACATGCTATTGAAGCTAACAAGATTATTTCCTGGCACTAAATCTCACTCTGGTGCTTTCATATACAGATAGACAACACTCCACTACCTTCTTACCTCAAGGGTTATTGTCAGCTGCTCAGAGAATCTTCTTCCCTCCCTTCATCTTGAGGTATCACCACCTATCCAACCAACTCCCATACTGTACTCAGACACATACATGCTTCAGGTAAGCCAACTGCATTATGGGGGGCACATCAGTGCATGTCATTCTTGACCAAAGACCTCTTTCATACTCAGAAACTGGCCTGATCGGGTGGAAGAGGTTAATGCCTGACAGGCACTTGGCCAATGTCCTTGGCCAAGGAGCCACCAAAGGGATGCAAGATATCATGTGTATCTTCCACATTCTTCCTTTCTTTATTGAAGTGACTTCCTTCCTCAAAAGTCTCACTTTTCATTCAGTAAATTTGTACTTCTGTGGGTTTTAGCATGTGGTTCAGCAGCTTGTGCTGATTTGGTCCTCAGGAGGGAAATGAAAAATGGTATGGAACCTTTGACCTGTCACCATGGTTCCCCCTCCAGTGGAAACACTGGCTGTTATAGTGCTTGCAGAAAATTACACCAGCTAACAGGAATTAATTAGTACTTTCAATTAATTATGGACCTGTATTCCCAGATCCCTTTGTTCTGCCACACACCGCAGTGACCTACCATTCACTGTGAAAGACCTACTCTGATTGGTCTTAATGAAAGGCAACACCTTGCGCTTGTCTGTCTTAATTTTCCTCTGCCATTTATCAGCCTATTTCTCCAGCTGATACAGATCCATTTACAAGCCATGACAGCCTTCCTTGCTGTCCACTGCACCCCCAATGTGTATGTATTAACACACCAACAATCTAATGAGAACCAGGACTCACCCCCTCAAGCCAGCTCTACCATTTAACAAGACCATGCTGAACTGACTGTAACCTTAACTACATATTTCCACCAAATATCTTTCAGCATTTGTTGTCAAGAAATTAAATACCTCTACCGAGTCAAAGGCTTTGTTTCTTCAATCCTCTAAGAGCAAAATAAAAACCTCAGCTATTTTAAATGTATGACATAAATCAGGAAATTATAGGTCAGTGAGTCTGACATCAGTTGTGGGAAAGATATTGGAAGGTATTCTAAGGGACCAGAGATACAAGTATTTGGATAGACATGGACTGATAAAGGATAGTCAACATGGTTTTGTGCATGGTAGGTCATGTCTAACCAATCTTATAGAGTTTTTTGAGGAAGCTACCAGGAAAGTTGATGAAGGAAAGGTAGTGGATGTTATCTACATGGACTTCAGCAAGGCATTTGATAAGGTCCAGCATGGGAGGTTGGTCAAGAAGGTTCAGTTGACATTGGTTTTGTGGGAGAATTCAGAGAGCGGTTGTAGATGGTTGCCTCTCTGACTGGAGATCTGTGACTGGTGGAGTGCCACAGGGATTGATGCCAGGTTTGTTGTTGTTTGTCATCTATATCAATGATCTGGATGATAATGTGGTTAACTAGATTAGCAAATTTCCGGATGACACCAAGACCGGAAGTGTAGTGGACAGCAAAGAAGGCTATCGTGGCTTGCAAAGGAATCTGTACCAGCTGGAAAAATGGGCTGATAAATGGCAAATGGAATTTAATGCAGACAACTGTGAGGTGTTGCATTTCGGTAGGACCAATAGCACCAATCAGTGTAGGTCTCACACAGTGATTGGTAGGGCACTGAGGAGCGTGGTAGAATGAAGGGATCTAGGAATAGAAGTCCATAATTCATTGAAAGTGGCATCACTGGTAGATAGGATTGTAAAGAAAGCTTTTGGCACATTGGCCTTCATAAATTAATGTATTGGGTATAGGAGATCAGATGTTATGTTGAAGTAGTAAGACATCAGCGAGGCCTAATTTGGAGTATTGTTTGCAGCTTTGGTCACCTACCTACAGGAAAGATGTAAATAAAATTGAAAGAGTACAGAGAAAACTTACAAAAATGCTGCTGGGTCTGGAGGACCCGAGGTATAAGGAAAGGTTGAATAAGTTAGGACTTTATTCCTTAGAATGCAGAAGATTGAGAGGAGATTTGATAGCAGTGCACAAAATTATGAAGAGTATAGATAAGGTAAATGCAAGCAGGCTGTTTCCATTGAAGTTGGGTGGGACTACAACAGGAGGTTATCAGTTAAGGGTAAAGGGTGAAAAGTTTAAGGGTGATCTGAGGGGAAACTTCTTCACTTAGAGGGTTGTGAGGGTGTGGAATGAACTGCCAGCACACGTGGTGCATACAAGCTCAATTTCAATGTTTAAGCGAAGTTTGGATAGGTTTCTGGAAGGCTATGGTCCTGATGCAGATCAATGGGAATAGATAGTTTAAATACTTTGAGCATGGACTAGATGGCCAAAAAAGGCCCTTTTCTGTACTGTATTTCTCTCTATGACTCTCTCTCTCTCTCTCTCTCTCTATCTATCTATATCTATGACAACTTATCTTTCAACAAGGATCTCTAGTTCTAGTTTCACCTGCAGGAGAAAATATCTACCCGTCATTGACCTTCTGAAGGCCCCTATAGAACAATCTTGTGAAATTTAAGTAAGTCACTCTCATCTCTTCTAATGTACAGCAGATACAAATCTAATATTTCAACTGCCTTTAGATGAATACATGCACATAAAATAAAGGAAAACAGGAACAGCAGTAACTTATTCTGCTGCTTCACCATTCAATGAAATCATCGTTTATCCAACTTTCATCAAATTCACTTTATTGACTATCACTATAACTTGTGACTCCATCACAAATTAAAAATCGATTTCAGGATTGGACATTCAGACTCTGAAGCTTTCATGGGCAAGGTATTATAAAGACCTATAATCCTTTAAAAGAAAAAACCTTTTTTTGATCTCAGTCTCATATCTGCACCCTCTTATCTGAGATAGTATCCTCTGGTCCTCAGCTTTCCCATAGGGGGAAACATCTACCCAGCCTTTACCCTGTCAAGCTCCTTAAGAATTCACTGGACTGGTAAAATGCATTCAGATTTGTTTAGTAAATCTCTGAACTGATTCAACCTTATTTACTTCTTTCCTTAAATAAGGAGACAAATACTGACATGCAGTATCTAGATGTGGTCCAATGCCTATATAACTGAAGTACGTTCTCGCTTCTTTGTATCTACTAAATTAGAACAACCTGATGTTTTTCCTGATTATTTCATGTGCTTGCTCATTAGCCTTTTGAGAATCATGCACTGACACCAAAGTCCTTCTTTAGCTTCTTACCATTTAGATATTTTTCAAATTTTCTGCCAAAGCAGACAACTTCACATTTTGCACATTATACTCCATTTTCCAGAACTATTCACTTTAATCTACCTATACTCTTTTGTTGCATCTGTGAAGTACTTGGTCAAATTTCCAGTGTGCCATACAATGGTCTGGAAATGGTTGTTATCAATATTATTATGAGAAAAGTCATTTTACATTTGTGCAGCATGGAACACACTGAAAATTTACAAATAGATATGATAATAAAATAAATATTAATATAAAACTTGATTTTAGGCCGTATTTTGTCCACAACTGCTTATTCTCCTCTTAATCTGTCTCTGGAATGTTAGTGTCCTTGATTTACTGTACTCTGAACACTCTGAAGTTATGATCGCATATTTGCGTTGATGTGTAACTGAAACTATTCCCCATAAATAACTGGTACAAATGCAGCCTCAAATTAATTTTTTGGTCTACTGCTCAATTTTCTAGCTGTCTTTTAATGCTTTGGTTTTCAACTCTGACGATGTCTCTCCCTATACTTTCACTACACTCTCACTACTGAATGTTTTGATGTTCTCTGCTCTTCATCTTAGCTGTTTACTTTTAGTTATTTTAAATTCATTGAGCTTGTTCTTTATATTTTCCACTTCTATCTATTAACAGATTTTCAGACGATCCTTCTGCTAATTTTTATCCCTTCAGATTTAAAGGACACATAATGGACAATCAATTACTGATGCTTTTCTTCTTGATTTTAAAGGATAAAATTTACACCTACAGTACATTTATAATGGCCCCCAAAATGCCATGAAGAGGTTTATACAAAGTCCCAAAATACTAATTGCTTAAACAAAAACCTTTTGCTTTTAAAAGGAATAACTTCCCAAAGATTTAGAGAAGGCACATCAGTCCAACTTTGTCAAGGTTGTACAGAAGTGAAATGCCAGAAAAAAGTGAGAAAAAAATATAGGTGAAAATGCCAACATCTGGGAACAAATAACTATGCATTTTCGTATTTTGCAGGTGTACTAACTTATTGCTGTGACAAATTAAATCACCCATCAAATGTTGAAGTGACTGAGCACAAACAAGGGGAAATCTGCAGATGCTGGAAATCTAAGCAACACACACAAAATGCTGGAGGAACTCAGCAGCCTAGGCAGCATCTATGGAAAATAGCAGTCGGCATTTCAGGCCCAGACCCTAACCCTTCCCCCCCCCCCCCCCCCCCCCCCCGCCACCTTCTAACTTTCATCTTTTTTTTTCCTCCAGTTCTGATGAAGGGTCT
Organism: Mobula birostris; assembly: GCF_030028105.1. Lineage (NCBI taxonomy): Eukaryota > Metazoa > Chordata > Chondrichthyes > Myliobatiformes > Myliobatidae > Mobula > Mobula birostris. Next base: position 187,007,510 of record NC_092370.1, on the reverse strand, counting down.
CAGCCTGAAACATCAACTGTACTTTTTTCTATAGATGCTGCCTGGCCTGCTGAGTTCCTCCGGCATTTAGTGTGTGTTGCTTGCAGTGCCTGAGGCTCAGAATCTATGGTTTCTCAGATAATATTTTGGAGTATGTGCTATTAATACTGGTTAAAATGAAAAAATAAGTAGAAGTTCCAGAATTTATTTTCAAGGTGGAATCCACATTGTCAAATTCAAAATGCAAGAAGCTGAATAGATAAATCTTTTTTTTTAGGAAGTCCTCAAAAAAGACATTACTTTTTGGGTGGATGTTTGGAATCCCATGGGAGGGCAGCCTAGATCAGCCAAGCAGTGCTTCCTATCAGAATTCTGAAAATGGGAACAGGTACTTCATCAATATGTGCGCCTCCCCAGTCTTATTTATTTTACTTTAACTTTATTTAGCAATACAGTGTGGAGCAGGCCCTTTGAGCCACGTCGTCCCACCAACCCCCCAACAAACCCGATTAACCCCAACCTCATCACGAGACAATCCACAGTGACCAATTAATCAACCTGGTGCACCTTGGTACTGTGGAAGGAAACCACAGCATCTGGGGAAAACCCACACGTTCCACGGGGAGGGTGTACAGAGTCTCCTTACATCTGAACTTCAGAACAACCTGAGCTGTAACAGCATTGCACTAAACGCTATTCTACCGTGGCACGCATGCATCAATTTTAGGGAAGGCTCCCTGGTATGCCAAATAAGGTACATTTGCTAGTCTATGATGCATGCAGGCCTAAATGGGCCACACTAAATTGTGCAGCTGTGAAGATTGAAACCAGGGTCGAAGGGATGCAAACATGCACACATAGCTTAGATGGAAATTTCCCAAAGTCGATCATGAAGCATCCATTATACTTGATTAATGCAGAAAGATATTTGCATTTGTACATAAAGGGCCTAATGCCTGCTACTGGCTCTCGATTCAGTTTACTTGCACCCTGATTCAGCTAGCATGAATGCTGGTGGCCTTCAGTAAAAGCAATTCTAAGCATTATGCTGGATAATAAAAAGGTATTAAAATTGCATTTTTACCAATATTCTTGATCTGAGATCTCCGACGTCAATCCTAGCCAAAATCTTTAGGAACACATTTCCTCCGTCATTTATCTGCTTATACAGAGCCTCCATCATCACTCTGAATTATTCTGAGCCCCAAAATCTTTCTAGCTGATTGCCCATTGACTTTACATCATAGATTTGAAGTTCACCATTCCTTCTCCAGCTCCTCCCAAATATATAATTAGAGCATTAAGGTTAGTGAGGCCCAATTATGGTTATAATTAAAAATTCTTGTAGCTATCACCTGACCAATAGTTTACTTATACCAAATTATTTGATGATATAGAAGGACTGGACTTCAGGATATTTATGCGCATGCCAAAGAAAATCCTCCCCATATGGACCCTTAAGAAACTTATAACGGCATAAGAAGAACCCGTAGGAACTGAATTACAAATGCCTGAAAATAGATGCAATACTACATTATATACAGTATTTTTCTAATTTGATCATAATTCTTTCTAGTCCCTCTGCACTTCAGTGAGAAAAGATTTCTAATTAATTATACTGATTTATACAAAAAGGTAATTACTAAGAAAGCAGATTAAATCTGCATTGACAGAAAAAGTCATTTCCACACTTTGTACTGTCAGGTTGGGAAATCTGCAAGTACAAATTTGGAAAATTATTTCTGTTCTCTTGTCAATTTTGTGTGGATATATAACCACTTACATTTTGTAGAGCTTTTGTTGCAGGGGATCTTGGGTCAAATCTTTCCAGTTTGAAAACTAACAATAGCCTTCTTGCTCAAATTTTACCTTCAGCCAAGGTTGAACTATCTCTGAACTGCCACTTCAGCGGATTTAGCATCTAGTTAATAAATTATGATACACAAAGAAAAATGACTTATTTTTCCCAAAAATCTGCATATCTCATCCCTGTTCAAAATCTGGGCTATTGTTTGATGCAGGAAATTATGTATAAAATTCAACCCTAAATCTAAAAGATTTCACTTCTGTTCTCACTGCCAGGTAGTTTCACTGTTTCTTTGGACACTTCCCCTGTTCACCCAGCCATAAATCTTTTTTTTTTCTGACCAGATGTTTTATTTCCTTGCTTCTCTAACAAAAATGAATTAAATGTATTTCAGATTACATGAAAGCTAGCTGGCACTGTTAGCTAAGTCATACTTAATGAGTTCTCCAAAGCCCTAGGGAGCAGCTAGATTCCAACACAAAACTTAAAGTGATTTTTCAATAGATGATGGAAATGTAGATAATCTGACTTCTGAAATGTCTGAAGTCTCATTTCTTGGGGTGTTTGAATTCTTAACATAAACCTACTCAATATTTTTCTTCTCTCAGAATCATAAAATTACCCAGCCCATCTGAGCCAATTGAATACACTTTTACTTTAATCTTATTTGTCTGCATTAGACCTGTATCTCTCTACACTACACTGTTTTTATGCCATGGACCAACACCATTAAGCAAGGTGTCCACGGACCCCAGGTTGGGAAACCCTACCCTATTCCTTTCTTATTCAAATACCTGTCCAAAGACCTGTTAGACTTTGTAATAGTACTTACCTCCACCACCACCTCTGGCAGCTCATTTCAAATATTCATCACCCTGTGTGGAAACCACCCCCCCTCACCCCCCCCCACCCCCAGGTCTCCTTTAAATCTTTCTGCTCAGAATGTCCCTTAGAACGTCTTAGGTCACTTCTCAGGCCCCTTCACTCCATGGAAAGCAATTAGCTTATCCAGTCTTCCTTTAGGCTGAAGCCCTCCAGTCCTAGCAACATCCACTTGGAATTTCTCTGCATCCTCTCGAGGTTCCAATGATGTAATGACCAGAAGTGTGGCCCAACCAACAGCTCATAAACATAAGAGGTTCTACAGATGCCAAAAATCTCTAGCAACACACACACACACAAAATACTGGAGGAATTCAGCAAGCAGACAGCATCCATGGAGAAGAATAAACCGTTGACATATCAGTTTGAGGCTCTTCATCAACTATTATTCCTCTTCATAGATGATGCCTGACTTGTTGAATTCCTCCAGTGTTTTGTATGTGCTGTCTACCAACATCTATAAGATAACATCTCAACTCTTATACTCATTGTCTGATTGATGAAAGCAAGTTCTGTCCTGCTTTTAACTCCACAAAATGTCATTCCTTGGCCCACTTTCCTTTTTGCAAACTAATTTTTTGTACCTGTGTCAGGACTGGCACTTGGGAATTTAGACTTCATTGTGCTGATAAGTGCACAATTATCTGTTTGATCAACTAGATAGGTATTGTAATTGTTTTTCTTGTTCACTCAAGTATCAGATGCCCATTTCCTTCCTGTGGCATTATCAGCTCAAATCTCATCAACCAGTAGATTACAAATCTACTCTGGAGAACAATCACAAAAAGGCCAACTCAATAAGAGTAACTGCTATTTATTGCATTGCTCTACGGCAAACTTATGGTCTTACATTATTGAATATTCATTAGTACAGTATTAAGAATTAATACATTACACTATAAAAGTTCAAGATCAAGTTTATTGTCATTCAACCATACACATGTATACCATCAAACAAAGCAACGTTCCTCCACATCAAGGTGTACCACACAGTACATATAACTCACACACAACACAAAGTAATATTATTACAAATAACGTAACAAATAAGACATTTATGACACAAGTTAAAAAGTAAACAGTATAACACTACTGGCACTTCATACGTGATGAAGGGTAAGGAGTTCAGTCATCTCACAGTCTGGGGGAAGGAGCTACTTCACAGTTCCTGTCCTAATGCTACAGTACTCCTTCCTGATAGGAGGGATCACTGACAATGCTAAGTGCTCTGAATATACTGTGATCCTGATAAATATCTTGGATGGTTGGAAGAGAGACCCAGATGATCCTCACATCCTTTGTAGGGTCTTGTGGTTAGATGCCTTGCAATCCTCAGACCAGATGATGGTGGAGTTGATCAGGACACTCTCAATGATGCACCTGTGAAAATTGGTAAGAATGGGGGTGGGGAGAGCCTCAATCTCCTCAGGAGGTGGAGCCACCGCTGTGTTTTCTTGAATAAAGAGGTGGCATTGAGGAACCATTTTAGATCATCCATTATATGCACTCAAAGAGAAAACTGTTTATGTGCAGTGAGGAATGGTCAGCCTGCAGCTTCCTAAAGTCAAAAATCATCTTTTTAACCTTGTCCACATTGAGGATCAAGTTGTTGTGCCTGCACCATTCCACAAGTACACTACCTCCTTCCTGTACACCTTCTCATCGTCACTCTTGATGAGGCCAGCCATTGTTGTATCATTAGTAGACTTGGTGATTCCGTTTGAACTGCATCTGGCAGTACAGTCATGCATCAGCAATGTGAAGAACAGTAGGCTGAGCATGCAGTCCTGTGGGGGGAGGGTGTTGTTTAGTGTGATGGAGCTAGAAATGTTGCTGCCAATACAGACTGACAGATTGACTGCTGATCTTTCTGTATGAGGTCCAAAATCCATTAACAGGGAGAGGTGCTGACACCCACCAAGGACAGTTTACCCACCAGCTTCTGAGGGATGCTCATAGCAAATGCTGTGCAGAAGTTAATAAACAGCATCCCAATGCATGAGCTGCATCATTTTCCAGGTAGGACAGGACAGGGTGGAGTGCAGAGGCTATGGCATCATCAGTGGATCGATTGAGGAGTAAGTGAAACAGAAATGGTCCAACGTATCAGGAAGATGGTATTTAATATGATCTATAACCAGCTGTTCAAAGCACTTCACTATTATTGAGGTCAGTGCCCCTGGACAGTACCTATTAAGGCAGTTACTGTCACCCTCTTTGGCACCGGGATGACAGTGGTTGCCTTGAAGCCTGTGGGGACAGTGTACTGTTCCAAAGAGATGTTGAAGACGTCTTTTAGAGCTTTCGTAAACTGGGCTGTACAGTCTCTCAACACTTCAAGATCAGGTTTTCGAAGTTAGTGGATTATTCTGCTTGGGTTTTCCAAATACCTTTCAGAATTGGAGGCATGTCTGACCTAAGACTGTAAAAATAAAACCAAGCTCATGCCAACCAAATGGAAAACAATTCATATCACCTCTGGAGCACTGAAAGCAATCTCCAGGACCTCACTCATGGCCAGAGAGGACATAATAATCTTGGTCAAGGCCCCAGCAATCTCATCTCTTGCCTATCTCAATAACGTGGGGACTTCTCAAGATTCCATGAAGTCCTGGGGATTGATCCACTTTAAGGTAGTTTTGCATGAAGTTCCAACATTTTTGTTCCAATCTCTGCGATGAAAAGGTAACTTAATTCTAAAGTGGATGGTATGTGAAGCCATTGTTGTTCCAATGTGTATCCTGCCTCATTCTGGTTGATGTTAAATATTCTAGGTTTGGGAAATGTTTTCAGAATAGTGTAACCACTAATTGCAGCAAGTTTTATGGATGGTACAGATTGCAATCTGCAGTACATCAGTGGTTCAAAGTTCAAAATAAATTTATTATCAAAGTATGCATATGTCATATACTACCCTGAGATTCATTTTCTTGCATGCATTCACAGTTGAACAAAGAAATACAATAAAAGTAATGAAAATGACATATAAAGGCTGACAAACAATGTGCAAAAGATAACCTGTGCAAATACAAAGTAAAAATAATAATCAACAGTTACAGAGCAGTATCTATGTAAATCTTCAGAAAGCCACAATACTGAACACCAATAGAATAGTCCAAGAGTTCCTAGAAATCGATAGATGAGCATGCTTGCCTATGCTTAGGTTTTACCAGCTTGAACTGAGAAAAATAAAATAATAATAAATAAGTAAATCAATAATATTGAGACCGTGAGTTGTAGAGTCCGCGAAAAGTGAGTCCACGGTTATGGAATCAGTTCAAAATTGAGGTGAGTGAAGTTATCCACACTGGTTCAGAAGCTTGAAGATTGAACGGTGATAGCTATTCCTGAACCTGGTGGCGTAGGACCTAAGGTTCCTGTAGCTCCTTCTAAATGGCAACAGTGAAAAGAGAATATGGCCTGGATGGTGGGGGTCCTTGATAATAGATGCTACTTTCTTGCGGCAGTGCTCCTTGTAGATCTGCTCAATGATCAGGAGGGATTTTCCTGTGATAGACTGGGCTGTATCCACCAACATTTGTAGTATTTTTCATTCAAGGGCATTAGTGTTTCCATATGAGGCTCTGATGTAACTAGTCAAGATACTCTCCACTGAGTATTTATTGGATTTTGCCGAAGTTTTAGATGACATGACAAATCTGTGCAAACTTCTAAGAAAGTAGAGGTGCTGTCGTGTCTTTTTAATAATGGCACTTACGTCGCAATACAGATCCGCTGGTATGATAACACCAAAGAATTTAAAGTTACTACTCTCTCCACCTCCAATCTCCTAATGAGGACTGGGTTATGGATCTCTGGCTTCTTCCTTCTGTAGTCAATAATCTCCTCTTTGGTTTTACTGACTTTGAGTGAGAGGCTGTTGTGACATCATTCAACCAGATTCTCAAACTCCCTTCTATATGCCCATTTATCACCACATTTGAGCTGGCGAACAACAGTGGTGTTGTCAGCAAACTTAAGTATGGTATTGGAGTTGTACTTAGCCTCTCAGTCATTAAGTATAAAGCAAGTTGAGCAGGGGTTTCATCTGTTGTGAAGGTGGGAAATTGATGTGGATCCAAGTCACTCCTTGGGGAAGAGTTGACTAACCTCCCAAATCACTTCATCACAGTGGATGTAAGTGCTACTGGATGATAATCATTGAGGCAGGTTACCACATCCTTCTTGGGCACCAGTATGATTGAAGCCTGCTTGAAACAGGTGGGTACCTCAGACTGCTGAAGATGAAGGTTAGAGATGTCAGTAAACACTTCAGCCAGTCGATAGGCACAGGTCTTCAGTACTCGGCCAGGTACACTGACTGGGCCAGGTGCTTTCCACAGGTTCACCCTCCGGAATGACGTTCTCATGTTAGCCTCAGGTTCTGAAATCATTAGGTTGTTGGGGTTTGTGGGAGCTTATGAAGGTAACTCCATGTTTTATCAGTCAAATCAAGCATAAAAGGCATTGGGCTCATTTGGGAGAAAAACCTTCCTGTCAGATATGTTGTTTGGATTTGCTTGGTAAGGGGTGTTAGCATTTAAGCCTTGCCACAGCTATCAAGCATTCTTTTATGATTTTTGTCCAGAATTGCTACTTCACATGAGGTCGTTCCTGGAGCTCGTGTACTTCCCTGGGTTGCCAGTCCTGAATGCCACTGATCCAGCCCTCAGCAGATTGCAGATATCTTGGTTCATCTCGGGCTTCTGGTTGGGGAAGACACGGAATGATTTTGTAGGCACACACTCATACACGAGTGTCATTAGAAAGTCTGTGATTACTGCGGCGGATAATGGTGGAGAAAGTGAATGTTTACATTGTACAACTGGGATACCGTTGAAATACATTGCTTTATCTTGGATCACACTGAGTTTCTTGAGTGATATTGCAGCTGCATTCAGCAGGAACCGTACAGTATTTCAGAAGATGCAGCCTTTGAAACACTCTTTTAGCAGAGAGGTTATGAGTTCTTTTCCCAAATTCAACTTGACCGCCACTACAAATATAATTACCTTAAACATCAATGATAATACCAATCAAATCATCCCAGAATGGATAAAGTATTGAGCTGGTCCAGCATTACACAGTCTTAAAACTACTTACAGGTGAACTTAAATAGAATTTGGTCTCTTAAATTCTCCAACTAATACTATCTGATGCAATTGAAACAGCAAGATTTTTGAGCACAGGTCAAGTTAGATTATCCATCCTGTTGGTTCACTTAACATATGCTGCAGAACACGTCCCCTGCTCAACATACAACTACTCTACTTTGCACAAATCCATTTTGATGGACCAAATGACTTTTTTTTTCTTTCTTGATCATTCTTACATTATCAATAACATCAATAGCTGGGTGCATCAGACAGATTGCTTCTATTTGCTTTGAATTAACTGCACAGTTTATAAAACCGTTCAGAATGGAAGAACAATGTCTCTGCACTGTTTAAATACATGCCAATTTTGAAATATTTAAAGGTCTGAAACACTTGAGTGTCACACTATGAGACTTAAAAACACTCCCGTACTTATTAAAATTTTGCTCATTTTGAATTTGGCTTCAAACTATTTACATTCTTTCATGTATGTGCCAAGACAACAAAACCATTAATATTATTTCAGGCAAATTAAAAGCAATGATTAAATTTCAAAATACATAATGAATGAATCAAGAAAAATGAAAACCTAAAAATGATCCTCAGATGTTAAACTCATTTTAATTTTGAGGTCCCCAAGCCGTTATATGAATATAACCATGAATAATTTAACAAAATAGTAACTTGTGAAAACAACTTGCTGTCCCCAGTTCCTAGCTCAGTGGTACAGTGATATTTATGCTTCTAAGTTATGACAGGCATTTTACATTCTTACAACTTCAACAGCATGGTGTTGCAGAATAAATCAATACAGTTCAGAACATGGCATTCTCCACTAGCCTGTTTATCGATGTGTTGCCTTTTCGCACTTTATTCATGCAGCAGCATGGCTCAGCTGTCCTATTTAAGCACGAACAAAGGGTTTTCCCTCTCCTTGATCAAGCATTCTGGATGTAAAGGTGAAATTAATTTATTTTGTTCTGGGCTAGGCTTTGTGGCTAAAACACCAGTTCAAAAAGAATCCCTCAATGTTTTATTACAACTTTCTTTTGTTCCATGGACTAATCTGCATGGACAGCAAGCTTCCATCTACTCTAGACATGGTTAATATGGTGACTGTGCTGGCCATCATGCCTAATGGGGTGAGTTGTGATCTAGATTAACAATGGATCAAGATTTTTTTTTTAAATCAGTATCAGAGGGAGCATTTGTACTGCAACTATACCACAAACACCAAATATTTATTAGTCATTTTGCTGGAATGGCTTCTAGTGGCCCTTTTAAAAATTATTGGTTAGAGGCTTACATGAATGTTTACCCCACCCAAATTATAATTGGTGCACTACACCTGGCAAAGATTCCTGATTGGCACAAGTTATCTTCCATTCAGAACAAATGTTAGTGTTGTTTGCCCTTTTACAGAGCAATCCAAAAGTTTCAAGTAACAGTGATAGATGTCAGTAAGGCAGTAAAGGTGTCATTTTCCCCTACATTGATATTCAGGTGGCAGTAATAATTATCCCCATAAGATCATAATTTCCAAAACAGAAACTGATAACTTTGAAACTCCTGACGTGTGTGAATGAAACTGCAAAGGGATACCATGCTAGAAAATATGCAAATATTTCTCTGAAATCAAAGACGATATTAGGAAGGAACCTAGAAATTGGATTTTATAGTGTTCACTATTTTTAGGCACTACTTGCACAAAATTCAATTTTGTTGAGACTAGGTCACACCAGTGAACACATGTACATGCCATCACACCAATGTAAAACAGGCAAGCATTTTCATGGGCAAACCACTCCTTGTGCATCTCTGTGACCTTATTATGTTACTATTTGTGTAAATCACATTTCTGTATGTGCTGTCCTAAATTAGAGCTCAAAACTGTGAACTACAAATGTCATGGTGCAGTTAGCATAAAAACTGGGACATACTGCATACATTTGTTGCTTTTCCTGTTATTAATCTGACATTGTTGTGATTAGAAAAAAACTGACTGAACTGAACAGCCAGAACGCATACATCAGGTTGTCATTCATTGACTACAGCTTGGCATTCAACACCATCCCTCCACGATTTATCAAACTCCAAGACTGAGCCTCTGCACCTCCCTCTGCAGTTGGACTGAGACCCCACAGTCAATGCAGATCAGAAGCGTAATTTCTTCCTCACTGACCATCAGCAGAATTGCGCCACTGGGCTGCATGCTTAACACTACACTCACCCCCCCCCCCACCCCTAACAAATCCCTCTTTCTATGATTGTGTGGTTAAACATAGCTCCAACACCACATACAAATTCGCCAATGATAGCACTGATGTTGGCAGAATCATGGATGGTAAAGGGACAGTATAGAGTCATCGGACAGATCAGCTGCTTGTGTGGCTCATAACAAACGTACTCAAATATCAGTAAATCCAAGGAAGTGATTGTGAATTGTAGAAAGAGGAAGTCGGTTGAAAACATAACAGTCCTCATTAAAGGGTGTGCGGTGGAAATACTGAGTAACTTTGTGCTCCCAGGTGTCAACATTTTGTTGGATCTATCCTGTGCTCAACACACAGATACAACTCAGGAATAAAGTGTGCTAGCATCTCTACTTTCTTAGAAGTTATAAGGAGAGTCAGCATAGGTTTTGAAAAGCTTCTACAAATGTACAATGGAAGGCATTCTGACTGGTGTCATCACAACCTGGAATGGAAACTCCAATTGCAAGAGGCCAGTCCCATCACAGGTAGAGCTCTCCCTACAATCAATGACATCTAGAAGCAGCAATGTCTCAGGAAGGTTGCATCCATCATCAGGGACTCCCCATAATCTGGGCCATGCCCTCTTCTTGATCTGGCCATCAGGGGGGTTGATACAGGAGCCTGAAGACCGACGGCCATTATATTCTTGAATCTTGAATCTAACACTACCTCAGACTATATTTCTTTTTGGCTTTGTCAATCTTGCACTAGTGTTATGTTTACTTTGCTACTTAGCTTTGCACACATATAAATTATGTATAATTTCTGTTAACTTATCTTTGTCACGTTTATAATGTTCCAAGCTGCCGCTGTTGCAAAAAGCTCATTTTCATGGCATTTATAGCCTGTGTATGAAAACCTATGAAAACAAATGTTAAACGTGAACTTGAATTTGCATCTTCAGAATTTGCTGCAGGTTATAGAAACACATTCTAAAGTGGTTAAAGTAACAGGGAATTTTTTCTTCAACATGTAGTTGATGAACACCCGAACAATAGGTGCCTAGTTAAAATACCCCTTTACGGAGCACATCTATGATTACCCAAAGCCCATGTAGAAGCACCCATTGCGGGTTCTATAATTCTAGCTGCAATCCTGTTAAAACTGGGTGGATATGGAATGATACGAATTATCCCAATCCTCGACCCACTTACAAAAGTACTGGCAGTACTACATTACTGAAGGATGATGTGACCTGCAGGTCATTATTTGGATCAAGGACATTAGGGCATTAGGGATAGATATGCCAGTCAAGAACCTCTTTCAGGGCGCCTTCAGGGGCACACTACTACCTAGACCTCCCTGAACAATACATTCACAGGCTCAGCTCTCCCAAGGTCATCATCATTACACTATAGGACATTCTGCAGGATGACCTTTGGTCACACTCCCATGCCTGCAGCCCTTTCATAGTGGAGATCAACTTCCTCCCTACAGGATGTTTCAAAGGCCACAGCAGATCTCCATTAGATCTACTTTCTGCTACTTGCTGCTGTATTAGAAAGGTCATCTATTTAATGTATGCACACAGAAATGATTTTATTCATTTGCCATCAGCAGAGAACATGATTGTTAACTTTCCATAAGTGCAGACAATTATTATACTCATTCCCAATACGGCTCTCAAAAGTATCTTGCCTTTTGTATCAACAGGAAAAGTTTTTAGTTGTATAAAGCACAAGTTCTATGAATTATTGGAAGTACTTCATGACAAGTGCTATGTTTCCAGAAAGTACACAATTTCTTCACTTTGAAGACTGCACTGCCAGACATTTTCAGCTGTTGTATTGATGAGGTGCTGGATGTTTGTAACAAGGCTAACCCTCCTCTTCCATGCTGGTTGCACACAGATACAACAAGTGCTGGGCAAATTCAAGAATATTAGCAGAAAATATTAAATCCTCAGGTTGTGATTTTGCTGCCTGCATGCATGTGGGATGTCCTGCAGTATTTGCCAAACAGATGCAGGGAAACATGCTGCAAGTTGTCCACCTGATTCCAGAGGAGGAACAGTAAGAAACCTTGAGACTGAAGTCCATGAAGGAGGAGCCATACAGGAACAAAAGGACCAGAAGAAAGGCAGTGACGTTCAGCTGGTGCCCCTCTTCACCATCCACTGCCAGTTTTCCCAGCTGAGTGGAGGAGGGAAGAAATAATGGCATCGGCTACAAGAGATTTACTATCACAAAATGTCAATCCTAAACTGGCAACACAATTATAGCCCCCATGTCTGTGCCACTGATCCTGTAAATGATGAGAAGCTCAGGATATATTGAGGGAAATGTATGATGGAAATATGGAGGTTGTTTAACGAGCACTTGCATGGGGCTCCACATAGGTTTGTCCCATTGAGACAGCGAACTATGGTTGACAAGAGATGTAGAATGTCTGGTGAAGATGAAGAATGAAGTTTACTTAAGCTCTAGGAAGCAAGATCAGACTGGGCTTTAGAGAGTTACAAGGTAGCCAGGAAGGAGCTAAGTATTGACTTAGGAGAGCTAGAAGGGCAGATGAGAAGGCCTTGGCAAATAGGATTAAGAAAAACTCCAAGGCATTCTACACATGTGAAAAGCAGGAGGATAACTAAAGAGAGGGTAGGACCAATCAGGGACATAGAGGAAACATGTGCCTGGAGCTGGAGGAGGTAGGCGAGCTCCTTAAAGAATTTTTTGCTTCAATATTCCCCAATGAGAGGGACCGATGAATGTGAGAACAACATAGACAGGCTAACATGCTGGAACATGTCGAGGTTCAAAAAGACGATGTGTTGGAATGTTGGAAAAACATCCAGGGATAGATGGGATATATTCCATGTTACTATGGGAAGCGAAGGAATTATTTTTGGTTTAATGACATTGTTAACAAAATAACAAGAATTATGTTAAGTATTTCTGAAAATAAGCATGACTTTTCAATGGCAAGTTATAAAGTTTAATTACTCTTTAAAGAACTTTTATTACCGCCATGTAACTTACAGATTGCACAATAATCCATATAACTTAATTTTTATGCAATAATAAGCTAATTTGCTGGTCCAGCTTTTGCAATGAAATATCAAAAAGACTAAATGTGCTCACTACTACAAAAGCATTTTGTAGCATCTGCATTTGCATGCTTAAACATGGAAATCTTGAAGTTGCTGCTCAGGAAAGGCACAACTTCACAAGAAATATATCAATAAAATCAAAGCACATACAGGAACCTGTAATACATGCCTATTATCTTCCCACTTAAGATGCTAAGAAATGTTTGTCAGGAGCAGATTAATTTTGAACAGCAGAGTAAGTAATAAGTACTATCAAATAGCCTTCCTGACCTGAAAATATTTTTTTTTGCTTCTGTTTTCTTTTATCTCCATTTTTAATCCCAGCTGTCTTTCCAAGTCGTTCATTTGCTCTCTACTTTTGACATAAATCTAGTTGAGGCTTTTTGCTTTTAAACATTCTAGTTTTGGCTCTGTAGTTCAACTTTGTCAAACTGATTGATTGAGCACTGTTTTGGTTTCTTGGCCTTCTCAGACACATCACAGATCTCTTACAGAAGTTGTCCACTAGATCTGAGGCTGCCAACCAGAAGTCTCTGATTATAAACCAGAGAATTCTTGTAAGCAGGTATGAAGGGGTTGAATAGCAAAAGACAGTCCTCCAGTTGTGCAGCAAATAAATTTCAGGACGAAGAGCCAGACTTAGAAAAGAGGGGAAAAATAAATAGATTGCAGGAGAAATGTTATTTGAATACATAAATATTGAGGACTAACAATTAACAACAGGAGGCAAAAAAACAGTGAGAGCAATTTAAATTTCAAATTTTTTTGTTTGATAGTAATAATATATACCACACTGCTGAGCTAAATGAGGAAACATAATTTTCCAAAAGGTATTCTCACTGCATTTTTATGTCTAATTTCCAGCAATAGGTTTTAACTGATCAATGCTTAAATATGTAAAATGAGAAGAAAAACTCTACTATAAGATTGATAGCTTTTGATATACTCATTTGTGAAGAATTACATGAAAAGCCATCACAGTTACATCTCCAGTATACAATTGGCAGGGGTCAAATTATTGCTAACTGCCATTGTTGGAAATGATCAACGACCAGTATTTGTGTAGAAATGCAGGACTTGTAGTATGCTGCCAAGGTCTGGTTTATTATCTGAGGAATTGTGTAGAGAATCAAACACTATCCATTAATTAGAGAACCCACGAACTGTTGATCTTCAGAGACAGTTATCCTGGCATCATCAAAGGAGGTATTCCAAAGCAAGTATGTTTGGTTACCAACAATTAGAATCACCTTCCTGGCTTAAAATTTCACTAGTTCCATAACTATGAACTCAATTTTGCATTTTGATCTTCTTTCAAATAGTCAAGAAATGTAGCCCGGCCAGCCTATGATAGAGAGGAAGAGGGCGAATAAGCAACTCCACCATAATTTAACATTCACCTGCCACCAGCTCAGGTACTCTAAGTTATGTACAATGTTGAGTTCATTTAGTGGTAAGGTATTGAGTGATGCTGTCCTTTGGCACCTCCCTTGGGGACAGATTTTTCCAGAAATGCTTCTGTTGAGGAATGAAGCAGGCTGGATGACCAATGGCTTCATAGAATGAAATGTTAAGTACACTTGCAGATATTATGTGCGATGTTGAGGAACACTAAAGAATTCTATACCAATCTTGCAGAGCAACCTTTCCAATCTGAAGGTGATGAGCAACTCCTCTAGCACACCGGGGGCAATGGTAAGGCAATATCTGGTAGCTGTTCTGCAGCTGAGACAGTAAGATCCAATGTCTCCTGTTACAATGTAAGCTATCTTGCTGTCCTGCAAGATCAGGGTACTTCCATAATGGTTATACTGTTTAAAGGGTGTTATAGTAGCCCATTCAGGTTCTCAACAGAATACTATGACAGTTGCCATTTTAGGGAAGTGGGTTGCTCCTTAACTGTACCCTTCCATCCTTTCCAGAATGGGAATACTTCTGAACCACTCACAATCCATCTTCCAGTGCTCATCAGCTACCAAGTTCATTGAACTGATATCCATGACAAAAAGATACGGTGTAAAGCTTGGCATTGCAGGCTACAGCTGCTCTGGGTCAGCCTTCTCTGTTTGCAGATTGCTGCATTAAAAGTAAACAGTCTTCAGCCTTCCATCAGCAAGCTGAAACCACTAATGTTAAAGACAAATGGAAGGCGCACCTTGAAGCGGACGAATAGGAAGAGAATGAGAGAAGTAAGCAACGCGTAACAGCATGCTGTTAAACATGCCTCTGCTCTGCATCACATCTCACTTGGTATACTGATCTTCAGTAATCTGCCAAATTCCAACTGAGCCAGACAAATTATTTGGCATCAAGGAAGAGATAAAATTTAAAATATCTGTGCATATAATGGTATTTGATAAGTCAAGCTGGCATGAAACAGAATTTTTTCACTAAATGTTAACAGTAATCAACAGAAAGAAAATGACAAAATATAATTTAAAAACAAATGCTGATCTCAGTACAGGTGGCATATTATTCCCAGTTTCTATACTATACTGCTTTTGAGTTTGCACTCTCTGTGACAATGATGGTCACCTCAGAGTGATAAGTATTGTGGAGATTTTATTGGAAAAAAAACATTTCAAACAGTGAAATAACTATATTTTCAGGTTATTATTGTTGTGTTTGATATTAAGGGATAGTGCTGTGCACACACCAGGAGGTCAGCATGCAGGAAATGTAACTGAACTTTATTGATAATCTACAGTATGTGAACTTCTCCCATGTGGGAGTGACTGAGTGGCATAGGGATAACCTATTAACTATCATATTACCCATAGCATGTAACTTATGCTCCTTACATGAACGTAAAAAAAGAATTGCCAACATTGTAACTGTTGTTCTTTGTTTTTAAATGGTCTCTCTCTCTGTCCCTTTGTTTTCCTCCTATTTCCCACCAATTCCATTTTTCTTTTAAGAACAGTCTCATTTTGTGAAATGCTTTCAACATTAGAATGTTTTTTTGAAAAACACCAAATCTAATGAAGGTCAGGGTAGACTACCTGAACACTCTGGCAAAGTGAGCAGGTTATTCTGCCTTTTTAGTCACTTGCCCTAAACTATTAGACTGTGGAGTATATCTCTGGTGGGACAGATAAACGACCCAGTCTGGTATAGGTTCCTGGAAGTGTTGGAGGGGATGAAGATTCTTGAATGGGTGTGTCTACCTCAGTTAAATGGCCCTCACCATTTGGATCAGGCCACTCTATTTCTTCCTCTACCTTTTGTGGACATGGAAGGCACAGGAATGCATGCCTGTTCTGTCCGATTTCACCTTGTGATGTTCTGATCACAAACGACAGAGGTGCATGCTACTGGACTATTGTTCCCTTGGTGAATTGGTCTGAAACCCAAACAGCTTCTCCACTCCTGAGCAGCGACTGTGATCTGTGTCGGAAATCAAACATGGTATGTGTCGGAGTCTAAGGTTATGCATGCTCTTAGTTCTCTCACACTGTTATCTTCTCAAGGTTTCCCACTTTGTCCAAGTCCGCTAAGTGAGGGTGAAGAAGGAAAGGAAGAACGGCTTGTTCTTCGAGAGACATGTTCAATGTCATAACAGTATCACATAAACCTCATTCTGAATCTGTGCAGACATGGAGGTAAGTCATCCAAGTGTTTTGAGTTGAGGAGGCTGACAAGTGGTTTGTGGTCTGTTTCAAGTGGGAATTTAGTGCCTATTAAGTAGCAGCTGAAGTGTTTACAGATTTGGGTATAATGCTGTTTAGTAAGAGCCAGTGCTCTTGATGCATATGCCACCGGTTTCTATGCAACACACAAAGGTACAGGCACCTGCTGAGACCTTGATTGCTTTGTTCTGATCAAAGAATGTCAATGTTGGCAGAGAGAGGAGCCTTGCTTTAAGTGATTTCTCCTGTGGTGCACCCCAGATCCAAATGTTTCTCTGAGAGAGGAGATTGCGTAGTGGTTTTGCTTTCCCTGCCAAATCTAGAATGCACTTTCCTGGATGGTTTTCCATTTCAGAGAAACTGTGGATCTTTGATACAATCATAGGTTGTTCCATGTCCTGAACTCCTGCCAGGTTGTTTGAACCTGGTTGCCCTCCCTCTGAGGACAGTTGGTGCCTGAGAACTTCACTTCCTACTTTGTAAATTCCCATTTCTTTTCATTCAGCGTGATTTCAGCCTGTTTCAGTTTCTCCAAAGCAGTTTTCACTCTTTTGTCATGTTCCTCACTTTAGCCCATGAAGATAAGTCTATCGTCCATGTGATAGACTACTCCTTCCAGTCCCTCCAAAATTTGGTTCATCATCATCTGAAAGGGTTCTGGAGCTAATGAGATGCCAAAGGAGAGTCTCTTGAAGGTATGGTATTCATATGGTATGATAAAGGTTGTGAGCTTCTGTGACTCAGGAGCGAAATGAGTTTGCATTTCGGTGAAAAACTTTACTCCACCCAACATACCCAATGTGTGCTCAACACAAGGCAGAATAAGCTTCTCCCGCCTCACTGTATTATTCAATTTTGATAGGTCAACACAGATCCTCACTGTGGCATCTGGCTTGGGAAGAGGAACAATGCTAGCACACCAGTCAGTAGGTCCATTCACTCTAGTTATGATGTCAAGCACCTCCATGCTCTCAAGTTCAGCTTTGACTTTGTTCATAAATGGGAACAGTATGTGTCTTGATGTGGTCAGAGAGAGGGGCATCACTCCTGACCTTAGTTAGAAACATACATAGAAACATAAAAAATAGGTGCAGGAGTAGGCCATTCAGCCCTTCGAGCCTGCACAGCCATTCAGTATGATCATGGCTGATCATCCAACTCAGAACCCTGTACCTGCCTTCTCTCCATACCCCCGATCCCTTTAGCCACAAGGGCCATATCTAACTCCCTCTTAGATATGGCCAATGAACTGGCCTCAACTGTTTCCTGTGACAGAGAATTCCACAGATTCACCACTCTCTGTGTGAAGAAGTTTTTCCTCATCTTGGTCCTAAAAGGCTTCCCCTTTATCCTTAAACTCTGACCCCTCGTTCTGGACTTCCCCAACATCGGGAACAATCTTCCTGCATCTAGCTTGTCCAATCCCTTTAGGATTTTATACATTCAATAAGATCCCCCCCCCCAATCTTCTAAATTCCAGCGGGTATAAGCCTAGTCGATCCAGTCTTTCATCATACGAAGGTCCTGCCATCCCAGGAATCAATCTGGTGAACCTTCTTTGTACTCCCTCTACGGCAAGGATGTCTTTCCTCAGATTAGGGGACCAAAACTGCACACAATATTCCAAGTGTGGTCTCACCAAGGCCTTGTACAACTGCAGTAGAATCTCCCTGCTCCTGTACTCAAATCCTCTTGCTATGAAAGGCATACCATTTGCCTTTTTCACCACCTGCTGTACCTGCATGCCCACTTTCAATGACTGGTGTACAATGACACCCAGGTCTCGTTGCACCTCCCCTTTTCCTAATCGGCCACGATTCAGATAATAATCTGTTTTCCTGTTCTTGCCACCAAAGTGGATAACCTCACATTTATCAACATAAAATTGCATCTGCCATGAATTTGCCCACTCACCTAACCTATCCAAGTCACCCTGCATCCTCTTAGCATCCTCCTCACAGCTAACACTGCTGCCCAGCTTCGTGTCATCCGCAAACTTGGAGATGCTGGATTTAATTACCTCATCTAAGTCATTAATATATATTGTAAACAATTGGGGTCCCAGCACTGAGCCTTGCGGTACCCTACTAGTCACTGCCTGCCATTCTGAAAAGGTCCCGTTTATTCCCACTCTTTGCTTCCTGTCTGCCAACCAATTCTCTATCCACATCAATACCTTACCCCCAATACCGTGTCCTTTAAGTTTGCACACTAATCTCCTGTCTGGGACCTTGTCAAATATACCACATCCACTGGTTCTTCCCTATCCACTCTACTAGTTACATCCTCAACAAATTCTATGAGATTCTATGAGTTGGATAAGGTACTCTTCCTTCAGTACTTCCGGTTCTGTGAACAACTCCAGGTACATCTCCTGCCACCGAACATTGTTTAGCAAATCCAGCCTTGCAATGAAGTTCATCTTCTCAATGACATGTTGTCCCAGTCATGGTGAGAAGAGATTCTGAACAACATAGACATCCTCTTTTAACTGTGTTTCATTTTTACAGATGGAAGAAGTAAACATTCCTCTCACACTGAGCTTATGTTTCCCTGGCCCCATGAGCACTTTCTTTATTGGGTTTAGTGTAATGCCTGCTTTCTTTGCCCATTTTGTGCACTAACATTTCAGAATGGCTATGACATCTGCCCGTGTCCATTCTGAATGTCATTGCCTCATTTTGCAAATGAACCATAATACACCAGCCTCATCTATTTGAATCTAAAGCCCCAAGGAAAGCTCTCTCTTCGTCTGAATCATGGTCTTCTTTGACCTCCTGAGGAACTGCTTTTGAGTTTTGACAATGGCTTTATAATAGGTAAGTCTATTGCATTGGTGACATTGCACTTCTTCTGCTGGACAGAGCTCTTTAACGTGGAATGAAAATTTGCAGCATTTCCTGCAGTTGGACATTTTACCTGCTCTTTGTTTCATTTGTCTGTTTTGTTTGAGCTGAGCTCTACTGACACCTCTTTCTGTAGTCTTTTTGACTGCAACTTGTTTGTACCCTTCTTTTTATACAGCTTCTAGCTTTACCACAGCATTGTTTTTGTGCCTGAGTTCTGCCTGTTGCTGACAAACATTCTCACTCTGCCTGAGCAGTGTAATAGCTTTCTTTAATGTGGGATTAGCCTGCAACTGAAGTCTCCCTGACAATTTGGTGTCTAGTAGCCTGACAACAATCCTGTTTCATTTCTCAGATTTCCATATGCATAGTTCTGATGGGGCATACAAAGCTATGATGAAGTCATTTACACTTTCATTTGGCTCCTGTTTCCTAGAGATGAACTTTGCCCTCTCATATATCACATTTCTCTTTCCTGTGAAGTATTCTTTGAATTTGTCTTGCACTGTTTTGTACTGCTTTTTCTGAGCATCCCTCCATCCTAATCCACCCATGATGTAATCTGCTTTGTCACCTATGCAGTATATCAATGTGCTTACTTGATGCTGTTCTGAAACCCGAGTGAGATTGCTTGCAACCCCAAATCTCTCAAACCATCTGAGCCATCTCTCAAAGTCCTCTGGTTTAGAGAAATCAAATGTCTTGGTCGGCTTTATTAGGTAAGTAGATGTAGGTACTGCAGGTACTTGTTCTATTTTCCTGTTTGTTTATTTATTATTTTACTTATTTGAACTACAAAAGTCTTTTTTTTTCCTCCTTGAAAGCTTAACTGATTTCTCTGCTGTGTCTGTGTCTCTGGGCACTTCCCCAGGCTAGTGGACCATAGATTATTACAACATATCCACTTCTGGTGTCATCTGAAGGCATTGCCTAGCAACCCTGGCTAGTTCTCAGCTCAGCCTCGTGGTGTATACCCTAGTAACTAACACTGGCAGTTCAGCTTCATAAAACTTTGAATATTTTACATAGATATATACAAACATGAACAGTCTTAGTGTAACTTATTGATTGTTGAGGGTCTAACTTGGTATGTAGCACAAAGTCGTCGACGCTCAACCACCTCTGACAGCATGTTGTGTTCAATATTGAGGGATAGTGCAGAGCAGCATGCAGGATATTCAACTGAACTTTACTGACAACCCTGCTTGTACAGTGTGTGAACTCCTCCCATGTGAGAGTGTATAACTGAGTGGCATAGAAATAACCTATTAACCACCACCACTACAGTTATGAATTGAGTACTTAAAGTTCATTCCAATTTAATTAAATGGACATTGAGACTCTTAGAAAATGCCTTTTATATTTATGAAGGAAAAAAATAAAAATTTTCAGCAATTATATCGTGTGCCTCTGTGTGCACATATAAGAACATAAAAACAATTTTTCCAAGAGACTAAGTTCTGAATTCTAAACAATTTGAGACGTGTTTAAATACATTTATTACAGGTTGTTTCCTTTTCATCATGTTTTCTTCCCAAAGACTAACATAAGGCAGGATACTCCCTGATGCTTAATTAGTAAGAGCTATTCATTTTTTTTAAACAGGTTGTAAAACAAGTAATTCCTTTAGCTGTGGGAACACCATGACAGTTTTCTATTTTGTGCTCTTCGCTCCTCCAACATAAATAACACACCAATCAACAGTTATGCTTTCTGAAGCAAAACAAGATTATTGTGGCAGTTCTGTTCAGCCTGCCCTTTAGGTGCCGTATCATCTCTTTTCAAATCTTCTTTACTCTGAAGGTTGAGGCCAAGTACATTTAATTTGATTTAGTAAGTTCAAGCATAAAACTATGTGTTTGGCTGTTCTGATAATCACATGCATATAATGAAAATGAAAGGTCTAAATCCTGAATGCTTGAAGCTTTGACTAAACTGTCTGTTGGACATCTCCAAGTCTTTATATGTTGTCTGTTTTTGAACATAAAACACTTCTCATTTAACCTACTTATAGACTTATCATTACTTTAGCAATACACAACATCAACTAGGAGTGTAAATATGCTGCTGAATTGGCAGGTCAGTGAAAATGCACAAGCTGATGTGACATTACAAAGAATTTTCTGTACAGCTGTCCTTGGTGACATTTCATCAGGTTTAAGTCAAATTATGCATTCAGATTCCCTTAACAACCTCTCCAGGTGTTGCTCCTGATAAAAATAGATGAAGCTATCATTCAAATGCACAAAGCCATTTCAGCATCATTTACTATGAAGCAATTTCCCCACTAATTCTTTTCTCAAACATTAAAAAGTTACAAAATGTTATCTTCACTCTTATAAAAATATTTAGTAACTGCAAACCACTCATTACTTACAGAGGGTTTGGTGAGTGCTATGTCACTGTCTTTAGATCAAACCACCATACATCCACAATCCTTTAATGAAAACAAGAATAGCATGATTCACCCTGCAAAGATCAGCACTGAGTAATTGCTGTACTATGCAAGTTGTTGCTTGTGCTATATATTGGACATTACTGTCAGTTAACTACTCAAAATATTCCATACTGGCACGCAGAGCTACATAAGAAAAGCATGCAAGAGGATCACAACCAAGGCAAAATATGATTGTGATCCCCTTAAATAGATCTACATAACCAAGCAAATCATAAGTATTTAATTAAGAACAGCTGAACCCTTTAAAAAAGTCAATTCAATCCAATTTTCTTCCAGAAAATCAGGTAAAATATGCATTGGAAAAGAAACTCCCATGGTGCACAATCTTAATGGATGATCTTTGAAGACAAATGTCAAAATTCAATCAAATATTACATTCATGAAATGCCCATTGGCCACATCACTGGATAAACACTCATTTGCCCTGTGTATTGGAAACATTTGGATGTAAAGGTTGCATTAATTTACTTTTAAAAGAATCCATCAACTCCATCATTGAAGTGCACTGATAATTGCCACACAAAGGCATGAAGGGCTGTCTGCCAATTTTGCTAGATCTAATTTCAGGCATGGTATCATATATCACCGGATCAATTTATTTTCTGTGATAAAGTGCTTTGGAATAAAAGGAAAGATTTATATTGTACAAATAATAGTTAATTTTATGGAAGTAAAGTTTATTCTCAAGTACATCAACACATTTTTTTTAACTGTTCAGACTGATTTGCTTTCCATTCTTTGATAATAATCTAGATGATGCCTTTGGGAGTTCATTCAACAAGTTTACATGTAACTAGATGATTGATGCTAATGTTAGGTCTTGTGACAAGAAAGCTACAATCTAATCTATATGCATGGTGGGAAGAGGGATGGCTCTGTTTCGCAGATACCCTCATATGAATAGGATTAAGGCCAAGTCTGAAGAATATACTGTCCTTCAGACTGAATTAATATTTAGTAAACAGAAAGCGGGCCAGTATTGAAATACTGTACATGGTAAGGAGATGCGAGAGGGTTGGTACTGAGAGACAATTTTTTTATATTTTATTTTTATGTTTGCACTTTATTCCATTGAAAAGCACTTTGAACTACATTGTATGTGTGAAAAGTGCTCCACAAATAAGTTGTTATTATTATAATAAATGTTGGCAAACCATGGTTAGGATTCATTTCAGAACAATAAAATGAAAACTAATGATCAAATTATTTAAAATAGAATACCGTGGCCAATCTTGGTGCTTTCACATGACAAAAAATGGAAAAACTTTTGGAAAAGACTTCTAGAAGGACACCTGAACTCAGGGATGCCTTAATTGTCACACTCTTCAAAAAGAGTGACAAAGCTGACTGTGGAAATTATAGAGGCATCTCCCTCCTCTCTACAACAAGAAAGGTACTCAACTGAATTTTATGTGACTGGCTTTCACCTCTGACAGATTATCTCCTGCCTGAGTCTCAGTGTGGCTTCTGTCCAGCCAAAGGAACATCTGACATGATTTTTACAGCACAATTGTAGAAGCAAGCCCAGGAACAAAATCTCCCACTTTGTACGGCCTTCATAGACCTTACAAAAGCATTTGACTCTGTAAATCGTCCTGCCATTTGGCGTGTACTATCCAAAACTGGATGCCCGGAGAAATACCTCAAGATCCTGCACCTCTCAAACAATGATGTGAGTGCAACGGTCATCAGCAATATCGGCTCTGAAACAGCACCTTTTAAGGTTGAGACCAGGATCAAACAGGGCTGCATCATTGCCTCAACTCTGTTTGCTGTTTTCATTGCAACATTCTTCACCTCACAGGCCAAGGAGTCCAGATTCTCTTTAGGACAGATGGAGGGCTCTTTAACCTTAACAGGTTCAAGGCAAAGAGCAAGGTGTCAAGAACTTCCATCATAGAGCCCCAATAGGCAGATGACAATGCCATCGTAACTTACTCTGAGGAGGATCTGCAGTGCATAATAGATGCTTTTGCCACCAGAGCAGGCAAGCTCCTGGGACTTGATCTAAACATCAAGAAAACCCAACCTGCTCCAGATCAAGCTCCTAAACCTCCAACCATCCGAGTTGACAACATCCCTCTGGAAACATTGATTATTTCCCATAGCAGCCTTCTTTCTTTAGAGCCAACACTGACCTTGAAATAAGTCGAAGAATAAGCTATGCGAGTGGAGCTTTTGCTAGCCTGAGAAAGAGGGTTTTTGAAGATCAGGATATCAAAACCAACACTAAGCTTCTGGACCATAAAGCCATATTCCTCTCCTCCTTGCAATATGGAGCAGAGTTATGGACAACATACAGCAGTTACATAAAATCCCTAGAAGCTTACCATCAAGGATTCTTCCGAATGATTCTGAGAGTTAGCTAGAAGAACAGATGTTCTAACTGCAGCATCCTGGAGGAAGCAAACATTAACTCCATAGCCACAACTGTGCCTCAACACCAATTGCACTGGGTTGGTCACATCATCTGTATGCTCGATTCTCACCTCCCTAAACAACTCCTGTTTGGCCAACTCAAGGATGCAAAGGCAGAAAAAGCGATTCAAGGACCAATATCAAAACCCACCTGAGGAAGTGCCACATGAATCTGAATGGATGGGAGAACTCAACACAGGATAGGGAAAGCTGGAGAAGAACTGTATATGAGGGGACTGCACAGCTTGAAGAATACCTCCACCATGCCGTTGAGACTAAGCGGCTTCAACGCAAGGCAAGACTGGGAAAGGCCCGACCCACTACATCCACTACCACTTCAATGACCTACACCTGCCAACAGTACAATAGGAGTTGTGGATCACACATCAGCCTCTTCAGTCATCCCAAGACCCGCGAGTGACCAGATCAACCAACAGGAGAAGAATCATACCTGACTATGAGCGATGATAAATAAATTATTAGTATTTTTAGTAGAGTAAATTTTGGCAAACTATGTGTTAGGATTTACTTCAGAACAATAAAGTGAAAGTTAATGGTCAAATTATTCAAAATAGGTGTCAAATGGAATACCATGGCCAACCTTGGTGCTTTCACATGACAGAAAATATGAAAGGACGTTTAGAAAAGACTTCTAGAAGGATTACAAATCTCAATGTCTTTAGTTAAAATGATAGAAAACTACAGCCAATTATATTCAAAAACCATATACTACAGATAGCCTTAAATATATACATTTTAAGATGGATTATCTGTCTATGTGCTTGAGATATTTGAAAGTATGAGTTAGAAACACAAGGGGTCATGCTTATTATTTAAAAAAAAACAGAACTAGGTTAGGTGTTATGAAGTTTCCTGCTACCTAGTGGTAGTTCATGCCTGGAGTGAATGAGTGTAGCTTTGATGAAACCGACAGAAAATGAATCAGACAGTTTCATTGTTTTGACAAGATGCAAGGTGGGTCTAGGTTTGACAGGATTTCTAGAGCTTATTTTTCATCAAATTAGGCAGCTTTTTCTTTTGCTTGGAATTGGCCTAGATATTTATTGGTCAATATCTTGCTTTTCTTTTGAACCCTATAAAACTGGAGTTATTTGGAAGTAATAGTAAAATACTTCATTGTATTATGGTTCAATGAGTAGGGTTCATGGACCACAAGTTTCTTCACTAAAGTTTCTTTGATATTTATAGGGACTTGTTCATAAACAAAAAGAGTATAGCTGAAACACCCCAACAATGTTCAAGCCACATAGGAACCACATGATGCATGATGAAGTGGAAATATAGGCCCCCATCTTTGAAAAGTGTTCAGAACACAATATGAATACTACTGGTAAATCCATTGCTGACAAGGGCAGCTAGATGTATACTAAAGTAAGAAGATGGTGATAATATATGACAAGTCAAAAAAAAAAGATGCTTCAATTCAATATTCTTTTGTCAATACTGAAAAATATTACACTTGTAAGTAATAACAGGCCAGAGAAACATGAGAAAGAGAAAAAAAGGAGAAGGCAGGGATGATACAGTGACAAACCGAATAATGGGATAGTAAAGAAACAAAAGATATGTGTGGAGGAGCTGTAACTGAGGAGGCTGATGAGTACAAAACAGTAGAATGGTGCAAAGACTGAAACAATGCAAAATGAAATGTCAAAGAGACAGGTAGAATTAAAGAGTACAGGAAGATAGCAGCTCCATCAGGAAGGGGTGTGAAAGACAAAGTCTGACAGCAGTAGAGAAGAAGCTGTTCTTACGTCAACATGTTGAAACTTTCAAGCACCCATACCTACTCCCAGATGATTTTCCCACTCTTAAAACTGTTCTCCAGTAATGAATTCCACAGATTCACCACCTTTTGGCTAAAGAAATGCTTCTTCATCTCTATTCCAAATGGATGTCCCTCTATTCCGAGGCACTGCCCACTGATCCTAGACTCCCCCACTGTAGGAAAAATCCTCTCCAGACCCAGTCTATCTAAGCCTTTTAATATTCCATGGGTTTCAATAAGATCCCACTCATTTTTCTAAATGCTAGTGAGTACAGAGCTGGAGACACCAGCACTCCTCAAACATTAACCTTTTCTTTCCTGGAATCATTCTTGTGAACCTCCTTTGATCCCCCTCCAATGCTAACATATCTTTTGATGGACAAGGGGCCCAAAAATGTCCATAATACTCCAAGTGCCATGTGATCAATGCCTAACAAAGCCTCAACATTAAATCCTTGATTTTATATTGTAGTCCTTTTGAAATGAATGATAACAATGCATTTGGTTTCCTAACCACTGACTGAAATTGCAAGTTAACCTTTAGGGAATCCTGCACAAGTACTCTCAAGTCCCTTTGCACCTCTGATTTTTGAATTTTCTCTTCATTTAGAAAATAGACAACACCTTTATTCCTTCTACCAAAGTGTATGACCATACAATTCCCTACACTATATTCCATCTGCAACTTCTTTGCCCATTCTCCCAATCTGTCCAAGTCTTTTGCATACCCGCTGCTTTTTCCAATACTACCTGCCCCTCCACCTATCTTTGTATCATCTACAAACTTGGCCACAAAGCCATCAATTCCATCATCCAAATCACTGATATATAATGTGAAAAGAATCAGTCCCAATACTGACCCCTGTGGAACACCACTAGTCACCAGCAACTAACCAGAAAAAGCCCCCTATATTCCCACTCTTTGCTTTCTGCCAACCAGCCTATCTTCTACCCTTGTTAGTATTGTTCCTATAATACCATGGGCTCTTATCTTGTAAAGTAGTTTATGTGCAACATCTTGTCAAAGGCCTTCTTAAAATCCAGGTAAACAACATCCACTGACTCTCCTCCGGCTATCCTGCCTCTTACCTTCTCAAAGAATTCCAATAGATTTGTCAGGCAAGATCACTCTTTAGGGAAACCATGTTAACTTTGGCCAACATTATCATGTGCTTCAAAGTACCCCAAAACCTTATCCTTAATAATAGACTCTAACATCTTCCCAACCACTAAAATTAGGCTAACTGGCCTATAATTTCCTTTCTTCTGCCTCTCTCCCTTCTTAAAGAGTGCAGTGACATTTGCAATTTTCCAGTCCCCTGGAACCATTGCAGAATCTAGTGATCCTTGAAAGATCATTCCTAATGCCTCCACAATTTCTTCAGCTACTTGGGTGTAGTCCATCTGGTCCAAGTGACTTACCTATCTTTCAGCTTCTCAAGCAACTTCTCCTTAGTAATAGCAACTACACACTCACACAGGCCCCATCACTCTCAAATTGCTGGCATACAGCTAGTGTCTTTCACAGTGAAGACTGACGCAAAATACCTGTTAAGTTTGTCTGGCATTTCTTTGCCACCCATTACTAGCTCTACAGCAGTCCAATATCCGCCCTCACCTCTCTTTTACTCTTTACATAGAGTATCTGAAAAATCTTTGGTATCCTCTTTGATATTTTTGGCTAGCTTACCTTGATGTTTCATCTTCCCTCTCATTATAATTTTAATTGGCTTCTGTTGGTTTTTAAAAACTTCCCTATCCTTTTAACTTTCCACTATTATTTGCTACAGTACATTATATGCCCTTTTTTTTATACTGTCTTTGACTTCACTTGTCAGACCTCATCCTTCCTAGAATAGCTCTTTCATCTTTGGGATGTGCTTATCCTGTGCCTTCCGAATTGCCCTCAGAAACTCCAGCCACTGCTGTTCTGCTGTCATCCTTGATTAATTCCTTTGGCCAACTCGTCTCTGATGCCTCTGTAATTCCCTTTACTCCACTGTAATACTAATACATCTGAATTTATTTTCTCCCTCAAACTGCAGTGACTATGATCACTGCTTCCCAAACATTCCTTTACATTGAGTTCCCTGATCAAATCTGGTTCATTACACAACACCCAATCTAGTATTGCCTTTCCCCTAGTGCAGGGGTTCCTAACCCTTTTTATGTCATGGACCCCTACTAATAAGAGGGGTCCGCAGACCCCAGGTTGGGAACCCTTGGCCTAGTGGGTGCAACCACAAGCTGCTCTAAAAAGCTATCTCATAGGCATTTTGCAAATTTATTCTCTTGGGATCCAGGACCAACCCGATTTTCCCAATCTACCTGAATATTGAAATTCCCCATGGCTATCATAACATTGCCCTTATTACATCATCATCATCATCATCATCAGGTGCCGTGCCCAGTGTGAGCTTTGACTGCCATGGCCCACACACTCCTGTTTCGGGTCAAGTGGATCAATTCATTGATATTCATTTCCAATTCTCTAGCTGCTGTCTCCATCATCATTTGTCTTCCTCTTGCTTTCTTCCCTCCAATCTTTTCCATAATTACAGTGCATTCTAACTCCTCTTTCCTAATCACATGTCCAATGAAGTTGCATTGCCTTTTCATGATCTCATACATTATTTCTCTTTTTGTGTTTGCTCTGTTCATTATATACCTTTCCTATTTCACATTGAAATGCATATCCCACATCCTAGCTACTGATTGGGGGCCTATGCATAATTCTCATCAGAGTCTTTTTACCCATCCATATAATGACTTCCATAGCTTTAAAATATTGTAAGTAAGGAAATGATATATCAGGAAGTTCAATTCAAGAGCAATTGTTTTCATGTTCATTGGACACTTAGTGGCCATTTTATGAGGTGCCTCCTGAACCTAATAACGTGGTCACTGAGTTTATTTTTGTGGTCTTCTGCTGCCGTAGCCCATCCACTTCAAAGGCCAACATGCTGTGCATTCAAAGGTACTCTACTACATACCACTGTTAGAAACATAGAAAATCTACAGCACAATACAGGCCGTATATGTCTTTACCTTAGAAATTACCCAAGGTTACCCATAGTCCTCTATTTCTCTGAGCTCCGTGTACCTGTCCAGGAGCCTCTTAAAAGACCCTATTGTATCCACCTCCACCATCGTTGCCGGCAGCCCATTCCACGCACTCACCAATCTCTGCATAAAAAACTTACCCCTGACATCTCCTCTGTACCTACTTTCAAGCACCTTAAAACTGTGCGCTCTCATGCTAGCCATTTCAGCCCTGGGAAAAAGCCTCTGACTATCCACACGATCAATGCCTTTCATCATCTTATATACCTCTATCAGTTCACCTCTTATCCTCCGTCGCTCCAAGGAAAAAAGGCTGAGTTCACTTAACCTATTCTAATCGGCATGCTGTCCAATCCAGGCAACATCCTTCTAAATCTCCTCTGCACCCTTTCTATGGTTTCCACATCTTTCCTGTAGTGAGGTGAACAGAACTGTGTGTGGTACTCCAAGTGGGGTCTGACCAGGGTCCGATATAGCTCCAACATTTCCTCTTGGTTCCTAAACTCAATCTCACAATTGATGAAGGCCAATACACCGTATGTTTTCTTAACCACAGAGTCAACCTGCGCAGCAGTTTTGAGTATCCTATGGACTCGGACACCAAGATTCCTCTGATCCTCTACTCTGCCAAGAGTCTTACCATTAATACTATATTCTGCCATCATATTTGACCTACCAAAATGAACCACCTCAGACTTACCAGGGTTGAACTCCATCTGCCACTTCTCATCCCAGTTTTGCATCCTATCAATGTCCCACTGTAACCTCTGACAGCCCTCTACACTATCCACAACACCCCCAACCTTTGTGTCATCAGCAAATTTACTAACTCATCCCTCCACTTCCTCATCCAAGCCATTTATAAAAATCACGAAGAGTAGGGGTCCCAGATCAGATTCCTGAGGCACACTACTGGTCACTGACCTCCATGCAGAATATGACCCATCTACAACCACTCTTTGCCTTCTGTGGGCAAGCCAGTTCTGAATCCACAAAGCAATGTCCCTGTGGATCCCATGCCTCCTTAATTTCTCAATAAGCCTTGCATGGGGTACCTTGTCAAATGCCATGCTGAAATCCATATACACTGCATCTACTGCTCTACCTTCATCAATGTGTTTAGTCACATCTTCAAAAAACTCAATCAGGCTCGTAAGGCATGACCTGCCTTTGACAAAGCCATGCTGACTATTGCTAATCATATTATGCCTCTTCAAATGTTCAGAAATCCTGCCTCTTCGGATCTTCTCCATCAACTTACCAACCACTAAATGAAGACTCCCTGGTCTATAATTTCCTGGGCTATCTCTACTCCCTTTCTTGAATAAGAGAAAAACATCCGCAACCCTCCAATCCTCTGGAACTTTTCCTGGCCCCATTGATGAGAAAAGATCATCGCCAGAGGCTCAGCGTTCTCCTCCCTTGCCTCCTACAGTAGTCTGGGGTACATCTCGTCTGGTCCCGGTGACTTATCCAACTTAATGCTTTCCAAAAGCTTCAGCACATCCTTTTTCTTAATATCTACATGCTCAAGCTTTTCAGTCCGCTGTAAGTCATCCCGACAATTGCCAAGATCCTTTTCTGTAGTGAATACTGAAGCAAAGTATTCATTAAGTACCTCTGCTAACTTCTCTGGTTCCATACACACTTTAACACTCTCACACTTGATTAATCCTATTCTCTCACGTCTTATCCTCTTGCTCTTCACAAACTTATAGAATGCCTTGGGGTTTTCCTTAATCCTGACTTCCAAGGCCTTCTCAAGGCTCCTACTGGCTCTCCTAATTTCTTTCTTAAGTTCCTTCCTGCTAGCCTTATAATCTTCTAGATCTCTATCATTACCTAGTTTTTTGAACCTTTCGTAAGCTCTTCTTTTCTTCTTGACTAGATTTACAACAGCCTTTGTACACCACGGTTCCTATATCCTACCATCCTTTCCCTGCATCATTAAAACATACCTATGCAGAACTCCTCACAAATATCCCTGAACATTTGCCACATTTCTTCCGTACATTTCCCTGACAACATCTGTTCCCAATTTATGCTTCCAAGTTTCTGCCTGATAGCCTCATATTTCTCCTTACTTCAATAAAACACTTTCCTAACTTGTCTGTTCCTATCCCTCTCCAATGCTATGATACAGGAGATATAATTGTGATCACTATCTCCAAAATGCTCTCCCACTGAGAAATCCGACACTTGATCAGGTTCATTTCCCAATACCAGATCAAGTACAGCCTCTCCTCTTATAGGCTTATCGACATATGTATTGTGTCAAGAAACCTTCCTGAACACACCTAACAAGCTCCACCTCTTCTAAACCCCTTGCTCTAGGGACATGCCAATCAATATTGGGGAAATTAAAATCTCCCACTACGACAACCCTGTAATTATTACACCTTTCCAGAATCTGTCTCCCTATCTGCTCCTCGATGTCCTTGTTACTATTGGGTGGTCTATAAAAAACACCCAGTAGAGTTATTGACCCCTTCCTGTTCCTAACTTCTATCCACAGAGACTCCGCAGTCAATCCTTTCATGTCTTCCTCTTTTTCTGCAGCCATGACACTATCTCTGATCAACAGTGCCACGCTCCCACTTTTTTTGCCTCCCTCCCTGTCCTTTCTGAAACATCTAAAGCCTGGCACTTGAAGTAACCATTCCTGCCCTGGAGCCATCCAAGTCTCTGTAATGGCCACAACATGAGAACCCCAAGTACTGATCCACGCTCTAAGCTCATCCACTTTGTTCATAATACTCCTTGCATTGAAATAGACACATCTCAGACCATCAGTCTGAGCAGGTCCCTTCTCTATCACGTGCCTATCCTCCCTCTCGCACTGTCTCCAAGCTTTCTCTATTTGTGAGCCAACTGCCTCTTCCTCTGCCTCTTTAGCTCGGTTCCCTCCCCCCAGCAATCCTAGTTTAAACTCTCTCCAATAGCCTTAACAAACCTCCCCACCAGGATATTGGTCCCCCTGGGATTCAAGTGCAACCTATCCTTCTTGTACAGGTCACAACTACCCCAAGAGAGGTCCCAATGATCCAGAAATCTGAATCCCTGCCTCCTGCTCCAATAATCACTGTTATGTGGTTATTTGATTCACTGTCACCTTCCTGTCTGCTTGAAACAGGGTGACCATTCTCCTCTGAATCCCCATCATTACAAGCTGTTTTTGCCCATCGAATTACTACTCACTGGACTTTCTTTTGTTTTTCACACCATTCTGTGTAAACTCTAGAGACTGCTGTGTATGAAAATCCCAGGACATTAGCAGATTCTGAGAAGCTCAAACCATTCCATCTGGCATCAACAATCAAAGTCACTTAGATCACATTTTTTCACCATTCTGATGTTTGGTCTGAACAACAACTGAACCTCTTGACCATCTCTGAATGCTTTTATGCATTGAGTTGCTGTCACATGATTGGCTGATCAGATATCTGCATTAACAAGGTATACAGGTGTACCCAATAAAGTGGCTACAGCGTGTATTTAATGAATAACAAGGAATCCAGCATTGATCCCTGAGCATACCACTGGTCATAGACCTGCAACCTGAAAAGCAAGCCTCTATATGACACACTGCAATTTTGTATCCAATTTGCTATCACCTTTCCAAACGAAAGTGCTGATGAAGGTGTTTCAGCTCAAAACCTTTCGCAGATGTTGCCTGACCCATTGGAGCTCTCCAGTATTACTTGTGTATTGATCCCCATTCCTATCTTTTTGTTTTTTTGTTTCGTTTCAAGTGAAAGGAACTTGGAAGCACCTCTAAAGGGAAGGTGATAGGATTTAATTCTGTGTTATGAGAAAGCTAACGTCATGAATAAAATTCAGATTATTAGATAGTTTATTAGATACAAGATTTGATATTCATTATTAAATGAGAATACATCTTTCATCATTCATCGATATGAGGAAAATAAGTAGCAAAAGTTTTGTTTTCTCCTTCAAAAAACTAGCAATAGTAGTACCTGTATGATTAAGATAATATGTAATTGATGAGACAGCAAGATGGTACAAATGAGATTATACTGGTTTATACTGGTTAATGGTGGGAAAAATTAAATTTTCGTCAGAGGAAATAAGAAGTAGACCAATTGTCCCTTGTACCTGTTCCACCCCTCATAGAAACTGATTGACCTTTTGCTTTGTGCCATTTTCCTTCACTATCTCCAAATCCTCTTATAAAATCTTTTTCTATTGCATTGGTTTTTAATATTGCTTTATTCTAATTCTGCTAAAAAGGGTTCATTGCGATTATTTGATTTTCTATACTATGCACAATACCAGACTCACTGCAATTTGATTGCCTTTTATCTGTCTTCAGAAGGAGCCCAGCAAGCTACATAATGATATCAGACCTTGAGAAAACATCATTACAACTAAAATCAAGCTGATCGCCTGGCATCAACCTTAATACTTTTCATGACTAAGGCTTACCTGGGAGAAGCCTTCTCAATAATATTGGGGGGGTCTGTTATAAAATTCCATTATCTAATCCATAAGACATCGGAGCAGAGTTAGGCCGTTTGGCCCATTGAGTCTGCTCCACCATTCCATCATGGCCAATTTATTATTCCTCTCAACCCCATTTTTCCACCTTCTCCCCATAACCTTTGATGCTCTTATCAATCAAGAACCTAAGAACGACCACTTTAAGTATACCCAATGACTTTGCCTCTACAGCTGTCTGTGGCAATGAGTTCCACAGATTCACTGCCCTCTGGCTTAAGAAATTCCTCTCTCTCTCTGTTTCAGAGGGACATCCTTCGATTCCAAGGTTGTGACCTCTGCTCCTGGACTCCCCCACTATAGCACACATCCTCTCTATATCCATTCTATCTAGGCCTTTCAATATTTGATGGGTTTCAATGGTATCACCCCTCATTCTTCTAAATTCCAGTGAGTACATGCCCAGAGCAATCAAACATCATCTCCTCATACGTTAATCCTTTCGTTTCTGGGACCACTCTCATGAACCTCCTCTGGACCCTCTCCAATGTGAGCACCTTCTTTCTTAGGTACGGGGCCCAAAACTGCTCACAATACTAGTGTATTCTGAACATTGCCTTATTAAAGCTTCAGCATTACATCCTTGCTTTTATATCCTTGTCCTCTCGAAATGAATGCTAACATTTCATCTATCTTCTTTACAACCAACTCAGCCCGCAAGTTAACCTTTAGGGAATCTGCATGAGGACTCCCAAGTCCGTTTGCACCTCTGACTTCTGAATTTTCTCCTTATTTAGAAAACAGTCTACACCTTTATTCCTTTGACTAAAGTGCATGACCATACACTCCCCTACTCAGTATTCCATCTGTCAGTTTGCCCATTCTCCTAATCTGTCTAAATTATTTTGCAGACTCTCGGTTTCCTCAACATTACCTGACCTTCCACCTATCTTTGTATTATTTGCAAACTTGGCCACAAATCCATCAAATTCCATCATCTAAATCATTGACATATATCGTGAAAAGAAGCAGTCCTTACATTGGCTCCTGTGCAAAAACACTAGTCACCAGCAACCAACTAGAAAAGGCCTCCTTTATTCCCACTCTTTGCTTCCTGCCAGTCAACCGACCTTCTGTCCATGTTTGTATCTTTCCTGTAATACCACAGAGTCTTATCTTGTTAAACAGCCTCATGCGCAGAACCTTGTCAAAGGCATTCTAAAAATCCAAGTAAGCAACAATCACTGAGCATCTTTTGTCTATCCTGCCTGTTATTTCGTCAAAGGATTCCAACAGATATATCAGGTATGATTTCCCCTTCATCAAAAAACAGGAAAAGGCAAACAACAGGGCATTGACTTAAATTCAAAAACTGGCAGCCCAGAAACTTTACAATCTAATGAATATTTTGAAGCAGTATGCAATTGAAGTTACTGTGTGCACACAGCAAATGCATAAACATAATTTCTGTCCTCTGTACACATGACATATTTGCAGACAGAAACCACTGGGTAAGTGCCATTACAAATATGGACATCACCATTGTGGTCTTCTAACCTGAATATAGGATATATGAATTTTATGAGCCTCAACTGCAACAGCACAGTTTAACTGGAGGATTATGTCCTCATCCTGCGTTATAGAACAGGATAGGTAATTCTTCCTAATGCAAATCATTGAATCTCCTCAGCACATTCTCACTCCAAACAGCCTATTGTGCCCTGCCTCTCCTCAAAAACTCATTTTTACTGCACTTTCAATGTATTCCATGACCTCTTGGATAACTTCCTGACTCCTTCTGACACTTCCATAGCAATCCTCTCGCAAACTACTCCCTGCAATTTCCTCCTCAGCATCTTGATCTTCTCTTTGAACCACTCCACTAAATCTCCTTTGTGCAAACCCTCCCTGAATATCTCAGCTCCCCTCTGACCACTACATTCACACCAACCATTCCCTTCCTCACTCCACTCCCACCTGCTTTACCTGCTGATATATTGCCAGCCCACTCCAATCTCCTTTTCACTCTTTCTCCTGCCTAGTCATGTTTCTATTCTCCAACCACATATTCTTCTGTCATCTTCTGCATCTGACAATCTATTCTCTCCCATTCTATCTCTGTTCTCTGATCTCTCTAACCCTTCCAATCTAACAACAGATCCTCCACAACCTTTTCCTTGGAATCCTGAGTCTCTGCAATTCCACATTGATCTTCTCCATGATTTTTTCTTCTCCTCTCCCAAGGTGGGAGATCATAGAGGTAACTACAACTATGCAGTTTATGCTAAGGTACATGCACAGGGTCCAGGATTTCTGGTTTTAAATCACATAATTGTTTGATCACCACGTGTGTTGTTAATATCAGGTCCTATAGTCTCATTCCAAATGGTCAAAGACACTTCAAAGTGTTTCAGAATTTCAAACCAGATGCCTTTGATTGTCCAACACTCCTTCGGTACTGCACTAGATGACAGCCTTGATTATGTACTCAAGTCATTAAAGTGGGGCTTAAACAAAAAAAAACTTACCGATTAAACAGCAATACTGTAGTTCAATGAGACAGGTAACTAACCCTCAACATCACTTAACAGCAAAACAGTTTTACTCAAAAGAGAAAAGGAATTTAGCAATATTTGCTGCTTTTCATTCAAAGAGCAGGGTTAATATAGCACAGAAATTAACTTACCCCTGGTAAGTTAAGAATTTTATTGAATTCTTTCATAAATTTCATAAAAACTTTGTCAAAATATTTTTCAGTCCTTCACCATAAAAATTCTCTGCACCTGGTTTTTTTTTAAAAAAGAGATTTAGGGATACAGCATGGTAACAGATTCTTCCAGCCCAGTGAGCCTGTGTTGCTCAACTACATCCATGTGATCAATTAACTTACTAACCAGTAAGTTTTTGGAATATGTGAGGAAACTGGAGCACCCAAAAAAACCCACGCTGTTTTAGAACAATGTACAAACTCCTTACTATTGCAGTTGTACAAGATGTTAGTGAGGCTGCATTTGGAATACTATGTTTGCTTTTGGTCACCCCCATTATAGGGCAGATGCCATTAAGCTGGAAAGGGTGCAGAGGAGGTTTACGAGGATGTTGCTGGGACTCAAGCAACTGAGTTATCAAGAGAGTTTGAGCAGTTTGGGACTTCATTGGAATGTAGGAAAATGAGAGGATCTTATGGATTTGCATACAATCATGAGGTGCATAGATAAGAAGAATGTCTTCTTCCCCAGGTTTGGGAATCAAGAACTAGAATGCATAGGTTCAAGTTGAAAGATGAGAGATTTAACAGGAGGCAATTTTTTCACCAGAGTGTAGTCAATCTATGGAATAAGGTTAACAACATTACCTGGACAGGAGTATGGATAGGAAAGGTTTAGAGAAATGTGGGATAAAGACTGGCAAATAAGATTAGTTTAGATGGGAATCTTGGTTGGTGTGGACCAGATGGAACCAAGAGCCTGTTTCCATGCTAATTGACTCTGTGACAGTGGGAGAATTGAACCTGGGTCACTGGCACTGTAATAGCATTATGCTAATCACTATGCTAACATGCTGCTTCAAAGTTAAGCTCAAAAATGAGTCAGACTATCCATTCAATGTATAGCAGCATTAAAATAATAATGGCCATTCATAATGAGGTGAAATTTTCTAAACAATGTTAGAATTGCATTGCATGAAGTGACTGATTTGATCCCTTATTCTGCCTGTGAATTTCATGAAATTTTCCAGTTAAAAAATATCTCTGTATCTCCACGGCCTGTCAACTGCATTATGAGCAGTGGGGATAAAGAAAGATCTGTTGAAGTATTGCCACGAGCAGTTTAATTTTCAGGGCTTTTCGGACATCGCACAGTGAAAGGAGTTTAAGAAAGAACAGAACACAATTTCTGCTGTGATAACTGACATGAAGATTTGTGAGACCCAGAGGACAATAGGCTAGCATAGCGGGTATGATAAGGAACACATTGGGCCACTATATGCCTACAGTTATATTCACATATTCCAACAAAATTGTATTGCATGTAACATAATAATCTGTAAACAGAAGCAATGGGCATCCTAATTGAAATTATATACAAGAAAAACATAAAAGTATTTTTAATAAATTCAAAATTTATTAAAAATTCTGCCCTTTACTGGAACAAACTTTGGGAGCACCACTATTACAGAAGTAACATTTAAGATAAATTGACACCTGTTATTTGACAATTAATCTTGCTTGAAAACATAAAATTGTCATCTTCACATTTTCTTAATATTAGTACATATCACAACTTTGCACAAAATAAAATAATTTTACCTTTTAACTTCTGCTGATACACAGACTGCATACAGGGGAATTCTAAAATGTTTCAATATGCAGACATAGTTTGAATTTCTATCCATCTCTACAGTAAAACCGTCCATCCAGAACTGTCATGACATTGGGAATTACTTGGAATATTTTGTATTTGATAAATAGGATTTAGTTAAATTTCTCCAAAGGATAAAACTGTTTACTTTTCATCACTAGTAAGAATGTACGATTTTAAAGTAAGCTCAGGCTTCAAAACATAAACTTTATTGGAAATAAAATGCTAATATGATTAAATTCATCCAAACTATAAATAATGCAAGTTACTGTAAATAATATTCAAAATTTTTGTTCATAAAATATTTGCTTTGCGTAATTGTTAATTGTTTGAACTGTTAAGCATTATTTAAACTTATTGAGAAAAGTGCAGTTTTTCTACAGATACTTGTTTTAATTGGTTTATCAACAACTGTGATATATTTGACACTTTCAGAAATAGAACTTCCCATAATAAATATTTACATACAATTTCCTTCCTATAACAGATTTGTGAATTATAGATATTTGTAAATAAAACTTTACTTCTCCATTCCCTCTTTTGCAGGAAAGTGTAATTAATGAATAACACTATTTGTCAGCATAATAAAAATTCAGACCTGTGACAAACACTGGGGATTACATGGATAGTCTTGTATTTGATAAAAGGGATTAAGTTAAATTTTCTCAAAGAAAAAATTTTTACTTATAATTATAATTATTGTGCAGAACTGAAGGAGAAATATCAAATAAAGAATTTGTGATCCATCCAAGAATTTGAAAATAAGAATCCCAGAAAATGCCATGCAAAAAAAGTTACATCTTCATAGTGATGGTTTCTGCATAAATGTGACATTCATCCTATTGAAAAATCATCACTGAGGAGCAGAGTAGCATTAAGTGATCCAGCTTTGGCACTTCAACCCACAATTGATATTGCATAATGAGAATTGCAAGTGATCCTGCTCATACAGCTAAACATTCTGTAAAAGTAACTGACAATTCCCAAGCTTGCTGACTGTAATTTAACAAGACTACATGGATTCAGCTATCTTATTTGCTTTTACAGGCAAGCCACTGACAATTCAATGAAAGTGCAACACCAGGTTTAATAGAAAAAATGCTAACCAAGGAAAAGAATGGCTCAAGCCATACCCACTTTTTTTACATTAATGCTAGAAGGACTGGTAAAATACGAAGGTGGAATATTTTAAATCTACTGATCACTCAAGTAAATTTGAAAATATGTGCTCACAGTTGACTAGTGCTTACCTAATACAAAACACAAAATTATTAAAACAAAATAAATAGCACAGAAAGCAGAGAGTATTGAAATCTTCACTATTTGAAAAGAAATAAAATTGGCATCAAGTTCCAAAAGCATTACGTTCCAAAAGCAGACTACAGTAATCACAATCACCTTCACATTGTTAATTAGAACAGAGCAAGTAATGCTGGCAATGGTAACAATGCCTGGATCTTGAAAAATGAATAACTGAATGATATTCTCTCAAGATTGCATGATACTGTATTGCAGGTGAACAGTATTTAAAATGAAACATCCCAAACAGAAATATATCCATAGGATTAAAAACACACAGTTTGATGTAGTCACACACATCAAAGTTGCTGGTGAACGCAGCAGGCCAGGCAGCATCTGTAGGAAGAGGTGCAGTCGATGTTTCAGGCCGAGACCCTTCGTCAGGACTAACTGAAGGAAGAGTGAGTAAGGGATTTGAAAGTCGGAGGGGGAGGGGGAGATCCAAAATGATAGGAGAAGACAGGAGGGGGAGGGATGGAGCCAAGAGCTGGACAGGTGATAGGCAAAAGGGGATACGAGAGGATCATGGGACAGGAGGTCCGGGAAGAAAGACAAGGGGGGGGGGAACCCAGAGGATGGGCAAGAGGTATATTCAGAGGGACAAAGGGAGAAAAAGGAGAGTGAGAGAAAGAATGTGTGCATAAAAATAAGTAACAGATGGGGTACGAGGGGGAGGTGGGGCATCAGTGGAAGTTAGAGAAGTCGATGTTCATGCCATCAGGTTGGAGGCTACCCAGACGGAATATAAGGTGTTGTTCCTCCAACCTGAGTGTGGCTTCATCTTTACAGTAGAGGAGGCCGTGGATAGACATGTCAGAATGGGAATGGGATGTGGAATTAAAATGTGTGGCCACTGGGAGATCCTGCTTTCTCTGGCGGACAGAGCGTAGATGTTCAGCAAAGCGGTCTCCCAGTCTGCGTCAGGTTTCGCCAATATATAAAAGGCCACATCGGGAGCACCGGACGCAGTATATCACCCCAGTCGACTCACAGGTGAAGTGTTGCCTCACCTGGAAGGACTGTTTGGGGCCCTGAATGGTGGTAAGGGAGGAAGTGTAAGGGCATGTGTAGCACTTGTTCCGCTTACACGGATAAGTACCAGGAGGGAGATCAGTGGGGAGGGATGGGGGGGACGAATGGACAAGGGAGTTGCGTAGGGAGCAATCCCTGCGGAATGCAGAGAGGGGGAGGAGGGAAAGATGTGCTTAGTGGTGGGATCCCGTTGGAGGTGGCAGAAGTTTGATGTAGTCCTTGGTTACAAATGAGATGTTTAAAAAGCATGAATAATACAATATATACACACACACACACACACAAGATTTGACTCAGTGGTCTCCACTTCTGTGCTAACTATGCCACAATGGCTTTGAATGGCTTCTGAGACCAGTACGCAAATTTACAGTGCAATTTGTTTAGCAGAATTAATACTTGCCAGCCTATTGCTCACTGGAAGTTTGCATTGTAGGCAGATTATGGTATTGATCAGTGGATAACAACAACTTAATACTAGCTTTGCCAAGTTGGCACTCAGTACTTACACCAATCCCCATCTCTTCGCCCCGTTCTGAATATTTTCAGCGGTCACCAGGATCTCCAGTGTTATTTAAATAAATCCACTATTTTGGACTTTAGTGGCTATCAATCTAGATTCTTTGAGTCTCAAGTGGGTGCTGTGCCAAGTATTTTCTCTGCCAACTACTTTAATTCCTCCTACTCTGTCATGTCTAAAACAATGCAACTCTGGAACATTGAACTATTAGTCCTACCTCTCCTGCAACTAAATCTCACCAATGGTTGCAATGTTATAATTCCATTTGCTGATCCATGCCCTCTCATTCACCTTTCCTACAATACTCATTGCATTGAAATATATACAAATCAGAACATTAGTCCCACCATGCCCAACCCTTCGATTTCTGATTTCATATGTAGACTTAACAACATCTTTCCCCCACAAGCACTCCATTATCTGCTCTAGTGCATTGATTCCCATCCCCCTGCAACTCTAGTTTAACCCCCCCCCCCCAACTCCCATGCAGCAGTCGCAAACCTTCCTGCTGGGATATCAGTCCCCTTCCAGTTCGGGTGCAAACCACCCACCTGCACAGTCCCAATTTCTCCTTAGTCATGTTTTAAACGCATGATCTCCTCACTAGCATGTGGCATGAGTAGCAACTCTGAGATCATATTCTTGGAGGTCTTGTCCTTTAACATGGCACCTAACAGGGAGGAGGAGCCTCGGAGGATTAATGGCGCCTAACTGCCACTCCTTAGCTTGCATCTTTGGAAACAGCTTTATTTCCATCCTTAATATCTCTGTTTTTCCTTTTCAGGGTTCTTTTGAAGACCCTGACCTGGAGTTACACGCTGACTAGGCGGTCCTTGCAGGAATGGGACCCCCTCTCGGGGTTTTACGACTGGCTGTTATTTGACACGCCAAAGACGCGGCCTAAGAGCTCAACTCACCTTCAGAGGACTGAGATCTCATGTCTCTGGAGACAGGTGGATTGAATGCCGGTGTCACAGCAGGAGATCGGTGTGTCATCGGAAAATCTACAGCAGTGCCCAGAGACCCTTGGGCACAGAGCTCAGAAAAAGCGACACAACGGACTTTTAACACCATAAACCAGGAAGCTGTTTGTTATGTCTCCCTTCTCGCTGTGAAACGGGGGCACCTCTCTCCCCCTTATTAAAGAGAGACACAGATAGATAGATAAATATTGAATACCGGGTGAAAACATAGTCTTTGGAGTACTGCAAGTCTGTATCTTTGCTGTTGCTTTGCTCACACTTGGCTACTCAGCGGTGGGTGCCAATGCTTCTTTTTGCCGGTGGGGAGAGGGGGGATCATTGCTTGCTGCTGCTTGGGGGAGGGAAGCTTGGGGGGACTTTGGGATTCTAATATTTAACCGTTATTCATTCCTTGGGGGGACTCCTCTGTTTTTGTGGATGGTTGCAAAGAAAAAGCATTTCAGGATGTATATTGTATACATTTCTCTGATATTAAATGCACCTTTGAAACCTTTGAAACTCCCTGAACTCATTTTGCAGGACCTCGTCACCTTCCCTACCCATGTAATTGGTACCAACATGGACCATAATTTCTGGCAGCTCATCCTCCCAAAGAAGAATGCTGTGGACTCAATCTGCGATGTCCCTGACCATGGCGCCCAGGAAGCAACATACCATCCAGGAAACTCATTCTCATCCACAGGACCTCCTGCCTGTTCCCCTTACTATTGAATCCCCTATCGCTACAGATTGCCTCTTCTCCCCCTTTCTCTTCTGAGCCACAGAGCCTGACTCAGTACAAGAGCCCTGACCACTGTGTTGATCATCTGCTGAGTCACCTCACCAAACCACCCCTACCCCC
This sequence comes from Mobula birostris, assembly GCF_030028105.1. Taxonomy (NCBI): domain Eukaryota; kingdom Metazoa; phylum Chordata; class Chondrichthyes; order Myliobatiformes; family Myliobatidae; genus Mobula; species Mobula birostris. Next base: position 186,964,751 of record NC_092370.1, on the reverse strand, counting down.
AACAATATTCTGAGGGGAATGGCCACAGGTGTACTCTGCACTGGCTACCTATGGAGATCCACTGTAATGGTAAAATGTTTCCTTCCCTCTTTTTGTCCTTGCTGGTGTTTGACCATTATGTGCCTATATATATATATATATTTTGTGTGACTGTGCGCTCACTATTTTGAATGTGCTGAGGATGCTTTGCACCTTGGCCCCAGCGGAACACCGTTCCATTCGGCTGTATAGATGTATGGCTGAATGATAATTTAACTTGGATTCGATTTGAATTGTAATTTGAAATGCCTAATATCCTTGTAGCAGTCACAGTACTTTCACTCTGTGGCAATCCTCGGTTACCTATACACGAGTTGTTACAAAGACGAACTGAAAGGGCGACATGGATTACTTTGTGACAGCATGGTTCTTAATCGCAGTGTGCTCTTGTGTGTGCAGTGAATGTCATGCTGCTGATCAGACTATCGCTATGGTCAACTAATTACAGTGACAGAACTACCGTAGGCAACACCTGCAGTTCATAGCAAAGCAAGGTTCAAACATTATATTGGTCTGCTATATGCCGCTTAATTTTTGCCATTAGTTATACTACAAGAGGAGCAGGAGGAGGAGAAGGAGGAGGAACAGTCTCAGAGTAGAAGGATGCCCCTCAAGAACACAGAAGAGGAGAAATTCCTTTAGCCAGATGGTAGTGACTGTGTGGAACCTTTTGCCACGGGTAGCTGTAGAGTCCAAGTCATTGGGTACATTTAAAGGTTATAAACACTAGAAAGTCTGCAGATGCTGGAAATCCAAAGCAACACACATAAAATGCTGGAGGAACTCAGCATCAATGTGTAAGGGGGTTTCGACTTTTATGTTACTGCGGAGGCTAATTAAAATGGTGTCTTTGTTATGTTAATCTGGGGAATGCAGCTTTGTTGTGTTAAACGCTGAGAAAGTTTGCACTAGCAGCTTGTTTTGGTTTAGAGTGTGATAAGAAATATGTTATTAACGAATTGGGATAGTTGTTATGTTTTTGGTGTATTTGAAGATACTGTATGCGCGGGGTTTTGGAGCAGAAGGCCGGAGAGCGAGACAGAGGATGGACGAGGTGCTGTGATGTCCGCTAACGGGGTCAGAACCCGAGGAGGGCGTTCGGCGAGGAGACGGAGACGGAGACGGACTCGTGTGGAGCGTCTGGTCGACCACCGTTGGTGGTCCCAGGCGGCTGGTCGAGGTGGTCCGAGGGGTCGCAGGGTGAAGAAGAAGGTCCTTGAGCTCCAACTGTTTGTGCACGAAGAGATTGGACTTTGATAAGTGTGGTGCCTTTTATTTTCCTTTTATATTTTATTCTCTCTTAATTATATAGTTCCAGTAATATCTATAAACTGTAAATCATTTAATTGCATCTGGTGTATTGTCTGTTATTTGGGCGGGGTGGGGTACATCACACAGCATCCACACAAATGAATTACCCAGTTTGCCGGGGCCGAGGGCTGTTTCCCCAGACGACAGCGAGCCGAGCGACCCTGAGGGTGGCCGAGGGGGCTACATATGGAAATATTGACATTTTGGGCCGAGGCCCTTCTTCAGGACATAGTTAAATTTAATTTAAATTACATTCTTCAGGGCACATTTATATTTAAATATTGATGTGTTCTTGATTAGTCACGGCATCAAAAGTTACAGGAAGAAGGCAGAGAATGGGGTACAGAGGGAAAATAAATCAGCCATGGTCAAATGGTGGAGAGGACTCAATCGGCTGAATGGTTTAATTCTGCCCCTATATCTTATGGTCTTACTGGAGGACACATGTTTTCACCACGAGGGGCGAAGTTTAAGAGAGATCTGCAGGACAGGTTTTATACTTTTATTAATTTGCAATGTTCACATTTTTAAACAGCTATTCAACAATTGCAGGCACATTTCCAAAGCACATTGGACAGGAAATTAAGTTTAATTTGGAATTTTGTTCAGCCAATTGGCCTATCCCTCTGCTGTACTGTTCAGTGTTCTATAGTCTTTGAATTTTGGCAGGTGAGTGCTGTAAACAAGGTTTATTGGACAGTGACCTGGGCTTGTATTGCATTTGGAAGTCCATGGCATATCAAGAGATATTCAGTGATCCAGAGGTCTCTGATTTTCTCATGGCAGTGCATGTAGATCTTCATGTCTTGAGCCAAATTTGGGGAAGGAATAAGCAGCCCAGGGTCTTGCTAATAATGAATAACTTCTACTTGCAGTAATACTACTTATGACTGGACATCCCATAGAAGTTTCTTTTCCTTCTATAATATTTCTTTAAAATGTATATATCTGATTACATTTTCTGGCTGATCTTCATTGTATAACACTATCTCTTTTTTTTTTACCCCCGTTTCCCTTCAGACCTATTTGATGCACAGTATCTTGAAATTTTCAACAAATGACTCAACATAATTATAAGATGTTGTGTGAACACCAGTGGAAATGTTCTTCAGTGATGTGATATTTGTTTCTGAAATAAATTCAAAGAAATCAAGAGAAATTTATGCAGATATTGCTATCTGAGGCAATGAATCAATACTGAATTTGCTTAATAAAGCTCCATTATCACTGACCTATTTCAAGGAAGTTCTTTTAGCTGCAGTTCCATTTCCCACCCTTGAATCTCTTTTACCCCCAATGTTTCAAGTTCATTCTATGTATTTTCAAGATATGGCAGAAGCACCTTATACCACAATGGCCACAGGACCCAATGATCACCCAGGTGAAGTGGTGAGCAGTTATGGTCTAGAAATAGTAGTGCCTCTAGCCAAACTGTACCAATATAGATATACCACTGCTATCTACCAAAAAAAGAGTACAAAATTTTCCAGATAGATCCAATGCACAAAAAAATGCAGATTTAAAATGACTAATCAGTGCCCTTTCTATCTTTGATCAGCTGCAAAGTAAAGAACTTACTCACCAGTGACCTGATCATTCTTGGTCATTTTGGGTTTTAGCAGGCCACTTGGATCTGGACCTCAATTTATATTTTTATGCAAATTTAGACAAGTGCCACATACCACAGAGGAGGTGAGAGTGTTGACCTTTGATATTGACGCAGCGCTTAATCAAATGCGTAATCTAGAGCAGTAGTAAAATTTGAAGAGGAAACTCTCCATTGGCCATGTGAATGTGGTTTCTGAAGCTTAATAACATCAGCCTTAAGAAATCACTGAAGAAAATCTTAATAATCACTGCAGAAGTTCCTAATTCATAAGATTAAAAGTGGGTTGTTCACTGATCAATGCTCAGCTCCATTTGAAATTTTTCCAAACATGAAACAACCTGTGCTTGAATAAAGGAAGATTAGGCCATGGGCCAGTAATATCTGTGGCACAAATATTCCAGGCAAGACCATTCCACCATCTAACCATTTTCTCCTAATGTACATTGATTATATTCCCATTAATGCATGTATTTGTGTAATTGGACATTGTAAGGTAACACAAGTAGGAAATTTCAATTTTCCCAGTACTGACCAGGTGACCCAGAGTGCAAAGAGCGTGGATGGGGCAGAATTTGTGTGGTGCATCCAAGACAGTTTCTGCATGCAATATATAAAGGAACCTATTTGGGAAGTAAGAATACTGGGCCTCCTCTCAAGGAATGATGTTTCCTAGTAACTGAAGTGTCAGTTGGGGAGCACTATGGGTCCAGTGACCACAATTCTATTGGACATAGTTAAAATAGTTATGGAAATAGATAGAACAAATCCACAGGTTAAAGGCCTTATCTGGACCATCAGGCAGAATCTAGTGGAGATCAACTGGCTGACAAGTGGAAGGTTTTTAAAGGTGTATATCAAGTGTCTCAGGGTGGCATGTTCCTGTTAGAGTGAAGGATAGATGGGTTCAGGGAATCCTGACTTTGTGGCTTTGGTAGGGAAAAACAAGGAAGCGATTTAGGCAGCTGGGTACAAATGAATCTCTCAATGAATATAAAAAGTTCAAGACCAGGCTTAAGTAGGAAATCAAGAGGCAAACTAAGGGTATGAGGTGGACTTGGCAGCCAGGGTTATAGATAATCCCAGGAGGTTCTTCAGTTATAGAGAATTAATAGTTGAAGTTGACCAGGGAGAGACTAGGCCCTCAGGACACGATTGCAATTTTTATGTCCATTTCTCCTCAATGTTTACCAGGGAGGGCACTATGAACACCAAAGACATGAGGATAATAAGTACTGAGGTCTTAGAGCATATGCACTTTATGAGGAAGGAAGTACTTGCAGTTTTAAAGGGTATTAAGGTGGACAAATCCCCAGGGTCTGACCAAGTGTGCCCCTGGACCTTTTGGGAAAGGAGGGAAGAAATTATAGAGACCTATGTGGAGACTTTTGCATTGTCGTTAGCCACTGGCAAATTTCTAAACAACTGACAGGTGGCTAATGCTGTTCATTGAAGATATGCGTCAAGGAATTACAGGCCAATGAGTCTGACTTCAGTTGTAGGAAAGTTACTGGCGGGAATTATGAGGGACAAGATCTACCATTACTTGGATAGTAAACTCTGACCAGGAATAGCCAGCATGGTTTGTGCATGGGATGTCATGGCCGATGAGTCTTTCAGAGACTCTTGAAAGGGTAACTAAGAGAGATGAAGGTAGGGCAGTGTACATTGTGTATGTATGGCCCTGCATAGCAGATTAATGTGTAAGATTAGGTCACTTGGGATTCAGAAGGAGCTAGTAAAGCGGATTTAGAATTAGTTTGACATTAGGAAACAGAGGATGATGGTTGAAGTCCAATTCTGCTACTGGATGCCTGTGACTGGTGGACTCTCCCAGGGGTCAATGTTCTGTTACTCATAATTTATGCAAATGATTTGGATATGCATGTGCATGGCACATTTAGCAAGTTTGCTGATGCTACTAAATAAAGGCGTATTGTTGATAATGAAGCAAAAAGATCTTGAATTGTTAAAGAGATGGGTTGAGAAATGGCAAGTGGATTTCAAATTAGGTAAGTGTTAGGCATTGCATCTTGGACATTCAAAAGAGTGTAGGACATGTTTCGTGAATTGCAAGGTACTGGTATCATGAAAAAGAGAGTCGAAGTGCACAGTTTGCTAAAAGTGACTGTAAAATTAGATGGGAAGGTTACGAAGGCATTTAGCATGCAGGCCTTCATTTGTCAGGGCATCGAGTTCAGAATCAGTATCAGATTTAACATCACTGGAATATCTCACGAAATGTGTTATTCTGAAGCAACAGTACATTGTAATATATAATAAAAAACAAATTATAATAAGAAATATACTACATATACACATTAAATTAAACAACTAGTTCAAAAACAGAGCAATAAAAAGGAAGTGAGGTAGTGTACATGGGTTCATTCTCCATATAGAAATACGATGGTGGAGGGGGAAAAGCAGTTATAAATATAATAAAAGCAGTTCCTGAAATGTTGAGTGTATGTCCTCAGGCTCCTGTACCTCCTCCTTGATGGTAGCAATGGGAAGGGGGCACATCTTGGGTGATGGTGGTCGTGAATGACCGATGCCACCTTTATGAGGCATTGCTGTTTAGACTACAAGACATAAGAACAGAACTAGGCCATTAGAGTCTGCTTTGCCATTCCATCATGGCTGATTTATTATCCCTCTCAACCCCATTCTCCTGCATTTTCCTCATAACCTTTGGTATCCTGACTATTCAAGAATCTAGCAACCTCTGCTTTAAATATCCCCAATTACTTGGTCCCCATAGCCGTCTGTAGCAATGAATTCCTCAAATTAACTGCCCTCTGGATAAAGAAATTCCTTATGTCTGTTCTAAATACTTGTCCCTCTATTCTGAGGCTGCGCCCTCTGGTCCTAAACTCACCCACTATAGGAAGCATCCTCTCCACATCTACTCTATCTAGGCCTCTCAATATTTGATTTCCCCGTCCTGGTCCACAATCAATTCCTTGGTCTTACTGAAACTGAGTGCAAGGTGTAACTCTTGTACACCTACTCATCACCATCTGAAATTCTGTCAACAACAGCTGTATCATTAACAAATTTCTAAATGCCGTTTGTGCTGTGCATAGCCACACAGTCACAGTGTGTAGAGAGAGCAGAGCTGTGGTCTAAGCAGACATTCTTGAGGTGTGCCAATGCTGACTGTCAGCAAGGAACAGATTTTATTTCCGATCTACACTCACTGTGGTCTCCTGGTGAGGAAGTTAAGGATCCAGTTGCAGAGAGAAGTACAGAGGCCCAGGTTTCAGAGCTTGTTGATTAGTATTGAGGGGATGACGGTGTTCAATGCTGAGCCGTAATCAATAAACAGCATGTGGATCCAAGAGCATGTGGAGAGCCAGTGAGATTGCATCCACTATTGACCTATGGAGGAGATAGTCAAATTGCAGCGGGTTCAGTTCCTTCCTTAGGCAGGGATTGATTCTAGTCATGCCCACGCTCTCAAAGCGTTTCATCACAGCGGGTGTGAGTGCAACTGGGAGATAGTCATTGAAGCAGCTCACCTTGTGCACTGGTATAATTGTCGCCCCTTCAAAGCAGGTGGGTACCTCTGACAGATTGCACATGTCCTTGAACATGTTCACCAGTTGGTTGACACTGGTTTTCAGTGCCTGATGCTTTGTGAAGGCTTACCCTCATGAAAGATATTCTGACATTACCCTCCTCAGGGTCACTGGATGCTGCAGGGATTTGCACAGATGTAGCTTTATTCTTCTTTCAAAATATGCACAAAAGGCATTTAGTTCATCTGGAGGTGAAGCATCACAGACTTTCATGATGTTAGATTTTGGTTTGGAGGAAATAATGGCCTGCAAACCCTGACAGAGCTAAAGTGCATCCAATTCCATCTCTAACCTCAATCAGAATTGTTTTTTCACTCTTAAAAATAGCCTTCCATAGGTCATACCTGGAATTCTTGTATAGTTCAGGATCACCAATACTGAATGTCACAGATCTAGCCCTCAGCAGACTATGAATCTCCCCGTTCATCCACGGGTTTAGGCTTTGATACATCCAGTATGTTCTCAAGGGCACACACTCATCCACACAGGTCTTGCTGAAGTAGTTGAAGATGAATCCCTGAGTAATGTTCAGTCCACCGATTCAATGTAGTCCTGCAAGTGCTTCTCCATCTCCCTTGATCATACCTTCTCGGCCCTCATCACTGGTGCTACGGTCTTTAGTTTCTACCTATATGTTGGGAGTTAAAGTGATCATATTTTCCAGAGTGGAGGTGAACACAAAGTGCATCTTTAGGAGTCAGAATCAGGTCCAGACTTATTATCACTGACTTACATCAGAAAGTTGTTGTTTTGCCACAGAAGTACAGTGCAACATATTAAAAATTTCTAAGTAAACGATAAGGAATAGAAAAGATAAATAAGTAGCACAAAAAGAGAGCAAAATACTGAGCTAATGTTCAGGGATTCATGGACCATCCACAAATCTGATGGCAGAGGGGAAGAAGCTGTTCCTAAAACACTGTGTGCATCTTCAGACTCCTGATGGTAGTAACGAGAAGGGGGCATGCCTCGGATGTGCATTCCTTAATGACGGATGGTGCTTCTTTGAGGCATCTCCTTTTGAAGAAGGTCTCGATGGTGGGGAGGTTGGTAGAATTTACACAAGAAAGGAAAGTGGAACCAGTTAAGTGAGGTAAGTGTGTAGAGGAGCCTCCATACAAAAAAATGATGCAGCCAGTTAGAATGCTTTCTGCAGTATATCTGTGAAATTTGCTAGACTCTCTGGCGACATGCCAAATCTCCTCAAACTAGTGAAATATATCTGCTATTATTGTATCAATATATTGGGCCCAAGATAGATCTTTAGAGATGTTGGCACCCAGGAACTTAAAGTTGCTCACTCCTTCCACTGCTAACCTCTCGATGAGGACTGGTGTGAGTTTGCCCAACTTCTCCTTTGTGAGTCTATATTCAATTCCTTTATCTTATTGATGTTGAGTGAAAGGTTGTTGTTGTGACATCATTCAACCAGCTGATCTATCTCACTCCTGTATGCCTTCGTGTCACATCTGAGATTCTGTAAACAACAGTTGTGTAATTCATGAATTCATAGATGACGTTTGATCCGTGCCTAGCCACACAGTCATGAGTGTAGAGAGAGTAGAGCTGCAGGCGAAGCATCCTTAAGGTTTGCCTGTGTTGAATGTCAGCAGAGAAGAGATGATCATTTCCATCTGCATTGACTGTGTAGGTAGAGATCCAGGACTTGAAGCTTGTTGATTATTAATGAGGGGATGATTGTGTTGAGCGTTGAGCTGAAATCAATAATCAGCAGCCTGAGGTAGGTATTGTCTAGGTGGTCCACAAATGAAGAGCCAGAAAATTGCATCCTCTGTACACCTATTGTGGTGGTAGGCAATTGCAGCGGATCCAGGTCCTTGCTCAGACAGGAGCTAGTGCTGGCCATGACCAACCTTTCAAAGCACTTCATCACAGTAGATATGAGTGCTACTGGGTGATAGTTGCTTTTCTTGGGCACAGGTATGATTGATGCCCAGGAATCTCTGACTGCAGCAGTGAGAGACTGAAGATCTCCTTGAACACTGCAGCCAGTTGGTTGGCGCAGGTTTTCAGTGTCCTGCCAGGTACACTATCGAGGCCTCACAGCTTATGAGCTTTCACCCTCTTGAATGATGTTCTGATGTCGGCCTCTGTGGCAGATATTACAGGGCCAGGTGCTGCAGGGATTCGCACAGGTGTAATTTTACTCTCCCTTTCAAAGCAATCATGAGAGGTGTTCAGCTCATTGGGAAGTGAAGCATCATAGCCATCTATCATGTTAAATTTCATCATTTAGGAAGTAATGGCCTGCAAACCCTGTTGTAGTTGACGTGCATCCAATTCAGACTCTAACTTCACTTGGAATTACTTTTTCACTCTTAAGATAGTCTTCCATAGGCTGTACCTGGATTCTTGTAGAATTCTGGATCACCAGTCTTGAACACCATACATCTAGCCCTCAGAAGAATGTGAATCTCTCCGTTCATCCATGGTTTGAGCACGTCTGCTATGTTCTCAAAGCACACACTCACCCACGCAGTCTTAATGAAGTCAGTGATAACTGTGGCATATACATTCTTACCTGAAGAAGAATCCCTGTATATGGTCCAGACCATGATTCAAAGCAGTCCTGTAAGTGCTCCTTCATCCCAGCCGCCCCATCCCCCTGACCACACCTTCACCAATGAGGAACATTTGCATAAGTGGTTGGTGAATGTGGGAGGGTGGGAGTGGCTTCAAAGAAATTTATAAAATTATGAGGGGTACAGGTAAGGTGAATTGTCATAGTCTTTTCCTCATGGTTGGTGAGCCCAACAGTAGAGGGCACTGGTATAAGGTATGTTGGATGAGATTTAAAAGAGATCTGAGAGATAACTTTTTATACAGAGGATAGTGAGTACTTGGAATGAGCTGCCAGAGGAAGTGGTTGAGATGGGTATATTTGAAACATTTAAGAGGTATTTGTATAGGTAAATGGATGGGAAGAGTTCCGAGGGTATGGGCATAACGTGGGCAACTGGGTCTAGCAGGGAGGATACTGTGTTGGCATGGACTGATTCATGTTGTATTACCTTGCAACTGCGTCTAGCAGGGAGGATACTGTGTTGGCATGGACTGATTCATGTTGTATTACCTTGCAACTGCGTCTAGCAGGGAGGATACTGTGTTGGCATGGACTGATTCATGTTGTATTACCTTGCAACTGCGTCTAGCAGGGAGGATACTGTGTTGGCATGGACTGATTCATGTTGTATTACCTTGCAACTGCGTCTAGCAGGGAGGATACTGTGTTAGAACCATAGAACATTACAGCACAGAAACAGGCCTTTTGGCCCTTCTTGGTTGTGCCAAACCATTGGTTGGCATGGACTGATTTGTGTTGTATTACCTTGCAACTCTTATGACTAAAATATTGAAGCTTACCATTGACCAGAAACTAAACTGGTTCAGCCAACTGAATCTTCTGCTAGATGAGTAGGTTAGTCACTGGGTACTTAGCATTGTGTTAGTTATATTCCTGTCTCGTCAAATTACTTATTTCATCAAAAATACACAGCCACGCAGAATACTGTCTGGGTGAGTGTGGCTCCGATACTAGTCAATAAATTCAACAGAATCCAAGGCAAAGCGGACCACATTTGCACCCCATGTCCTATCCTTAACAATTCCTCCTTCTGCCAATGCTGTATTGTGGCAGCAGCACGTTCCACCTGCAGAATGCACAGCAGCATCTTGCCGAGGCTTTTTCAATAGTTCTCCCAAATCCACGGCCTCAACCACCTAGAAGCATGAAGGTTAGTAGACACGGGAATCTGGTTACCAGAAAATTCTACCTTAAAGTACACACCGTAATGATTTGTAAAATATGTTATCATGCTTTTCTCATTACTATTGAGTGTAAATATTGGAACAACATGAACCAGGATTGTGGGAGACCCAATACCACAAGGACTCTGTGTGCAAGGAGACAGTTCATCAGTACTACCTTAGTGACAATTGGAGAGGAGCAATAGACAATGTTCATATTCTATAAGTGAATGAAATCAAATGCATAGAAACTTTACCAGATATGGTTTGCAACCTTTCAAAACTTGAAAGAATTTTGAACAAAATTTGAATTCACATATGTGAAGCATCACATATAGAGCACATTTGGAATAAATAGAATAATTTATCATACAGTTCTTGCTTTTTTTCTAACTAATGCATATTTTATTTACCTTTTCTTGTGCGCAAGATCTTTCATAAGGATATAGGTATGATTAATACCAAACTAGCAGGCTCCATCAGGTTCAAAAGACTATGAATGTACCCTCCAAAAGGTATGGGTGTCATGATTTAGACTTAATTTGACTTTCAGTCTCCTGCATGGCTATCTCTTTGAATCCGTGTCAATTATTTTATCTGAACTAAGGAAACAAAAATACTTCACCTTTAATAATCTGTTTATAAACATACATCTTTAAGTCTTTCTTTACTTCTTCTGCACTTTTAAGTATTTTAAGCTCAATACTAATTTGTTCCCTTAGTAGATTATTAATAATAAAAACAGCTAGAAAAACCTCTCAGTAAAATTTTTCTTTGTCTAATACTGTCTCTTAGATTAAATTTCTTCTTCAATTCACTAGACATTCCACCAAAAGTCTATTACTTATCTATTTCCATTTTATCATCTTTCATTTCTTCAGTCAATTAATCTGAAACAAATGTAAGGTTTGTTGACTACCATTTTTGCACAGTACATTGGCTCAATATCTAGATTGAACAGAGCAACTATTCCCCAAGGATCCTGCCCAGAGAAACCTTGACATCCACAAAGTCAGGCCTAGACAAAGTTGCCCTGTTGAGAACGATAAGGTCACCCGTGGGATTGCTGAGATTATCTCTGTCAAGCACTTGGACAGCATGCAGTCAAATGATGCATCATGCAGTCATTTTAGGGGAAAAAATCAATTTCTTCACCAAGTCGCTATTTGCTTTTCAAAGTGCCCTTGTAAGCTTTTACCTTCAAGCATTTATCAATTTAAATGCTGTAAATTGATAATGTTCCTATGTGTATTGTGCCATCACCCATTAATACACCAGTTTTGTTTACTTCGCGGTTTTGCAGCCTTATGTTACTTTATGTTCAAAGATTTACTTACTAAACAGGGAATTAGATTTAAAACAACAACTTTTTTAAAAAAATTATATTCTGAACATGTGAAGTCTGTTTGTCAGCTTTAAAAATGCAAGGCAGTCTCAGTAGGATGGAGTGAAATGCACTAAATAAACAAATGTGTTATTGGAGCAGCAAAGTTTCTCTACCTCTGGTAATTTGTTGGCCCACAGCCAAGTATATCAAGAAATTAAATTTTCCTTTATTATTCAAATAAACCACATTTGCCTTCCTGGATCTTTTCAGAAAAGCTCTTCAAAGAGATCGAGTGCTGTCATGCATTTGACCTTGTACAATATCCTGTGTTGCATTAAATTCCCCAGCATCAACAAATCCACTTTCTCAATTTTTGATTTTTTTTTTAATTCTATCAAAAGGGACAGGAAGTATAACATTCTTCACAGTTAAACCTTCTGTATTTTACATTCAAATAAATTTGGTTTAGTGGAGATGATTTATCAAATGGTCAAAATATCCCAGATGTGTCAATTTCTGACAGTTTAATCCAAGCCTGCACATATGCTACAGTGGCTGTAGTACTATCGAAAATGGCCAAAACCCAAAAGCTAATACCTTTTTGGCGAGAATAATGCAATTATTTCTTTCTTCCTTTCAACCTAAGCATACAATGCCATCTGTTACACAAAACAAACATGCACATCTCAATTACAGAATAATCAGTTGCTTTGACAGACCTTGGATAGCACTGCTAACTAGACTTGTAGAATTTTATTTTAATCATCATGTCATTCAGGAGACTCGTAATTAGTACCTACCTGCCTAAACCAATTAGTTCTTCTTGTTCTAATGCAGTACAATATTTATCAAACATGTAATACATATTTTGAAATTTGGAAATGCTTTTGTGTTTAATCATTAATTTGTAATATTTTAACATAAGCTTTTATGCATCTTTATCACTGCAACATTATCCTCCTTCCAGAGTTATAAGTGTCAATCAGTCAACAATGATCATAACAACATAGAAATATAGGGACTAATTTTCAAAATTATTGAACAGTTATGGCTTTTGGTCATTTACTTGTTTCCTATATGAACCTGAACATACCTCCTATTTGCCTTATACTTGACAGCCACATATTTTCTGAAAGAATAAGAGGGAGTGTTTGTGAATGGTACTTGGGCACTGGTAAATGTGCTAGCTATGGATTAGTACCTGGTAACTCATTTCTGCACAGAAGCATGGAAAGGAAGATACCATATAAATTTATAGATATAGATTTCCATGAAATAAATCACAGGCATGGAACAATGATGGTGGTGGGTAGAAGAGCTACAAAAAGGACCACTAGGTGCCAAATCTCCAGTAAAGCCTTGGTTGTGAATATGGATTTTAAAAAAAAGCTCAGTTTCAAAACCAAGGTGAAAGTGACCAACATTGACTGCAAGACAGAATTCAATGATATATGTGACCAAATCATGGCAAAAATAGAAGTAAGTGGTCATCTTCAACAAGACAGACTTCAACTACTTCCGTCTTTTAATCAATAGCATTGCTATCTCTGAAATCACCCATCCTTAGCCTCCTAAAGGCTGATTTATACTTCTGCGTTAAATCGACGCTGTAGGTATGGCCTAGCCGCGAACCCTACGCAGTGCCTACATGGATCCCTACGCCGTAGCCTGACGCGCACCTCTCCCAAAATGTAACTATGCGTTGCAGCAACGCAGGCCGCAACAACTGTGATTGGTCCACTTGGTAGCATCACATTTCCTCCTACGCTGCAATAGCTTCCCATTGGGCGACTGAAGGGCAGAGAAGGAACTCTGGCTGCAAAGCTTTCCATCAAGCTTTACAGACCTCTGAAATTATGGAGGACACATTTCGCTTTTACGAAAAAAGACATTCGTTTTAAACTTGTTTACCCCGAGAAAGACTACCATGACCACGAAGCCTTGCACGGGCAGGTGAGCGCGCATGCATGACATACGCGAATTGCAGAGTGAAACAGACACACCAACACACAAGTATAAATTGCTCACAACGGCATTGCCAACTCGCGTAGGCTACGGCGCAAGCTTGACGCACAAGTATAAATCAGCCTTAAGCTTATCAGTAACTGTAAATTCAGCCTAGCCAATTGTACAAATGCCATGGTTATTGCAGCAATGAGAGGCTGAGTATTCCAAGCTAGTGATTCAGTAACAAACTCTCCAAAACCTTTACACTAGCTTGGTATGAGTCACACACACAAAAAATGCTGGTGAACGCAGCAGGCCAGGCAGCATCATTTCGGGCCGAGAACATCGACTGTACCTCTTCCTATAGATGCTGCCTGGTCTGCTGCATTCACCAGCATTTTATGTGTGTGTTGCTTGAAAATGCAGCATCTGCAGATTTCCTCGTGTTTGGTATGAGTCAGGTGTCTTAGGGAATATTCTTCACCATCTTTAGATGGACGTAGCTGCTCAAGAAATCTGACACCATCTTTAAAAATGTGTTCATTTGATCAGTTGCACATCCACCAGTTTAAACACACAGCCGTTCTACCATCATTCCACCATGGCTGCTAAGTCCACTGCAATTCAGCAGTAACTTGGAAAAGCTTCATTAATAGCACACCTCAATCTTTACAACTTCAGGTTAGTCATCTGTCTACAAACAATCTTCTTGTGAAAGTGTATGGTAAATGAGAAATTCTGATAATGCATCCCTAACTGGAATATGGAAGAATCTTCACTAAATGAAGACTTTATTATCATCCCTTTCCATAGGAATATAAGGTACATATATCCTCAGTGTCGTTCATGTTCTAAGAAAGGAATTTTTTAAATGTTATAATAAAAATGATAAAGCATAATATAAACTTTAAAAGTTACCTTTCATATGTTGTCAAGGGTGTTTTTTAAAGATCCAGAAGATATGCTTATGGGAAACAAGGTTTGGCATGTGCGATACACAGCTGGAGGTCTCTAATCATTGGAAGCCTGTATACTAACAATATCAACTCAAAGTGCACACTGCTTTGATCACTTACAGCAGTGCTGTGCAAACACTCTGGAATATTGCTTAACATCTATATTAATTACAAATTTGCCAAATTTATGCTCACTGTTCATTTCTATGATTGCACAGTTCAAAAGTGCTGCCCTCTGTGTTCACTGCCAAGATGCATCAGCAGGAGACCTCAGGCATGTGTGACTCAAATCAGCTAAAGCTGAAGTTTTTTTTCCCTTCTCCACAGATGCTGCCTGATTTTTCCCTAGTATTGTCTCCTCTCATTCCCAATTTCCAGCAATTACAGCTATTCTTCCCTTTCAACTACTGATTGAAACTGATCTGTATCTTAATAGTGGGGGTTCCTTGTAAGACCATAAGACCATAAGATACAGAAGCATAAGTAGGCCATTCAGCCCATCGGGTCTGCTCCACCATTCAATCATGGGCTGATTCAACTCTTCCCATCATCCCCGTTTCCCTGTTTTCAAACCATACCCTTTGATGCCCTGGCTAATCAAGAACCTATCTATCTCTGCCTTAAATACACCCAATGGCTTGGCCTCCACAGCTGCTCGTGGCAACCCCATGGCATTTGTACAATTGGCTTGGCTGAATTTACAGTAATTAATAACCTTAGGAGGCTAAGGATGGGTGATTTCAGAGATAGCAACGCTATTGATTAGAAGAGGGAAGCGGTTATAGTAGGAGCATTAGTCAGTAGTAAATAAATTAATGAATGGCACAATATAACAGCGGAGGAGATACAAAGTGGAATATGTGCGCTGTATTAATAAAGAGCCAAGGGAGTCTCAAGATATGTGTCTTGAGGTAGTATAAGGAGAAAATAAAAAAAACAGAATGATTTACATTTCAAACTAAAAATCTTTTGTCAGAACTGTAATAGTTTCTCTGGGAATCCATGAAAAGCTGCAGTGCTATGCATTACAGTATCTTCACACAAGTGGTCAAGGCCAAATATTATTTCCTCCTTATTCCATTGAATCATATGTAAGGGGTTTTGCCTTTTATGTTATTGCTAAGGCTAATAAAATGGCTTCTTTGTTATGTTAAAAATAAAATGGCTTCTCTGTGATGTTAACTGCTGAGATAGTGGTTCTCTCTCTAGCAGCTTGTTTGGGTTATAATTACTGATAACAAGAATTGTATTCATTTGCTAACCAATTGGGATAGATGTTATTCTTTCTTGTGTGTCTGTAAGCTACTGTTTTCACGGGCTTTGGGCAGAAGGTGGATGGGGACAGACAGAGGAGACGCGATGCTGTAAGCTGGGCGATGGAACGGACCCCGAGCGGGAGTCTGAGGCCCAGGGTCTTTGGCGAGGAGAGGAGACATGGACAGACTCGATTAGAGTGTTTGGTCGATCACCGAGGGTGGTCCCATTCGTGGGTCGGCAGAGTTCAGAGGACATCGACTGGAGGAAGGGGGACCCAGTTCTGTAAGAGCTCCAACAATGCGTGCATGAACTGGTTAATAATAATGGTGCCTTTTTCTTTTTTTTTTTTAAGAACAGTAAAACAGTTCTTATTTTGTTCCTTTACTATCTACATAGTCAAAGTAAGAGTTATAAAGTGTAATCATTTAATCGCATATGGTGTACTGTCTGTTATTTGGCGTGGTGGGGTACATCACACAGCATCTACACAAACTTGATTACCCAGTATGGCGGGGCCAAAGGCTGCTCCCCCTAGACAAAAGTGAGCTGAGCGAGCTCAAGGCTTACCACGGGAGACACATACAAAAAATTATGACGAGGCCATTCTGTTCATCATACCTTTGGTAGTTGTAAAGTAACTCCACAGCTAAAATTCACCTTCTACCATGAGATCCATTGCCTTGCAGTCATCGTCCTTCAAACACACATCCAAGTACAAGTAGATTTTTAATTGTGATGATGGTTTCAAACCACCCTTTAAAACACTAAGTTCCACACTTTTCATTTCTACTTTAAATTTAGGTCTCTTGGAATCTTTTCAAAAGAACATTCTTCCTATTTATTGCATTCAGGCCCTTCATAATTCTATACATCTCCATTAAGTTGTCATTTAGCCTCCTCTGATCCGAAGAGGGCAAACTAGTTAATCACTCTGCATAGCTAACATTTTCCTGTCTTGTTAACAAACTCGTAAATTATATCTTCTCTGAAATGCAAAGACCAGAACTACTGGCAGGTCTCAAGTTGTAGTTTAGTTAGTGTTATATACAGCTCTACTATAGCTTTTTATATTCTAACCAAAACATCTGAGCACTTCTTTTTTTTATCATGCCTCCTAATCTGAATCAGTAAAGTAGATATTGAGTACTGAGCTTGCAGAACCCCTCAGGTAACAGCCTTCCAGTCACAGAAACACCCATCAACCACTAACTTTTGCTTTTGGTTAGCAAGACAATTTTGGATTCAATTTATCATTCTTCTTTAAAATCTCAGGAGCTTTGGCTCTTGATCAGCCTGCTACATGGACCTTGTCAAAAGCCTTGCTAAAATTCATACAGACCATATCAAGATCGTTGTCCTCATTGACCTTCTAAAAAAAACACAAGCAGGTTTTTCCAAACATAACCTTCCTTTAACAAATCCATACTGACGAATAAGTGCTTTCATAAATAAATGTATTCCAATAATTTGTTCATCACCTAAATGGCTTGTAAACACTTAGTTTTTCCCTTTCTCCTATTATGAACAAAGGGACAAAAGCAGTCCTGCAATTCTCTTGCACGAGGGAGGATTAATAAATGATGGTCAGAGCAGCCATAATTTCCTGCCATATTTCAATTAAAACTCTAGGATATTTTATATTCTACTTCCACCATCTATGAACCAAGAAAGCCTGGCAAACAGAACTCATAGTAAACATTCAAAAGGCCATTGTAATCTCAAATAGCAATGTTGCAATACTCACAGCTAGATCTCACATTAACAGCTTTTCAACCAAATCACCCAAAGAAAGTTGCTAGACACATTTCCCTCCCTTTGACAGGACATCTGTATAGCAGAAGCACAAATCCGCACAACTAAACACTCATTGAAAAGACTAGGGATCATTGAGACACCTGTTGCTGAGGCTGTCACCAGCAAGCACAGGGTGAAATAATTGGAAGTGATCATATTTTCATTCATAATCTTTTTGCTCACATCTAATTGACTCCAAATATGTACTTTTTCTGATTTGCAAGAATCCATTTCTTAATTATCTTTACCTTGCTACTCCTACTTGACGAGCCAATGCAGGAAATAACAAAGTATATCATAATTACGTTTTAAACTTGTGGCCACCAGCTCTGATACTGACTATACGCAAAATTTACAGGACAAAACAGAAGTGGGATTTCCACCAAATATTGTGGAGCCAGGGTGAAAGGGAAACATTGGTACCAGGCTACAAAGGTATAATATCTGCTGGAAGGCATGCAAAACAGTTAGTTGTAACTTGACCAAATTTGTGTATCTGCATACTCTGAGAAGTGACAGGATTTTAAAAATTAATTTTGCTGACTGCAGTACTTTGGTTGAGTTGCTTCTCAGAAGTAGCAGTGTGGAAAATTGCCTTGGTGCAAACCCAGTTGGATTGTTTCGTCGAATATATCTTTGGACAGTCCAGTCTTGGGAGCCCTATACTCATTAACTGCTGTAGAGTGATTAGAAGAGGAGAAAAACAATTTTGGATATAGCTCTTGCCAAGTGGAAAAGCACTGCATTGGGACTAATCAATTCTGATAGTATAAAAGTCACTGCATAACAGCAGTTGAGACTGATCATTTGGGAAGGCTACTTGGTTGATTGCCAGTTAAAGGGCTACACCTTGATCAGAAGCTGAAACAACTACTCTGCTGGTGTCTGAACAAATAAGTACTTGCTTCATTGTCTTTTAAGTTTGCTTGTATAAGCTAATTTGTAATGAGATTAATAGCTTCATCTTAAAGAAAAGGGGTTAAATCTGCACATGTTCTGGGATTAGTATGTGATTGAAAAGTATTATAAGTTTACATGTAATCTCTTACATTTTTAAATGGAAAAACCATTTGTAACTCTATTTACAAATGTTATTCTACATTGATTTTTAAATGAAGCACATTTTATCTTTTTAATCTTTGCCTTGAGTTGGCTTTTCCACAGCCCTGAACAGAGTCCAGCAGAAAACCAGAGGCTTTGTGCAATAAGGTAGGAAGACAATTACAAATCATGTGAGTGCAAGTGACAGAAAGCCCACTGCAGTACTGTACACATGGTCAAACCTGACTGTGAGTTGGAAATGCTAATGCCAAACTGTATATCTTGCATGCCCAAGGAGATTGGATATGACAATACATTTAAGGGCACTTTGTTGATTAAAGATGCAACTTAGTTCAGGGGACCCTATTTTGAATGGATTCTAGCACTGAACAGCAAGGAGATCTGGGAGCCACTCACATGGTGCATTGGTCATGCCTGAGCAGAACACTGGTTACTTGGGGAATACAGAGAAATCTCCAAATAACTGGTATTGGCAGGCCATAGTTACAGGGTGCAGCCCAAGTGAGATTGCAATAGAAAAGAGCAATGACCTAAAACAGAGGTAGTATAGGATGAGAGTGACAACTTCCTCCACGGCAGCAGATACGGTGATGGAAGAAGAGGTGATGATGTATCTGCACCAGTGCAGATGGAAGTTGATAACAGTGCACCTGACAGGCAATGCAAATCTTGGACTGAAAGGAAAAAAAATAAGCAGCTAAATGTGAACCATTCTTGGGAGGTGGAGAAACAGCATTTTGGTCAAGACATTCCAGATATTACTAAAAAAACAGAAAAGGTATGTGACATGGACCAAGGGCTGTGGTGCAGCAACATGGCAGTCAAAGTCAAAGTTAAATTCCAGATTATTGTCACATATAGAAGTACATGAACGTACACCTGAATTAAGTATCTTACAGAATCACCAACACAGCATCAGATACAGAACAACCACAAAAACAAATAACAAATAATACAAGAAAGGGTACAATTAGAACAAAGAAAGAGAATACATTAATACTACCCTATTCTTCCTTTTATTTCTACTATTTTGTAATTTATAGTATTTTTATATCTTTGCACTGTACTGTTTCCGCAAATCAAATTCCACATCAAGACAGTGATAATAAATTATATTCTAATGTAGATATTGTTGACAGTGGGCAGAGATATGCCCGTGATTTGTTGGGCTGAGTCAACTACTCTGCAGCTCCTTACATTCCTGTGCATTTTACCATACCACACCATGGTATCTCTGATGAGAGTTTGCACAAGAAGTAGATGAACAGATGACAACAAAAACAAAACGAAGGTAATTTTTGATAATTACCAACCTGCAGTCTTGACAGTGCAAGATTAAGAAAGTAAAGGACATTGAATATTTGACTGCTGATTAACTAGTGAAACAGGTGCCATTGAGGTGAAGTACTTGGACAGAAGGTATCATTACAGAAGGTGTGGAGGCAACTATGAGGGGGTGATAAAAGCCTGCAAGGAAAGCAACAATTTCATCAGATGATTTGAATGGTGTGTGCTGTCATAGAGGAAAAGATGAGTTCAGAATAAGTGGAAGATAGCCCATTGAGTAACCCAAGACAAAGGTACATTTGGACTGTGACCCAACAATTTCAAAACAATGGACCTGTTCACAAACCTTGAAGGGAGCTTACTCAGAGGAAAATTCTAATTTGTTTGAAGAGAATGGAGAACCTGTTCAGAGAAAGTTTAAGAAAAACCCACAAGGACTCATAAACAAGGCAATGAAGGAACAGGCTCAGAACAAGAGAACAAGGCCCTGGAGTGAGGTGATACTGCTTTAGTCTGGCAAAGTCAATACTGACAAAAAGTTGAGGCTGCACATACACTGGAAAGAGGTTAGTGTCTTGAAAGCCCTCGATATCCACAGATATGTTGATTGGACTCAAGTGAGTTGAATACCTTAAGAGAGTCCTGCATTGCAATGTGAAGGCAGTTCTAAATCTCTGAAGATCGTCTGAAGGATGTGACACGCAGGAATAGACTAATGAATATTAGTCCAACACTGTGTAGTCAGAGTATAAGAGGACAGACAGGAAAAAGAAGTCATTTCATAATTGAAAGACTTGGAGTCAATCCAGAAAAGGAGATGGCCTTTTGACTGTAAAGATGTCAGCAAGAAAGCAAAAAAAGTTTTATTGTCTGCAGTGAGTCAGAGTGAGATGCAGTGTTAGAAAAGGAAAATGCACAAACATGGTGAGATTTTAGAAGCAACAAAGGAAGAAGCTGTTGTAATTCAGTTTTCAGTTATGTATTAAATGCAATGTAACTATGGTGTTAATAGATAGATAGACATTTTATTGATCCCAAAGCAAATTACAGTGTCACAGTAGCATTACAAGTGCACAGATATAAATATTAGAAGAAAAGTAGAAAGAATAAAAAATAAGTTACTACAACCAGTCTAACAGGAGGGGTCTTCACTTCCCCAGCTAAAGATTGGCTCATTTTAGAGCCTAATGGCCAGGGCAAGAATGACTTCATATAGCGCTCCTTGGAGCAGCGCAGTGCAGTTAGAAACATAGAAACATAGAAAATAGGTGCAGGAGTAGGCCATTTGGCCCTTCGAGCCTGCACCGCCATTCAGTATGATCATGGATGATCATCCAACTCAGAACCCTGTACCAGCCTTCCCTCCATACCCCCGATCCCTTTAGTCACAAGGGCCATATCTAACTCCCTCTTAAATATAGCCAATGAATTGGCCTCAACTGTTTCCTGTGGCAGAGAATTCCACAGATTCTCCACTCTCTGTGTGAAGAAGTTTTTCCTAATCTCGGTCCTAAAAGGCTTCCTCTTTATCCTCAAACTGTGACCCCTCGTTCTGGACTTCCCCAACATTGGGAACAATCTTCCTGCATCTAGCCTGTCCAATCCCTTTAGGACTTTATAAGCTTCAATAAGATCCCCCCTCAATCTTCTACATTCCAACGAGTATAAACCTAGTCGATCCAGTCTTTCATCATATGAAAGTCCTGCCATCCCAGGAATCAATCTGGTGAACCTTCTTTGTACTCCCTCTATGGCAAGGATGTCGTTCCTCAGATTAGGGGACCAAAACTGCACACAATACTCCAGGTGTTGACTTAGTCTATTACTAAACATGTTCTTCTGTTCCGCCAAGGTGGAATGCAGAGGACAAGAAACATTGTCCAGAATTGCCAGGATTTTCCATAGGGTCCTTTGTTCTACCACAGCCTCCAGTGTGTCCAGTTTGACTCCTATAACAGAGCCAGCCTTTCTAGTCAGTTTATTGAGCCTTGGGGCATCACCTATATTGAAGTTATTGCCCCAGCACACCACCGCATAGAAGATTTTACTGGTGACAACAGACTGGTAGAACACGTGAAGGAGAGCCCTGCATACTCCAAAGGACCTTGGTCTCCTCAGGAAGTAGAGGCGACTCTGGCCCTTCTTGGCGCAACTTCTGTGTGGACTTAGATTTATGAACCTTTATGTTTATTTTTATGTAAGTGTTTCATTTGTATTCATTTTTAGGATATAGGCATTAATGGCAAAGACAACATTAAATTTTCCATCTTTAAATTCCAATGTTACAGTTAAATTAGGAAAATATTCTGATGCAAGTATGTCTTCACTACATATGAATATAGCAAGTCCCAACATTTAGATGCAGTAACAATGACGGTCTGTATGGTGTATAGCCTACAGGATAATCAATTGGTTATGCTGTATCCATTGCCTGTTCTCCCTGCCTTCTTTTGCAGTAGAGGTAACAGGTTTGTAAAGTTTTGTTAAAGGGCCCAAGAATGCATTTTTACAGGCATACACTACAGTCCCTGTGCACCTGTGGTGAAGACCATGAATACTTTTGGTTTTTAATAGGTATCATCATGCTTTGTACTGAATGGCACTGAACTTTTTGACAAGTAGGGATCATTCCATTTCTCACCTCAGATGAACTGCAGGTTAACCAACTTGTAACTACGGTGTGTGATATACACATCAGGACTGATGCAGGAACTAAACCTGGAATGTCATCCATCGCTTTACCTCCACAAATACTGCTTGATCCACTGAGTTCTTTCAGCAGTTTATCAGTGTTCTTTGATAACATACTCCATCAAATGCTGCCCTGAAGATCAGACAGTTCCATCCCACTGAGAACTCAGCTCTTTTGATCCATGCCCTAGGTCTGGAGCCAAGTGGTTCTGGCAAAATCCAAATTGGGCATCAGTTAGTAGGTTCATAATGAGTTTAATGCTACTTGATACCAAAGTTACCACAGCTTCCCTCATTCTGAGGTGGAGTAATTGTGTAGAAAGTAACTGGATTGAATTGGATTTTTTTTTGGGTGAATTGGACATACCTGGGCAGTTTGATATATTGTCAGGTGGACAACCATGTTGTAACTGTACTGGAACAGCTTGGTTAGGGGAACAGCTTGTTCTGGATTGCTACTGCTGGGATGTTGTCAGATCCCATTGCCTACACCGTGCTCTCAGCTACTTCTTGATATCACATTGTGAATGGAATTGACAGAAAAGCAAGCAGTTAGTGATTCAGAATATGCAACGATTGTCATCATGAACAAATTTTATGCTGCAGAACAGGGCATGAAGCAAGATTTATATGCTATTCCCTGAAAGACTGATCTACTAAATTACTAGCGCTTGAAATGCAAACTTCAGAACTTCCAAGTATAGTTTGGAGTGAAGAGTTCATTGAATGAAGAGAACAAGATACCAAATGAATTTTTAACTGTATATGAATCAAAATACTAAATCCAATCCCATATGTGAGAGTTGGTTTTTATTTATTTTTTTAAAGGAAAAGTATTGTATATGTATGACACAGAACATAGGATAGTTCTACACAGTACAAGCCCTTCGGCACATAATGTTGTACAGATCTCTTGACCTACTGTAAGATCAATCTAACATTTCCCTTCCACATAGACACTCCCACCCATTTTCTATTATCCATGTGTCTACCTAAGAGGTTTTTAAATGTTACTAATGTATCTGCCTAATCCACCACCTCAGCAGTGTGTTCCTTGCATCTACAACTCTGTGTAAAAATAAAACTACCTCTGACATCCCCCCCATACATTCTTCCAATCTTTTTAAAAGTATGTCTTCTCATACTAGTCATTGGCATTGTGGGAAAAAGACACTGGTTGTCCTCTCAGTCTATGCCTCTTATCACCTTATATACACTTGTCAATTTACCTCTCATCCTTCCCTCCAAAGAGAATAGCCCTCGATCACTCAACCTTTCCTCATTAGACATTCTCTCTAATCTACGCAACATCATGGTAAACCTCCTCTGCACTTTCACTAAAGTTTCCACATCCTTCATATAATGAGGTGACCAGGACTGAACACAATATTCCAAGTCCAGTCAAACAAGTGTTTTATAGAACTGCAACATTACCTTGCCCTTTTGAACTAGGTTCCTCGTCTAACGAAGGCTAACACACCATATGCCTTCACACATGAGATTCTGCAGATACGAGAAATCCTGCACAACACATACAAAATGCTGGAGGATCTCAGCAAGTCAGGCAGCATCTTTGAAGGGGAATAAACAGTCACTATTTTCCATCAGGACTAGAAAGGTGGGGGTAGAAGCCAGAATAAGATAATAAAAGAAGGTACCACCTTCTTTTCCAGTCCTGATGAAGTTTCTCAGTCCAAAACATTGACAGTTTATTCACCACCACAGAGGGTGCTAGATTTAATTCCTCCTACATTTTGTGCGTGTTGTATGTTTCAGACAGGTACTTTTAGGACTACTTTTTTTCACATGGTTTTACTCTTAATACATTATTGCTTAGACAATGCTGTTTAACTGAGATGTACAGCCATCAATAAAGGTTGTTTTATTTATAGCTAGTGTATCCCTCTAGTTAATTGCCAATGAAAGTAGAACATGAAACACCTACGGATACTATAACAGCAAACCAGAGAGTGAATTAACCTTGCAGTAAACCAAGCCCAACAGTGAATTGCAATATTTAGTCCTCCGCATCTTACATTCCAGTCTTTACTCCCCAATTAATTTGTATGATTCTTGTAGAGCTGGGATCTGTCTCTTTTTCTGTCTTGCCTGGACAAATGTATTTTTTTTTGGCTTTATTTATTTCTTTTGATTTCTACATTCTATATTTCCAAGATATTGATTGTTGCTAGTCATAATGTTTGAATTATTTAAGCTTCCACCTGCTGCTCTAGAAACACAGTAAAAACACACTGGCCAGATTCTGGTGGACAGGACCCATCGCCCACAATAATCACCTACAATCTCTGCAGCTCTATAACTACCTGGGACTGACATGATGCGTCCAGGGTTTATGTCCTTGGCTCGTAGCACTCTCAAGTCCAAAGACTCAAATTGAGCATTCAAAGTCTGGAAGCACATTTTGTCAGCCTTGAAGACAGAGTTAATATTAAATGTTTCTAATACTTACTTCATTTATAATAAGCCTGATATTCCCACTGAAGCTGATGGGATCTTGCATTGGATCATAACTGGTGCAGCATCCAAGGGGTATAACCTAGAAAATTGCCAGAAATCTCAGGAAGACTGGCTGCATCCACTGGACTCCATGTGGATGGAACTGAACTAACTTCCCATAAAACTAGGCAAGATCCAGTCCATTGTTCCTAACACAGTTGATAATGTTATGGTCTAGAATCCACTGCCTGAATCCACAGTGAAAGCTGATTCAAGAGCAACTTCCAAGGAGGAATTTGATAGATACATTTGAAAGAGAAAAATAATACAAGAGAGAAAGAAAAAGTGAATGATCAGATGGTTCTTTCAGAGAAGCAGCTTGAGCTGCGATGGACTGAATGACTTCACACTGTGATTTGATATTCTACAACAAAATTCTTTCAACACAGGGCAAGTTATTAAAAGAGGATTACATCACATGGCACAGACACCTGCACGATCCATTCATTGCGAGTTCACTTGGATAAGTATATTCAAATAATCAATTTCCATTCTCAAAACACCCAGGATAATCTTGCTCTCAAACCTTTATGTGGACACACATTCACCATAAAATCTGATTCCAACTCTACAGTCATCATATAATGAGATCTGTGGCTATACTACATTCTGCTTTACTCTATATATCCTGTAGTATAATGTGATGTTTCTGTGTCATCAAAATTTCAAATTAAATTTATATGCCTTAACACATAAAAGTTGCTGGTGAATGCAGCAGGCCAGGCAGCATCTCTAGGAAGAGTTGCAGTCGACGATTCAGGCCGGGACCCTTCGTCAGGACTAACTGAAGGAAGAGTGAGTAAGGGATTTGAAAGTTGGAGGGGGAGGGGGAGATCCAAAATGATAGGAGAAGAAAGGAGGGGGAGGGATGGAGCCAAGAGCTGGACAGGTGATAGGCAAAAGGGATACGAGAGGATCATGGGACAGGAGGTCCGGGAAGAAAGACAAGGGGGGGGGGGATCCAGAGGATGGGCAAGGGGTATATTCAGAGGGACAGAGGGAGAAAAAGGAGAGTGAGAGAAAGAATGTGTGTATAAAAATAAGTAACAGATGGGGTACGAGGGGGAGGTGGGGCATTAGCGGAAGTTAGAGAAGTCGATGTTCATGCCATCAGGTTGGAGGCTACCCAGAAGGAATATAAGGTGTTGTTCCTCCAACCTGAGTGTGGCTTCATCTTTACAGTAGAGGAGGCCGTGGATAGACATGTCAGAATGGGAATGGGATGTGGAATTAAAATGTGTGGCCACTGGGAGATCCTGCTTTCTCTGGCGGACAGAGCGTAGATGTTCAGCAAAGCGGTCTCCCAGTCTGCATCGGGTCTCGCCAATATATAAAAGGCCACATCGGGAGCACCAGACGCAGTATATCACCCCAGCCGACTCACAGGTGAAGTGTTACCTCACCTGGAAGGACTGTTTGGGGCCCTGAATGGTGGTAAGGGAGGAAGTGTAAGGGCATGTGTAGCACTTGTTCCACTTACACGGATAAGTGCCAGGAGGGAGATCAGTGAGGAGGGATGGGGGGGACGAATGAACAAGGGAGTTGCATAGGGAGTGATCCCCCAAACAGTCCTTCCAGGTGAGACAACACTTCACCTGTGCCCCAAACAGTCTTTGGCGAGACCCGATGCAGACTGGGAGACCGCTTTGCTGAACATCTACGCTCTGCCCACCAGAGAAAGCAGGATCTCCCAGTGGCCACACATTTTAATTCCACATTCCATTCCCATTCTGATATGTCTATCCACGGCCTCCTCTACTGTAAAGATGAAGCCACACTCAGGTTGGAGGAACAACACCTTATATTCCTTCTGGGTAGCCTCCAACCTGATGGTATGAACATCGACTTCTCTAACTTCCGCTAATGCACCACCTCTCCCTCGTACCCCATCTGTTACTTATTTTTATACACACATTCTTTCTCTCACTCTCCTTTTTCTCCCTCTGTCCCTCTGAATATACCCCTTGTCCATCCTCTGGGTCCCCCCCCCCCCCCGCTTGTCTTTCTTCCCGGACCTCCTGTCCCATGATCCTCTCGTATCCCTTTTGCCAATCACCTGTCCAGCTCTTGGCTCCATCCCTCCCCCTCCTGTCTTCTCCTATCATTTTGGATCTCCCCCTCCCCCTCCAACTTTCAAATCCCTCACTCACTCTTCCTTCAGTTAGTCCTGACGAAGGGTCTCAGCCTGAAACGTCGACTGTACCGCTTCTTAGAGATGCTGCCTGGCCTGCTGCGTTCACCAGCAACTTTGATGTGTGTTGCTTGAATTTCCAGCATCTGCAGAATTTCTGTTGTTGTCATATGCCTTAACTGTATTTTTTTCTAGAATATTGTATCAAGGGTTTAAACACTGGAGATGAATGTACTCTTCTATTTCTCATTTGTTGGCACTATTTAAATTCAAAACTTCCTTTTAAGCATAAGGAACAACATTGAAGTAGTATGCCATAAATTTCATGCTTTTGTGAGACCTGCCAATTAATTCAAATCTACATCCAATTCAATATTTGAATGTTTGTACTGAGCACCCAACAGATTCTATTTTGAAAACAAAATTTTTACAAATCCCAGTTAATTATACTACAGAAGTTGATCATAGTTGGCTAGAAATTCAGTTGCATAATGTTTGTATCCTCTCTCCAGTATACACGTTGCAAATTGATTCTCCCTCCCCTTCAAGAGAGCAGTACAGAAATTACTTCTGCATTGTTTTGCTTTTCTCTGGAAACTTGACTGGTCACTTTCTGGCATCAGTTAGCCTCACGGACCTGATGTGATTTCCAGGACTGCAACACAGGAGATAACGTTAATGACCAAGCAATGAAGCACTGAAATGGAATCTAGACCACATTGCCTGGGGTAGCTGCAGTTCAAACTCACAGTATAAGGAAAACATTTTGGACCTAGCTGGTCAACTCTGTACTCAGGCTCGCCGCCAGCATGCCACTCCCCAATGTACCAGCCATTCCCTTCCTCAAAGTTCAAAGTAAATTTATTATCAAGTGATATACATACATATACACCCACACACGCTTCTGTGACTCTTGTATAATGGTAGCAATGAATAGAAAGCCTGGCCTCTTGGTGGGGGTCTTTGATGATGATGGATACTGCTATTTTGTGGCAGAGTTCCGTGTAAATATACTCATTGATGAGGAGGCCTTTATCTGTGATAGATTGGGCTGTATGCACCACTTTCTGTAGTCTTTTATGCTCACTACCCAATCTCCAGCCACATCTATACAATTCCATTAAGTGCAAATCTTTCCTTAATCCATCTTAAGCACTGATTATTGGACTTTCCCAGATCCAACCTAGAGACCAAGTGATATTCAGCCACTACCGATCCCAAGAACTGTTCCACTCCCCTTTCATATTCCCTCACCCATTATTAAATGCTTATATCTTGTTCCAAATCCTCCCACCCACCTATGTCCTCCCCTATGCCACCCACATCTCTGGCCAAAATACTGGGTTAGTAGGGATGGGCTACCAACTTCCTAAGCCCTAGCTCAGGATCAAAATACTACCTTGAAAATCTGTGCTATTAGGCCTTAGGAACAACCGAATTTTCCAACAAAGACTAATCTTCAAGTTACTAATTCCATTCTGCAGCATCTTTTCGATCTACCCTTTAGAGTACATTAGAATCCTTTGGCAAGCAGATCTATAATGATGGATCAATTTCATTAAAATATGGAATATTTTTGTATTATCTTGGAGGACAAGGATATTGTCTCAAATTTTTAAATTACTACTTTATACAGATGAACATTCCCACTTGTATAAACTGAGAAAAATATAGGACCATGAAACTTGTCTACAAACTAAAAGGGCACTACTTAACGGACCCAGTCTGGTCTGCTGTCATTGTATAGAAGCTCATGGAGATGCTTGAGCACTGAAGTGACAATCACGTTGTTTCACACATTAATGCACATTAAGCATAAATAATTTCAGGAGTTCTGTGCTGAAACCTACATTACTTAATGAACATTAACTCACATCATGCCTGCTGACCTTAAAGGAGAAAAAGGGCACTGAACTGAACTATTACTGGAAATTGTGGGATACTGATAACAATAATGCCAACACACACACACACAAACACACACACACACACACACACACACACACACACACACACACACACACACACACACGGCATTTTCTTTATCACTGGTGCTGACCACAAGGTCCTGCTGGAAGTAGTCCATATATAGCAGGAAATTTTGCTTGCTTGGAGGCCCAAAGAAAATCACCATGAGCTGAAATAAAATAGCAGTAGGAAGTAGTGAGAGAGATAAATGTCCAAGGTGATGCCCAAGAAAATCTGATCGCAGAATATCAAAAAGTTTGATGACCTCAGTAGGACTGGCCAAAGAAAATGGTAATAACAATAACTCACATCTATCAACATCCATATTATTAAATTCATTTATTTACCGCTACTCCAACACAAACACATAACATGCCTTACACACACTTCCAGCTTTTCAACTATGGCAAGCATATTATATATACACCCTGCGGCACATTCACAACATTTCTCCTCACGTATGAGAGGAAGTGTAAAATGTCAATGACAAACTGATGGGAAATACCATCAGCATCACAACTCAAACACTTAGAAATGCCAGTAATATTGAGTTTAAATAGCACAAAGCTAATGGCCATTGAAAAATTGAGATCAATGCTGATATTCTCAATGTGCCTGATTTGCCTGGCCTATTGCTTCACTAAACTCGTATTACATACTCAAGTACTCAATGAAGCCTCCTGTACTGAAAAGAAAGAAATCAATAGTGTATCACTGCACCTAACTATTGCATTCATCACCTCAGGTGCTTTAGAGGTGCTATATCAGATGAACTGATGGCTCAAAGGACTTGAGCTGTTTATCCCTGCATCTCACTCTTCACCATGCTGCACTATGCAGATATAACTGAAGTCAATGAACGAAGTGGAGACTGCAATAGGGTCTTCATGATGTGATGACCGAGAAATTACTCCACAGTACAGCTTCAGAGGGGGTTCTGCCTCACCGGAAACACAAGAGACTGTGGACGCTGGAATCCTTTTCTTTCGTTGCTACATCCTCTGTAGTCTGACAATCACGAAGTTACAAGAAATAGAAGGATGAAAAATGAAAAAATGCCTGGCAATGAAAAAGAGAGCCTTTTAAAAATTGTTAGGTATTTCTTATAGTTCAGGGTACATAAAGATAGCTTGTGCCTAAAGGCTGGACTTGGGATGATAACTGGCAAGTCACAATTGTGCATCTCTTGTCCCTGGGAATAAATAATTTCATCAAGTGTAGGTCTCACCATTTCCTTAATGTTAAGTGGGATTACCCTTGCCCACAACAACATCTGGGTATTATTATTGATGAGAAATTTAGCTGGAACAGTCACTTAATTACTGAGGCTATTAGAGCATAAAGGCTGCAAATGCTACACTCTGCAACTCAGCACCTTATCTTGTGAAACCATTCGATTGGAGTGGAATTTGAACAATCTCTTGACTATTATAGTAAGGTGCACTGTGATCTCTGGTTTTTGAGAGAACAGTGGAGAGTGCAACAAATTTTCCCAATTCACCAAGCGAATTGAAACATACTGCATCTCAACCATGCCGATATAAATGGGAAAAGTATATTCGCCATTTCTTTCCCAGTGAGTTTCGTTTTGTTCCCCCTTCACCAGTGCATTCATCCTGTTATCATCATTCTGTTGTATAATATTATCTGTACAAGTTACATTTAATAGGTGAAACCAATTTACCATCACTAATGCAGAACTAACTGCAAAGTGTTCAATTGTGGCAAATTTAGGATTAATGAGCTAGGACCTCTTCAGGATATTTAGTGACAGAAAACATAGAGTCAGAAAACCAGATCAGAATTTACAAGAACCAAGATATCATTTCAAATGTTCTGATCAAATTTCCAAAAATCTTGAAAGATCTAAAATGAGATTAAAGTCAGCACAGAAACCCTTCAATGAGAAACTAATTGTCTTTAACTTGATTATTACTAAATAAAATTCCATGCAGAAGAGACAAAATAAACTAATTTATTTTCCTAGATTCCCATCACCTTCATTCCAGACAACTTAGGATCAAAAAGACTGGTGTTACAATGGCAGATTTCCAAATGAATTTTAGTGAAAATTTATCAATAAGATCAGAGACCAAAGGTAGGACCAAAGTTGTACTTTCCTGATCTGACTAAAATAACTTAAAAATTGAAGCCTCTATACATCCTGCAGAATACAATTGATGACAGAAGAAGTACATTAATGCTTTTCAAACATCGGTGCTTCACTTCCCAAGACTATGGAATGCATTTTCAAGTGTTGGACCTGGAAAAATAGCATTGGTAGCAATATGCTCTTTCAAATTTCTATGCCATTGTGGTAAAGAACTTTGTTTTAAAACATGCTTAACAGAATAATAATGAAGCAAGGAGTGAATCTCAGTATTTGATAAAGATATGTCTTATTTTTCTGGTTGTAGGTACATTTCCCAGGGACAATCAAAGCATTTCTCTTAAGGATATAGGAACTTCTGAGTGGAATTTTATTTCGTAATACTGTATTCTAGCTAGATGCTGCTTTGTACAACATGTCTGTTCTTGAATCTTGGCCTCATTAGTAAAGAAGCTACGCATTGGGTAGAGCATAGGTTATATACTTCATTTATCTATAATGAATTCATGTTAAATGCTTTTCCTTTTTTAAAAATCTTAGCTAACAGTTGACAACTTTACACACTCACTGTAGTTAATTGTGACTTTTTCCTGAACGAATTGTTGAAAATAATGTATTTTTGGAGAAATCGAAGTATTTCAATGTAAATTTCAGTCTTAACAAAAGATGTTAAAGTAATCATTTTTTTTTCTACAAGAAGCTTCTCTTCAATCTAACTACTATTTATTGAAAACTGTGGGATACATTATTATATGCTAATATGCAACACTAATTTTTGCTCTCAGATTTCAAAACCAGATTAGAGAGAGCTGTGAAAGTAGGGTTAAGTGTTTAGTATGGACACAAAGGAAAGTATTGTATTTGAATTGTAGCTGACCTATTAACATTTGGAAAGCTACAAACTGCAGATTCTAGTAATCTAAGATTAAAGGGAGACAATTATGCAAGAAGTCCATCGAGCAGGCAGCATCCGGAGAGAGAACACTAGAATATTTTAGTTTTATGACCTTTCATTAAAACTGCTAAAGGATCTGAAACTTTAAAGTTGCTTCTTTCTTCACTGGTGCTTCCTTGAACTACTGAGTATTTTCAGCAAATTCTTGGAGTTCTTCATAACTTTCCAGGTAATGTAAAATGTTAATTTCATGCAAGCAATACTGATGCCATCAAAGGACTAGGATTTTAGTGGGTGCATGAGAGGTCTGTAGAATACTTGAGGCAATGGAGATTCTATTCTATCATCAGAAGAAAAGAGTAATATAAAACTGGTTTACAAAAGGTTTAGTTTAACTTGACATCTTGGCCAGAGCAGAAACTGTGGTCTCTAGTGCCTGTTCCTGCATCCTGTATGTTCCATGTTCTTTACAAAAATAAATATGACCCTTAACAGGGTTCTTGATTAGCCAGGGCATCAAAGGGTATGGGGAGAAGGCAGGGGAGTGGGGATGACTGGAAGAATTGGATCAGCCCACGACTGAATGGTGGAGCAGACTTGATTGGCCGAATAGCCTACTTCTGCTCCTATATCTTATGGTCTTATGGTCTAATGAAAGGAATGACAGCAGACAGAGAGACTGCATTGTGCAGAGAATTGTTCCATAAACTAAATGCACAAATAATTGATTTTGAGGGTATTGGCTAAGGGATAGATATTGGAGAGGATTCAAAAGAATCTGAAAAGTCATTGTCCCACAAATGCGTGAAGTTAATATTGCTTGTATTTTACTCAGATCTTGCTAAGTGAGGGCATATTAGTCAGTATAATGATTACAGGAAGAAGGTAGGAATGGGGTTGAGAGGGATAATAAATCAGCCATAATAGAATGGTGGAGCAGACTCTAAGGGTCTAATGGCTTAATTCTACTCCTTTGTCTTATGGTCTAACATTTACAAATTGGAAACGGAGCTAAATACATGGTCATAACTGACAAACGTTCCCAAGTTTTCATAAACCCAAGAGGTACTGCAGATAACACACATCAAAGTTGCTGGTGAATGTAGCAGGCCAGGCAGCATCTCTAGGAAGAGGTGCAGTCGACGTTTCAGGCCGAGACCCTTCGTCAGGACTAAAAAGGTACTGCAGATGCTGCATATCTTGAGCAACACATACAAAATACTGGAGGAACACAGCAAGTTATGCAGCATCTGTGGAGGAGAATAGTATAGGATGTGGGGGGGAATGGGAAGGAGTACAAGCTGGCAGGAGATAGGTGAGACCAGGTGAGGGAGAAGGTGTGTGGATGGGGAAGGTAAGTTGAAGTTAGAAGCTGGGAGGCAATAGGTGGAACAGATAGAGGGTTGAAGAAGCAGGAATCTGATCTGAGAGGATAGAGAACCATGGCAGAAAGGGAAGGAGGAGGGAAGTGGTGAATCGGTGACGAGAAGAGAAGGGGTGAGAAGGTAACCAGAATAGAAAAGGGAAAAAGAGAGAAGGAGTGAGGAGAGAGAAGTTACCAAAAGTTGGAAAAAAATCCATGTTCCTCAATGATTCCTGTTAGGGCATATTCTAGAGTTATGGAATATAGTAAATATTAATTTCAATAGACAATAGGTGCAGGAGTAGGCCATTCGGCCCTTCAAGCCAGCACCACAATTCACTGTGATCATGGCTGATCATCCACAATCAGTATCCAGTTCCTGCCTTATCCCCATAACCCTTGATTCTGCTATCCTTAAGAGCTCTATCCATCTCTTTCTTGAAAGCATCCAGAGACTTGGCCTCCACAGCCTTCTGGGGCAGAGCATTCCATATATCCACCATTCTCTAGGTGAAAAAGTTTTTCCTCAACTCTGTTCTAATTGGCCTACCCCTTATTCTTAAACTGTGGCCTCTGGTTCTGGACTCACCCATCAGCGGGAACATGCTTCCAGCTTCCAACGTGTCCAATCCCTTAATAATCTTATATGTTTCAATAAGATCCCCTCTCAGCCTTCTAAATTCCAGAGTATACAAGCCCAGTCGCTCCAATCTTTCAACATATGACAGTCCCGTCATCCCGGGAATTAACCTTGTGAACCTATGCTGCACTCCCTCAATAGCAAGAATGTCCCTCTTCAAATTTGGAGACCAAAACTGCACTGTACTCCAGGTGTGGTCTCACCAGGGCCCTGTACAGCTGCAGAAGGACCTCTTTGCTCTTATACTCAATTCCCCTCATTATGAAGGCCAGCATGCTATTAGCTTTCTTCACTGCCTGCCATACTTGCATGCTTGCTTTTAGTGACTGATGCCAACAGCACCCAGTCTTCAAATCTGAACATGGACTGTAGATTGAATTTAAGATGCAGCTCGGAACAATGGTTTTCCTCGAGCTACAGACTGGGGTTAATTGTAAACCAGGAAACACCCATTGACCTGAGAAGTTTGCATATGCATGATGCAGCTCAGGGACAGTGGTGATTAACATTCATTTTGGGTGCCTGGAGTGTTGATGTGAACATCTAAATGTTTGAGAATTATATGTAATTCAAAAAGGAAGCATTATGAATACATTATAACGATAGAAATTGTCCTGCTGTTACCTTTGATCTTTAGCATATAAAAATGTGATGCAATGTTGGGTCAGTGAGCCTCTTTCCAGAGTGATTCCAAATACTGTCAGTTTGTGTGCGCCGAATAAAGGCTTTTCTCTGACCAGCTGTTTCTCTCTCCAGTGGGTACTGTTGACAGTCACAACAATCCCTGTTGGAGGTGGTGGAAGTTGCGAAGAATGATGTACTAGATCAGAATGCCTATGGGGTGGTAGGTAAGGACAAAGCAAACCCTATCCCTATTTTGACGCTGGGTGGATGGGGTGAGGGTAGAAGTACAGGAAATGACGATCTCTGAAGATGTATCCTGGCCCAACATATTGATGCAATTATGAAAAAGGCATGACAGCAGGTACCTTTCACTGGGAGTTTGAGAATTGCTGTGCCATCTGTTACGTACCCCGTAATTGGGTTGCCAAACCAGCAGAAATGGACCACTTAGTTGGAGTCTGGATTACTGGAACTAAGAAAGTTTTATTAAAGAAATAAGTAACACAGTACTCTAATAGTAAGGATATAAATGCAACAGGTCAGCAATGATAAAACACACATGTACACAGAACTAGGA
Source organism: Mobula birostris (assembly GCF_030028105.1). Taxonomy (NCBI): domain Eukaryota; kingdom Metazoa; phylum Chordata; class Chondrichthyes; order Myliobatiformes; family Myliobatidae; genus Mobula; species Mobula birostris. Next base: position 186,929,300 of record NC_092370.1, on the reverse strand, counting down.
CAATAGGATCAATCAAGCTCTATCGCAGTCTAGGGGTAAAATGATCAGTCTCAAGTGACGCAGAGTTCAGTTCAATTATGTTCAGTTCGCAGTAATCGCTGTTGAGCCGTTGGGGGGGGGGAGAGAGAGGGGGGGAGAGGGGGGGGGGAGAGGGGGGGAGAGAGGGGGGGGAGAGAGGGGGGGGAGAGAGGGGGGGGAGAGAGGGGGGGGAGAGAGGGGGGGGAGAGAGGGGGGGGAGAGAGGGGGGGGAGAGAGGGGGGGGAGAGAGGGGGGGGGAGAGGGGGGGGGAGAGGGGGGGGGGGAGAGGGGGGGGGGAGAGGGGGGGGGGGAGAGGGGGGGGGAGAGGGGGGGGAGAGGGGGGGGGAGAGGGGGGGGGAGAGGGGGGGGGAGAGAGGGGGGGGAGAGGGGGGGGAGAGGGGGGGGAGAGAGGGGGGGGAGAGAGGGGGGGAGAGAGGGGGGGAGAGAGGGGGGGAGAGAGGGGGGGAGAGAGGGGGGGAGAGAGGGGGGGAGAGAGGGGGGGAGAGAGGGGGGGAGAGAGGGGGGGAGAGAGGGGGGGAGAGAGAGGGGGAGAGAGAGGGGGAGAGAGAGGGGGAGAGAGAGGGGGAGAGAGAGGGGGAGAGAGAGGGGGAGAGAGAGGGAGAATATGAATGAATGATGATATTCAAACAGACCTTTGATATTCCTCGCAGTTAGCTTTCAGGCGAGCCCTTTGTAATGTCTTCTGAGGTCACCGACTGTGACCTCTCCGTTCCGGATACAATCGTCCTTCTGCGGTGAACCCGGCACCCAGGCAGGGGCGGACACACACACCAGGTTCCCGCCGATCGTACCTTCTCACCCTGTGCGTCTATGGTCGGTCCCGCGAACAGACCTCCAAAACCTCCCACCAACTTGTGGGGGGGGGCACACCACACTTCCAGGGTCTTGTTACCTCGTGATCTCGTGGTGTCGTGGTGTGTCACTTGCCTTAGCGAACCTGTTCCTTTTATCCCCCTGCTGGGGTATCGCCTGTCCATCAAACTTCAAACAGTTCAGGTTCAAAGCAACCGGCCTGACAATACTCAGAACTGTGTCTCTTTTCGTTAATCTCTCTCGTCTCTCATATTAGCATTTTGAATGTTTCCCCATTGTCTCTCTTTTCGGCATCAATCTTCTGATAACTTGGTCTTTTGTCACACATCAAAGACTCTAGCAAATTTCTGCAGATGAAACCATGGAGAGCATTCTGAGAGGCTGGTATTGAGGTGTGAATGCCTAGGATCGCAAAAGGTTGTAAACTCAGCCATCTCTCTATCGCGGGCAATCGCCTCCCCTCCATTGAGGACATCCTCAAAATGTGATACCTCAAGAAGACAGCATCCATCCAGGACATGGCCTCTCCTCATCACAACCATCAATAAGGAACTGAAGGAGCCTGAAGACACAAACTCAATGTTTCAGGAACAGCTTCTCCCACTCTGCCATCACACTTCCAGATGGTCCATGAACCATGGACACTGCCTCAGTATTCTGCGCTCTTTTTGCACTATTTTTATAGTCATAGTCAGAGTCATACTTTATTGATCCCGGGGGAAATTTGGTTTTGTTACAGTTGCACCAACCAAGAATAGAGTATAAATATAGCAATATAAAACCATAAAAAATTAAATAATAATATGTAAATTATGCCAGGAAATAAGTCCAGGACCAGCCTATTGGCTCAGGGTGTCTGACCCTCCAAGGGAGGAGTTGTAAAGTTTGATGGCCACAGGCAGGAATGACTTCCTATGACGCTCAGTGTTGCATCTTGGTGGAATGAGTCTCTGGCTGAATGCACTCCTGTGCCCAACCAGTATATTATGTAGTGGATGGGAGACATTGTCCAAGGTGGCATGCAACTTGGACAGCATCCTCTTTTCAGACACCACCGTCAGAGAGTCCAGTTCCATCCCCACAACATCACTGGCCTTACAAATGAGTTTGTTGATTCTGTTGGTGTCTGCTACTCTCAGCCTGCTGCCCCAGCACACAACAGCAAACATGATAGCACTGGCCACCACAGACTCGTAGAACATCCTCAGCATCGTCCGACAGATGTTAAAGGACCTCAGTCTCCTCAGGAAATAGAGACGTCTCTGACCCTTCTTGTAGACAGCCTCAGTGTTCTTTGACCAGTACAGTTTACTATCAATTCGTATCCCCAGGTATTTGTAATCCTCCACCATGTCCACACTGACCCCCTGGATGGAAACAGGGGTCACCGGTGCCTTAACCCTCCTCAGGTCTACCACCAGCTCCTTAGTCATTTTCACATTAAGCTGCAGATAATTCTGCTCACACCATGTGACAAAGAATACACATATTCTTATTGTAATTTATAGTAGTTTTATGTATTGTACAGTACTATTGCTGCAAAAGAACAAATCTCATGACATGTCAGTGATGATAAACTGACTCTGATTCTGTGGGTGAGAAAGGGCAACCACATTCTTTGGGGATAAAAGGAGATATCTCAGATGTTCTAGAATGAAAAGTCTCTTCTAGAGAACAACTAAGATCCTAACACTAAGCACATCTTTCTTGACTCCTCACCTCTTTCTCCGCTTTCCATATGGATTGCTCTCTACATGACTTCCTTGTTGGCACTTTTCCCTGCAAGATGAAAAGTGCTACACCTGCCCATACACCTCCACCCTCACCACTAGTCAGCACCCAAACAGTCAGTCCAAGCGAGACAACACTTCACCTGCATGCCTGTCGGGGTCACCAATTGTATTCAGTGCTCACATTGCAGTCTTATGTATAGTGGTGAGGCCTGATGAAGACGGGGTGTATTGTCTTGTCAGGTATCTTTGTCTTACCCATTTCAATTTGACTTCCCATTCCAACTTATCTGTCCATGGCCTCATCACTGCAATGATGAGACTAAACTCAGGTTGGAGGAGCAACACCTCGCATTCAATCTGAGTAAGCTCCAACCTAATGGCATGAACATCAATTTCCCCAACTTTCAGTAATGTGTCCCCTCTTCCCTGTTTCTCTCTTTTTCCATTCCCTATTCTGGTTAACATCTCACCCTTTCTATTCTCTTCACCTGCCTATCACCCCCTCTGGTTCCCCTCCTCCTTCCCTTTCTTCTTAGGTCCACTATCCTCTCTTATCAGATTCTTTCTTCTTCAACCTTTTACCAATCTCCTCAGCTTCTAACTTCATCCTCTCTTCCCCAGCCACCCACCTTCCACCTCACATGATCTCACCCATCACTATCCAGCTTGCACTTCTCTGCCTCCTCCCACCTTCTGCCCATTTCCTTCCTGGTCATGATAAAGTATCTCAGCCCAAATGTTGGCCATTTATTCCCCTTCATAGATGCTACCTAACTTGCTGAGTTCTTCCCACATCTTTCTCTCTGACTGATTTTTACTAGAGTTGCTTGACACCAAATGATAATCATAGCTCTGGAATTCAGATCTTTGTTTCATAATTGTGGCAAAATAATCAGAATCTCAGCAGAAACCAAAGTTCTTATTAGCCGGTTATCACTGAATAAGTTGTGCCTCTAACAGTGGCTATGAAACATTCATTCCCTGTTGATTGGAAGCAGTTTAAGATTGCAGTAATTGGCTAAATGGGATTTGCATTGATAGGTTCATATCAATATGAACCTGTATAACTGTAGTAGGCCAGCTTGGCTACAGGTGTAACTGGTTGCAGATCACAAGCTTCAGTGCAGCAGCTGGGAATTTGTTGAAGACCAAGTCATCTTTCACAAACATTGTGCATATATATGCAGTTATTCAGGAACACAAGAAAGTCTGCAGATGCTGGAAATCCAAAGCAACACACACAAACTGCCGGAGGAACTCAGCAGTCCAGGCAGCATCTATGGAAATAAATAAATGGTCGACATCTTGGGCTGAGACCTTTCTTCGGGACTGATAAGGAAGGGGGAAGATGCCAGAATAAAAAGGTGGGGGGAGGTGAAGGAGGTTAGCTGGAAGGTGATAGGTGAACCCAGGTGGGAGGGAAAGGTCAAGGACTGGAGAAGGAATTTGATAGGAGAGAAGAGTGGACCATATGAGAAAGGAAAGGAAGAGGGGACCCAGAGGGAAGTGAGAAGAGGTAAAAGGTCAGAATGGAGGGAAAGAAAGGTGGGGGTAATTATTTTACTGCAAGGGGCAATCGATATTCATGACATTGGGTTGGAGGCTACCCAGACCAGAATATAAGGTGTTGTTCTTCTACTCTGAGGGTGGCCGCATCTTGGCACACGAGGAAGCTATGGACTGACATGTCAGAATGGGAATGACATTTGGCCACCGGGAAGTTCTGCTTTTGGCAGATGGAGCGGAGGTGTTCAATGAAGCGGTCCCCCAATTTACAACGGATCTCACAAGTGTAGAGGAGGCCACATCAGGAATGCCTGGAACAATGAACAACACCAGCAGATTCACAGGTAAAGTGTTGCCTCACCTGGAAGGACTGTTTGGGGCACTAAATGGAGGCAAGGGAGGAGGTGTATGGATAGGTGTAGCCTTGCAAGGATATGTGCCAGGAGGGAGATTTGTGGGGAGGGACAATTGGACAAGATAATTGTGGAGGGAGAAAATCCTGCGGAAAGCTTGGGGAGCGTGGGGTAAAGATATGTAGGATCCCTTTGGAGATAGGGTGGATGATATGTTGGATGTGGAGGTTCATGGAATGGTAGGTAAGAACAAGAGGAACTCTATCATTGTTAGGGAAGCAGGAAGATGGGTGAGCGTAGATGCTCGGGAAATGGAGGAGATGCAGGTGAGGGCAGCATCAATAGTGGAGGTAGGGGGACCACACTCTTTGAAGAAGGAGGACATGTCTAATGTCCTGGAAAGGAAAGCTGTGTCCCAGGAAAAGATGCAGTGGGGTCAAAGGAATGGAGAAAAGGGAATAGCAGTTTTAACAGGAGATAGGGTGTGAAGAGGTATTGTTAAATTAACCATGAGAATTAGTGGATTTATAAAAAATGTCAGTTGACAGTTTGTTTTCAGAGATAGAGACAGAGAGAAATCAAGAAAGGGGAGGGAGGTATCATAGATGGATCAAGTGAATTTAAGGGCGAGATGGAAGTTGGAGGCAAAGTTGATGAAATTGACGGTCAGCATGGGTGCATGAAGCAGCACCTATGCAGTTGTTAATGTAGCGGAGGAAGAGTTGGGCAGTATTACTGGGGAAGGTCACTCAATTAGTCACTATATGGGACGTACACAAAATCCCGATGAATCCAATTTCTGGGGTTTTCCAACAGAAATTAAATAATATCTGTCTAAATAATTAATATTTTTGTGCAGTTACAACCCAACCAACTTTTCCAATACTAAGAGCATTGTTAACCACGTGACAAATGCAGGCAAATAGAGTAGTTCAGGTATGAACCCTGATCAGCTTTAATTTTGTATATTTAATTTGATTACATTTGACTATAGAATCAATATTGGAATCTTTGAAAAGAAACAACATATATTTGCTAAGATACCAGAGGTGAATAGATATGTTAATAAGAAAAGTCTGAAAACTAGTTATTCTGAATAGCATTGAAAGCTATCCACCTGTAGTGTAAGCAAATGGTTTAAATTATTTCTGCTGGTTTATGAATCCTTAATAAGGGCACATAATTAATTTTTGTTAGAATGGTGGAGTAGAATATATTTCACACAAATTATTATTTAAATATATAATATTTGCAGATACTGAATTTGTGATTTTTTGCATAAACAATACTTTGTAAGCATTCAAAAATAATTGGTAAAGGTAAATGTTAAATAGTATGAGAAAAGGACAATAACTTGAACACTTTAGATATCTTTACTTAAGGACGTAAATACTCATTCATTTTTCTCCCAGGACAAAACAACCTGTCACTATCCAAATGCAAATTGGATCAAATGAGCTCACCGAGATTTACCAAGAAAAAGGTACTTTCATTGGTGCTTCATGAAACATTGACACCTGATCTCCATTTCTGTAAAAAGCAACAAGGAAGGTCCTTGTTTTGAATGACATTACAAAAGGTTGCAGAGGCCTGCAAGTTCAAATCTTAGTAGACTAAGTCAACAACTACACCTTCAGTAAGGCCCAAATAAAAACAAAATATCAGCACTGTACAGTGTTCAATTGACTTGACTAAAGCAGTGTTTTTTATTGATGGCTCACTCTGCTTTGAGTTTTAAAACAATTAGCAGTCTGTCTTTATGGAAATCTTAACAACTTTTATGCCTAAATTGGTTATGTATTCAGCATATATTGCATTATCAACAGATGCATACATTTGCCATACTGTCATACCTGGCTGATCACTAAACAATAAATATACTCCAAAGACTGACACATGGTCCAACAAAAAGACAGCACCTCCACATTATCCAATATTGTACTCATCCCGGTTCCAGCAAGCTGCCTTGCACAGTAGTATGTGATGAGCAATTCAACAATCCCAACCAGATACGGTCAGGCTACAAAAAAATGACATAGATACCTCACTGAACTGTTTATATATTCCTTTCAACTCCTTAGGAGTCAAGATTCACTGTCCAACTGCAAATTATTTTATCTAAGACTGATTGTGATGATGTATGTAGATGGATTTGAAATTGTTTTTAATGTGAATACATTCCTCAGTCTGCGTCTTTAATTGTATATTAAATTTATTACTTTAAGTTACCCAATATTAAAAAAAACAATTTTGAAGCTTATCTTAGTGTAAATTTTACAATGAAGCTAAATTATTTTAAATATTAGGTCAGTAGTTATAACCTGTTCTATTCAATGTCTTATTTAATAGATAAAATAATACAAAATTTAATAGTTCAGCTGGCAAATGCTTCTTCTCATGCAGGGTACAAGCATGTCAGATAGAAAACATATCAAAGAAAGAAATCCTTCCCTCTGATAACCTACTCTAGTCTTTGCAGATAGAAATCAATATTAATTGAAAAGGAACTGATTATGTGGAAAATCCATTTACTAGTCCCCTCACTGTGAAATTTCTCAAATGTTATTTCAGATATAGTCAGTCTCATCAAACAGTACAATTTCTGCTCTCAACAAAGAAATGTAGATTTTAACTTCAACAATTGCAACCCTTTTCTTCAACTTCCATGAACCATTGTTCACTCAGTTATTCTGAAGGCCACATATTTCACAAACACACAATTATATCAATATTATTTTGCCTAGAAATTCAACTCTGGTCACTAGTGCTAAATCTGCTATAGAAAGTTACATCAGCAATTTGCAATATGCCATAAAAATCTCTTCATTGATTTTAACAAATCTTCTTTTGAAGCTAGACTACAATCCACTGATTCCACTACAAAAATCATGCATTATTTTGAATAGAGAAGAAATTCTAGATACTTGTTGGCATTTGTCCCTGTATTAGCCTAATGTAGCATGTCAGCTAACGTAAGAAATATTCAGAAAAAAATCTAAGATAAAATCAATTAGAATCACTAACCCAGTTTCAACCAAAAAATGTAGCATATGAGTGACAGTAACAAGAAATGGAAGCCAAAGCAGTGTAAAGCACATATTTTAGGTTGAGTTCCAATGTACAGTTGATACACAAATTTATAGTCTTTTCACCCAAGGGACTATTTACCAAGATTTCAGTGATACCTTAAAGCAATGTTCTTCCATGGGCACATTAATGCTATTCTCAGGCAAATCTCCAAAGATTTGTGTCTTCATTTTTGTAAAGCTGATTATCCTTCAAATTAACACAATTAAGTTCCATTATTTTTATTTTTACAATGCATAAAATGGCCATCCACACATTACACTCCAGGAATTTAGCAGTTGTGGCATAGAACTGATTACAAAGGCACTTTCATGACAAAAATGCCATCAGACATATGACAGGAAAATTATACTTACTTACCTGTGAAAGGCCTAAGTAGATGGAGACAGTTTCAGAGATGTATAAAAACCTTCCTTCTTGGTTTAGTGCAAATATAAATCCATCCAAAGACTGCAAGCAAATCAAACAAAAGATTCAAGTGAGTTTAACACCAGAATACTAGTGAGTCCCTTGTTAAAAAAAAGTCATTTAAAAATGTTAATTTAAATAATCTTACAGAGTTAGATTAAAGGGTTATTGGCCAATATTTAATCATCAATTTCAAAGTATCCATACAAAATACATTTTAAAAAATCAGCAAAAATGAACATAGAGTGTAAATAGGAAAAATGCAATTAAACAAAAATTATAAACATTTCATAAAAAGTAATAATTTTATTTTGAATTTTATTTCAAAATAATTTATTCTCAATTTCATAATTTCTAAACATAAAATCTAAATCTTACAAACATCTAAAAAAAAAATCACTAAAAAAAAGTTAAGCAGCTCTTTATAACAACTATATAAAATGGAATACTTCAATATAATATTGGCCAAAATGCTATTCCTACATTCCATAAATATTTAATCTCAAAAGAGTGACATATAATCAATATCATGTTCTACCAGTAACTGAATCCCTGAGACTGAAACAGAAAAATTATTATAGCTCTCACAGATCTTTGTAACCACCTCAAAAAAAAAACATCCCAATGCTTGCTATTTCAGAAAAGGAACAATGAAAATGGTCTGGATCATGAGCAGGATAAAGAATTGAATTTTTGAATGGTTCCATCTCTTTTAACACAATCTTGACATTTAATAACCATAGGAATGGATTTGTTATAACTTCAAATACTATAGGGTCTAGTAAAGTGGCCTGATTAAACTTCTGTTATTTTACAGGAAATATTGAACGCAAAAGAAAAAAAATGGTTGTGTAATAATAATTCATACTAATTTCATTTTATGAAGTTAGCACATGTAATTTGTCTAGGCAAATTTAAATTATAAACAATGCTACTAAACATCAAGATTTTGAAAATTATATATTAAAATGATGTATCAAACTCATTCTGGCTCATTAGATTGCGCTAGAAATGTTGTACAAACGTTTCTGACCAGTTAAAAAGTGACAGTTCTCATTTTTTAAAATTTCGCACAGAATGATGTTGAAATTGAATACTGCCATTTTAATTAATAATTGGTGAACACATACTTTTCTTGAATGGAATCTGCTTAGTGATTGTGAAGGAAAGACAAAATTTAAGGGAAACTTTTATGGGTTGTTCTCCATTCCTCAGTATAGGAAGTATTGATACAATTATTAAATGGCAATCAATACCATTTTACTGATTTTTCTTTTGCAGTATTTCAACATTCCTTTCAAAAGTAGTATCAGTAACCAAAAGTAGCACCACATACCCAAAGAAGTTTCAGTACACTGCACAGATCAATGCATCTCAACCAGAAATTATTATGCTCAGATGAATTAGTTGAATTAGAAAATATTTTAAATTACTTATATTGTATTCAATGTTCTGGTCTCATACTACAGGGCAGTACAACCATTAATTATTAATCATAATAAAACAATCTTATTTAATACATATTAACAGCACATTACTATAAGGGGAAAATTAGGTTGAGGATTTTCTTTCAGTGCAAAATTTATGTAATGACTTTGAAGTATATTTTAAGGTTTAATGTCAATTAATACTAATTAGGTGATTTATGAGAAAGCAAAAACAATTGGATAAAAAAAGGCATGGATTAACATTCAATACTGAGGAAATTTTCAACACAGAAGGTCACCCCCTGAAACAAAGGACAAATAGCTTCCATGATACAATGAGGAAATATTAAAGTACCTTCTGTGCTTGTCAGAATTCTCATTAAAGTAATAAAACACAAATAATGTTCATTTAAACAAATACTTACACCATATGTTATATAAACAGAACCTTTGAAATCAAACTTCCCACTCTAATATATCAAGTTCAAAAAGAATCTTCCATCCAGTAAAGAATGTGAAGTCAAGTAGGGTGGGACGGAATTGGGCAAATACACCATGGTAATGCACCTAGTGGACTATGAAGTAATGCACTGTAAAACAACAATTTCTGAGCACAGACCGCAGAATCTCATGGGCTATGTTCCACAGCAAACCAGCAAGAAATTTAGGGCAGTAATGCTCGTTGCCTCTATCTAGTTTTCATTCTTCTCAGCTATTTTCCAAATCTCCAAAAAAAAAAGTAGTGCTGAGTCATTTCATTTCCCTTCATTTGAAACCCCATTGTGTCATGAAATTGACAGGACACAGTATACCACTGTCATTCTGGAGACCCTCATCAGCGAGTCCTAACCAGGTCCTGCACCAAAAGCATGCTTCCTAGCTACAATTTCTTACTCAATTACACAACTGATTGCCAGGCTTTTTACTGCAGAAATTCTGTGCAATGTTGTAAGATTTCCTACTGGGCTAGTAGAATATATCTCGCCTCCTGAGCAAACTCTTAAGCACTCTCTGACGGTGGTGTCTGAAAAGAGGATGCTGTCGAAGTTGCATGCCATCTTGGTCAATGTCTCCCATCCACTACATAATGTACTGGGTGGGCACAGGAGTACATTCAGCCACAGACTCATTCCTCCAAGATGCAGCACAGAGTGTCATAGGAAGTCATTCCTGCCTGTGGCCATCAAACTTTACAACTCCTCCCTTGGAGGGTCAGAAACCCTATGCCCATAGGCTGGTCCTGGATTTATTTCATAATTTACTGGCATAATTTACATATTACTATTTAACTATTTATGGTTCTATTACTATTTATTATTTATGGTGCAACTGTAACGAAAACCAATTTCCCCCGGGATCAATAAAGTATGACTATGACTATGTACCAAAAAGCCCATATTAAAAAGCTTGGAATATTAAATCAATGTGTCAGAAAAGCATCCTGAATTTTCTTGAAATTTAGTCCTTGTGGTTTCACTCTAATATTCAGCAGTTTATATAAAAAATATCTGTTTCTATGGTGGATACCATATATTAGAGGGAATGGCACCATCTTCTTGGAGTATCCAGGCAGAGACAAATCGAAGTATTCATTCACTTAGATAAAGTCCACCTCAGAATTATCAGTTACCTGACCTGTACATTCATATGCAGCCAACTTGGAGATCCTTAACACGCAGTCACGGAAAAAATTGAGGGCAGTAGTCACTGATAATCATGTGTTACCACCAGAAAAGTTTTTCTAGGCAGGCTGCAAATATCCATCACTATTTGACATGGTAAGCTCAGCCCATGAAAACACTACCTCTGAGACCATAGATGTTGAACTATTTGTAAAGTCTATATTGTGAGCAATTGAAGACTTAGCACATGTGTACTTCCCAGAATATATGATAGCTATGACATTCCTGTTCTTGTTCTGAAACAAATATTGAAGGTGCCTGAACTTCTGTCTGTAAAACTCCAAAGTAAAAAAAAGAATCTGTTTAATGATTCTCTCATGTAGTTATTCCAAAGCAAGCTGAGACATCAGTTGCAGTAGGTGAGCTTTTAAGAGAAAGAATAACAAAAATCAAATGTACAACCTTGCTGCTGCTCAAACCTATCCCCATACTCTCCACTTTCCAGAGTGAGTGTGGTTCCAGTCAGGATGAAGCGCCCCCTTTATCCACATTCTGTTCAGCCAGCTGAAGAGTGTGATCGCTCCAAAACAAAGACACAGTTGTTGCATAATGAACCACCTACAAATTACGCTGCAATAACTCGAAGTTTCTTAACCAGTTCCTCACGGACTTACAACTCCAACTACTGGGAAGGACAAAGACAGCAGGATCAGAGGAACACACAAAAATGCTGGAGGAACTCAGCAGGCTAGCAGCATCTTTGGAAAAGAGTACAGTCAACTTTTCGGGCTGAGACCCTTCAGCAGGACTGGGGAAAAAAAAAGAGGAGGAGTAGATTTAAAAGATGGGAAGTGGAGGAGGCCACGGATTGATATATCGGAATGGGAAGTGAAATTAAAATGGGTGGCCACTGGGACATCCTACTTTTTCTGGCGGATGGAGCACAGGTGCTCGGTAAAGCGGTCTCCCAATCTAAGTTGGATCTTATCGATAGACAGGAGGCTACACTGGGCGTACTGGACACAGCATATGACCTCAGCGGACTCACAGATGAAGTGTTACCTCACCTGGAAAGACTGTTTGGGGCCCTGAATAGCAGTAAGGGAGGAGGTGTAGGGGCAAGTGTAGCACTTGTTCCGCTTGCAAGGATAAGTGCCAGGAGGGAGATCAGCGGGAAGGGACGAATAGACAAGGATCCCTACGGAAAGCAGAAAACAGTAGGGCGGGGGGAGGAGGGAAAGGTGTGCTTGGTGGTGGGATCCTATTGGACATGGCGGAAATTCTGAAAAATTATGTGCTGGACACAGAGGCTGGTGGTCAATCTGGTCACACTTATATCACATACAATTCCAACTTAGACATTTAATTACAGTCTTTTCACCTCCACTGAGTCAAATTCCTGAAAGTCTTCACTAATCAGCATTGTGCCAGAAAGACACCAGAAGTCTCAGGGAGTGGATAATCTGAACTGTCCAACAAACTGCTTAAGTAATGTCCAAATTCTATGAATGAAAACAAAGTTATATAGCTATTAACTATCCCACTAACCTTCATTTACTAATCCAGGCATACTAACTTGTCTAACAAAAGAGAAGGCACAGTAGGAAAAATATGGATGAAGAAAGATCTCTAGAAGTATTATATTTATCATCTGTGAAACACTTTCTATAATTTGCATGAACAAAAAAGTATGACTACAGCTGAGGCTTTAACTTGATAAAGCTTGATAAAATTTTGTTGTGAATCTTCATGGTAATTTAACCAATACAATCATTATGTTCAATATAACCAACCACATCACATATTTCCATTATACTAACTGCTAGATTCAAAGAATACCTCAATACCTATGTGTATTCTCATTCTCAAAACTCCCAAAACCTATTAACTAGGTACACATCCAGCTCCTTTTTCACTGAACCAATCAAGACAGGATTAATTGTTACAGATGGAAATTCACCTTTCATTTACTCTGTTGAAGTCTTTAGGGGGTGAAAAAGCCCATTCTGTAATCTCATTTTAGAGTAATTTATTTTGTAGTTATGCAATCACTATTAGACTACCAAGAAGTACAGAGAACTTCAGTTCCCCTTGAGCCGCTCATTTTTACTGGAAGCAGAGTTCATGTATAAATGCATCTTACTGTTACTGTAATAAAAGCTTATTTTTGCAATATTAAGCTAGCACAATTATATGATCAGTTGATAAATGTGTTTAAAAACAATCCTTTTCTTTTGATTGCATGGTTTTTGTCATTTCCTTGATCTCTCCCTTAACCCAATCTTCTATTTATTATTATAATTGTGCTTAATTTAAAAATTAAGTGATCATATTCTAATCAGCTTTAATTTTACTGAAATATACATGGATTACCCAATAAATATTTAGATGGAAATGACATAAAGACTGAGCACATACAGCATCTACGCTCTACTATAGATGTCCACGATTCCCACCTGTGTGCCAGCTTAAAAAATCCCTTGGCTCCAATTTGCAGCCTTGCACCTCAGTACTTGTGAGTCTACACACCCATGACCTTCCTTTCTACCTGTTTATTGTATTGGTGAAAATGACATTCAGCCTGAAGGAGATATAAATTACATTTCTTTTAAGGTACATCGTACAGTCCATATGAAATAAATCCCTCAAGTTCAAATCCATGACAATAACGAATAGTGGAAACAACTTATAAAATTTTTAATTTCTGTTAATTATCTTGGCTGTATTATTTCAGCATGCTTTGTCAGACAGCAATCATTATTGCTCCTGGGATGTCCATTTCAGCCTTTTTTATTCAGGAGCATTGCCAATTCAAATTGCACTATTTTTGAATGCAGCATTTTCTTTATTTGGACGAAAGCATACCACTATCCTGTTCTAAATTATTGTGTTCATAACTGCCGATTAAAGGCCTGGAGCACAAGGCAGCCATTGTAGCTCCACAGCTGTCAGACTAAGATCACAACTCCAAAGAAGAAGTCCTTGAAAATACTAAAGCAATTCCCTGTAAATTCATTTGTTTACAAATCAGAACTTCGAAATTATTCAGTTGAAATTTTTACAAGTTGTCAAAATTATTGTCTTCTTTTAAAAGCTGCTGCCACAGAGTAGGTGCATTTTGTTTATCAAATGGAGAATGGCAGCACCACAAAATAAAGCTCCAGTGACATCTTGAGCAGTTGCTGGCTCTCAGCCCAGCAACTTTGTATTAGAACTCCAGCCCAGAAAGGGATCTGCACAGTTCACACATGCCACTCCTATATCTGATCTTATTGGGGAGATATAGGAGGGTACAAATACTGACTCATAAATATTGTCATTCAAGCTTTGGTGGAGATGATTAACAACATGAGACAAATCTGTTCTACCAGGTGTCCAGGAGATGGAGACAGGAGGTGATGGTGGAGGTAACCTCCAGAAACAAAAAAAACAAAACTATTGTGCAGTTAAGGAGAACAATAAATAATACCTCATCAAAAAAGGCATGTTATAATGGCAATGCTGTGATAGCCATAGGGGATTTCAATGTGCAGTCAGGTCGGTGCTGGATCCTAAGACAGGGGATTTGTAGAATGCCTATGTGAATGCAGCTTGTGGTTCAGCCCACTAGGGGAATGGCAATTCTGGACTGGGTATTATGTAGTGACCCAGATTTGACTAGGGAGCTTAAAGTAAAGGAAATATTAGGAGATAGTGCTTACAATATGATAGCATCAAGCCTGCAGTTTGCAGTAAGCTAAAATTGAATGTATCCGTATTACAATGGAGTAAAGGGAATTACGGAGGCATGAGAGAAGAGCTGGTCAAAGTTGATTATAAGGGGACACTAGCAGGGATGCCGGCAGAACAGCAATAGCTAGAATTTCTGGTAGCAATTCAAAAGCTACAGGACAGATCTATCTCAAAGAATTCCAACAAATCTAAGGAAATAACAGGCAGAATAGACAAAGGAGTCAGTGGATATTGTTTACTTGGATTTTCAGAAGGCATTTGACAAGGCGCCACACATGAAGCAGATTAACAAGATAAGAGCCCATGATAGGAGAGTCAACATGGCTTTGTGTGTGGTAGGTCATGTTTGACCAATCTATTGGAGTTTTTCGAGGAGGTTACCAGGAAAGTGGATGAAGGGAAGGCAGTGGATATTGTCTACATGGATTTCAGTAAGGCCTTTGACAAGGTCCCGCATGGGCGGTTAGTTAGGAAAATTCAGTCGCTAGGTATACATGGAGAGGTGGTAAATTGGATTAGGCATTGGCTCAATGGAAGAAGCCAAAGAGTGGTGGTAGAGAATTTCTTCCCTGTGACTAGTGGTGTGCCACAGGGATCAATGCTGGGTCCATTGTTATTTGTCATCTATATCAATGATCTGGATGATAATGTGGTAAATTGGATCAGCAAATTTGCTGATGATACAAAGATTGGAGGTATAGTAGACAGTGAGGACGGTTTTCAGAGCCTGCAGAGGGACTTGGACCAGCTGGAAAAATGGGCTGAAAAATGGCAGATGGAGTTTAATACTGACAAGTGTGAGGTATTGCACGTTGGAAGGACAAACCAATGTAGAACATACAGGGTTAATGGTAAGGCACTGAGGAGTGCAGTGGAACAGAGGGATCTGGGAATACAGATACAAAATTCCCTAAAAGTGGCGTCATAAGTAGATAGGGTCATAAAGAGAGCTTTTGGTACATTGGCCTTTATTAATCAAAGTATTGAGTGTAAGAGCTGGAATGTTATGATGAGGTTGTATAAGGCATTGGTGAGGCCGAATCTGGAGTATTGTGTTCAGTTTTGGTCACCAAATTACAGGAAGGATATAAATAAGGTTGAAAGAGTGCAGAGAAGGTTTACAAGGATGTTGCCAGGACTTGAGAAACTCAGTTACAGGAGAAAGGTTGAATAGGTTAGAACTTTATTCCCTGGAGCGTAGAAGAATGAGGGGAGATTTGATAGAGGTATATAAAATTATGATGGGTATAGATAAGAGTGAATGCAAGCAGGCTTTTTCCACTGACGCAAGGGGAGGAAAAAAAACCAGAGGACATGGGTTAAGGATGAGGGGGGGAAAGTTTAAAGGGAACATTAGGGGGGGCTTCTTCACACAGAGAGTGGTGGGAGTATGGAATGAGCTGCCAGATGAGGTGGTAAATGCGGGTTCTTTATTAACATTTAAGAATAAGTTGGACAGATACATGGATGGGAGGTGTATGGAGGGATATGGTCCGTGTGCAGGTCAGTGGGACTAGGCAGAAAATGGTTCAGCACAGCCTAGAAGGGCCAAAAGGCCTGTTTCTGTGCTGTAGTTTCTATGGTTCTATGGATACTACAGGAAAGATATTGACATGGATAGAACATTGGCGGACTGGCAGTAGGCAAAGAATGGGAATAAAGAGGGCCTTTTCTAATTGGCGACCGGTGGCTAATGGTATTCCACAGGGGTCAGTATCAGGATTGCTTCTTTTCATGTTATCGGTCAATGATTTTCTGTAGATGAAGGGATTGATGGCTTTGTGGCCATGTTTGCAGATGATATGAAGATAGGTGAAGGAGCAGGTTGTATTGAGGAAGATGGGTGTCTGCAGAAGGACACACAGATTGGGAGAATGGCCAAAGAAGTGGCAAATAGAATATAGTCTAGCTCAGTGCGTGGTCAAGTCCTTTGGTAGGAGGAAAAAAGGTGCAGACTGATTTTTTTTAGTGGTGAGAAAACTCAAAATCCAGAGGTGCAAAGGACTTGGGAGTTCTCATGCAGGATTCCCTAAAGGTTAACTTGCAGGTTGAGTTGGTGGTAAGGAAGGCAAATGCAACTTTAGCATTAATTTTGAATACTAGAATACAAAAGCAAAGACATCATGCTGAAGGCATTGGTCAGATGGCACTTGGAGTATTATGAGCAGTTTTGGGCCTGTTATCTGAGAAAGGATGTGCTGGCATTGGAGATGGCCTTGAAGAGGTTCATGAGAATGATCCCAGGAATGAAAGGGTTAACATATTGATGGCTCTGGGCCTGTACTGACTGGAGCTTGGAAGAATGAGGGAGGATCTCATTGAAACCTATCAAATATTGAAAGTCCTAAATAGAATGGATGTGGTGAGGATGTTTCCTATAGTGGAGGAGTCTAGGACCAGAGGGTACAGCCTCAGAATAGAGGGATATTCATTTAGAACAGAGATGGGGAAAATTTCCTTTTAGCCAGAGGATGGCGAATCCATGGAATTTATTGCCACAGACAGGTGTGCAGCCCAAGTCATTGGGTATATTTAATGCGAAGGTTGATAGGTTCTTAATTAATCAGGGCATCAAAAGTATCAGGGAGAAGCCAAGGGAATGGGGTTGAGGGGATAATAAATCAGCCCTGAAGAAATGGTGGAGTAGTGTTGATGGGCCAAATGTTTTATATGAGTAGGTAGAATCTATCACCTTAAACTTGTTATTGACAGACATTGCCTCAGGCTGCAGCACTGTGAGCACTTTGAGCAACTTCTCACTTTCACATTCTTATAGCCAACAGTAATCCCACTCTCTTCCCTTATTACTCAAAATTCTCAATTACATCCAAAATGTGCCTTTGCATTGAGTGGTTAATGGTACAGTTTTCAAGCAGGCTTTGAGAACATCCTTGCATCTTCCTATGCTCTCCTGGTCACAGAGCTCAGAAGAGGGAGTCTGGTGTCAGCATGGGAGCAACAGAGCAGACTGAATGTAATTGAGGTCTTAATGCTGAGGAAGCTGACCTGGGAGAGGATATGGATGATGGATTGTGGATACATACAGTGGATTTGGATGGAGTGCCAGTGACATCTTTCCAGTGCCTTGATGTGCTTGTTGCAGATACTCCATGTCTCAGAAATATATAGGAAGGCAAGATTCACCATTGTCCAGCAGACCAGAAGTTTTAGTGCCAGATCTAGCATATTTATCTTCAAACACTATTCTCCTGATTTATCCAAAGTCTATGTTTGTGTACTGAAGGCGATAATAGATTTCATTACCAATTTCTGCCTTCACTGATCGTGACTCCAAATTGTCAGGAATGCTCTTTCATTTTCAAGAACTCCTAGAAACCTTTATTGTCAGAGGTCAATGTTGAACGATGGGGATCAAGTTTGTCGAAGGCCTGTGTCTTGCAATGCGTGCTAGGCTCATCATCTTTTGAGCTTCAATGAATAGCTGAGAGCTTGGCTTTGAAATTTCTGTATATCCAAGTGTTGTCTGCACTCTAAAACTCAACTACTGAAGTTGCGAGGATCTTGAATCTGGAGTGGAGAGCATATAGGTTGAATGGTTTGCCATTGGGTTTGAAAATTAGTTCTATTATCAAAGGACATTTGCTGATGTGAGGTGCAGCAATACAGAAAGACTGAAAGCTGTGCCAAGGCAATGAAATGCTCTTGATTACCCGCAATTTGACTCTTTGGCTTGGATTTTAACTTACATGCGATCATAAAATTAATAAGGAAATTAATTGCTGTGAGCAGTCAAAAATCAAAGGAAGAGTTGTTAAGAGAGTTTTACATTACTTTTTAAATAAGTAGAGTCAAAGCTTTGTAAAAGTGGAGAAACGTCACATATAGTGGGTTGGTGATGATCCTTGCATTTTATTTGGAAGTAAGCATTTGAAGAGTACTCAGGGATATCTTTCCCTAAGACAAACAGCAGAGAAATGTACCACTGGAATAAATGTGCATGGTTCACAACGAAGCTTAGAGAGACTGTAAACTTTCTAGAATCCTGACTTCCCCATGTATTACTCTGCACATCATTACCGTACTAATAACCCAGAAAAAACAGGCATCCTGATGAAAACAATTGATTGAAACCAGTTGAATATTTTAAATGCATTATTTTAAGTTTTAATACTTTAAAATTTTATTCAACTAAAGGAGGGGAATGGCAGCAGCTGGCAGTGATCAGCAGGTGAGAAGAGAAGGGGTAAGAAGAGAGCCAGAATGGGGAATGGAAATGGAGAAAAGGATGGGGAGGCAGAAATGACTGGAAGTTGAAGAAATTGATGTTCATTCCGTCAGGTTGGAGGCTATCCAAATGGAATACGAGGTGTTGCTCCTCCAAACTGAGAGTGACCTTGTCATAGCAGAAAAGGAGGTCATGTGTCCACTTGTCCAAATAGAAATGGGAAGTGGAATTAAAATGGTTGGCCACTGGCAGATCCTCCCTGTTACAGACAGAGTGAAGGTGCTTTATAAAGTGGACTCCCAATCTACATCGGGTCTTAGCAAAGTACAGGAGGTCACACTAGGAGCACTGGATACAGATGTCTCCAACAGACTTGCAGGTGAAGTGTTGCCTCACCTGAAAAGATTGTTTGAGACCCTGAATGGTAGTGAGGAAGGAGGTGAAAGGTAGGAGGACTTGTTCCATTTGCAGGTTTAAGTGTCAGGAGAGAAATCAGTGGGGAGGGACAAACATAAGGAAATCACACAGACAGCAATCTCTGTGGAAAACAGAGGATGGGGGTGGTAATGATGTGTTTGGTGCTAGGATGCTGTAAAGATGGTGGAAATTGATGCAATTATGAAGAAGGCAGGTCAGAAGCTACATTTTATTAGGTGTTTGAGGAGATTTGGAATGTCACCAAAGAAAATTTGAAGTAACAAGTAAGAGAGCAACATCTTGCAGGGTGGGAACCATTTGAAAACTGCAAGTCTAGACAGGAGTGAATCACCGTGTAAGCAGAATTGCCACTGTTAGAGAGGGGCAGTGTTAGGTTGGTTTGGTTTTGGCTCAATAGACTTGGGTGAGAACAGGCTTGGACAAGCACAAATGCAGGCTCCAAGTAAGTTTCCAGTAAATTTGTCTTTGCTTGTACAAATTTTGTGTGCTGAGAATGGGTCTAGAGTTAGTTGTATGTTCCTCGTATGAGATGTGGGAGCTTTGGGAGAACTCCAGTTTCCCTCATAACTACATCTGCACAAAGTGCACTGAGCTGCTGCTCCTTAGAAACCACTTAAAGGAACTGGAGCTGCAGCCCAATGACCAATGGCTCACACAGGAGAATGAGGAAGGAATGAGAGCTACAGGAAGGTAGTCACCTCTAAGTTGCAGGAGAAAAGCAGCATCCATCAACAAAAATCCTCACCACTCAGTCCATGCTCTTTTTTCACTGCGGCCTTAGAATTCGCACCACTAGGTTCAAGAACAGTTACTACCCCTCAACCATCAGGCTCCTGAGTAAAAGGGGATAGTTACACTCATTTAAGGACTCTGTTATATTGTCATTTCATGCTCATTATTTATTGTTATTTATTTATATCTGCATTTGCAGTTTTACAGTTTACAGTTCCTGATGTGTACAGTTTACGGTTACTGTGCTATAGATTTGCTAAGTATACCTGGAGAAAAAGAATCTCAGGGTTGTATGCGGTGACATGTATGTACTCTGATAACAAATCACTTTGAACTTTGAATCTAATTTGGAGGAAGGCCAATTTTGATGGTATTAGAAAGGATCTAGCAAGTATGAATTGGGGTAGGTTGTTTTTTGGTAAAGGTGTATTTGGTAAATGAGAGGTTGTAGCGGTGTGCTACACACAGCGCTAAAATAACCACATGTAGTCGGTGAGTTAGAGTTGCGATGAAAGAGGTTTATTCAAACCGCGGCCTGCTTTAAAGCCTTCCCGTTCCCGCCCTCCCTGGGCGGGACTGCTGTGGGGAATGCATATTCCCAGACCCTTTCAGCGCGCGGGATTTTCCCCCTGCTGGTGAAGATGGCCTGGCACCCTTTTTGGGGCCGGCCTATCTGCCTGCGCGCGCTGTTTCGTGAGCTGGTTCGTGGGTGCTAGAAAGTGGGTCGCCACATAACCCTCCCCCCCCCAGAACCGGCGATACCTTCCCCAATGTCCACAGTCTGGATCAGCCTCTGTTTGGGAGGTCTGCCCCTGCGCCGCGGTGCCTGAGCCTGGACCGGCTGCGCCAAGTCAACATGGGCCGGTTTGAGTCAGTCCACCATGAAAACCTCCTCTCTCCCCCCAATGTCCAGCATGAACGTGGACCCGTTGTTCCTGATCACTTTAAACGGCCCCTCGTAGGGCCATTGTAGCGGTGCCCGGTGTCCGCCCCGTCGTACAAAAAGAAACTTACAGTTCTGCAGGTCTTTAGGTACACACGTCGGGCTCTGTCCGTGCTGTGAAGTGGGGCCAGGTTACCGAGCCTCTCACGTAGTCTGTCCAGGACTGCTGCGGGTTCTTCCTCTTGCCCCCTTGGGGCTGGTATGAACTCTCCTGGGACGACCAGGGGTGTGCCGTACACCAACTCGGCCGACAAGGTGTGCAGATCCTCCTTAGGTGCCGTGCGGATTCCGAGCAGGACCCAGGGAAGTTCGTCCACCCAGTTAGGCCCCTCCAGGCGGGCCATGAGAGCCGACTTCAGGTGACGGTGGAAACGCTCCACTAGTCCGTTCGACTGTGGGTGGTAGGCAGTTGTGTGGTGTAGCTGCGATCCTAAAAGGCTGGCCATAGCTGACTACAGGCTGGAGGTGAACTGGGCGTCCCTTTCGGAGGTAATGTGGGCCGGTACCCCGAAGCGTGCTACCCAGGTTGCGATCAGTGCTCGGGCGCAGGATTCGGAGGTGGTGTCGGTGAGCGGGACTGCCTCTGGCCATCTGGTGAACCGGTCTACGATAGTTAGGAGGTACCGCGCTCCTTGCGACACTGGCAGAGGCCCTACGATATCCACATGAATGTGGTCGAACCTCCGGCGGGGCTTTGATGTGCCGCTGCACCTTGGCTGTTTGGCCCTGAGTGCACGTTTTGGCCCATTCACTGACCTATTTACGAAGTCAGTGCCACACGAACCTGTTGGCAACCAGCCAGACGGTTGTCCTGATGGAGGGGTGCGCTAAGTTGTGAATGGATTCGAAAACCCGCCAGCGCCAGGCTGCTGGGATGACGGGGCGGGGTTGGCCGGTAGCTACATCACATAGTAGGGTCCTCTCACCTGGGCCTACGGGGAGGTCTTGGAGCTGCAAACTGGAGACCGCAGTTCTGTAACTAGGGATCTCATCGTCTGCCTGCTGTGCCTCTGCCAGCGCTGCATAGTCCACCCCCTGGGACAGGGCCTGTATGGTAGGTCTGGATAGTGTGTCCGCCATGACGTTGTCCTTTCCAGAGACATGCCGGATGTCCGTCGTGTACTCGGAGATGTAGGACAGATGTTGCTGCTGGCGGGACGATCAGGGGTTGGACACCTTCGTGAACGTAAAGGTAAGCGGTTTGTGGTCTGTGAACGTGGTGAAGGGCCTACCTTCTAAGAAGTACCTGAAATGCCGGATTGCCAGGTATAGTGCCAATAGCTCCTGGTCGAAAGCACTGTATTTGAGTTCGGGTGGTCATAGGTGTTTGCTGAAGAACGCCAGGGGTTACCAGTGACCCTTGATGAGTTGTTCCAGCACTCCACTGACTGCTGTGTTGGATGCGTCCACCGTAAGGGCAGTAGGAACGTCCGTTCTGGGGAGCACTAGCATCGCGGCATTTGCCAAGGTTTCTTTGGTTTTAACGAAAGCGGCTGCAGCCTCTTTGTCCCAGGTAATGTCCTTGCCCTTACCCGACATCAGAGTGAACAGGGGGTGCATGGTTCGGGCCGCTGAGGGGAGAAAACGGTGGTAGAAATTCACCATACCCACGAATTCCTGCAGGCCTTTGGTTGTGTTGGGTCGGGAGAAGTGGCGGACCGCATCTACCTTGGCGGGCAGCGGGGTTGCCCCGTCTTTAGTAATCCTGTGGCCCAGGAAGTTGATGGTGTCGAGTCCGAACTGGCATTTGGCTGGGTTGATTGTAAGGCTGAATTCGCTCAGGCGGCAGTAGAGCTGGCGGAGGTGGGACAGATGCTCCTGCCGACTACTGCTGGCTATGAGGATGTTGTCCAAATAGATGAATGCAAAGTCCAGGTCGCGTCCCACCGTGTCCATTAGCCGCTGGAACGTCTGTGCGGCATTCTTCAGACCGAACGGCATTCGGAGGAATTCGAAAAGTCCAAACGGGGTGATGAGTGCTGTTTTGGGGATGTCGTCCAGATGTACCAGGATTTGATGTGATCCCCAGACGAGGTCTACCTTGGATAAGATCTTTGCGCCGTGTAGGTTTGCTGCGAAGTCTTGAATGTGTGGCACAGGGTAGCGGTCTGCCGTTGTAGCCTCGTTCAGTCTGCGGTAGTCACCGCATGGTCTCCAGCCGCCCCGTTGCCTTGGGCACCATGTGCAGGGGGAGGCCCATGGGCTGTCGGACCGTCGTATGATCCCCAATTCCTCCATCTTCTTGAACTCCTCCTTCGCCAGTCGGAGCTTGCCCGGGGGAAGCCTTCGGGCACGGGCGTGGAGGGGTGATCCCTGGGTCGGGATGTGGTGCTGTACTCCATGTCTGGGCATGGCTGCTGTGAACTGCGGTGTCAGTACTGATGGGAAATCCGCCAGCACCCTGGTGAATTCGTCGTTGGACAGCGTGATGGAGTCCAGGTGTGGGGCTGGCAACTTTGCTTCACCCAGGGAGAACGTTTGAAAAGTCTTGGCGTGGACTAATCGCTTCCCTTGCAGGTCGACCAGCAGGCTGTGGGCTCGCAGAAAATCCGCCCCCAGGAGTGGTTGGGCCACAGCGGCCAGTGTGAAGTCCCACGTGAACCGGCTGGAGCTGAACTGTAGCCGCACTGTGCGGGTGCCGTAGGTTCGTATTGTGCTGCCATTAGCCGCCCTCAGGGGGTCCCGGTTCTCTGTTGCAGGTGTCGTAACTCGTTGGAGGTAAAACGCTGATCTCTGCTCCGGTGTCAACCAAAAATCGGCGTCCCGTCTGCTTGTCCCAGACGTACAGGAGGCTGTCTTGATGGCCAGCCGCCGTAGCCATCAGCGGCGGCTGGCCCTGGCGTTTCCCGGGAATTTGCAGGGTGGTTTACAGCTGCGGGCCTCTGTGCCCCACCGTTCGTGGTAGAAGCACCATTGTTCGTTGGGCTCCTCACTCCCGTCGCCGGGTTTTGTAGGCTCTGCTGCCAGGCCTGGTCTGGTCTGCCGTTGGGCACGTGGCTTGGTGATCTGTGCGACGGATGCCCCTCTCTCTTTCCTGGCATTCCACAGCACATCTTCCCGGGCCGCCACCTCCCGGGGGTTGCTGAAATCTGCGTCGGACAGCAGCAGGCATATGTCCTCGGGCAGTTGCTCTAGGTACGCCTGCTCAAACACGAGGCAGGGTTTATGTCCTTCAGCCAGGGCCAGCATCTCGTTCATTAATGCTGACGGCGGCCTGTCTCCCAAACCATCCAAGTGCATTAAGCGGCGTGCTCGTTCGCGCCGTGAGAGTCCAAAAGTCCTTATGAGCAGGGCTTTGAATGCTGTGTATTTGCCGTCCTCCGGGGGCGACTGTATAAACTCCTCAACTTGTGCAGCAGTCTCCTGGTCGAGGGAGCTCAGCACGTAGTAGTAGCAAGTGGACTCTGAGGTTATCTGCCGAATGTGGAATTGTGCTTCTGCTTGTTCGAACCACAGATGGAGTCGCAGCGGCCAAAGGCTTGGCAGTTTTAATGAAACTGCGTGAACAGATGCGGCGTCGGTCATCTCTGGTCCAAATATGGTTTGGGCCGTCAGAGTCACCAAATGTAGCGGTGTTCTACACACAGCGCTAAAATAACCACACGTAGTCGGTGAGTTAGAGTTGCGATGAAAGAGGTTAATTCAAACTTCGCAGCCTGCTTTAAAGCCTTCCCGTTCCCACCCTCCCTGGGCGGGACTGCTGTGGGGAATGCATATTCCCAGACCCTTTCCGCGCGCGGGATTTTCCCCCTGCTGGCGAAGATGGCCTGGCGCCCTTTCTGGGGCCGGCCTATCTGCCTGCGCGTGCTGTTTCGTGAGCTGGTTCGTGTGTGCTAGAAAGTGGGTTGCCACAAGGTCTTCAAAAGTGAAATTTTGAAAGTACAGAGTTTGCATGTTCCTTTCAGAATAAAAGGCAAGGTTAACAGGTTTATAGAACCTTGGTTTTTGAGATATATTGAGGCCCTGTTTAAGAAAAAGGAGGAGGAGCTTAACAGGTATAGGCAGGTGGAAACAAATGAGGCACTTGAGGAGGAGAAGAAATACAAGAGGATGCTCAAGAATGAAATCAAGAGGGCTAAGGTTGCTCTAGCAGACAATGTGAATGAGAATCCTAAAGGCTTCTACTATAATATTAAAGTTCTACTATAATATTCTACTATGAAAGGATAGCAAGGGTCAAAATTGGTCCAAGATCCGAGTGTTAATCTATGCGTGGAGCTGGAAGAGATGGGGGAAGATCATAAATGGATTTTCTGCATTTGCATTTACTTGGGAGACAGACACAGAGTCTATAGATGTGAGGAAATGAAGCAGTGAGGTCCTGGATTACAGAGGACAGAGTATTTGCTTTCTTGAGGCAAATTAGACTGGATAAATCCCCAGAGCCTGACAACGTATACCCTCAGACCCTATGTGAAGCTAGTGCAGAAATTGCAGGGGTCCAAGCAAAGATACTTAAAACATCCTTAGCCACAGGCTTGGAGCAGAGGATAGCTAACATTGTTCTGTTGTTTAAAAAACAGGCTCTTGGAATAATACAGAAAATTATAGCTCAGAAAGTCTGACATCAGTAGTAGGAAAATTATTGAAATATTCTAAGGGACTGGATATATAAGTATTTGTTTAGACAGGGACTGATTAGGGATAGCCAACATGGCTTTTTGTGTGGTAAGTTGTGTCTATTCAATCTTAAAGTTTGTCGAGGAAGTTACCAGGAAATTTGATAAAGTCATGGCAGTGGATGGTGTCTACATGGCCTTAAGGCCTTTGACAATGTCCCACATGTGGGGTTGGTCAAGAAGATTCAGTTACTTGGCGTTCCAGAAGAGGAAGTAAATTAGATTTGACATTGACTTTGCAGAAAAAGCCAGGGAGTGGTTGTAGATGGTTGCCTCGCTGACTGGACACTTGTGGCTGCGACTTGAGGTGCTGAATTATAGAGAAAAGTTGAATATGTTAGGACTTCATTCCCTAGAACATAGAATACTGGGGGGAGATCTGACAGAGGTATACGAATTGTGAGGGGTATAGATAGGGTAAATACAAGCAGGGTTTTTTCCCCGTAGACGTTGGGTGATGATAGAGGTCATGGGTTAAGGGAGAAAGGAGAAATGTTTCGGGGAACATGAAGGGGATATGCTCTATTCTTATTACTACCATCTGAAATGAGGTACAAGAGCCTGACAATACACACTCAATACTTTAAGAGCAACTTCTTCCACACTCTGCCATGGATCTCTGAACAGACAATGAACCAATCCATAAACACTTCAGAAGGCTCTCACCCTGAAATGTCAGCTGCTTATTCATTTCCATAAAAGCTACCTGACCTACTGAGTCCTCCAGCATTTTGTGTGTGCTGCTCTGGATTTGCGTCATCAGCAGAATCTCATGTGCAAGAGGAAATCTATCTCTGTTAATGTGGCAGGAAGACAAGATCATAAGACCTCAAGATATGGGAGAAGAATGAGGTCATTTGGCCCATTGAATCTGCTCCACCATTTCATCATGGCTGATCCACTTCCCTTTCAGCCCCAATTTCCTGTCTTCTCCCCTATACCCTGAGGACAAATGTCCAGGAAACATAGGAGATGCAGATGAGGGCAGTGCTGATGGTAAAGGAAAGGAAATCCAGTTCTTAGAAGAAGGACATCTCTGATATTCTCAGAAGGAAAGCTTCATCATGAGAACAGAGATGGAGGAACGGAGAAAAGGGAATGGTACTTTCACAAGTGACAGGGTGGGAAGAGATATGGAGATATCTGTGGAGGTCAGTGAGTTTATAAAAAATATAGACACTCTGTATCCAGAGATGGAGGCAGAGAGATCAAGAAAGGGGAGTAAGGTGTCAGACATGACCAAATGAATTTAAGGGCAGGGTGGAAGTTGGAGGCAAAGTAGATGAAATTCATGACACAGTGCCAATGCAGTTGTCAACATGCACAGTCAGAGATGGGAAACATTATTAGGGCAGGCCTGGAACATGGACTGTTCCACATAAACAAAATGTCAGGCATTGCTTGGGCCCATGCAGGAGCAAATGGCTACACCTTGGATTTAAATAAATTGAGGGCAGCCAAAAGATATAGAGTGAGCAGAAGACCAGAGCGGGTTGTCCAGGAACAGGAGGAAGGTTGGAGATGTGAAGAGGGGTCGTCAGTGTGGGTGGGTTATTCTTGCTGAAGAAGTAGGCTTGGAGGTGGAGTTTTGGATATTTAACACTGTATGTAATGTCATGTGGTTGTGCACAATCTAAGATCCTTTTAGTAACCAGACACACGTTTAAGCCTTCTCTCATTCCACAATATTACATGCACATGCTGCATGTTTAACACTATGGTACAGACTCCATAGAGCTGAAAATGTTACATTATTTGGAGAGGTTGAATAATATATGTTCAATTATCCAGAATTTGGAAGAATGTGGGGTGACCTAATCAAGGTGTTTAAAATGATAAAAGAATTTAAGAGTAATTATAGATAACCTATTTATGTGATTAGGAAATTTGAAGCAGGAGGACATCATTTCAGTTCAAATAAAGCTGCTTAAGAATTAAATCACACAGCATTTATTCAAATAAATTGGTGTAAATCTGACACTCACTCTCCTAAACACTATGGATGCTGAATCAATTGAAATTTTCAATATGGAGAGAGATTGATGCATTTTAGTTAGGTAAGCTATCAGGGGATTTGAAAGGCAAGCATAGATCAGCTGCAATGTAATTTCGGTACAACAGGCTCAAGGGGCTGAATGACCTACTCCAATGAATGTTCCTTTGAAAACCTAGTCAATCGATTAGACTTCAGAGTTTCAACATTGCTGCTGCATTCTTAGAAAGGCTTCTGCATGTTCTTCCAGAAGGCTTGGAATGTTGCAAGATGAGATGCGCTGGTCAAATTTGATTATGCTGGTATTTCAAAGGTAACAGGTATTTAAAAAGTGAAATAAAGTGGTTTCACTTTATTCCTGTTATTGGAATAGCTATTTCCTCATGTTCCCTTAATAAAGAGTGTTTCGACATTTGCTCTTTCCTATTACTTCTTGTAGTAAGATGCAACATAAAATACCTTCTGAGCTGGACATGGCTAGTAATTTTCAGATGTCACTACTTGAAAGGTTAGCAGGATAGAAATCAAGTATGAAGTAACAGAAAATGAGCTTACATGGTTATGTAGTAGTGAAAGCAGGCAATGGACAAGGCATATGTATATGTCCGTGAAGTTAAGAAGAACTAAAATATAATCAAATCTCAAACATTCACTCTCTGTGGAATGAGTAAGCATTTCCCAGATGTGAACAGTATTATCAAGGTTATGGGAGAGGACATGGAACAGAAGGCATCTCAAGCTAATAATGTTTTTGCCAGCAATAGGGTGTGAGATAATTATGAGTTTACTAATACCATTAACAAAGGTGGAGGTCACCTAAACATAGAACATAGAATAGTACAGCTCAGTACAGGCCCTTCAGCCCACAATGTTGTGCTGACCCTCAAACATTGCCTCCCATATAACCCCCCACCTTAAATTCCTCCATATACCTGTCTAGTAGTCTCTTAAACTTCACTAGTGTATCTGCCTCCACCACTGACTCAGGCAGTGCATTCCACGCACCAACCACTCTCTGAGTAAAAAAAAACCTTCCTCTAATATACCCCTTGAACTTCCCACCCCTTACCTTAAAGCCATGTCCTCTTGTATTGAGCAGTGGTGTCCTGGGAAAGAAGTGCTGGCTATCCACTCTATCTATTCCTCTTATTATCTTGTACACCTCTATCATGTCTCCTCTCATCTTCCTTCTCTCCAAAGAGTAAAGCCCTAGCTCCTACTATAAGACACTATAAAAGCAAATGTGAAAGTATTGAATGGATATCTTTATCCAATGTCTTCATTGGATAATGTCTTCAATGTCTTCATTCCAAAAAAGGATTTTCAAGTGAAGAATTACCAGAAGGAAGAATTAATCAAAACTTGTTTAGGCAAAAAGATGTTAAGTCAGAATATTTTTAGATTAGGATCTTTGTAATGATTTGATATTGAGAAACTGATTGATAAGATAAATTAGGAGAAATCATTGGCTAGAGATGACTTGACATTTGAGAAAGTGTGCAGGACATTGTTTGCTGTGATAATAAAGATATTATCTTCATAGACAATTAACCTCAAAGGCCAACAACCACTATTAAACTTACAAACAAAGAAATCTCTGGATTAGGGACAGCTCTGCAACCAAAGAGGAGGATGTACCACCAGAAA
Organism: Mobula birostris; assembly: GCF_030028105.1. Classification (NCBI taxonomy): domain Eukaryota; kingdom Metazoa; phylum Chordata; class Chondrichthyes; order Myliobatiformes; family Myliobatidae; genus Mobula; species Mobula birostris. Next base: position 186,900,022 of record NC_092370.1, on the reverse strand, counting down.
ATTTAGGATCCTGGCAGTTTCCCAACACATGGAGCAGCTGTAATGGACTTTAAATACCATGCCAGCCAGGATGCAGCTTTGGGTTCCACTTCACAGTACTGGTCAGCCATGCCACTTTCTCCCAACCCACTCACCACTAGATCTCACTTTAATTGTTTTAATTTTGCTACAGCACCACCACTGTAGGGAGGGTGGAAGTTTGTGCCAGGTACCCAGCCCAACAATACCATCAGTAGCACATTTCTGTGCTGAGCCCTCTTCTGTACTCCCTTTTCACCTATGACTGCATTCCTGTACATGGTTCTAATTCCATAATCAAGTTCACAGATGACACCACGGTGGTTGGCCTGATCAGAGGGGATGACGAGATGGCCTACATGGATGAGGTCCAGCACCTGGCTGCGTGGTGTGCTGAAAACAATCTGGCCCTTAACACCCAGAAGACCAAGGAGATCATTGTGGACTTCAGGCATGCTAGGAGCCACACTCACATCCCCATCTACATCAACTGAACTGTAGTGGAGCGTGTATCAAGCTTCAAATTCCTTGGTGTCCACATTTCCGAGGATCTCACCTGGTCCCTGAACTCCTCCATCCTGATCAAAAAGGCGCAATAGCACCTTTATTTCCTGCGAAGCATGAAGAAAGCTCACCTCTGTCCCAGGATACTGACGGACTTTTACCGCTGTACCATTGAGAGCATACTCACCAACTGCATCTCAGTGTGGTATGGCAATTGTCCTGTATCGGACCACAAAGCACTCCAGCGTGTGGTGAAAACTGCCCAGCGGATTATCGGCACCCAATTGCCCACCATTGAGAACATCTACCATAAACGCTGCCTGGGCAAGGTGAAAAGCATTATCAGGGATGCATCTCAGCCTAACCATGGACTTTTTACTCTCCTCCCATCGGTAGGCGCTACAGGAGCCTCCGCTCCCGCACCAGCAGGCACAGGAAGAGCTTCTTCCCTGAGGCCGTGACACTGCTGAACCTCTCATCACAGCGCTAAGCAGTATTGCATTCGTACTGTACTGTCTCAGTGCTTTTATATTTGTGTGCTGTAGCACTTTTTATTCACAGTTATTTTGTAAATAATACTATTCTTTGCATTTCTGGTCAGATGCTAAATGCATTTCATTGGCTTTGTATCTGTACTCGGCACAATGACAATAAAGTTGAATCTAATCTAATTTAATCTAATTTCTTCACACATAGCACTACAACAAGCCACACTTAGTGATAACTCTATTTGTCCTATTAGTTTTTGAAACACATTCTGAACACTAAACTTACTTGTGTACAAGATTGGTTCAATGATGAAACTATTGCAAGACAGGCCATGAGGCATTAAAGATCTAGAATTAAGTGATTGATACAGACCCAGCAGAAACGGTAATCCATCAGGATTAAGATCGTCCGACTTTTCAAATTTGACAAAATGGAAACAATCTCAAAGGTTAAAAAAGACATGGCTGATATTTGCATATTTATTTGTACTTAATCTAGCACATAAATGATTGAATGCAAAGAGGTACTGATGGTAAGAATTAACAGATATAGATAGTGATGATCTTCATGGGCTTGTTGCTTCTGTTTTAAAAATATGAATGTAAAAATACACCATAAAGTAAGAGTTCTGATGCAGTCTTATATTAACCACAGCTAAGCGATTTTAATAAAGGACATTTTGCTCTGAGCTTTATCTCCATTATTTGTCTTAGGGACAAGTAATTCTACAAATGCTTCAACTATCTTCTCTCCTCAGTCCCTGAAAAGAACTGTTCAGTGCTTCTGCCAGATTCTTTTTCATTAAAGTACCATCTTATCTCAATTGATGTCTATTTTCACCTTTCTTTTCATGCATAATCAGTGCTATATCAAAAGAGCGCTGCATGGTTATAAACAATAAATCTGGATGTTCAGAAAAGCTGAAGAAGAGCAGGATGTCCTCCAGGAAGCCTTCAAGCAATTTCACCAATGCAGACTAAATTATCCAAATTCTTGTTTACTGTTTGTGGGCCAATGATGAACCCAGACTGGCTGTAGCACCAGTGAGCAATGCAAGAGAGAATACACATTGAAAGTAATTAACAGTATTGACTACACATGAAATGACTAAAGATATCTTGAAAGTATGTAGTGGCTTGGTTTATTTGCGAGTTTTTTCCCCCTTCATTGCCATCCAATTCGTGCTCAGCCCTCACCTCTGTGCTCCTTGTGCCAGAGTGCTGCTACAAATGGAAATGATTCAAGCCACTAAATGTTGCAGGCAAGAAGTTCTTTTCTCATGAGATTTCCTGCCTGGATATGTGCAGCAGTTAAGATAATTTTAAATTCCAACAGGTCTCTGGCAGGAGCAACATTGAGTGAGGGGAACCTGATCCATATTGATTTTTGCCAGCAAACTTGTGACACGCAGACCTGGCCCAAAAATAGTGATTTTGACTGTGAAATGTAGGCAGTTGACATATAGGCCTTTTCAAAGCCATGACATTCAAAACAGTATACAGGATTCCATATGGGACCAAACCACTGAACTATACACATTCACTATTACCACCTGGGGCTCATGTTGTTTGCTACGGTCTTAGATGGTATTATTATTAGTTCATTTTTTTTAACTGCTGTCAGATGTTGCACACTAATGATTTCAATGAATATTCAACATCCTCAGGTCCTTTTTCAGTGTTGAAGTGTAATAAATCTTGATAGACATGTGAAAATTCTGATGTACCAAATCAGATTCTGCCCTCCTATAAAATATATTTTTGGTCAGATCCAATGCCCTAATTGCAAACTTGGAATGCTTACAAATAATTTGTTTCCATTTCTCAGCATTTAAATCTATTATGTCAGCCACAATTTATATTCCAAACTGTCATGGCAAAATATCATATTTTATATAATGGCCTGGAGTGAACAAATAGGCTTTTGTAAATATTTCCTGTAACATTTTCTAAATCCGTTCAAGGTCCAGAAGGTGGCAAATAACCCGGTTGTCTTTGACGATGTTGTAATGCTCCATGCAAGAGCTATAAATGGGGATTATGGCTTGCAGAAGATTACTTACTTTCTTAATTGTTAATTTATATTTCAACTGACATTATATTAAGTTTTACTGTAATATTTGTTGTTTTGTTCAAATAAAACGTTCCAAAGAATAGGTCCGTGAGTATGAGGTAACTTTCGACTGTGAATAAGCAGGTCAATTATTTTGGATACAATGAGATTCACAAACTTCAGATGAAAAGAGAGCTAAACATCCTGGAAATGAGTGACGCAATCAATGGGCATGAAGCAGCACACCCCGATTCCTTCCCCATCATTTTGGGGGATTTTAACTAGGCCAGGTTAAAAAAGTATTGAAATAATTATTAACAACACATCACTTGTGGAACCAGAGGAGCCAACACACTGGACCAGTTATACTACCATCAAGAATGCTTACTGTGCCATCCCTCACCCACTCTTTGGGAAGTCTGATCACCTGGTTGTACTTCTACTCCTTGAGTACAGATAGAGGCTGAAGACTGTAGCATCAGTAGGGAGGACCAAGGAGGTATGGACAAGGGAGGCTCAGGAGTGCTTACAGGATGGCTTTGAGTCAGTGGACTGGACTGTATTCGGGGTTTCAGTTGTCATAGTATGCCACAGTTGTCACTGTCTTCATTAAAACCTGTGTGGATGAGTGTGTGCCAATGAAAACATACTGCACATATCCGAATCAAGAGCTGTGGATGAAGCAGGAGGGCTTGATCTGTGGCATTCAAGTCTGGAGATCCAGGACTATACAAGAAGGCCAGGTATGACGAATGGAGAGCTATCGCAGGAGCAAAGGAAAAATTCTGAATGAGGTTAGAGGTGGAATCGGATGCATGCCAACTCTGGCAGGGTTTGCAAGCCATTACTTTCTCCAAAGTGAAACCTAACATCATGGATGATAGTGATGCTTCACTCCCAGATGAGTTCAACAACTTTTATGCATGTTTTGAAAGGGGGAACAAAACTACAGCTATGAGGATCCCTGCATCAGCTGGTGACTCTGTGATCTCTGTCTCAGAGGCTGATGTCAGATCATCTTTCAAAAGAGTGAACCCTTACAAGGTATCTGGTAGGGCTCCGAAAATCTGTGCCAACCAACTGGTGAGTATGTTCAAAGGCATTTTCAATCTCTCATTGCTACATTTGGGAGTTCTTACCTGTTTCAAAAGGGCAACAATCATACCAGGGTCCAAGAAGAGCAGGGTGAACTGCCTTAATGAATATCATCCAGTGGTACTCACATCTACGGTGAAGAAGTGCTTTGAGAAGTTGGTCATGACTAGAATCAATTCCTGCCTCAGCAAGGACCTGGACCCACTGTAATTTGCCTATCGCCACTATAGATCTACAGCAGATGGGACCTCATTGGCTCTTCATGCGGCCTTTGATCACCTGGACAATACTAATACTTGTGTCAAGCTGCTGTTTATTGTCTACAGCTCGGCATTTAACACAATCGCTCCTATGGATCTGATCAAAAAATTCCAAACCCTGGGCCTCTGTATCCTTGACTTCTTCACCAGAAGACCACAGTCTGTGCAGATCGGAAATAACATCTCCAACTTGCTGATAATCAACACTGGCTACCTCAAGGATGTGTGCTTAGCCCACTGCTCCGCTCTCTCTACAACCATGACTGTGTAGCTAGACACAACTCAAACGCCAGCTATAAATTTGCTCACCACACAACTATTGTTGGCAGAATATCTGATGGTGACGAGGAGGAGTGTAGGAGTGAGATCGATCAGCTGGTTGAGTGGTGTTGCTGCAATAACCTTGCACTCAACATCAGTAAGACCAAAGAACTAACTACAGACCTCAGAAACGCTAAGATGAGAGAACACACACCAGTCTTCATAGGGGGATCAGAAATGGAAGGAGTGAGCAATTTCAAGTTCCTCTCTGAGGATCTATCTTGGGCTCAACATATCGATGCAGTTACAAAGAAGGCACAACAGTGCCTATATTTCATTAAAAGTTTGAGGAGATTTGGTCTGTCACCAAAGCACTCAATTTTTTTTTTAAACAGATGTACCGTGATGAGCATTATAACTAGCTGCATCACTGTCTGGTAATGGTGGTGGGGGGGGGGGAGGGGGGCACTTCACACAATCGAAATAAGCTGCAGAAAGTTGTGAACTCAGTCAGATCCATCATGGGCACTAGCCTCTGTATTGTCAAAGACATCTTCAAGGAATGATGCCTCATGGTTAATTCCTTGTGGTGCTTTGTTATCAGTTCCTCATGGTGTACATAGAAGGCAATGAGTCATCTGGTAGTGAAGCATCACTGCCATTCATGATGTTGGGTTTCGCTTTGGACAAAGTCATAGCCTGCAAACCAAACCAGAGCTGACATGCATCTGATGTTGATTCCAACCGAGCTTGGAATTGTTTCATAACTCTTGAAATAGCCCTCCACAAGTCATATCTAGTTTTCTTGTAGAGACCTGGGCCACCAGACTTAAGTTCCACAGATTTAGCCAGATTTAGCAGCAGACTACGAATTGGTTAGGCCTCCAAACGGTAGCCAAGATGTGGGATTAAGATTGCAAAGGCAGCTGAAAAAGGCATGTAATAAGGGTAATGACACAATTGTAATGAGAGGACTTCAAAATGCAAAGGGACTGGGAAGATCAGGTTGGTGGCGGATCGCAAGAGAGGGAGTTTGTTGAATGCCTACAAGATGGCTTTTTAGAGCAGCTTGTGCTTGAGCCTACTTGGGGAAAGGCTATCTTAGGTTAAGTGTTGTGTAATAACTCAGATCCTATTAGGGAACAATGTAAAGGAAACCTTAGGAGAAAGTGATCATAATATGATTGAATTCATTCTGCAATTTGAGAGGGAACAGCACAAATCACAGTATCGCAATGCAATAAAGGGAATTACAGAGGCACGAGGAGATTGCCCAGGTGGATTGGAGGAGGACACTGGTGGGGATAACGGTAGAGCAGAGATGGCTGAAATTCCTGAGAAGAGTTCACAAGGTGCAGGATAGATACGTATGTCCTACAGAGGAAGAAATTCTCAACAGACAGGGGTAGGCAACCCCCTGACAAAGGAAGTTCAAGACTGAATAAAAGCCAGCGAAAGGGAATATAAGTGAGTAGGAAGTTGGATGATTGGGAAGCTTTTAAAATTCAACAAAAGGCAACTGAAAAAGCAATAAGAAGGAAAAGATGAAATATGCGGGCAGAGTAGCCAATAATGTAAAGCAGGATACCAAAAGCTTTTTCGGTTATATAAAGAGTAAAAGGGAGATGAGAGTTAATATTGGACCACTGGAAAATAATACTGCTGAGGTAGTAATTAGGGACAAAGAAATGGCAGATGAATCTAATGGGTACTTTGCATCAGTCTTCACTGTGCAAGACAGCAGCAGTGTGCCAAAGGTCCGTGAGTGTCAGGGAGGTTTGCTATTACAAAGGAAAAAGTGCAAGGCAAACTCAAAGGTCTTAAGGTGGATAAGTCACCTGGGCCAGATGGGCCAGAGTCTTGAGAGAGATTACTGAAGAGACAAGAGATGCATTGGTCATGAACTTTCAAGCATCACTTAATTCTGGCATGGTCCAGTTGGACTGGTAGATTGCAAATGTCACTCCACTCTTTAAGAAGGGAGAAAGCAAAAGAAAGGAAATTATAGGCCAGTTACCCTAACCTCAGTGGTTGGGAAAGTGTTGGAGTCTATTATTAAGGATGAGCTTTCGGGGTACTTGGAGACTAATGATAAAATAAGTAAAAGTCAGCATGGATTCTGTAAGGGGAAATCTTGCCTGACCAATCTGTTAGAGTTCTTTGAGGAAATAACAAGTAGGATCGACAAAGGAGAGGCAGTGGATGTTATTTATTTGTATTTTCAGAAGGCATTTGATAAGGTGTCATACGTGAGGCTGCTTAACAAGATAAAATCCTATTAGCATTACAGGAGAGATAGTGGCATGGACAGTGGAATGGCTGACAGGCAGGAGGCAGCAAGTGGGTATAAAAGGGGCCTTTTCTAGTTAACTGTCAGTGACTAGTGGGGTTTCTCAGGGATCAGTATTGGGATTATTGCTTTTCACATTGTCTGTCAATAATTTAAAAAAGTGGCACAAGGAATAGTGTTGGAAAATATATGATAATACATTCTGGTAAAAGGAACAATAGAGCGAATTATTATCTAAATGGGGAGAAGATTCAAACATCAGAGGTGCAAAGGGACTTAGGAGTCCTCATGCAAGACTCCCTGAAGGTTAGTTTACAGATTGAGTCTGTGGTAAAGAAGGCAAATGCAATGTTGGCATTTATTTCAAGGGGAATAGAATATAAAAGTAAGGAAATAATGTTGAGCCTTTACAAGACACTAATCAGGCCTCTCTTGGAGTATTGTCAACAGTTTTGGGCTTCATATCTCAAAAAAGGATGTGTTGTCAATGGAGAGAGTCCAAAGGAGGTTCACGAGGATGATTCTGGGAATGAAGGGGTTAACATGAGGAGCGTTTGGCAGCTTTGGGCCTGTACTCACTGAAACTTAGAAGAATGTGGGGGGGAGGGGGAATTCTCACTGAAACCTACCAAGTGTTGAAAGGACTAGATAGAGTGGATATGGAGAGGATGTTTCCTATGGTGGAGGTATCCAGAAACTCAATCATAGGAAACACTGAGGCGCGACCCTTTAGAACAGATGTAAGGAGAATTTTTTTCGCCAGAGAGTAGTAAATCTGTGGAATGCTCTGTCACAGACTGCAGTGAAGGCCAAGTACATGTGTATATTTAAGGCGGAAGCTGATTGTTTCCTTTTCGGTCAGAGCATCAAGGGATATGGTGAGAAGACAGGTGTATAGAGTTGAGTGGGATCTGGGATCAGCCATGATAGATTGGCAGAGCAGACTTGATGGGCTGAATGGCCTAATGTTGCTCCTATGTCTTGTGGAACCTCCTGGTTCATCCATGACTTTTGATTTGGGAATATACAGCAAGTTTTTGAAGGCACACACGCATCCACAGTCCACCGATTCAAAGCAGTACTGTAAGTGCTCCTGTGCCTCCCTTGCTCATACCTTCTTGGTGCTCACTACTGAGTCATCAGTCTCTGCCTATACTCAGGGAGTAGAAGTACAACCAGGTGATCAGACTTTCTGAAGTGTGAGCATGGAAACGCACTGCATGCACTCTTGATGGTGGTGTAACAGTAGTGTAACACATTCAAAAAGATAATGCCTCATAAAGGTGACACCCATCATTAAGGACCCCCCCCCCCCGGCACCCAGGACATGCCCCCTTCTCATTGTTACCATCAAGCAGGAGGTACATAAGCCTGAAGGCACACATTCAACGATTCAGGAGCTGCTTCTTCCCCTCTGTCATATGATTTCTGAAAGGACATTGAGCCCATGAACACTTCTCACTACTTTTTCTGCACTACTTATATATCTGTACAGTATATATCTACTGTATATAAAAAGTTAAATTAAATATTTACTGTTATGAGTTTTTATTACTATGTATTGCAATGTACTGCTGCTGCATAACACCAAATTTCACAACATATGCCAATGATATTAAAATTGATTCTGACTCAAGAATATCAAATACAATTTTATTTGTGCAGTACATGCCTGACACACACACACATCTTTGGGAAGTGAAGCCAATGTGTTCAGGTGCACCACAAATGACTACACTTGTGGATTCAGGGCTCTCAGCCATTTCCTCTTTGGTCAAAAAAGCACAGCAGCGTCTGCATCTCCTGAGGAGACCGAGATGAGTGAGGCTCTCCCACCACCACATTTTAATGAACACCATCAAGAGTGTCCTGACCAGCTGCATCACCGGATCACCACTTGGTAGGGAAATTGCTAGGCAGCTGACTTCAAATCCCTACAAAGGATTGTGAGATAACATACACAAAAAGCACAAAGAAACCATGGAAGAAAGGGAAGGGGGAGGAGCACCAGAGGGAGGTGATGGGCAGGTAAGTAGGTAAGATAAGAGGGGGAAACAGGAATGGGGAGTGGGGGGGGAGCAATTACCAGAAGTTAGAAAAATCAATGCTTATTCAATCAGGTTGGAGGCTACCCAGGCGGAGTACAAGATAGTTGCTCCTCCAATTTGAGTGTGGCCTCATCATGGCAGTATAGGCCATGGACTGACATGTCAGAATGGAAATGGGAAGTAGAGTTGAAATAGGTGGCCACCAGGAGATCACCTTTTTGTGGCGGATGGAGCAAAGGTGCTCAGCGAAGCAGTCCCCCAATCTAAGTCGGGTTTCACTGATATATCGGAGGCCACACCGGAAGCACTGGATATAGTAGATGACCCCAGCTGGATAATTATAGTAGATGTCACCTCACCTGGAAGGACTGTTTGGGGCCCTGAATTGTAGTGAAGGAGGAGGTGTAGGGACAGGTGTGGCATTTGTTCCGCTTGCAAGGGTAGATGCCAGCAGGGAGATCAGTGGGAAGCGACAAGTGGACTAAGGAGTTGTGTAGGGAGCAAGCCCTGCAGAAAGTCCTTCTCTTTCTTCCATGGTCATCTGTTCTCTTCTATCAGATTCCCCCTTCTCCAGCCCTTTACTTCTTTCATCAATCAACTTCCCCCAGATCTTTATTTCACCCCTCCCCCTCTCAGTTTCACCTATCACCTGCCACCCTGTACTTCTTGCTTCTCTCCTCCCACCTCCTAACTCTGAGTTCTCCCCTTCCTTTTCAGTCCTGATGAAGGAACTCAGAATGAAACATTGACTGTTTACTTTTTTTTCCACAGATGGTGTCTGGCTTGCTGAGCTCCGCCAGCATTTTGTGTGTGTTGTTTTGGATTTCCGGCATCTGCGTATTTTCTTGTGTAAAGATTGTGAGGATCATCGGACCCTCTTCCACCTACTAGAGATATTTATCAGGTGCGCTGCGTACGCAGGGTCCTTAGCATGGTCAATGATCCCTCCCATTCATCCAACAATCTCTTTGAACCCCTACCATCAGGGAGGAGGTTCCATAGCATTAGGACAAGAACTGTTAGGCTTCTTCCCCCACGCCACAAGACAACTGAACTCCCTGCCATCATTCAGGACTCAGCATGTATGAATCACCAGTAGTGTTACACTGTTCACTTTTTTAAACTTGTATTGTATACTCACCTTATTATTTGTGGTAAAACTACTTCGTGAGTTGTGTGTGAGAGTTATATGTACTGTTTTGTGCAGTTGGTCCAGAGGAACATTGTCTTATTTGATGGCATGCATGTGTCTGGTTAAGTCACAATAAATGAACTTAATATCAAGTCACAAGCACAGCAGAATCCAGAGTAGGGAAATAACAATATAACTACCCTACTTATTCCAGCTGTAGCACGAGGCAGCTGAAAGGAAGTCAGAGAGTGGAACATTTAATATATAACTGATGAAAAAATGACACACATCCATTTATCATTTTTGGGATATAAGTATTTGGCTATATTTTAAATGGCCTCTGTCCAAAGAATTCCACATATGCATGGGGATTTTCTCTAAGGTATTGGACAATTATTCAGCAGAGGGAAGGCGTGGGGTTCAAAATATGGATGAATAATTAGATAGGTGACAATTGTTTGGGAACAGTGTGCTGAAGATTTAACAAAAAAGAACATGCAAAATATTGGGTGGGGGGGGAGAATGAAAAATTATTAACTTCCACATAATGTTATTAAAGAAAAAAAAAACAAAATTATCCTGCTTCACCTGTTCATTCTCATATTGGATCTAACTGCTCACAGGTCAATAGCTCCATCACAAATTTCTTCAGGGCTTCCACTAATCTGCTGCTGTAACTGTGGTGAAGAGCAGTGCTTGTACCTACTGGCTTCTTTCAATCAGTGAACTATTTCTGCAATCTCCTTCCAGAACAGTGCATGTGAGATTTTCAGAGTTCACATTCATGTAAATAAAAGTTAATCATTTTTATGTAAATAAACCATCCTGGAAATCAGTGATTTGCCCAGTCTTCCCAAATTAATAGAGAGAAGATAATGACACTGTATTAACCTTCCTAGCTTATTATCCAGCCTCTACATTGTAAAGAAAATGCATTTACTCAGAAAAGAAAGGGTACTCAATGTCAAAGAAAGTGGATATGGTGTAAAATGGGTTGGAGATTTGCTCTCTCCTGTTTAATGCTAACAACAAATAACAATTTCAGTTCCTTGGTACCCTACATCAAATAGAATTACCATTATAATATTGTAGAGAGGACAACATACTAGATTGTGGAAAACAATTTTGACTTTTTTTCTGATTAACGCAATTTATAGCATGCCTCCACAGCTTTGGCCACCTACATTTTCTTTTCTGTTGGTACTTATGAGCCGTAAATCAATACATAAAAGAATTTCTCAGGAAAAAAAAGTTAGTTCTCTAAATTGGTATCAAATTGTTGCAATTCTAGGCAGAATTACTGCATAGATTTTGAAATGTTTCAGACTTATCAGGGTATCTACAAAGCTAATGCACTTTTGCAAAATTGCAAGGATTTAATTGCCAATTACCTTACATCACATACGCAGCACTATCATTTCATTGCTTTGATAAGGTTACAGTGACCTATGAATATCTATTAAGTACTGTATCACTTGATCTGGTGTCATATGTAAAGCTTTCTCTGATAGCTTATCTCTTTATACATCAAAATACATACTATTGCAAATCACAAAAAAACAATTCTTATATATTAGATCATGAGAGAAGTTCATTTCTTACTTTCTTGACAATACTGCCAAAACAAAACATTTTTTGCACATTTTCATTGCTGTCAGATTTTAGGTTCCTAGTTATTATAATGCGCATAGCAACTCCAAGTCATTGTTAACTTGCATAAACATATTCTCCAGTATACAATTTACTATAACTTGAAGGTAAATGATACTGGTATATACAAGATATTAAACAAACAACAATCAGAGATAATTGATGTACTGCCTATGAAATCACTAATAACTAGTCAAATTACAATATTTCAAATACTTACCTGGCGATAAAATACTTCGGGATATCCTGAGATTCTGAAAGTTGCAATGAAAATGCGAGGTATTTTTCTATCTATATGCTACTAAAATAACTAGAACTACAACACCTCAGCTATCCTCAATGTGTAAAAGTACCCTTCAGGTCTTCATTAAATTTCTCCCATCTCAGCTTGAACCTGTACCCTCCAATTCTATACTGCCTTGTCTGTGAAAAAGACACCAACTATCTATGCTCATCAAAATTTTATAAATTTCTATAAGGTCACCCCTCTACATTCTGGTGAGAATAAAGAGAGCCTGTTCAATCACCCCTTATGACTACAGCTCCACCTTCCAGGCAACATCCTGGTGAATCTTCCTGCAACCTCACAATTGTTACCATATCCTTCCTGTTATGTGGTGACTGGAACTGTATATAATACTACAAGTACAGTCTAAGCAATGCTTTATACAGCCACAACATGATCTCCCAACTATTATACTCAATCCTTCAGTATGTGAAAGCAAGCATATTAAATGCCTTCTTCATGATTCTATCCTCCCACATTGCGACTTTCAGTAAGTTAAGGACATACATCGCAAGGTCCCTCTGTACATCAAAGTCACCAAAGACTTTTGCAAATTTCTATAGATGTATCATGGAGAGCATTCTAACTCATTGCAGCACCACCTGGCGTGGAGGGGACACTGCACAGGATTGGAAAAAGCTGCAGTAAGTTGCCAATTCAGCCAGCTCTATCATGAGCATCAAAATGTGATGAGTCAGAAGGGCTGCGTCCATCATTAAGTACACCCATCACCCAAGACATGTCCGCTTCTCATTGCTCCACCAAGGAGCCTGAAAACACACACTCAACATTTTAGCAACAGTTTCTTTTCCTCCGTCATCAGATTTCTGAACAGACAATGAACCCTTGTACCCTACCTCACTATCTCTTTCTTTTTGGCTCTCTTTGTCATACTTACTTAATTTTTATATACATTTTCTTAATGTAATTAGTTTTCTATTGCACTGTACTGCTGATGCAAAACAACAAATTTCACGACATCTGCCAGTGATATTAAACTTGGTTCTGATTCTGATTCTCAAGATCCCTGCCATTTATCCTATATATCCCTTCAGAATTCGATTTACCAAAGTGCATTACATTATACTAATCTGGATAAAATTCAGATTATGATATTCATATAATGATATTCATATAATGCTCCGTAACTTCCACCACCTCCAACGGGATCCCACCATTAAGCACATCTTTCCCTCCCCTCCGTCCCCACCGATCTCTCTCCTGGTACTTATCCTTGTAAGCGGAACAAGTGCTACACATGCCCTTACACCTCCTCCCTCACCAACATTCAGGGCCCCAGACAGTCCTTCCAGGTGAGGCGACACTTCACCTGTGAGTCGGCTGGGGTGATATACTGTGTCCGGTGCTCCCGATGCGGCCTTCTATATATTGGCGAGACCCGACATAGACTGGGAGATCATTTCGCTGAACACCTATGCTCTGTCCGCCAGAGAAAGCAGGATCTCCCAGTGGCCACACATTTTAATTCCACGTCCCATTCCCATTCTGATATGTCTATCCACAGCCTCTTCTACTGTAAAGATGAAGCCACACTCAGGTTGGAGGAACAACACCTTATATTCCATCTGGGTAGCCTCCAACCTGATGGCATGAACATTGACTTCTCTAACTTCCGCTATGCCCCACCTCCCCCTCATACTCCATCTGTTATTTATTTATTTATATACACACATTCTTTTTCTCTCTCTCCTTTTCTCTGTCCCTCTCACTATACCCCTTGCCCATCCTCTGGGTTTTCCCCCCTCCCCCTTTTCTTTCTCCCTAGGCCTCCTGTCCCATGATCCTCTCATATCCCTTTTGCCAATCAACTGTCCAGCTCTTGGCTCCATCCCTCCCCCTCCTGTCTTCTCCTATCATTTCAGATCTCCCCCTCCCCCTTTCAAATCTCTTACTAGCTCTTCTTTCAGTTAGACCTGATGAAGGGTCTTGGCCCAAAACGTCTACTGTACCCCTTCCTAGAGATGCTGCCTGGCCTGCTGCGTTCACCAGCAACTCTGATGTGTGTTGCTTTTTTTTTAGTTGCCTTTTGTTGGATTTTAAATGCTTCCCAGTCATCCAACTTCCACTCACTTTTGTTACCTTATACGACCTTTCCTTGTCTTTTATGCAGTCCTTAACTTCCTTTCTCAACCTACCCCCGCCAGTTGAGAACTTCTCCCTTGGTGGGACATCATAAGCGGCGGGATAGTTAACTATTTGCAGAAACTTCAGCCATCTTTGCTCTGCCGTCATCCCCTCCAGTAACCCCCTCCAATCCACCTGGGCAAGGTGCTCTCTTGTGCCTCTGTAATTCCCTTTATTCCATTGTGACATAGATACATGTGTGTTATGCTTCTCCCTTTCAAATTACAGTATGAATTTAATTAGATTATGATCACTGCTTGGCAGGACATATTCAAATTTTTCAGTGGCTTCCCAGATTTTTCAGTGCCTACATATGGAATGTTGTAGGCTCAAATCTCATACACCATGGAGCAAAGTACAAACATCCAAGCTGATGTCCCAGTGCTATAATGAGGAAATGGTGCTTAGTTATAGGTGTTGCCTCTCAAATAGGAAATGGAACAAGTATTCTCCTGATCATTTAAGAGGGCTGTAAGTGGTCTGTAACTGAGGCCTTAATGCAAAAATTGTCTTTACTGCTCTTTCAAAAGGCCTTTTCAATTACTTCTAAATGCTCTGGTTATTTAGAAAGTTGTAAAAACATGAGTTGAATAAAATTTAAAAAATATTAAAACTTCAAAATAATAAGTGAACTTAAAAACATTCAACTTGATGTTAATTAAATTAAAACCTTAATTGAAATAAGATAAAAAGTCAACACACCTTTTAACAAGGCTTTCATCATTAGAAGCAAAGATCCGCCCACCACTCCGGTGATGAATATTTGTTATTTGTCAAGTAGGGTGCCATGCACAATTCTGATTTGATGGAGGCAGACGTGAGAGCATGGAGGAATATCTGGTGAAACTTCTGAAATGCCTGTTTCGCTGCCGCTGCTACTGTGTGATCCAAATTCTCTGGAGGGGAAGCCTGGCTTTGCTTGATGCTTGGCAGCTGGGGTGGGGTCGAAGCGCACGGCAGAGATGGTGCTCAGTGTCGGAGGGCTGGTCGGAGGCTTGAAGTTTTCGAACAGACTCAGAGTCGCCTGCTTCCAGGATACTGCATCGGCAAGTTTGCAGCGCTGGAGGCTCATGGCAGGGAGAGTTTCTCCCTTCTACCCTCTGCGTGAGATGATGGAGCTATAAGGACTTTGAGACTTTTTTTTACCGCGCCCATGGTCTGCTCTTATCAAATTACGGTATTGCTTTACACTGTTGTAACTATGTGTTATAATTATGTGGTTTTTGTCAGTTTTAGTCTTGGTCTGTCCTGTGTTTCTGTGATATCATACTGGAGGAACATTGTATCATTTTTAATGCATACATTTCTAAATGACAATAAACGCGGACTGAGTGTCCTCATAATCTAATCTGGCAACATTCTGTTGCAAGTAACAAAACCAGCTTTTAGAAATAATAATAGCTTTGTTGAGCACCTCGGCCTCATCCACCAAAAGCATAATTTTCCACTGGCCATCCATTTTAATTCCTATTCCCGATCCCATTCTGACACGCTGCTCCATGGTCTCCCTTTCAGGGTGGAAGAGCAACATTTCTTATTTTGTCACGGTAACCCCTAACCCGATGACACAAACATCGATTTCTCCATCCAGTAATTTTTTAGATTTTCTCTTTTTTTTTCTCTTTTCCTCTCCAGATTCACTCTTCTGCTATTGCCCACTCTGGCCTCTCCAATCAGGTTCCTTCTTCTCCAGCCCTTTACCTTTCCCAGACATCTGGCTGCACCTATCACCTTCTGGCTTGCCCTCCTTCCCGTTCTCCCACCTTTTTATTCTGCATCTTCCCCCTTCCTTTCCAGACCCGATGAATGATCTCAGCGTGAAACATCGACTGTTATTCATTTTCACAGATGCTACCTGACTTGTTGAGTTCCTCCATCATTTTCCGTGCATTGCTTTGGATTTCCAGCATCTTTAAAATTCCTTCTGTTTATAATAACTTCTTGACTCTCAGAACACAAATTGTAGTAGAATTTGACAACATAAAGTGGTGTACAAGAAAGGGAGAGTTATAATTAGTGTCACCGATGTTTGTATGGTTGCTCACGCACTATATGGGTACATGAGGTGGTGAACAAGACAAAAACAGAAAGATAGCACAAGTCCTAATCTTTAACAAAATTTACAGCATCATGACTTTCTACCTCTCTCAGTTCATGGATGACCATTTGGCCTTGAATAAATGCCACATTGTCATAGGGACAGAGAATCAAATAATCTTAACATGGTGTATTGTCTCAAGTTAAAAGTAAAGACTTAAATTAATAAATTACCTTTCATAACCTTGAAACCACAGATTCCTCTTCAGCCAGAAAGGCACTATAATAGTATGGTTACTATTTTAATCATGAACACCTGTCAGCCTATTTGCACACACCATGGTTTCACAAACAGCTGCGTGATAATGATCAATTAACCTATTATGCTGTTAGTGATTCAGAGATAAATATTGATTGGCCAAGAAAACTCACCTGCTCTTCTTTGACTATAGCTCTAGTCAGAATCCCTCACATTACAAGTGTTGGTAGGATTTCAATAATTTTGTTAGAATTGATTACTTCCTTAGAATTAGAGCTAATAGTTAAATTCTTGTCATCAGTAAACTGATGTAATTGGTTTGTAGAGATATAAAAAGATGCCTTACTAGAAGAATTAACAGTGAGATTGTTATAAGTCAGGTAAAGAGCAAGTTTTGATGTCTGAGAGAAGTGTGTCAAAACTAGAGTCTTCAAATTCACAAGTTGATAGAACATATTCTTGTCCAAAATTGGTTGAAAACATTTTTTTAGTTTAGATTATGAGGACACTCAGTCCTTGTTTATTGTCATTTAGAAATGCATGCATTAAGAAATGATACACTGTTCCTCCAGTATGATATCACAGAAACACAAGACAGACCAAGACTAAACCTGACAAAAACCACATAATTATAACATATAGTTACAACAGTGCAAAGCAATACTGTAATTTGATAGAGAGCAGACCATGGGCACAGTAAAAAAAGTCTCAAAGTCCTGATAGCCCCATCATCTCACGCAGACAGTAGAAGGGAGAAACTCTCCCTACCATGAACCTCCAGCACCACAAACTTGCCAATGCAGCATCCTGGAAGCACCCGACCACAGCCGACTCTGAGTCCATCCGAAAACTTCGAGCCTCTGACCAGCCCTCCGACACCGAGCACTGAGCACCTTCTCTGCTGAGTGCTTCGACCCCGCCCTGGCTGCCCAGCAACAAGCAAAACCGAGGACTTGGGGCCTTCCCCACCGGAGATTCTGGATCTCACAGTAGCAACGGCAACGAAACAGGCATTTCAGAAGTTTCACCAGATGTTCCTCTGTGCTTCTCACGTCTGCCTTCATCAAATCAGGATTGTGCACGGCATCCTACTTGACAAATAACAGATATTTATCACTGGAATAATGATAAATAAATTTGTTTTATTTTTGTTGAGCTGAGCAAAGATTTAGTTTCAGAATATCTCCCTCTATGTGGAGGGTTAATATTAGCTAATGTTTTGGTCAAATATGAATTAAACAGCTTCACATTTACTCGTTGTGGATAGGGAAACAATGGATCAATCATGAATTTTTCTCTGGTCTCATTCATAACTCTCCCATTGGCTAAAATAGTGGTCGTCAACCTTTTTAAGCCCAACATCCCCTACCTCGGCCTTAGTGAAAGGCAAGATCAACCTACTAAATTGGTTAGTCACATGCATGTGCACCAGGCAGAAAGGACCAGAAGTAAAACCCCGCCACCCAGTTGAGATAATGACACCACTGTTTTTTGTTTCCCAGTTATTACATTTGGGGAATGTTGGAATTTAAAGGGGGAGAAGTGTTGTAATGTGAGCATTATAAAGATAAATACAAATTAGGATAATGGTAATATAGCAATACCCCCACTATGAAAAGCTGTTTATAAAGAGAGGTTGCTTCCGGGTTGCAGGGTTTTACTTCCGGTCTTTTCTACCGTGGTGCATGGTGGGGGAGCTACACACATGCGCACTAGGCAGGAAAAATGGAATTAAAACCCCGCAACCCGGAAACAATCTCTCTTTACAACAGCTTTCAGTATCGGCAGTATTGCTATATTACCACTATTCAAATTATTATTACTTATTTTTATATTGCTCACATTACAACAGTATTTATGTATTTATTTTTCATTTTTTTTGGGATCTACTGGGAAAGTCTCAAAGATCGACCGGTTGGCGACTACTAGGCTACTACATAAAATGGAGCTCTGATCTTGACTTCAGTACTTAGCAACTTAACTGAACTGCAGAAACCCTCATATTTACTGACCATGTTCTTGCTTGGAGGTTTCTCCTACCTCATTTGCAAGCCAGCCACAGCCACCTGGCTACTCCTTCACCTCAGCCTCACCACATGCCTCAGATGGCCCATGGTCACCAGCCTGCTCTTTCAGATCTGCATTCCCAGATCTAACCCTGGCTCTGGGCAACATTGTCTTTTTTTTCCCACTTGTACAGCTGTGCCCAACACCTTGGACCTGAATTGCTATTGAAAGTTATAGTGATGGGCAAACAAACAAAACAATTATTTGGCACAATCCTGCTGTGAACATCTGGTTCACTGATTTTGATGTATTAGAATGTTGTTGTTGAGTGCAGTTGAGCTGTTGCTGACTGGTGGCGACCTGATAGATAGTGTAGTTGTCCATTGGATTTTCGTGGCAAGATATGGAAGTAGATTTCCAGGCCTTTCTTCCATGCAGATACTGCTGCTGCCCAGGTTGGGACCTGGCCGGGTTTGAACTCAGGACCATCTGCCTTGAAATCCAGTGCTGATGCCACTGCACCACTGCCCAGCCCAAAAATTCTAACATTAGAATTTTATAGACTCACAAATTCCTGCTCCTTAAAAGAAATGCCATGTAAAATACTAGGCATTAAACAATTAAATATCTATCCATTTTCTAGAATAACAAACAGATATGCACAATATTTTTGACAGCAATATGAAACTCCAAATACTTTGAAAGTACTATAAGGAATGGATCCAAGAAAAACACATTGGCCCTGACCAGGATAGTCTAATTATGCTAATTGCTTCATACCCACACTTTATTTATGCTAAGTAGCTCAGATAAATAAAATGAAATTGCTTTGGGTCTAATTTTATTCATTTTTAATGCAAAATAGCTTGTGTTTGTTATGTGTGAGCTGAGCTATTTACATTAAATTCCGCAGGTAATTGCAGTTTGTCTGCACATTTATTGGTTTCTGCACTGAGCTCAAGACAAAGTCCATCTGTTTTATGATGAAACTGTTTGCATTACTTGGATTACAAATCAGACAAATGATGCTGTAATTGTTTATGTATCTGGCTTGACAGTTACAATGTGATGCTTGCAAAATGTATAAATTTAACTTAGGCTTTCTGAATATAAAATTTCTGAACAAAATTAGTCAAAGCAATATGAGAAAAAGGAAAAATTAGGCATGCAGTTAAGCAGGTTTGTTTTCATGAGGCAGACAATTTTCTAAACTGCAATGCTTTCCGAGAGATTCCAAGAGATTTGTCACTTAATTTTTCTGTTTTTAGCAAAGACTAGAAACTAATTCAGAAATGAAGACATTAAACTATATGCAAGAAAAACTGATATATTGAAGTCTCTCGAGCTCAGGTTCTAATCACCATAGAGTTAAATCGTTTAAATCCTGAAGGTGAGTGTAATGTATTAGAATTTATGTACACCCAACTTGTAGAGGTAAGAGATAGCAATCCCTCTCAAAATAAATAGAATGGACAATGTTTGAAGCAGGAGAACAGCATACATGCATTTTATGTTATCGTAATAGAAAAAATAATAATCTGCTTTATGTGAAGTTGTGGCATTAGTGGCTTGCAGTGTGTTTTGTTGACTATACCATAACATTGGTAATTTTGTGGAGTCCACCAAGTATAGGTAAAATTACATCAATTCCCTTTCTTTTATAATAGAAAATTCCTCTCAAACCTGCAGCAGAATAGTCCTGGTATGGTAGTTACATCCTCATTCAATTCAATAGAAGATGTTGAGTGTGGAGAACTGAGTCATTAATATTCTTAGCTGATGGTTTGATGATTTAGAGTGGATGCAAGTATTCTAAGTCTTCTTAAGTGTAGTTTCCTTTAGATTTTAAACAAGAAGTTATTGTGTTATTTTTTGATAAAGAGGAAAAATACAAACTGCATACAGGCTGCACCCATGATCAGGATCAAACTTGGATTCCTGCAGAAGCAAGACAGCCCATTAATCTCTCAGAATAAGCTGGTAAGCACTTTATCACAGATAAATGCAGCTCTGAAAGCATAACTGTTAATAACTGGGGACAAAGTGACTATTTAGGTGTGAAACCCCATTCGATAAATAAATGATGTCTCTCAAGAGGTCATCTGGATCTTGGTGAATAATGGGTCATAATTCCACCTCCTTTATCAATAAAATTAAAAAAGACAGTGAAATAAACAGAGGAAAGACTGAAAACTAGTGACCGTGTTCAAGGGGAATAAAATTGGCTAAAGGGAAAATATTGATGATTTTTAAATTTTCAAATTTTCAATAATCTATTGAATGGAGCTTGGAATGGAACAATATTCTGTATGTCTCACCACTGTAAAATAGTGCAACAAACTTCCTAGAAATTATACCAAGGAGAAAACATTCATTAAATTTAAATCATCAATATGCCAATTAATACAATACTCTTTTCTTTATACCATGTATTTAGTTGGATAGATGTGTCCGTTCTAGCACTCTCAATATATAGCTTCATTACAAAAGTGAGTTTTGAATTTATATATCATAACCTACAATTAACTTTATTTTTTATATTTTAACAGTTTTAACTACTGCAGATGCTATACAAAATACTGATCTTCATTAAATGTCCTCAGAAAAAAGTTTATTTATGTATTACACGGTTCTCATGTAGTTAAAAGAACTCCTTGCTATGTTAGTACTTCTCAGTAAAATTTACTTTAAAAGCCATGACATGAGATGAACTGTTCAGTAACAATATTCTCTGTTAAATGATTAAATAATGCATGTATCCAACACTTTCCAGAGCATCACCAAAATGCCCTTGCCTAAAGTCACAAATGATATTCTTTCCATTCTGTGCTTTACCCTTCCTCATCCTCATGAACTGCATGGCCATCTTTGTCCAGATAACCACACAATCCTCCTTCATTAACTTCTCTTTTGTCCAGTTCTTTTTTTTCCATTTTTACCAATTCAGTTATGGCAGAATATCTTGCCATGTGACTTCTCTTTCCAACCATACCCATTTTTTTCTGGAAGTTACCATGAATTTATCTTCAGACTCCCTCTTCCTCATCCAGGTGGTGCCCTTGGTAATATCTTCAAACATGGTTTCAGCTTCCAGATATTTGCTGATAACATTATTTCTTTCTTTCAATTTCTCTGAATTGAGCAGCTTTTTTAATTTAGCCACTGTCCATGTGTTTACATATTGTTTGTTTGTCTAATTTTTAACCCTTAATGAACCACATCTTTTTCCTGTTAAATAGTGTAAGGACATGATCTAAGTTCCACACCTCGACATCTTTCTTTCTGCCCACCATCTCAGACTAATCAGACACATTATCAACTTGATCACATTGTTGACTTAACCTCTCTATCCCCAAGAGCACTTTGTAACTTCTTTATTACTTGCAAAGAGTCTTTGGATGTGATTTCCATTAACTTCATGTTTCATAATTAATTAATTTAATTTTTTATCCTTTGAAATTCTGTAATTATTTCTTCCCAAACCTCTACCCCCGATTTTAACCTTCTATCCCTCCTTCAACCCTCATCACTCCACTCTGTGTTTCAGTTATCTGTGCTCCACTCCTTACTTCACAACTTTCTTCATTTTATCTTCTTCAGCTTCATATCTACTTTCTTCTTTATGGACTATGGCATGATGAGGGAAAGTTATTGTCAATCATTAAAACACTGTGCGAGTTAATTAATTTTGAAGAAATATACAACCTACAAACTTCATGGGTTTAGAAGTTACAGTTCATACAGGGATTGCAACTTTCTTGGCCACAGAGGAAAGACATCTGGTAGGATCATGATGGGTGGGAACAAAAAAGTCAATATGTATAGATAATTATTGATGCAGGGAAAAGCATTCTGAGAAATCTCATTCCCATTTCCATAATCTACCATCCAAAACATTCTAGCACAAATCACAGGCAGTCAATTGCAGGGGCAGTTATGTGGCATTGACACTAGGAAAAAACATAACACGTTTACAAATTATTATTACTCTTAGATTGAAAGCAATTGATGTCATATCCTTAGTGGTGATTCATATCCATCTTCCTGCTAAAGATGATAACTGAACCAGCAAACGGCTTCAACTGGTCAGCTAATACTATCACAGTACAATATACATCATAATATAAATTATGTGAAATAGACTCTTTAAGAAACCAAGGTTAACAATGTTATAGTTTGGAATCTGATAAAGAAATGAGTGACTCTGATATGGAAAACAATGGTGTTTTGAATGGATCTCAGTTAAGATCACTGAAAGAACAAACAACATAAAGATTGCAAGGACGATGAATAGAAGAATCATGCAGATTTGAGTTGAAAAGAGTATTGAATATCACGTTTCTGAGAAATGAAGGGCACTAACCTTATGTAACACACTGTAAGGTTTCACTGCTAATGTAATGGCTATGACTAGAGATAACAGGGCTTTGGAATGTGGGGCTAGCCAATGAGAGGGATGATTTTCTTTCTTGTGGGTCTGGAAGAGAGATTTTCGGGGATTTTTTTGGTCAGCGAGGGAAGAAGAAAGAAGACACGTGTGGAGGGAGCTGGTAGACCACTGGACGGAGTGGACTGGGAGCGAGGGTCCGACAGTCAGCGATGCTCGGAGGAGGTCGATGGTTGACGAATGGCTGTATCAGTGAGCTCCAACATGCACCTTTGACTTTTTCCTTAAACTGGGCCCTTTTTCTTTTTATTTTCTTTACTAACCCTATATTGAGATTAAGATTTATAAAGTTCAATCATTTAATTGCATATGGTGTACTGCCTGATATTTTGCAGTGCAGATTTGTAACCGGGCAACACATCACGCAGCATCCACACAGATGAGATTTCTCAGTTTGATGGGGCCAGAAGCTGCCTTCCCCTAGATGAACACGTGCTGGCTGAGCCTGAGGGTGACACTTAGAATAGGAATTTGGATCAAATGTGTGTATTGTGTTAAATTTTGTTGGAGAATTTTTATATAGGAATCCTTTCTGGCAGTTGAGGCCGGACAAGACACATCATCAGTACTAGAATATAATTTTATTGGAAATATGACCAAGAATAGCCATATTATTCAAAACAATGATCTGGCTCCTGCTTATCTCAGGAAATGACTCTCCATCTGCAGTTGAACACAGTAAATCATTTCCACAAAAGGAAGTTGCAATGATATTCCCCTTGAGAAATCTAGTATTTATGAAGGTCAAATTCTGGAAGGTAATTAAATTTGAATTTGGATAATTTATTACCATATTGAGTCAAATAGCACTGCTACTTTTCAGAAAATTCTTTTTCATTTGTTCCTTGGTTTTGATTTTCATCAACATAGTATTTATTTTATTTAGAGAGAGAGAGAACGCAGAATAGGCCTTCTCATCCCTTCGAGATGTGCTGCCCAGCAACCCCCGATTTAACCCTAGCCAAATCATGGGACAATTTACAATGACCAATTAACTGTCAGTGCAAGGAAACCAGAAGACCTGGAGAAAACCCATGCATTCCATGGGGAGGACGTACAAACTCCTTACAGGTGATGTTGGAATTAGACTCTGAATTCCAACGCCCAGAGCTGTAATAGGGTCATGCTATCCGCTACATTAAGGTATACCTTTTCTGCCCTCCTAATAAAATAAAACAAAAGCTAAAGATTTGGGTGCTCTTGCAGCGTACAAATTAAAGGGTCAGTGTGAAACTGGCTGCCTTAGTAATGAAGGTGCTCTTTTACTCAAATACATATCAAAGAGAATAAAATCAACTCAATAGATCACAAAATATACCATTCTTAATAAGGTCTAAACCAAAAAACAAAAACAGAAATGCTGGAAGAGCTCAGCTGCAGAAAGAAAAATCAGTCAAAGTTTTGGATCAATGACTGTCCTTCAGAACTGGGAGAAGAGTGGGGATTTACAGTTTTCAATGCAGAGCTGGAGGGAGGAGTGAGGTATGAGACAAAAGTGATTGGTTAAGACAGATCAGGTGACAAGGAGTGTAAGTACTAACTATTAGTGAAGAATTTTAAAGAATCATTCAGAGATTGGGTGATTGATTTGCAGAGCCCAATACTCAGACTGCAGTGGTGACTCTGAATTTCCTGTTGTGTTGTACTTCTGTTCTCAATCTTACTTCATTTCTGACCTGTCTGTCTGCTGCCTCCTCCAAAGCCACAGTGAAACCAAACATAAGCTAGAAGAGCACCATTAAACTGTCCATCTGGGCACTTTGCAGTCTTTTGCACTGAACAGTACATTTTCCAACTTCATGTAAACTGCCCTCTCATAATGACCATTAAAATGTTTTCGCATCCAGTTTCTTTAAAGTGCTTCACTAATGGTTAGTACTCATGCTCCTTATCAATCTAAACCTCTCCCTCGCTTCAGTTTCTTTGGTCATTGTCTTTCACTTCCCTCCTCCCAGTTCTAAGGAAGAGGCCCTGCTTTGATTCTCTCAGTTCTAAGGAAGTGTTTTTGACTTTTCGTTGGCTTGTTTCTTTTTCCACAGATACTGCTTGCCAGGCTCAGTTCTTCCAACACTTTTGTTTTTGCTTCAGTTGTCAGCAATTGAAGCTTTATTTATTTTAACAATGCATATTATTTTTTTATTTCCAATACATACAGGTTTTGGGTTTCGATTTTTGAAATATATGACATAGCTTGGGATTGCATCATTTCCAACTCTGGAGTAATGTGCTACCAGTCTTTGCCTTACACTTTTTCATGACACAAATGCACTTAAAAATAAACAGTATTACATACCATTAATAGTGAAAATACAATGTGCGCAGGGTAACAAAAGCAGCACAGCAGTATTGGGAGAATATCTGAATCAAACAACAGCAGGCTTTCAGTCTCCACCTATGATGCTGTGTTTTGATTAAAAGGTTACGGTACATTGTACTAGTATTTTTCTCTTTTTTTAGGTTTTATGTAAGCTATAAAAAACAGCGTTAAAGACTTACAAACAAGGGAAAATCTGCAAACGCTGAAAATCCAAGCAACACACACAAATTGCTGAAGGAATCCAGCAGTTCAGGCAACATCTATTGAAAAGAGTAAACAATTGATGTTTTGGGCTGTTTACTCTTTTCCATAGATGCTGCCTGACCTGCTGAGTTCTTCCAGCATTTTGTGTGTGTTGCTAGCATTATAGACTTAGACCAAAGGTATAGGAACAGAATTAGGCCATTCAGCCCATCGAGGCTGCTCTGCTATTTCATCATGGCTGATCCTGGATCCCACTCAACCCCATACACCTGTCTTCCTGTTGTATCCTTTGATGCCCTGACTGATCAGAAAACGATTAACTTCCGCCTTAAATATACACATGAACTTGGCCTCCATTGCAGTCTGTGGCAGAGCATTCCACAGATTTACTACTATCTGGCTAAAAAAATTCCTCCTTACTTCTGTCTAAAAGGGTCGCCCCTCAATTATGAGGCTGTGCCCTCTAGTTCTGGAAACCCCTACCATAGGAAACATCCTCTCTAAATTCACCCTATCTAGTCCCTTCAACATTCAATGAGTTTCAATGAGATCCCAACGCATTTGTCTAAATTCCAGTGAGTACAGGCCCAAACCTGCCAAACACTCCTCGTATGTTAACACCTTCATTCCCAGAATTATCCTCATGAACCTCCTCTGGGCTCTTTCTAGTGACAACACATCCTATCTGAGATACTGTTGACAATATTCCAAATGCGGCCTGACTGGTGTCTTATAAAGGCTTAGCATTATCTCCTTGAGTTAGGCACATGGCTAAGTGGTTAAGGCATTCATCTAGTGATCTGAAGGTTGCTAGTTTGAGCCTCAGCTGTGGCAGCATGTTTGTATCCTTGAGCAAGGCACTTAACATTGCTCTAGTGTCTGTGCGAGGAGGGGCGCCCCACACAGACTTTCAATCTGTGCCATGTAAGGCATGAAAATGCCTGACGCAGGCCTCTCATGGTCTGAGTTGATGTTCCCTCCCTTCCCTCCCATTACTTCCTTGCTTTTATATTCTATTCCCCTTGAAATAAATGCCAACATTGCATTTGCCTTCTTCACCGCAGACCCAACCTGTAAATTAACCTTCTGGGAGTCTTGCATGAGGACTCCTAAGTCCCTCTTCATCTCTGATGTTTGAACCTACTCCTGGTTTAGATAATAGTCTGCACTATTGTTCCTTTTACCAAAACGTGTTATCATACATTTACCAGTGTTTCTAGTGCTTGATTTTCATCAGCATTGATATGCACAAATTCATCGATGAATTTCTCTGCTGCTTTGTGATCATCAGATGCTTTATCCATAATTTTTTAAAATCTTTAGACTTTTAATACTGTGCCTATTCTCAGAACTGTCTATGGTGCACAAAGACCTGTGCATCACCTGGGAACCTTCCCACCACCTTGTGGAATTTTCCATTTTTGACATCATGACAGTGCGTAAAAGAATTTTGGATTTCAGAGGTTTTCGGAATTTCAGACAAGGGGTACTCAACCTGTACCATTCAAGCCACACTGCCCCAGCAACCTCACAATCCCAATTAACCCTAATCTAATCACAGGGCAATTTACAGTGACTAATTAACCTACCCAGTATGCCTTTGGATTATGGGGGGAAGCCGTAGCTACTGGGGAATACCCATTCCACAGGGAGGACGCAGAGAGACTCCTTTTGGGACAGCACCAGAATTGTACTATGAACCTAAGCTGTAATAGCACAGTGCTATCCACTACACTACACTTGTTGTAAATCATAATTTGTCAATGAATCAATCAGCAATGAAGATGGGGAAATTGAAAGGCAAACTCTTGTTTATAACAAAAATAAGCAATTAATGTAAAGAGAAACCAGAAGAATTCCGCGGATCATGCAGCAACTATGGAATGAAATGGATAGTCAACATTTCGGGTCAAGACCCTTCACCTCAACTCAGATGTAAAGAAAAGTTCTTTCAACAGTAAGAAGGGAAATTGAGCCAACAAAGGAGGAAGCAAAAATAGTGACTAACATCTTAGAATTATAGTGTTATAGAGGAATACAGGATGGAAACAGTCCCTGGAGCCCACCAGGTCCATGCTTTCCACAGCATCCTCCCTGCTAGTCCAAGATGCCCCATTTGGCCCATAACCCTCCAAGCCCTTCCCCTCAGGTACCTATCCAAATGCCTCAGATGTTGCAATTGTACCCACCTGATCACTGCCCCGTAGATCATTCTAGATACTCACTTACCTCTGTTTATGGAAGTTACCTCTCTGATCTCTTTTAAATCTCTCCCCTCTTGTACTTGTGCCCTCTAATTTTGAACTCTCCAACCCTGGGGAAAAGACTATGACCTTATGAATAGCCCTCAAGCTTTTATAAACTCCTATGAGATCAGCCCTCACTCTCCTGCACTCCAGGGCATAGAGGTTCACCATGGCCAACATATCCCCATAACTCAGGCCTTTATGTCCAGGTAGCCGGTCTCCTGCACCCTCTCCAGCTAGTTAATGTATTTCCTATAACAGGGTGACCAAAACTGTATCCAATACTACAAGTGCTTCCTCACCAATGACTTACATAACTACAACATAATGCCCCTCCTCCTAAACTTGATGCACTAACTGATGAAGGACAGCATGCTAAAGACTTTCTTCACCACTCTGTGAACTCACATGCCAACTTTCAGTGAACTACGCACCAGGTGCCTCTGTTGCACAATGCTCGTCAGTGCTCTGCCATTCACTGTGTAGATCCTGTCCTGTCTGAAATGTCCAAGATGTTGTTGCTGAAGGACATAATGATGGTAACACCATTAAACATCAAGGGTAGGTGGCTAACAATGATTAACCTGGACTGTTGTGCTAACCGTTTGCTTAATGTGAGGTGACCTGAATGCTTTTGGTGCATCACTATAGACCAGAACTGCCTCCATAACATAGTGTGCATGTAAAAGTGATAACAATGATAAACTCCAGATAATGTTTAGGCCTAACGTGAATACACAAAGATTCCAAAGTAGATAAATGAATAAATGTAGATATAAATGGTAAATGGCGTGCTTGAGGTTGCTAATTCAGAATAATTAAGTTCTCTGAACCTTTATTGCTCTTGTTACACAGCTGCTTTTAGCTTCTGTGTTTAACAAGTACTGTAGATAGATTTACACAAACGATGAATAAACTGTCTGGTATTTCCACATCACTCTACTTACCACTGAAGTGCAGGCAAAGCACTCCATGTTGTCAGTGAATTGGTTTTATGGAGGTTCTTGTTGAAATAGGGAGCAGGAAGTGTCGAGAACCTGCGGCATTTCTGTCAATAACTGGGATAAAGGCATGGGATTACTGACAAGAAACTGAAATGTATGGAACAAAGTCCTAAAAGTTCTTCTCTACAAAGGAAGGTGGATTAGCCATACAACACATGATGAACCAACATGTTTTGAGTGAGGGTTATTCTACTGTGCACGAAGCCAGCGATGTCATCGTCAAAGAGTCGCAGATTCAGACAACCATATGGCACTGAAATGGGCCCTCTGGAATGCTCAGATCATCCACTTTGCTCATTTACACCAATTCCATTTGCCAGCATCAAGTCTGTATTGATCAATCACCTTACATGTCTTGATCTCTCTTAAATGTAATGATTGTATCTGATTTCACCACCTCCTCTGGCAGAGTATCCCAGATAACAATAATTATCTGTGTAGACAACTTTCCTCTCAAATCCATTTTAATGCTTTTAATCTCATCTTAAACCTATGCCCTCTTGTCCTTAGTATTCCTATTATAGGAAAACTATTCTGACTATCAATCCTATTTATGCCTTTTATAGTTTTACATACATCTGTCAGGTCACTCCTCAATCCCTTGTGTTCCTGGGAAAACAAGCCTAATGAACCAATCTCTCCCCATAACAGAAGTCCTCCAACATCCCATGAATCTCCTCTGCTGCATTTTCTCTAGCACAACCACATTCTTCCTCAGGTTCAGTGAGCAGAATATGCACATAACTCTTCAACTGCTATATAACCAATACTTTGTAAAGTTGCAAAAAAATGTCCTAACTCTTATATTCAATGCTCCGGCTTGTGAAGGCAAGCATGTCTTCTTTACCAATGTTATTGCCACATACAGGATCTATAAACAAGAACCCCAAAGTCCTTCTGTTCATCAATATTTCTTAGTTCTTAGAAATCATACCTTCCATATTCGTATCTAACTCTTTAATTTATATAGCAGAGTCCTAAAACCAACTCATGTAATCACAGATTTCAATTCAGAAAAGCACCACTGTCTCCAATCAAACCAATTTTGCACTTAATTCAGCAACTCAACTCGTATCCCATGTGCCTTAACCTACTGGACGATTCTCCATGTGGGACCTAGTCAAGTGTCTTACTATAGTCTATATCAGGGGTTCCCAACTTTTTTTATGCCATGGACCTCTACCATTAACTGAAGGGTCTGTGAACCCTAGGCTAGGAACCACTAGTCTATACAAACAATGCCTACCACCCTGACTTCATTAATGTTCTTAGTTACTCTCTCAAAAATTATGTGCAATAGAACAAGCCTCCATTTAAAATGCTCAATAGCCTTTTCTCCACTTTCATTGTCATTGCTTCAAAACCTGGGCCTCTGTACTTCCCTCTACAATTAGAACCTTCACTTATTGGGAGACCACAGTCAGTGCAGATCAGTAAAAATATATCCTCCTTACTGACAGTCAACACAGGCACACCTCAAGGATTCATGCTTAGCCCACTGCTCTACCCTATCTGCTCTTATGGCTGTGTGGCAAAGTACAGCTCAAATCTCATGGTGATGAAGAGGCACACAGGAGTGAGATAGATGGGCTAGCTGAGTGACATTGCAACAATAAACTCACTCAGCATCAGTAAGACTAAAGAAATGATCGTAGACTTCAGGACAGGGAAGTTGGGAGAACATACACTAGTTCGCCTAGGGGGATCACTGCCAAAAAGGCTGAACAGCTTTAAGTTCTTGGGCATCAATATTTCAGAAGGTCTATACTGGGCTCAATACCATCATGACGCAATCATGAAGAAGACAGGCCTGCTTTATTAGGGATCTGAGGGGATTCAGTCTGTCACCAAAGACTCTTAAAAATTTCTATAGCTGTGTCGTGGAGATCATTGTGACTAGTTGCATCACAGTCTGTCATGGAGCTTCTAGTGCACGAGATTATAAGAAGATGCAGAAGATTGTAGACTCAGCCAGCTCCAACATGGCTTTCCACACCATTGAGGAAGACATCAAGAGACAGTACCTCAAGATGGCCGCATCCATCACTAAGAACCCTCACCATCCGGGGCATTTCTTCTCCTCGTTACTACACTGGGGAGAAGCTACATGCAACTATTTAGAAAAGACTTCTTGATCTCTGCCATCAGACTCCTGAATTGTCCATGAACCTATGGATCTTATCTCATTATTCCTTACAATATACACAAAATGCTGGAGGAACACAGCAGGCCAGACTGCATCTATGGAAAAGAGTAAACAGTTGACATTTCAGGCTGAGACCATTCATCTCTGCCCAAAATGTTGACTGTTTACTCTTTTCCATTGATGCTGCCTGACCTGCTGAGTTCCTCCAGCATTGTGTGTGTGTTGCTTGGATTTCCAGCATCTGCAGAATTATTTGTGTCTTTGCCCTATTTATTTATTGTTGTAATTTATACTAATATTTATGTCTTTGCACTGTACTGCTGATGCAAACCAAGAAATTTCATACTATCTAACTAAGTGGTAATAAATCTGATTCTGATTGTAGAGAGAGCAAATCAAGGGATGGGAGTGCAAGAAAGCCTTGGTAAATGCAGAGTACCAGTTGTGGGAAAAGGAGAATAATCAATCAGGATTATGTCAGTACATTGTGTGGGGGCACATTCAGATTGGTTGCCAGGTAGGTGGGGGTTATATTGTGGCATCCTTTAGTCACAACTTTTAAGTGGTTAAAATGTAAACCATGGTGAGAGAGATTAAAGGAGTGTTTTCCATTTGTGGATAATTTATCATATTATTCCAGCAAAATCAGTATAGTAATTAGCTGAAAATGCTAGTTAAGTATCCAGCAAAGAACAGGAGTGAAGATTATCAGAATGGTTACAGATCATAAAATTTCAATAAAGCACTGTGGTGTGTGGGATGATGCATGAATCATTTTCAAACCTCAGCTGACCAAAGTTGAATTGTGCAGATTGAAAGGTTGGAGATTTGCATCATTACCTTTGAGGTTCAAGAAGAGTTTTCTGTAAATTCTCAGCTCTGGATGTTTTCTGTGTTTGGTCATTCCTCTTGGGAAGACAGATTGCCAAGATATGGAAAGCTTTTGTACACACTTGGACAAAAAGAACTTTCTCTTATTCCATTATTAGGGCAGATTTTAATGATGCCAATCTTTGTTGCTGCACAGTTTTGCATTCAGGTGGCACCGACTTCTTTGCAGACTACAAGTGGCAACCAGGTCAGAGGAGGAGAGAAATAAGACCTCACTTTTGTACCACCATAATTACCTTCTGAAAGTGCAAATATCAAAAGGTATTTTCAGCATTTATAAATGTATTGCTAATCAGAAATATTTAGAACCAGTGTGAAAATATAAATGATTAAAATATGTAAAATTTAAAAGAAGAGTGAGTTTCTTAAAAAAAAATCATCAAATGCTGTGAATTTTCTAAACACTTGAGTATACTTTGAAATAAAGAAAAAAGTATTTCAATTTACTTTTTTAAATGATGATACTTTAAGATGTTTTCATCATTCAAACAAACAGGTCTGTACTAGCAGGAATGTCTATGCATAGCATCAGACCTACAGAACACTGTCAAAGGTGAGTCTAAGGCAGACAAACACTGGTGTAAAGGTTATAATTTGTTTCCACATTAGTCTCTGCAGACACCCATGTCCACTGTTTGACTGGATTTCCAGGGAAATTGAAGCAAAGTGGTTTGGGGTTACACTGTGGAGAGAGCCACCAGTCCACGAAAATAAAATACCAGTGAATTGGAGGACTAGAGAGTCCTTCTCCGAACTCATCATTCTTGACTCGAGGTACTTGAAGTCAAAGACTTTCTTAATGGTATCATTCTTTACGGTCTTGAGAGTACCTTCGTCGCAGTTAAACGCCATGTACTCTGTCTTTTTAGCGTTTAGGTGAAGTCCAACTTTATTGCACTCAATTTCCACTTTTGTCAGTAGCTGCTGTGCTTCCTCCATCTGGTCAGAGAGCAGGACTATGTCATCTGCAAAATCGAGATCTGTGAGTGCAACTGGTCTGACCCTTTGGTTCATCCTGGTTTTATGATAAAACCAAACTTGTCATGATCTTTGGTAGCTTGACGCAGAGCGTAATTAAGGATGATTATAAAGATGTAGGGTGCCAGAGTGTCTCCTTGCAGCACATCTTGAAGTCAATGTTAAGCTATTTTGTTTTGTTGGCATAGAAGGAAAGGTTGTTGTCATGACACCATGTTGCTAAGCTCTCTATCTCCTTCCTGTACTCTGTCTCATCTTCCTTTAAGATATGGCTCACTGCAGTGGTATCATCTGCAAACTTGTAGATGGAGTTGTATCCGAATCTGGTCACACAGTCAAGAGTGTGCATGGAGTGTGAGCAAGGGGTTGAGGATGCAGCCTTGTGGAGCACCAATGTTTAGAATAATTGAGGCAGAGTTTTTGCTGCCTATCCTTACTGATTGCAATCCGTTGTTCAGGAACTGTATTGTACACAGTTTTGGTCACCATGGTATAGAAAAGACACAGTTAAACTGGAAGGAGGGCAGAAAAGATTTACAAAGATGTTGCCAGGACTAGAGAGCCTAAGGTTGGACAAGCCAGGGCTTTACTCCTTGGAATGTAGAAAAACGAGGGGTGACTTTACAGAAATACAGTAGAATCCAGTTTCGTTCAGATTCCCTTCACTTAACTGGGACACTACGCTCTTTCATTGGGACAAAAGACTGTTGCCGAACAGTTTCCAACTAACATCAGTTGCGTGCACTTGCGCGGTCATTATATGCTAAACAGTGCTTATAGTGAACAGTTTTTAATTAGCCTCAATTGCACTGCTTTTGTTTGTGTTCAAAAGCAGTGATTTTTGCCACCGATAGTTAGCAAGAAATAAGGAGTAAGACAATTCAGAACGATTTTGCTGTGGTTTCAAGCATTCAGGCCCAGCAATGCAAGAAACGCTAGGAGTCAAAATGAAATGATTTAACTATTTCAACAAGTTAGGCACTCAAGGACATTGCAGATATTGACAATCATCTTGAATGTTTCAAAGAAAATGAATACTTGAAAGATGCAATCACTGAAAGGATTGATTGAACGCCGTCCATTATCTGCACGAGATGGCTGCACTGATCTTACTCATTTACAGTCGATCAAAAGAATACGGCAGTGTACACTGAATTCCTCCATCAATAACTATTAGGAACTAATACATAGTTTTATAGTGCTGTTGTGGTACCGATAATGTTCTGATTTGTCCTGTATTTCATTTAAATACATAATTTCTTACTCAGTTAAAATTAGTTTGTGTTTAAATATCTTTTTAACTATTTCCATAAAATTTTGACTAATTGGGGCAGCCACTTAATTGGGCCAAAATTTACTGGTCCCAGTAAGTTCCAGTTAATCGGAATCCACTGTATTTAAAAATATGACATGCATAGGTAACTGAGATGGTAACAGTTGTTTGTCCACAGTGTGGGGGAGTCCAAAACTAGGGGCATACATTCAGGGTGAGAATGAAAAGATTTAACAGGAACCTGAGTTTAGTGAGTATATTGAATGAGCTGCCAGAGTAAGTGTTTAAAGCAAGGACAACAGCATCATTTAAGAAGCACTTGGAAAGTTACATAGAGTGGTGATTAATAAACAGATATAGGCATCTAAGACAGGGATGTGGGTCCTTAAGGAGACTGGGGCTGGCTGCGTCGACTCGACTGGTTGGGCCAAGGAACCTGTAACAGTGCTGTAATATTCTATGACTTCATACGAAGATGATATAAACCACAAGCATACAGAAATCTGAAACTAACTTTGTAAAAGCTTTATAAAATTGAAACCAGATCAGTACCATTTAATAAAGAAACATAGTTAGCACCATTGGGCAGTACCTGTGGGGGAGAGATGGTGGAGAAAGGATTAGTCGATGTTTTGGGTTGTGATCCAGGACTGAATGGAGAGGGAAGATAGCCAGTATAAAGAGGAGAGGGGCTGTGGGGGAGGGGGAGACCAAGGTGGGGTAAAAATGATGGGTGGAAGTAGACAGATATGGAAGAGGAGGAGCAGAGTTGTGAGACATAAGCAGGTAGATGAAAGGTGGAAGCAGACAAGGGGAAAACGATAGGCAGATGGGCCCAGATGAGGAGAGGGGAGTGTGTAAAGTGGAGACAGATGCTGGAGGGATTAAGCAAGGAGACAGAAATTACAGTTGCTGCAATCCAATAACTAAGCAAGGTTCTAACAATCATTAAGGGCAAGATGAAGGTCAGATGAAACCAAGAGGGGGAGGAGGCTGAAAATGGCTTGACGAGGGTTATGGGAAAGGCAACAAAAATTGGACAATGGAAGATAACCAAATGGCTTGTTGCTTTGAAGGAAGTACAGCTTGCAATTGTGCCCTTGCTTATCACCATTCATCCTCTCAGTCCACTGTTCACTCCACCTGTCTCCCTCTGCCATCTTTTTTCTTGTTTCCTTCCACCCATCACCCATCTGCCTGTCTCCTAATTCTATCCCTCACTCACCCATTCACCTGTCTCCTTTATCCTTCCTCTGCCCACTTATAACCTACCAGCCTCTGTTTCACCCCTTTGCCTCTTTTCATTATACAATCTATTTCATTCTCCACTTTCACTCCTGCTTCATGGACTTGACCTGAAATGTTGACAATTGCTCTCCCAGCCACAGATGCTGTTTGATATGCTGAGTTCCTCCAGCAGTTTCTTTTCTTTTTGCTCCAGATTCTAGCATCTGTAGTCTTTTGCATCTCAACAATTAACATTGTGTCTCCCAAATTCCCAAGTGAATATATTCTTTCTAGAACACATAGTGCACATTATCAAAAATTATTAACATCTATGATTGTTGCTTTAGGTCAGAAGGAACTATTTTTGAAATTATATTTTGAAATGTCATATTCATGTTCACAAGATTGTGGTTTCTGCATTATAGATTCCATTATCAAATATTATAAACTTCAAGGCTTTGCTACTTTAGTGTTTTGGAATGCACACTACTAGTTTCTATGGATGCAATAAAGAACCTTCCATGCTATTATTGGAACAAGGTAATAAATAAATGTAGCATATTTGCACAGAAATTGTACTTGACCAAAATAAGATTTATCATTTAAGAGAAATTCCAATTAACAATTTTCAGAATTTGTAACCAGGATTTTCATCTGTTTACATCTTACACCCATGAATCAATCTGATTACAACCAATCCAGTTAGAAGCATTTAAACTTGTTAAGTTGGAATTTGGCATTGATTATGCAACTGGGACATAAAAGAATAGAAATTGCTGTGATGCATTTCCATTGAATAAGTAGATTCATTCCATTGAGAGATTCAATTTGCTGGTTTCTGTGTACTAATTAGTTGCTTTGAAATTATTTGTTTCTAGAAAACAGGCCTTCAAAATTAACATTCCAACCTTCTACACCATCTTGAAATCCTTAGCAGTAAGGACCAAAGATGAACAAGGATCCTTTATAAGCAGCAGAGCAAAAAAGTTGTATAATAATTTCCTTCTGTTACGTAAGTTGTATTATGTTGCATATACTGTACAAATTATGTATAACACCCACTTGCAGCAAATAATTAGTTGATTATATTCTGCTTATTTCACCAGCAGGTTTGCATATTAATCTGTACCCCAAATAATTGCAATGGAGATTTAATGCCTTAATGTTCAACATTTACAAATATACAAATTATACCTTTAAATATTAAAATATACATTAATTTCAAAGGGTAAGTGGAAAACATTAAAACCCTACATTTACAAATGCATTTTCCACTAGTTATTCAAACATATGACAACCATGGTGTAAACTGAATACATTACAAGTTGTATTAATGTAATAACTATTGTGAAATATGACAGTACAATGCAAGGTGCTAAAATAATTCTGATTGTATATTGGTTTTGTGTCCCTTAAAAGCAGGCAGCTGGAATATCACAATAAACGCATTTATATGTTTCGACCCTTGCTTCACCACACTCAGTTTGTCAGTATGCTAGATTGTTTTAGAGCTTGATATTTAAACAGTCAGCCTTTGTTGATTTTAAAGTTGGCAGCTCTACTGACATCAGCACAGCGGAGTTGACAACTTCAAAATCAACATACAGAGGCTGCCTGTTTAAATGTCTTACTGTGCCAATAAGTGATTTGTACATTGGTTTTAACACCAACTGATACAGAGGCTCAGCTCTTCCACGAACAGACGCAGGAGTGCAGTTAATTGCATCAATGCGGAATGCATCTGCAGGAGAAAAAGAAAGCTTGGAAAAATAACTCTCTGTGTGAAGACCATAGCAGTATTTGCTGATGCAAATAGAGCATGATATACACACAATCTTCCTGGAAACTACAGCAAGTGGTACAAATAAAAAAAAAACTTTACAGGGTTTCAAATATATTCAGTTTAAAACCTAAATAAAACAATTGGTGATAATTGTGGTTAATTGATTAATTAAAGAAGCACCTGTGTCTTGTGTAAAAAGCTACTAGTTTGGAATGTAAAGTATAATTCAGAATATCTATCTTCATCAACAGTAGGAATAATGCATAGCTAACATTATTTAAACTAGCTGGCTAGCTGCTAAGGAGCTACTCTATTGCAGACATCCCACCTTTCCCGGGAGTCTCCCGCAAATTGATAGTGCTACCTCCCTGAAATGAGTTTTTGCAGGGTGGGATGCCTGTGTTCCCCTTAAACATTTTACCTTTCACACTTAACCCAAGACCTCTAGTTGTAGTCTCACCCAACCTCAGTGGAAAATGCCTGCTTGCACTTCCCTATATATACCCCTCAGAATTTTATAAACGTCTATTAATTCTCCCCTCAATATTTTACATTCTTGGGAATAAAGTCCCAACCTATGCAATCTCTCCATAATACTCAGGCCCTCAAGTCCCGGCAACATCTTTGTAAATTTTCTCTGCATCATTCAATCTTATTGACATCTTTCCGGTAGGTAGGTGACCAAAACTGAACACAATACACCAAAATAAGCCTCACCAATGTCTCATATAATTTCAGCATAACATTCCAACTCCTGTACTCAATATATTGATTTATGAAGGCCAATCTGCCGAAAGATCTCTTTACAGCCCTATCTACCTGTGACACTTTTGATTAATTATGGATCTGTATTCCCAGATCCTTCTGTTCTATCTCATTCCTCAGTGCCCTCCAACTCACGGTGTAAGATCTACTTGGTTGGTCCTCCCAAAGTGCAACACCTCACCTTGTCGAGCTGGGAGTGGAAATGAAATGATTTCACTACTTCAACAAGTTAGGAGCTGCAAGGAATTTGAAGATACCAACAATCATTTTGAATGTTACAATGAAAATGAAGATTTGAAGATTGGAAGGATGCAATCATCAAAGGCATTATATGAAGGCAGTTTATTATCTGCACTAGGTGCCTGTGCTAATTTTGTTCACTTACAGTCTATCCGAAGAACACAACAGTGTGTTGTTTGTCCGTCATATCCAACAATAGCAGTGAAGGCTGTGCACTAGAGATTTTAAAGTGGAAAAGCCATTGCACCGGGACAGTTCCACTCTAAACCTTGGAAGATCAGGTCTGGTGGGACGAGTAGTCTTCACAAACTGAGGCCTTCCTTGGTTGCAGTGAATGACCATGACTTCTTCTATGCCTCATAATCCCCTCACTCTCCACAATGTGTTGCAGAACCACCTTCTTGGCTGTTGTATCTCACTGTTGATTACCCGCCCAATTCAGCGGAGCTGACTTCACATACTAACACAGACATGTCCTTATTTCACTGGTGTATGAAGCCTGCTGAGTATCTTCACTTGTTTTAGCCCTTCTCACAAAGTGGTGCACCAGGGTATGGCCGCTGTCACATGCAAACAGCTACTTGGAGCCACAGGTGTGAGCTGAGTGTCCAGTGAGTGAGCTGCCCCAGAATGGACACGACAAGCCCCTTCACCCAGCTGCTTCCTCTCCCTGGACACCCCACAATTGGCAGCATATATGGTATGAATTCTTCCATTGATATTTACAAGGAACTAATACCACTGTTTTATGGTACTGTAGTAGCAATGATGGTGTTCTAATTTGTTCTGTATTTCATTTAAGTACATAATTTGTTACTCAGTTAAATGGTAGTTTGTCTTTTTTATACTTTTTTAACTATTTCCATGAAACTTTGGCTAATTGGGGCAGCCACTTAATTGGACCAAAATATACTGGTCCCGATGTCTCAATTAACTGGAATCCATTGTATAAGATTTCAATGATTAGATCCTGGTAACAGATTAAATGCAGGTATTAAATGTAACAGTGAAATTCCTCTGTTCTTGAAAAGTGGGATATGCAAATAAAATTACTGTAATGTTTAATCAGGTTCACAAGTCTGGCAAGTGAGACAGGAAATGCACTGACTTTGAATGGGTATATTAATAACTTATTTTAAAACAATAAAAATTTGACCAAACATGTAGAAGACGCCACAAAGCTGAATATTCAAAAAACATACATGCATTCAACAAACATATTTAGTTAAAAGTGTACGCAGAGCCTACCTTCTAAATCGTCACGTGCAGCCTTGCCTTAAACAAAGGAAGAGAGTAAGCCCCTTCCATGTGCTATTTTATA
This sequence comes from Mobula birostris, assembly GCF_030028105.1. Taxonomy (NCBI): domain Eukaryota; kingdom Metazoa; phylum Chordata; class Chondrichthyes; order Myliobatiformes; family Myliobatidae; genus Mobula; species Mobula birostris. The sequence goes on along the minus strand of NC_092370.1, from coordinate 186,860,647 downwards.
TACCCAGGACATTTGAAACTGGACACCAGGCAGATATCCAATGAGAAAAGCAGTTGCAGTTTCTAAACGAACCAATCACAACAGAAGCAACTTTTGACGATCAGAATAAGGCACACCCCAACAGGACAATTCCTGTAATGGATCTCTAATAAATATCGGGAATGCATCATATTTCAGGTGAAGCAACTTATTCAAATAAAGAAGCATATCACTAAATCATAACAAACACAAAAATTATCATTTTGTAGTTGTTGAAGCAATTGTTTTACAAATGCATTAATGGTGATTCACCAAAACTTCAAAATGACTTTACAACTATGAAGAATTTAAGGTATTGACAATCATCTTGAATGTTACAATCATTGAGGGTGTTTAAGGAGGAGATTGATAGGCATCTAATTAGTCAGGGGATCAAGGGATATGGGGAAAAAGCCAGAAATTGGAACTAGATGGGAGAGTAATTTAGCTCATGGTGGAGTGGCGGAGCAGACTCGATGGGCCGAATGGCTCCTTTGTCTTGTAATCTTGTAAAATGAAGATCAATAGTATGCATTGTATGAAGACAACTTATTATCTGCAATAGGTGCCTGTGCAGGTTGTTCATTTACGGTCAATCAAAAGTACACAGCAGTGTGCCATTGATAAGTAGTAGGTTCAACTTGGAGTAGATGAATAGGATTAGGTCAAATGCTTGGTAGTTTTGCATGAATAAAACTGCTAATTTGCAATATTGTCAGCAGGCTGTTAAAAAGAAACTTGGTCAAATAATTGTATGTATTACATTGTATTGTGGCCAAAATAAGAACAATTGATCAGACTTCACTGTGGGTGCATGCATTCACCTTCAAAGAGCTGACAGAGTCAGTTTGCTGCTGAACGCAAACTGCAGCTTCTTAATCTAAGGCCATGTTTTAAATTGTTAACTGGACAGTGGCTCTGCAGCTTGCCAAAGCCGAATTATCTGAAAGTGTGAGACAGATGCCCTTCAGAAGTAACAAATCAGACTTCCTTGTACTGTTGTCAGATGTTCAGTGTACATTCCTGCATGTGCTACTTATGTACCATCTTAGAAAATTTCTGAAGATCGGCTGATGGTACTTAGACAGCAGCTGCATGAATGTACCTTAGTATGATACCCTAAATGAAGCTACATATAACAATTAGAGTCATTAAGCAACTAAAATAATCTTACATTTAATTACATTATTAATAGTGCTTTCAATATTTTGCCTTTAATTTTCTATTGTTTGTTGTAAATGAAAAACAATTAAATTTCTCATCACTTCATGCCCTAAAATTCTTATTATTGTCCAAACCCTCCATAGGGTTGCCCTACTTCTGTAATCTCTCATGTAACTGCCTAATATCACGATTCCTCCAATTCTGGTCTCTCACATCCCCAGTTTTCTTCTTCCCACCACTGTAGACCATTGGCTCATTAACTTTGTTTTATGTTTTATTTTTATTTATTCATTTAGAGATACAGCACAGAACAGGCCTTTCTGTCCTAACGAGCTGCGCTGCCCAGCAACCCAACTATTTAACACGAGCCAAATCACTGTGGGAAGAAACCAGCTCATCTGGAGGAAACCCATGCAGTCCTGGGGAGAACTGACAAACTCCCTACAGATGGTCCTGGAACTGAACTCTGACACCCTGAGCTGTAAGTGTGCCAAAATAAACGCTAAGCTACCATGGCACCCGATTTCTTTTAAGGTGAGCATCACAAAGCAAGGTGAGCAAGGAGCCCAGCACCTGGATCCAGGTCCATGGCAGTTTTCAGCAAGGAAGGAGGTAGAGTGAAAGTGAAGGTAGAAATGTGGAGTGATTGGGGGAAGTGCAGAGAGGGAGATGGAGATATAGGAGAGGGTGGAGGGAAGGGTGGTAGAGGGAAAAGGTGAAGGAGAATGGGGAGGGGAAGTGATCGGGGGAATAGGAGAGGGGGAAGGGTGAGGGGAGAATAGGGCAAGGGAAAGGGGTGGGGTGGGGGAGTTGGAGCGGGGAAGAGAGTAAATGTGTATGCTCAGTCCCCTATACTTCCACCCTGATGATAGGATTGAGAACAGAGCATGCCTGGATGGTGAGACTCTTTAGTGGTGGATGCTGCCTTCTTGACGCCTCACCTCTTGAAAAAGTTCTTGGTGGAAGGGTTGTTCCTTGATGGAGCTAACTTAGTCTATGATCCTCTGCAGCCTCTTGCAATACTGTGCATTAAAGCCTCCATACCAGGTAGTGATGCAACCAGTCAGAAGACCCTCCACTGTACATCATTAGAAATTTGTAATCGTCTTTAACAACACCACCAAATCATCTCAAACTCAATGACTTGCATGCCTTCTCAATGATTGCATCAATGTGTTGGGCCCAGAACAGATGCTCTGAGATGTTGATGACCAGGAACATGACGCTGCTCACCCTTTATATTGCTAACCCCTCATTGAGGACTGCTGGGAGTTACCCTGACTTCTCCTTCCTGAGGTCCACAACAAAATGAATTCTTTGGTTGTGCTGACGATGAGTGTGAAGTAGTTGTAGCAACATCAATCAGATGACCTATCTCAATCCTGTAAGTCTCCCTACTGCCATTTCAGATTCTACCAACAATACTGATGATATCTGCAGATTTATAGATCGCATTTTAGCTGGACTCAGCCACACAATCTTGAGTTTAAGGGAGTAAAGCAGTGGGATTCATCTTAAAAGTCCTGTTTATTTGAACACTTTTGCTGAAATAGCAAATTGGGATATGTTACAAGTACATTATATCTTTCAACACTGGAGTAAATTAGATGATATTGATTTGGCTGCTTATACACACTGTCTGAACAGTGTCCAAACTGCTAATATAAGAAAAAGACAAAACAATTCCTGAAACCTCAATGATTTCTCTTTTGGCTCCTCCCACTTTCTCCAAACTGAAGGTGTAACCGTGGGCATCTGCATGGGCCCCAGCCCGAAATGTTGACTGCTTATTCATTTCCATAGATGCTGCCTGACCTGCTGAGTTCCTCCAGCATTTTACATGCGTTACTCTGGATTTTCAGCATCAGCAGGGTCTCTTGTGTTTAATATAACAAAAAGTCATTTTAACCTTTTCTGTTTTAAAGTTTTGAAAAGCAGATATTTGATTGATGCAAGTTTGATTGTTTTTATAACAATAAGCATGAACATATTTCAATGTTATCCCTCAGCAAAGCAAAATCCAAGGTCCTGCTTTGATGATTGGTAAGCTACCTAGAATTTGCTTATTTAAAAATATGAAGAGAGCTTTGGCTTGTGCCAAAAATATTTCTTGCCTCAGGACATTATGCATTAGAAGAGAGGAAGAATTTTTAACAGCATACTGTTCTCAGTTTCAGGATGAGCTACGTATATTGTTGTTAGCTGGGATTTCAATTCCCCAGCCAGTGATACAAGCAACTTTGCAGCAGCTCAGTAAAAAGAGAAACTTGATCCAATAATGATAGACCAGTATAAATGAAGTAAACTTTAGAAACACTATCATTAGGAAGGAAGTAGAAGAGTCTGAAGACCCGTACTCAACGATTCAGGAACAGCTTCCCCTCTGCCATCAGATTTCTGAATGGTCCAAGGCTACTGCGTTATTCTCTTCTTTTAGCATTATTTTATTTAGTTTTGAAATTTATAGTGATTTTTATTATTGCACTGTATGGCTGACGTAAAACAGCTAATTTTATGTTGTCTGTCGGTAATGATAGATCTGATTCTGATTAATACACTCAGTAACTGAGCACCAACAGCTCTCGATAGAGATTACCAAAGAATATTTGAAAGAAAGCAATTGGTAATTCAATTGGTCCTATCTTCAGAATGTGACTCTTATTGCCACAGCCAGCAGAAATTTCTTCCCTGCATTTACCCTTCCCAAATGCAAAATGTGATAGTCACTAATAATACATCAGCTTTTCATAATGCTTTAGAAACATAGAAAACCTACAGCACAATACAGGCCCTTCAGCCCACAATGCTGTGCTGAATATGTACTTACTTTAGAAATTCCCTAGGGTTACCCAGAGCCCTCTATTTTTCTAAGCTCCATGTGCCCATCAAGGAGTCTCTTCAAAGACCCTATCATATCCACCTCCACCACTGGCTGGTAGCCTATTCCACGCACTCACCACTCTCTGCGTAAAAAACTTACTCCTGACATTTCCTCTGTACCTACTTCCAAGCACCTTAAAACTATGCCCTCTCGTGTTAGCCATGTCAGCCCTGAGTAAAACCCTCTGACGATCCACATGATCAGTGCCTCTCATCATCTTGTACACCTCTATCAGGTCTCCTCTTATCCTCCATTGCTCCAAGGAGAAAAGGCCGAGTTCTCTCAACCTATTCTCATAAGTCATGCTCCCCAATCCAGGCAACATCCTTGTAAATCTCCTCTGCACCCTTTCTATAGTTTCCACATCCTTCCTGTAGTGAGGCGACCAGAACTGAGCACAGTACTCCAAGTGGGGTCTGACCAGGGTCCTATACAGCTGTAACATTACCTCTGTATAGGACCCTGGTCAGACCCCACTTGAAGACCAACGCACTGTATGCCGGCTTAACCACACAGTCAACCTGCACAGCAGCTTTGAGTGTCCTATGGACACAGACCCCAAGATCCCTCTGATCCTCCACACTGCCAAGAGTCTTACCATTAATACTATATTCTGCCATCATATTTAACCTACCAAAATAAACCACCTTATGCTTATCTGAGTTGAACTCCATTTGTCACTTCTCAGCCCAATTTTGCATCCTATCAATGACCCGCTGGAACCTCTGACAGCCCTCCACACTATCCACAACTCCCCCAACCTTTGTGTCATCAGCAAATTTACTAACCCATCCCTCCACTTCCTCATCCAGGTCATTTATAAAAATCACAAAGCGAAGGCGTCCCAGAACAGATTCCTGAGGCACACCACTAGTCACCGGCCTCCATGCAGAATATGACATGTCTACAACCACTCTTTGCCTTCTGTGGGCAAGCCAATTCTGGATCCACAAAGCAAGGTTCCCTTGGATCCCATGCCTCCTTACTTTCTCAATAAGCCTTGCATGGGGTACCTTATCAAATGCCTTGCTGAAATCCATATACAGCTATTGCTCTACCTTCATTAACGTGTTTAGTCACATCCTCAAAAAATTGAATCAGGCTCGTAAGGCACGACCTGCCTTTCACAAAGCTATGCTACCTTCCTGCCTTTCAAGAACTTTTCCATCAACTTACCAACCACTTTATGTCTGCATCTGTACAGTTCAAGGGACACTGAGTTTCTTGAAACTCTTACCGTTTATTCTGCAGTACCAAAGCTACCTGGCAGAATACTATATGACTGCATCATGCACAAATGAGGTTTCTTAAAATTACAACTAAAATTACGGAGAATGCCATTCAAGATTTTAACTTCCATCAGGGGATCTGAGATCATTGTGTCAAGCAATGTAAGCAGAAAGACAACAATGACAAGTCACTGTTTGCTTAATTGTCCTTTGTCTGATCTCAGTCTACTGTGAATTCCCCTGTGATGATTGCTTGGAATATCAGTGCATTCAAATCAATCTACCTGAAATTTCCACTGGCTGGTGCAATAAGAGTCACATTCTCAAGATAGGACCAATTGAAGTACCAATTTACATAATTAATCTTCAAACAGGGTTAATCTGCTAATGGCTAAAAGCATCTTTTGTAACCTAGATGCAGATGTTGATCAATTGAAGAATTAAAGGAAAATTCAAGTCAGCTGGCTCTAGAGCTCTGATTCCAGAGTTTATTGGAAAGACAACGTGGAGGCCAATGAAATCTAATGTAAATAGCTCTCTCAACTTTCTGCTACTTTAAGTGCCATGCTAAATGGCTGGCACTTAAATTCAGGTGCATCAAACAATAACTTCACCTAATTGTTAACTGATTTCTATAGTTCTGACATAGAAAAGAGGCGGTTTCAGTCTAAGGGTGAAGTCTCTATTAGTACTTTTTACAGCATCCTGACGGAATGTACTTGTGGAAAGGCTGAGCAGCTGGGAAGGGTCCGGGAGGAAGAGCTGGGAATAGAAATTACAGCTGAGAAATGGGAAGACATCTGTGATAATGCAAAGAAGGTTTCAGTTTGTAATAGAACACAAGCATTGTAACTCAAAATTCTGCATAGATCCCATCTGACTCCAGATCGTCTCTCGAAATTTAAGATGGGGGTTTCTCCAATGTGTTCTAAATGTAAAGTAAATACTGGAACATTCACCCACTGTTTTTGGACTTGTCCCAAACTTCAGGCATACTGGAGTGATATTTTGGGTGAAATGGAAAAGATTCTGAAGATGGAGCTTGAACTGGACCCAGTTTCTTTTCTCTTAGGCTTACCCTGCAGACATATTATTAATGCACATCAGAAAAAACTTTTTAGCATCCTGACTTTATGTGCGAGGAAGATCATTTTACTTTGTTGGATGTCCGATAAGGCCCCTGGACTTTTTGGTTGGCGTAATCATGGAATACATTCCATTGGACTCTTTGACATGTATGGTACACTCAAAAACAAATAGTTTTCATAAAACATGGTAACCTTTTCTGCAGTATATAGATGTAAACCTGTCTGCTATACTAATAAGGGCTTTTGTATAGGATGTTGTGGTGATGTCCATATTTTGATGAAAGTGTTCTGATACCTGATATCTCTGAGGGGAAGAAATGGAAGTGTATCTGGAAATTGAAAGTTTTGTTATGCTGAGCAAAAAAAAACTTTTTTAGAAATACAATAAAATAAAAACATTTATCTAAGTTCTGTGAATTACTTCAGTATTGGTTTTTTGCTTTTCAGCATTTGATTTCCAGTTTGGGCACCCTGGGAGGGAGGCTGGTATAAGAGTAGAACATGTGAGAAGTTTGTCCTCTTTCTTTCCTGCCATCCATGGGGCCTGCTTCAGACTGATGTTGTGACCAGCGCTGAAGAACCATTGAGAAAGAGCATTGCAGATGTCGATTGACACCCCCTGCCCCCACGATAGTTTAGTTAAGTATCTGTTTGTAGCATGCTCAGTTCTTCGGTTCTATAATTTGGTTAAGATTCAGCAGAGTATCAGTTTATAATTAAAAGGTAACTGAATGTACAGTAGAGTGGTCTTGGGTAGTTTAGACTAATACTTGTTGGCTTTGGTTCAGTGTTCTACTGTTCATTTTAAAAATAAATAGTTAAAGTACCCATTTTTTCATTTGTGCCCTCTATTTCACTCATTGGATTCTCACCACCACTGGAATTTAGAAGGATGAGAGGGGATCTGATTGAAACATTTAAGATTATTAAGGGATTGGACACGCTGGAGGCAGGAAACATGTTCCCGGTGTTGGGGGAGTCCAGAACCAGAGGCCACAGTTTAAGAATAAGGGGTAGGCTATTTAGAACAGAGTTGAGGAAAAATCTTTTCACCCATAGAGTTGTGGATCTGTGGAATGCTCTGCCTCAGAAGGCAGTGGAGGGCAATTCTCTGGATGCTTTCAAGAGAGAGTTAGGTAGAGCCCTTAAAGATAGCGGAGTCAAGGGATATGGGGAAATGGCAGGAACGGGGTACTGATTGCGGATGATCAGCCATGATCACAGTGAATGGTGGTGCTGGCTCGAAGGGCCAAATGGCCTACTCCTGCAACTATTATCTATTGTCAAACCTGCCCCCCCCCACCCAAGTTACAGATACCTAAAGTGAAAGACTGGTAAATTAGTTTATTGTTGTCACATGTGCTGAGGTACAGTGAAGCACGTGTAAGATACACACACAAAATACTGGAGGAAGTTAGCAGGTGAGGCAGCATCTATGGAGAGGAATAAACAGTCAACGTTTTAGGTCAAGACCCTTCATCAGGACTAGAAAGGAAGGGAAAAGTGGCCAGAATAAGAAGATAGGAGGAGGGGAAAGAGTATGAACTGGCAGCTGAGGGGGATGTTAGGTAAGTGTGGAGAGGGAGATGAGGTGAGAAGCTAGGAGGTGAGAGGTGGGAAAGGTAAAGTGCAGAACAAGGAATCTGATAGGAGCATGGAACGTAGGAGAAAAGGAAGGAGGAAGGGAACTAGAGGGAGGTGATAGGCAGATGAGGAGAAGGGAAGGGGTAACAGGGGAACCAGAATGGGGAATGGAAAAAGAAAGAAGAGGGAGGGGGAAAAATTACTGTAAGTTAGAGAATTTGATGTTCATATGTCAGGTTGGAGGTTAACCAGGTGGAATGAGGTGTTGCTCCACCAACCTGAGTGTGGTCTCATTCTGGCAGTACAGGAGGCCATGGACTGACGTGTCAGAATGGGAATGGGAAATCTAATTAAAATGGGTGACTATTTTAATTCTGCTTCCCATTCCTGCCTCTTGTGGATGGAGTGAAGTTGCTCGACAAAGCGGTCCCCCAATCTACGTCGGGTCTCACCAATGTAGAAGAGGCTACACTAGAAGAATCGGATACAGTAGATGACCCTGAACATGCCAGAGGGGTGATCAGTGGGCAAGGGAGTCACAGAGAGAGCAATCCCTTTGGAAAGTGGACAGTGGAGGGGGAGTGAAGATGTGATGAGTGGTAGGATCTAGTTGAGGATGGCAGAACTTATGGAGAATGATGAGCTGGATTGAGGGGCTTATAGTGTGGAAAGTACAGTAATGACAAGGGGAGCTTGATCTCCATTATGATGGTGGGAAGATTGGGTGAGGGGGAATGTTCAGGAAATAGAGGAAATGCAGATGAGGGCAGCATCAATGGTAAAGGAAGGGAAACCCTACTCTTTGAATAAGGAGGACATCTCAGATGTTCTGGAATGGAAGATCTCATCCTGTGAACAGATGTAGTGGAGACAGAGGAACTGAGAAAAGGGAATAGCATTTTTACAAATGATAAGATGGGAAGAGATTTAGTCAAGATAGCTGTAAGAGTCAGTAGGTATATAAAAGACAGCCTACATCCAGAAATGGACAGAGATATTAAGGTGTCAGAGATGGACCAAGTAAATTTGAGGGTGGTTGGAAGCTGGAGTCAAGGTTGATGAAATTGACAACCTCCGCATGGGTGCAGAAAGCAGCACTGATGCAGTCGTCAATGTAGCACAGAAAGAATTGAGATGAGTTACCAAAGAAGGCTTGGAACATGGACTGTTCAAAGTTCAAATTGTATGTCACCACATACAACCCTGAGACTTATTTTCTTGAGGGCATACTCAGTAAATCAAGAACCATAATAGAATCAATGAAAGACCATACACAACAGGGAAGACAAGCGACCAATGTGCAATAGACAACCAACTATGTAAATACAAAAAGAAAAAAAGAAATAATAATAATAAAGAAATAAGCAATAATTATCCAGAACATGAGATGAAGTGTCCTTGAAAATGAGTCCATAGTTTGTGGGAACAGTTCAGAAATGGGGCAGGTGAAGATATTCCCACTGGTTCAAGAGCCTGATAGCTGAGGGGTAATAACTGTTCCTGAACCTGGTGATGTGAGTCCTGAGGCTCCCATGCTGCCTTCTTGATGGCATCAGTGAGACGAGAGCATGATCTGGGTGGTGGGGGTCTCTGCTGATGGATGAATACTGCTTTTCTGTGATAGCATTTAATGTAGATGTGCTCAATGGTGGGGTGGTTGGGGTCTCTGATAATGGATGCTGCTTTCCTGCAACTGCGCTCTGTGTAGATGTGCACAGTGGTGGGGAGGGCTTTACCCATGATGGACTGCGCCATATCCACGACTTTTTGTAGGATTTTCCATTCAAGGGCATTGGTGGTTCCATACCTGGCTGTGATTCAACCAGTTAATATACTCTCCACCACACATCTATAGAAGTTTGTCAAAGTTTTAGATGTCATGCCATATGTGCAAGCTTCTAAGCGAGTAGAGGAACTGCTATGCTCTCTTCATAATTGTATTTATGTGTAGGTCCTCCAAAATAATAACAATGAAGAATTTAAAGTTGCTGACCCTCTCCACCTCTCATCCCCCGATGAGAACTGGCTCATGGAGCTCCAGTTTCCTCCTCCTGAAGTCAACAATCAACTTTTTGGTCTTGCTGACATTGAGAAAGAGGCAAGGTGGTGCCAGAGAACCATGGCGACGCTCTGCAGGATGCTTACAAAACTTCTAAATAAACTTCTGCTTACTGTTTCGTGAAGCCGATGAAAAGGCAAGCATAGCTGGGGCCCATGCAACTTCCCATGGCTACATTGTGAGTTTGGAGAAAGTGAAAGGAGCCAAAACAGAGGAAGGTGGTGGTGAAGGGAACTGGTTACATCTGTGAAAAGCTTGTCTTGCATACCGTCCATATGGATTGTTGCATTACAACAGTGTATTAAGGTAGCTTAAGGCAAAAACAACAACAGAATACAGATTAGTGTTACAGTTACAGAGAATATACAGTGCAGGTAGATAATAAGCGCAAGTCTTTTAATTGTGCTCATCAAGGATTTATTTGTGAAAAAGCTCACAATGGGCCTACAATGGTGAGTGGACAGTTTACCTCTCAGTCAAGACTCTTCATCTGGACTAAAAGATAAAAGGAAGATAGCCAGTAAATAAAAGATGGAGGGAATTGATGGAACGAGAGTGGAAGGTGATAGTTGGTAGGTCCAGGGAAGAGAGGAAATAGTAGCAGAAAATGGGACGAGATAGGGTAAGTGATACATTCTAATGGGAGAGGAAGGTTAAACATAGAATAAAGGAAGGGAGGTGAGGAGTAGTGGGGGAAGGAGTGTGTGTATGATGGGCAGATAGAATGGTTGGAAGAGTAGAAAAGTTATGGTGATGGGGGCCACATAGATCAGGAGGGAAGGGAAAAGGGAGTGGGAGAGGGATCAGATTTTGGAAGTTGGCATATTTGGTGATTATTCTGCCGGGTTGTAATCTGTCCAGGAGGAATATTAGGTGCTGTTTCTCAAGTTAGGAATATAACTATATTTAAAATTGGTTACCCTTCCTCTATTTCTTAGTCCAAATGAAGGGAAAGGTCTTATCCAAAATGTTGACTGCCTAGTTCCCTCCATAGATACTGCTTGACCTGCTGAGTTCTACCAACGTTTTGCGTTTTGTTCAAAATTCCAGTGTCTGCACTTCAGGACTAGGTCTCAAAGAAGGATCTCAGCCCAAAACATCAACTGTTTATTCATTTCCATAGATGCTGCCTGACCTGCTGAGTTCCTCCAGCATTTTGTGTGTGTTGCTTTGGATTTCCAGCATCTGCAGAGTTCCTCATGCCATTGATTCTATGTTTGTTACTTTCTAATCTTTCCACTAATGGTAAAAGGCCTTGCAAATGACGTGAGATGTGGTTACATGGACTCCCTTTCTGATTACAAGTATGCCATTATCTAATTTCAAATATCTCTTGTGTCTTCAACAAGTCTTGTTTAACTTGGAGGAAATACTGTATCTATGCACGTTCTTTTCTGGGGGAAGCTTTTGTGGCCGTTAGAAATGAAGGTCAAGTATAATTTGCTATAAAGAAGGTTAACCTTCTGAACTATATTATGTAATGGGAGAGTATTGTACCTTCACCTAACAATGGTCATTCTATTGAAAGAGGCCACAGGGCTACTCTGAAGTCTGAATAAATATCCTACATTTAATTATTTTTGATGGCAAATTATTTATTGCCTTATTACAATGAGTTTCCAATTATTTCCTTTTTGCAAGGGTGTTCAAGACTATCTTGGTCCCAAAAGCTTCATCTCCTTTGATTTTCTTCACTGGAAGTATTTCACTTTCACACTTTCTTTAACCCTGGTGTAAGATAAGTATTAATGTAAGAAAGCAATAACATTAAAAAAGAAATATTTAATTAATTAAATGGCCTTTCATTCAAGAGAATACAATTTTTTTTAAATAACACATAAAACACAAGCTAGATCACAAAATTTTGCTGCAATTTTTGAAAGCAGCTTACTGAAATACTCTGAAAACGAAGCAAATTCTTCCCTTTGTTATATGGTTTCTGAATAGTTCATGAATGGATGAACACCACCTTATTATTTCTTCTTTTGCATTATTTATTTATTTCATAATTTATAGTCGATTTTTGTGTTTGCACAGTACTGTTGCCACAGAACAAAGCAAAATCATGTCTTAGAAGACAATAACAATAAACCCGATTCTGAAATTAATTTCTCCATACTTCTAAGATGTTGGTTGGGTACTGAAAATACTACCATCTCAGCTGCCAGGCAAAATACAGCCGTGACAGATGGTTTCCCAATCACAGTGTTAAAAAAATTGCAATATAGTTTTCATCTTCTGTTTAGTGTTTCTAAAAAATAAACCTACATTTTAAGCTGGATACCTAATGCTACTGAAACACCCTCTGACACCTATTAACTGATTAATTGATTTGGAAGCATCTTTTTCTTAGAATTTTTGAAAAATAAATTACGCTCTTACAGATATTACTTTCTTAGATTGCTTAGTAAGCTTTGGGAAAAGTTAGAACAGCAATCTTTTGCAAACAAATAAATCAGCAAAGTCAGAAAACATCATGGTATATCTGCTACAACTATTTTCTGGCCAATGTTTAGATATATTAAGTGAAGGGTTACCTTGACATTCTGTGCACAAAGGTCAGTGTTCTTGGTCCACAATGTAGAGATGACAACTGAACTATCATTACAAAGACAAAGGTCAGACCTAAGGTGATTGGTGATAGAACTATCAAATTAACCAGTCAATACTAGCAAGCAGTCATGTCTCCAGGGGCTTTCACTGGACAAATACCAGCTTGTCAATAAGAAACTAAAGCAATTGTTATGACATATTTCCATAAAATGTGAAATTTTGTTTCCCATACCCAAAAATGATTTATATACACTAATGTGTTCTGAAATGCATAATTCTACCAAAGCAATTATTCAAGAGTGAAAGAGAAGTTCAACCATGAACTAAACTAAATATGTCTTCCTATCTCAGGGTGGAAGATAAGCAATTAGCTAACAACATCACTGAAAGTATTTAGGTTGCAATTTTGCAAACCATTTTTTGTCACTTTCATAACCCAAAGAATAACTACTTACTGATATCAGTCCCAGTCTCATTCCATTATTATACTGTGCAAACTGGCTAAAACCAGTGAGATCCTCTGACACTATAAAATTAATTCAATAACATACATTATTTACATGTAGCTATAATTAGCTATGGCACTTTTATTTTTCCAAATTCATCTAAAATGTGAAACCAGATGTATTTCTTTGGAGAAGGCATTACCTTGTATCTGTGATTTAATCAGATTAAACTAGGAAAGTCTTAAATTACAGAATTTGTTGGAAAATAATTCAGACGTATAAACTTTTTGGGTTTGATTGATGATGCTGGACTATGTGTGCACTGCCTTGTCAAATCATGCAGAGGTTGGACGACTGATGGACTTAACCTTTGGTCCCATTCTATAATCGTCTTGCAGCATAACCTTAGTTTGCTAGACAGCCCACAATTAGAAAGTCTAAACAGTTCATCTCTAAAGTACAATGGATCAAAAAGAATTTGATATGTTAATTTAAATACAGAAGCAAGTAACAAGAACTCTATGAGCTCTTAAATGTCATCTTGTGTTATGCATGGCAACATCTGATTGACTGAATTACTAATTTAGCTGTCTTCTTTACAGTACCACATCTAAATGTTTTATAGGAATATAGCTTTTATACAGACAGAATTGAATGTTACACCAAATCTCTCAAAACTGCATTGTTGTCAACCAATCTTATCTTTTTGCTCAGGCTCCTTAAAGACAGCCACCTAATGCATGTTCAGTCGGAGCTGTGCTTAAGATTATAAAACTAATTTTAAATATTACGTTCTGGCTAAAATCACATTTGATTATGTTTAACTAGATAGGCTTGGAACAAATCTTCAGTTGAAAATTCTGAATAATAGTCAATATTTCTTTGTATATGAATATCACAATTAATAATGATTTTTTCTTTCATATTTTAATTTTTTTGGTGTTTGGAATAACAAGGACTAATGCATTGTGAAAAATAACTTATTTCTAAACCCTGCAGTTAACAACACAACACTACACAACTAAATAATTTAAAAAGATGAAAAATGTGCACAAGGCTAATTAAAATTTTCATCTGAATTTTGAATAACAATAACATAATCTGTTAAGAATTTATAACAATTTAGAAATTATCAAATGTGGTTTCAATTCATTATCGAAAGTGTATGATTCTCAAATGGTTATAGGGTATCATGTTTTGTTACAATTAAACTACCAATTTTAAGTCATGTTCTATATATTTTCAAAGACAAAAAGTGTTAACACTGATCGTGCTATATTTCCAGCAAATGTTTGACATGTGTTTGGCAGTAAATTCTGCTGTCAATATTGAAATTAATATACAATCGGTGGCCAATTTATTAGGCACCTCCTGTATCTAATAAAGAGGCCACGGAGTATACGTTGGTGATCTTCTGCTTCTGGAACTCATTCACTTCAAGATTCGATGTTCTGTGCATTCAGAGATGCTCTTCTGCAAACCACTGTTGTAACACGTGGTTAGTTGAGATACTGTCACCTTCCTATCAGCTTGAACCAGTTTGGCCATTCTCCTCTGACCTTTCTCAACAACAAGGTCTTTTCACCCACAGAACTGACACTCACTGGATGTCTGTCTTTTGTTCTTCACACCATTCTCTGTAAACTCTAGTGACAGTTATGTGTGAAAATCCCAGGAGATCAGCAGGCTCTGAGAAATTCAAACCACCCCCTTTGGCACCAACAATTATTTCACAAAGTCACTTGGATACATTTCTTCCCCATTCTGATGTTTGGCCTGAACAGCAACTGAACCTCTTGACCACATCTGCATGCTTTTATACGTTGAGTTGCTGCCAAGTGATTAACTAATTAGATATTTGTTTTAACAAGCAGGTATACCAGGCTACCTAATAAAGTGGCCACTGAGTGTAATTACTTAAGCCAATCCAAATTTAATAAAATGTTTATTTATATACTAAGTAACAAACTATCTTATATTTATCTTGATGCAGAAAATGTAAATTCAAATATTAATGTTGATTTCAGGAATTACTAGCCAATTTTAAGCTTGTTCAAATAAATTATAATGTTTAGGTTCTAAGTAAGCTAATGTGGTTACCATCAAGGCATAGAAAGCTGCAGCAGTTGACAGTGGGACAAGATTATGATAGCAACAAGTATGTATCTCGTTGTGAGCTGGCCCAAGGAGGGAAATTGAAAAGAGGAAGAATTAAAAGTTCACAGGGTCAAGATAAGCAGAGAAACTGAAAATTGAACAATTGCAATGGAGAAAAAAAAAGAAAATACATGCAAGAACTTTTTTTTTACATTGATGAAAGGCATGCTATGCAGTATCATTATAAGACAAAAAAATCATCAAAGAAGAATGAAGACTGCTAACCTTGGCTCATTATAATTTATACAAAAGCACTTCACTTCATATTGTTTCCTCAAACCCTTTCAGAAATTACTTTTAAACCTAAAGTGTTTCTTTAAATATTGAAGTAATATTAAACTAGACAGTTTTGTATAAATGCAATTATCTAGTCTGATTAAAAGTCATAGTTACGGTTACTGTAAAGGTATTTTGTTTAAAAAAATCTACTCTTCATAGATTACATTAAGATCACTGAATAAAATCACATACAGAATCCAGGTCATAAAATTTTCAAGAGAAAGAGAATTAAGGAGAAGGTGCTTAAGGAGCTGAAAGGGCTGAAGGTAAATAAATCAGACGGTCTACATCCCAGAGCAGATGGACTACACCCCCGATTTCTGAAAGAGGTACCTGAAGAGATTTTGCAGGCAGTAAAAGTGATCTTTCAAGCATCACTGGAGTCAGGGAGGTTCTCAGAGAACCGGAAAATTGCAAATATAACATCTCTATTTAAGACGGAGGGAGGCAAAGGCAGAAAATTATAAGCCAGTTACCCTGACCTCAGCACTTAGTACGATTTTAAAGTCCATTAAGGGTGAAATTTTGGAGTACATGGAACTACATGATAAAATAGGATAACGTCAGCATGGTCTCATTAAGGGGAGATTTGCTTGACAAATACGTTAGAATTCCTTGAGGAGATAACAAGCAGGTTAGTTAAAGAAATGTCAATGGGCATTATGTCCTTGGATTTTCAGAAGCCCCTACAAGACTGCTGAACAAGATAAAAGTCCCTGGTGTTAGAGGCAAGCTCCTATCATGGATAGAAGATAGGCTGACTGACTGAAGACAAGTGGGGATGAAAGGGTCCTTTTCAGGATGGCTGCCAGTGATTAACAGAATTCTGCAGGGATTGGTGTTGGGACCATAGCTTTTCACTTTATATATTAATAATCTGGATGAAAGAACTGATAGAATTCAGGCCAAGTTTGAGATGATACAAAGACAGGTGGATGGGCAGGTAATATTGTGGAGGCAGCAAATCCACAGAAGGACTTTGCCAAGTTGAGGAGCAGGCAAAGAAGTGGCAGATGGAATACAGTATAGGGAAGTCCAATCACAAACAAGCGAAAATCTGCAGAGGCTGGAAATCCAAGTAACACACACAAGATGCTGGAGGAACGAAGCTGGCCAGGCAGCATCTATGGAAAAGAATACAGTCGATGTTTCAAGCTGTGACCCTTAAGCAGGACTGCTGAAGGGTCTTGGCCCAAAATGTAGACTGTACCCTTTTCCATAGATGCTGCCTGGCCTGCTGAGTTCCTCTAGCATTTTGTGTGTGTTACCAGTATAGGGAAATGTAAGTTTATGCACTTTGGTTGGAAGAATAAAGATGTAGACTATTTTCTAATTTGAGAAATAATTCAGAAATTGGAGGTGCAAAGGGGGGAGTCAAAACTTAGGATTCCCCCAAGGTTAACCTACAGTTGAGGAAGGTAAATGCTTAATTTCATTAGTATTTATTTCGATATGTATTGCAGAAGTTTTATAAGGCATTTGTATGACTGGATTTGGAATGTTGTGAGAAATTTTGGTTCCTCATCGGAGGAAGGATGTGCTGGCCTTGCAGAGGGTCCGGAGGTGGTTTACTTAGAATGGCCCCAAGAATGAACGGTTAAGAACAAAGCGTGTTTGATGGCTCCCGGCCTACACTTGATAGAGTTCAGAAGGATGGCTGGAAATTTCATTGAAACCTATGGGATATGAAAGCTCTGAGTAGAGTGGGCATGGGGAGAATGTTTCCATTAGTAGGAAAAACTTTTCCATTAGGATCAAAGGACACAGTCTCAGAATAAAGGGATGTCCCTTTAGAACAGAAACAAGGAGGAATTTCTTCACCTGGAGGATGGTGAATCTGTTGAACTCATTGCCACAGAGGATGGTGGAGTTCAATTTATTGAGTGTATTTTAGGCAGAGACTGATAGGTTCCTCATTGGTAAGAGAGTTAAGGATTACAGGGACAGTACAGGAAAATGGGGTTGAGGAAGCAAAATCCTATATCTACTGTAAATTCTTATGGTCTAAGATATTTACCGACACACATACTACTCCACTGCAGGACAACATGATGCACATCTAAAGCTGCATATTCTATCTGACAGAAGAGAGGCTTGGTACATATTGGAAAAAAAGCTTGTGTTTCCCCCAGACATTGCAGCTACAACACTCCGGCCAGACGTGGCCCTGTGGTCTACAACAGCCAAGCTGGCATATGTTGTGGAATTGACAGTACCATGGGAAGATGGCGTCGAAGAAGCTTATGAGAGGAAAAAGATCAAGTACTCTGAACTGGCAACTGAAGCTGCCCAGAATGGCTGGAAGATATTCCCTGTAGATTTTCCCTGTAGAAGTGGGATGCAGGGGATTCGTTGCTACATCTACGACCAGTCTATTGAAGAAGATGGGGGTGAGGGGTCACTCCCTCCAACAAGCAATCAAGTCCTTCTCAAATGCAGCAGAAGGAAGCAGCAATTGGATTTGGATTAAAAGGAAAGACAACAACTGGGCTGCAAGATGAAGACAGGAGGGTATGGAACTGAGGGGGGTGTATCTGGGATGCCAGGTAGCACCGCTGAGCCCTCTGGAGACGTCGTGGGCTTATCAACGAAACGTCAAAGGAGGGTGCCCACCTGATGACCCCGATGACGTACCTACCCTCCCTCCTTGTCACCACTCCAAACCCACTGCCAACATCGAGAGTGCCAACTTACCATCGGGATTGAAACATCAAGTCCTGGTAGCTCTACTCTACTTTTGCAAAAGGAAGAAAATACTGTCCAATAGTGCAGTAAACATTGCTGAAACTGTGACCACTTGCAAGATGTCAATATTCTCTAAGCTAATTCTTTTTTCATAGTTTAGTTCTTGTTATTCTATTACCAATTTCCACTAACTTGGAAGCTATAGATAATGTAACCATGTGCCTTTACTTGAAACAATGACAGTCGAGTCTGTAATAAGACATTGACAAAGTTAGCAGAGATCTAGCTTTTAGAAAGTTGATTTATTTTGTATTAAGACAAAGCTCCAATTTTCTAGCACCATCAACCTTGGATAATTTTGTGAAATAACAAACAGATAAAGACATTTTGGGGAAAAGGGCTTATTTGCTAAGGATAGAAAGAGAACTGTAAATGATGGTTACAATGTTATCCAACCAGGATAAAGTCAACTTTCAATCATGAAAAGGACAAGATCAAATGTTGAAGCCCATGTCTTTTGTTTCGACTGTCAATTGTGGTCCAGTATTATTGCAGCCTTCTATACTTTGTATCATGATACTGGACTGAAATCTCTTAAGTTAATGTGAACTTAGAAGATCAAATCCATGCTATAAACTTTAAAATAATGCCTGTATTTTTGTCAAATTTTGGAGTTTATCCTTTCCTTACTCATTTGTCTTATTCAACTGCCTCTCTGAAGCTGACATAAAAAACAGCTATTCACATTGCCTCTGGGCAAATAGGGATGTTTTGACAGATAACTGTATTTCAAATCCACACAAGCTTTCTCAGCAGGTTTTATGACAGTACTCTGTGGCAATGCTGGCAATGTGCTTTATAAGATGCCCTATTCACTGTGGTAATTCCATCTCCCAAGCAAAGATTAGTTCTTTTTCCCCAGATAGAACAATGTCAGAAGAGATGCTCGGGGTATTATCAAATCATCTATCACTTTACAACACTTTGCCATTTATTTAAATACTGCAGCTTTCCTGACACTACACTCAACAACAAAATTATAAATAGAGATATTTCTGCAACATTTTTATTGAATCATAGCAATTTTAAAAGTCAAAAATACCACTGATCCTTTCAGAATGTAGCAGTATTTTTCTAGTATGATTCAATATTATTTTAGATAAAATGCTATGGGATCATCTTATGCATTGGAAGAAAATTAAATAATATTCACATACAAATAAGAATTACTACCGTCCCAGAATATTTTTCTTCAATAAAGGAATGTTCTTAGCTTTTGGGAAGGAAATTTTCTTTAACATTTATCTAGTTTAAATTATTTTTGATTTAGCCTGCAAAATTCATGCTAATTTCTTATTTTATAAATCTAAAATATGCAACTGGTTGTGGAGGGTACTATATAAATGCAAATCTTCCTTTCTTTATTATTCACAAGTGCCCTTTTTTGTAGTAAAATAATGTAGTCAATCAACCAGTTCAAGACTGATGAAACTGTTTTCAGTCAATTTTCACTGCAGTCACCAACTCTTGCCAATAGTTATTTTAAATTTTGTTTTCCGCACTATAGTCCCTTCTCAGTAACTATCACAACATGATCACCCTGTATGTGAAAGATGACATTACTTGGCAGAGAGAATATTGGCTTGACGTTCAGCAAGGAATTAGTCAACAATTTCTGGGTTGGATAACAATGAAAGACCAGCAGGGCACACTCATAGATAATTCCTTTAACGCTAAATTACCTGCAGTAGATAGATGGAAAGATTGAGTGACTGGGTCAACAAGGCAAATGGATTTCAAATGGAAAAGTGTGAGATCATGAACTTCAGTTCCAAGAATCAAAAGGTGATTATCCTTTAAAAGTGAGGATTGTTTTTGTTTAAAGTTCACAGGAATCTTGGTGTTCTAGTCCACTTATCACAAAATGTTAGTTAGCAGCCTGGTCAAACCAAGCATTCAAGGGAAAAAAGGGATTTGTTGGTCTTGATTGTGAAGTCGTCGGCACTTAAGAAGAGGGAGGTTTTATAAGTGGGTTAGACACCTGAAGGATTGAAAGAGGCTGCAGTAGGTGATAGACTCGGCAGCTCCTCCATGGGCACAACCCTCCCACCATCAAAGGCATCTTCAAAAGGCAAGAAAGTGATATCCACCATTAAGGAATGCCAGGGAGGAGGTCTATGATTCCATGAACTTTATCTTGATATTCCACTTTAGCACTATTTATTTATTGTAACTTAAGAGTAACTTTATGTTTTTCAGTGTACTGCGGACACAAAACAACAAACTTCATTACACGTTCAGTGATAATAAGCCTGATTCTGATTCAGTCTCCTCCTGTGCACATTCTATGGAGAACTGTTGAGAACATTTGGGTGAGATGAGGTGTATAGCTGTTTAATATGACAGGGATCCAGTGATAAGAGTACAAAGTAAAATAAACTTATGAAATCCGCAGTCCTGACAGGAAGCACAGAAGATATTAAAGGGTTAAAGGAATAAGTGTAACTGCTGAATATCTGTGAATATGAAAATGATGATGATTAGATGTACAAGTTGCCAGAAGATCCTGATGGAATAGTCCTTGGAGAATAGAAACCAAACCAGAGGGAAATTGAGACACAGCCCATGGGGATGCTATTAGAAAGTTTCAAAAGGTAAAGAAGTCTGTGATCTTTGTTCAACATAGGAGATCAAGAATAATGTTAAATTGAAAAATAGGAAATACAAAGTAACTAGGGTTTGTAATAGGCCAGAGAAAAAGGATGTTTTTAGGATCCAGCAAATCTAAAAGGTTTATAAGAAGGAAAACATTGATTTTGAGAGAAAACCCGCCTGTAATATCAAAACAACCAGTGAGTTTCGATGGATATATAAATAGGAAGAAGCGGGACCTCTAGAGAATGAAGCTAGTGGATTAATAAGAGGAACCAGAGGAATGGCAAATATTTTAAATCAATTTTGTGCACCATGGAAAACATTGCGATTATCCCCCAGATAGTAGATGGCTTAATTTTAAATAACACAGAAGAACATACAAAAATCCTAGACACAAGGGATAAAGTATTAGAGAAATTAATGGGGCTAAAGGAGTACAAATTACCAAGATCCAAGATCTTAAAGGAAGTGGCTGCTTTGACGGCGTGATTATTATTTGAAAACCTATTTAATTATCAGAAGATTGGAAAACAATCAATGTGACTTCCTTGTTCAAAAAGAAAAAAAAACAGAAGGTGGGGAACTATTGTTCAGTTTGTTTAATATCAATTGTTGGCAATATGCCAGAGTCAAAAGTCAAAGAGAAAATAACTAATGATTTGGGAAAGCTTAATATAATAAAATCTATACTCACTGGCCACTTCATTAGGTACAGGAGTGAAATCCAATGCAGCCTTCTCCTACTGTAGCCTATTCGTTTCAAGATTCGACATGTGTATTCAGAGATGCTCTTCCGTAAACCACTGTTATAATGTGTGGTTATTTGAGTTACTGTCAGCTTGAAACCATCTGGCCATACTCCTCTGACCTCTCTCATTAACCAGGTGTTTTTACCCACAGAATTGCCATTCACTGTATTTTTTTTTGCTTTTCACACCATTTTCTGTAGCCTCTAGAGACTATTGTGCGTGAGAATCGCAGAAGATCAGCAGTTTTTGAGACACTCAAACCACCCCGCCTGCCACCAACAACCATTCCACTGTCAAAGTCACTTAGATCACTTTTTTTTCTCTATACTGATGTTTGGGCTGAACAACAAATGAACCTCTTGATCATGTCTGCATGCTTTTATGCATTGAGTTGTTGCCACAGAGTTGGCTGATTTGATATATGCATTAACGAGCAGGTGTACAAGTGTACATAATAAAGTGGACAATCAACATAACTTTATGAATGCCAAATTATATTTGATAAACTTGCTTGAATTCTTTAAGGATGTGGAAAGGAACCTGTAGAAGTTCTGTATTTAGATTTCTAAATGCTAATTCCTTACCGTTTCAAATATTTATCCATTTCCACCTTAATAACAGCCAATGACCTAGCCTCCACTACCTTTGGGCAGATAGTTCCAGAAATTCACAACCTGCTGAGACAAGAGATGTCCACATATCTCTTTCTTAAATGGATAAGCCCTTCTTGTAGATATGTCCCCTAGCTTGTGACTTTCCCACTAATGAAACCTTCTCAACATCTACACTGTGAAGCTCCATTAGCATCTTGCATGTTTGAATGAAGTAATTTCTCATTCCTCTAATTCCCAGAAATACAGGTCCAAACTGTCTAGTTGGATGAAGCTCCATAACATGAATTTAGGGAGCTGGGTAGCAGGTAAAAATCAGAAACTCTAAGATTGTTGTCTCTGAATTATTTCAATGCTACATGATACTGTCAGCTGACTTTGGGTCTAAAGAGATAGTGCAAGAGAGAATTTTTTAGATTTCTAAATCATTGGTACCCTTTCTCTGGAAGGTGGGACATCTACAAGCTGAACAGGAGTATCTACATCAAAGTAGATCCAATATTATTTTGTTAGTTCTGTTGCAAATGGTTCAAAATAGTTTGCCAGGGGACTAGCATGTTAATAGTCAGGGGTGGGGGGGGGGTGCAGATGTAAAGAGGTACAGTCACATGTAGAAGGAAATCGAGTCCATGCAGATGGCTGAGTAATGAGGCACTTGAGAAGCTAAATTGTATCTATTTTAATGACGGGAAGGGCAGATGAATCAAGAGCTTGAGAAGTACAAGGTACTTTGCTGTCAAAATGATATGGTTGAAAGAAGGGCAGGACAGACAACTCAACATTTTAGGGTATAAATTCTTCAGGCATGATAGGGCATAATGTAAAGGAGTAAATGGTATTACAAAACCAATTCAGAAGACCACAATGTAATAATGAGAGAGGATATCAAAGAAGACTCTTCAAGTCAGGACATCAGGATGCAGCTTAGATTATAAAAAAGAGGCAATCACTTTGTTGAAGATTTACTATAGACCACCTGACCTCAGGGAGGTTAGAGAAGTAAATATGCAGATTTCTGAGAGAGTGGTGTTGGAATGATAAGGTTATAAGAGTAGAAGTTTCACCTTCCCCAAAATTAACTGGGACTGAATTTCTAAGACAAGTTACCATCTCCAAAGGATGGTATTTTATGTTTCAGTAGGTGGACAAACACACAGAGCTAATGGAATGTATCCCAGGCTGTGAGAGGTGGCAAGGGAGCAAGTTGCTGATACTCTGACAAAGATTTTTGAATTGTCTCTGGTCATCATGATCATCATCATTGTGTGCTGTGTTGTATGATGTCGGCGATCATGGTCTTCCATCTGTCTTTAATAGATAGATAGATACTTTATTGATCCCAAAGGAAATTACAGTGTCACAGTAGCATTACAAGTACACAGATATACTGATGTAAGAAAGAATAAAAAATAAGTTACATCAAACAGCTTAACAGAAGGGGGTCATCACTTCCCTGGCTATAGGTTGACTCATTATAGAGCCTGAAGGCTGAGGGTAAGAATGACTTCATATAGTGCTCTTCCGAGCAATTTTGAATAAACTCTTCAAAACTTTTGCATATCCATCCTTTGATGTAACTCATGAATCTCATGCGCTGTCGACTGCTACTTTTTCTTTCATCAGTTTTTCTGGTAACTGCAAGGTGTTCGAGCTTCTCTTTCCTCAGTACACGTTCCAGAAATTCCAGCCACTGTTTCCCAGTTAATGATATCAGTCTCTTCTTATTTCGGCTTTCCACAACACTTCCTCATTTGTTACGCTGTCCTTCCATGATATTCTCATCATTCTTCTCAAAGAACACATTTCTGTTTTCTGAGTTTGTGCTTTGATATTGTCCAACATTCACTTCCATATGTTAGTGTGGAATGAATGTAGTACCGCAACACTCTGAATTTCACACCCATAGAAATTATATTACTCTTTAGTAGCTTGCTTAAACACTTGAACGTGCATTTAGCAATCCCAATCTTTCTTCTTATTTCAACATCAGCCTGGTCATCAGATGCTATTGTGCTCCCCAAGTAATTAAAATGCCGTACTTGTTTAATTGTTTTGATTGCTTACTTTCAGTTCGCTTTTCTGTATTTATTTGTTCTTTGGGACAACCATATATTCGGTCTATTTCAGTTGATAGTGGTAGGAATGTTATTAGCAAAACATTGAGAGGTTGAATTAATCTGCACTTTAAAGGTGGAGATTAATTGTAGATGGTCAACATGGCTTTGAGCAGGAGAAATCCTGTATAACCAATTTGACTCACACATCAGCAAGCACTGGATACAAAGCAAAATCGAAATCCTATGCCAAATGGTGGACCACAGGAATTGATGCTGAGCCATCAACTACTGGCTACATCCATTTAACAACTTAGACAATCATGAGATATGATTAGTAAGTTTGCAGATAACACAATAATTGGTGATATTGTTAAAAGTAAAAAGATTGGTTTTAGGCTACAATATGATGAATTTGTAAAATGGGCAGAGAAATGGAAGATGGAATTTAATCTTGATCAGTTTGAGATAATGCATTTAGGAGCACAAATAAAACAAAGACATTCACAATGAATAATATGGACCTACAGATATTGAAGAATAGAGGGATCTTTATGTACAAGACCAAAAATCACTGAAGATGACTGTACAGACAAATAAGAGAATGAAGAAGTCATTCAGGATAATTGCATTCATTAGCCTGGCATAGAATAAAAGGGCAGAGTGGTTTTGATACAACCTTATAAAGCATAAGCTTTGTAAAACATAGCTTGAATATTTATCACAAAGAAGAGAAAATCTGCAGATGCTGGAAATCTAAGTGACACACACAAAATGCTGGAGCAACTCAGCAGGCCAGACAGCATCTATGGAAAAGAGTAAAGTCGATGATTTAGACTGTCTCCCTTCAGCAAGACTGGAGAAAAATAAAATGATTTAAAAAAAAGATGAGGAGTACTCCTCATCTTTTTCCCTCCAGTCCTGGTGAAGGGTCTCAGCCCTAAACATCAACTTTACTCTTTTCCATAGATGCTACCTGGCCTGCTGAGTTCCTCCAGTATTTTGTGTGTGTTGCTTGAATATGCTCCTTTGGCTGTCATACTATAGGAAGGACATGATGGCACTGCCAAGGTTGCAAAGGAGAATCACTAGGACATTGTTTTGGATAGAGATTTCACTTAGGAGAAAAGACTCAATTATCAATGGGCTTATTTTCCATGAAGCACAGAGATTTAGGGGGACGGCCTGAATGAAGTACAGTAAAACTCTGATAATCCACCATTCGATTGTTTGAAATTCAATTGGTTTAACATCTGTCTTAACTGTTCTCTTTTCCATGCTCACGAGGGCCCATTTCCAGCACTCCATTTAAACACACTCACTCTTCTGGCACTATTTCCTCTGCTCAGTTTAAATTCACTGAGGTCCAATTTCCCATGATACTTTTAAGCACAATGGAGCCTTGTTTTCCATGCCCTGATTAAAACTCACCTAGTTCACTGGGAAATACATTACACCACTGTGTAACATCTTTAAAAATAATGAATTGAAAGTGTTTTGGAATATCAAGAGGAGTACTATCCACTAATTTGAAAATCTGCTGTACATCACCAACAAAGCCCTAATGGTGCTGTGTTTTTATTTGAATTTTATTGAGTCAAAATTATGAAGGCCATAAACAGGATAGATGGAATGAAATTCAATCCACAGCAAAAATTATAAACCAATAATCTACAGATTGAAGGTAAAAGGTCTGTCTAGAATTTAGGAAGGAGTTTTTCACAACAAAGGTGGTTGGTTATCTAAAACGTACAGCCTGAAAGACTGATATAGGCAAGTACTCTCACTTATTTAAGATGCACAGTATCTCTACAAGCATTTCAATTGTTAAGGCATGGAAGACTTGTCAAGTGCTGAAAAACGGGATTACCATAGATAGGCATTTAATGGTCAGTTTGGTCATGATCACCTGTTTCTGTGTTATATAACCGTACAACTCTGGTTATGCATGTTGAATTTGTAATTGAGATATTTCAGACAGTGCTGACTGAAGTATGACTTTTTCAACCACTTCATCAAACAGGTATCAATTAAACTACATGATATTAATGAGGTAGCTACTGAAACATGAATGTTTTAGCCCATCTCCACTACTAGTGTGGATTTCTTTCTTCAATGGATCACCACATTTTATCCTTCAGAGTTTTCACCCATAACTTATGCAATGTGATTAGCTTTATGGAACATATTCAATCATTTAGCTGAAGTTCCAAATATTTCTTGCATTCTATCACATTTACTGCATTTTCCAATGAACCCACATGGTACTTCTTGCTTCTGCATTGAGAGATTTACCTTCTATTTTGCTTTACTTTTCATAAGTTCATAGATTTACCAGCCTCATTCTAGCAGTTGCTTCATTAGTGCCCTCTCTTCCATCATAGAGCCAAAAGTGAGGATATTTGCTCATTGATTCCACAAGGGTTAATTCAATTTCCAACTTTTCAAGAAATTAAGGAGCTCTTGCCCGCTTGCAGAAAGATCTCAACAACAACTAGGCAAGTAATATCTGTGCAGCATAGGCAATGATCATCTCCAATACTTAGCACCCAATTGGAGTCTAAACTTCAATGCTTGATATTCTAAAGGCAGCACCATTCTCAAATTCCCCACTATCAATAGCTTGAGGTGGGAGTGGAAGGAAAGGGAAGAAGTACCAATGACCAGGAGATCTACTGGACCAGACAAATATATACCGCAATTACAAGGGCAGATAAGGAGTTGGTATCCTGTTGTCATTGACTCACCCCCTGACACCCCAAAGCCTTTTATCCTTCTACAAAGTTCAAGGAATACAATGCAATATAGTTTACTTACTGGATAAGTGTAGGTTCACAGCCCTGAAGGACTGAGTGGTCTACTTGATTGGTACACAGTCCATGACCCTGAACATTCATTCCCTCAACCAGCCGAGCACTATGGCAGCAGTGCACACCATCTTGTAATGGCAATTACTTGATGATTGTCACATGCACCAAGATACAGTGAAAAGCTTTTGTTTGCATTTCATCCAGATAAATCATTCTAGACATAGGTACATCAAAGCACTACAAAAGAGAAATGATAAACAATACAAAATATAGTGTTATAAAGAAAGTGTGGTTCTGGTAGACAAATCAAATGCAAGGACACAATAAAATAGATTGAGTGTTCAAGCGTTCACCTTCATTGTATGAGAGGTCTACTTAAGGGTCTTAACTGCAAAACGGACCCCAGTGACTTACATAGTTGACTCAACAACACCTCCCAAATCCATGATTTTTAGAACCAAGAAGGGTATGGGAATCTGGTGCCTGGGAAAACAACTATTCTCACTACATAGCACACTGAATTGTAAATATATCATCCTTCCTTTATTATCATGAGCTCTACATCCTGAAACTTCCTCTCCAACAGCATTAATTGAAAGAAGTGAAGTAGTTCAGGGAAGTGGCTCACAGCTATCTTCTCAAGGACAGTTAAGAACAGGCAATAAATATGGTCTTTACTAGCAAAGTCCAGATCACAGAAAATGATTGAATTTAAAAAAAGATACTGTGGTAACTTCTACTTTGAAAAAGGGACATTCGACAAATTCATGCCAAAGAAACAACTTTATCTCGAACTTCAAAACATTACGTATATACAGAGGGTTTCACAACCCGTATGGCATGGTGGGGACACTATGTACCGAGAGCTACTGGAAGAACAAAAACAGAAGTAGATCCCCCCCTGCCCCGATATCCTAATTAGTGTTAACTTACTTTTAATCACACTCACATTACAACAGATACTTTTTAAAACTAGCAGCATGAAGAAAACACATCACCTCTCTAAAGTGAACTGAAACATGGTGCTTACGGAACACAGGTTTGTAGCTATCAGCAACCCAACTAACCCTAAACTAGCATTACATGTAACAGTTAGTATATACAATCCGCACACCATATTAACTAACTTAAAGAAGAACTTGATTTGGATTGCAATGTAATTAAGGAACAAGGTTATCATGATATGGAAAAGAACTCTTTCATTGGTTGAATGACATTTGACTGTCAAACATTAAGTCTTCCACTGCTGCATACCCTTTCAGTCTTTAGAGTCTAATGTATGATTGAACTCAGTCTCCACAGCTGCTAAGTCCAATGATGCCGCAGGATTGACAATTGTACAGCAGGTTAATGAACTTTGTATCATGGACCCAAGCCCAAGCTGTTGAGCACTAGTGAATGAGCTTAGCACACTTCCTCCACTTGCTACACTATTGTGCAGCACACAAAGGTAAACAACAGATAACTTCAGAAAAACATATAGCGCTAAGTCTGTGGGGCTAGCCTGATGGTCTTGAATCACGGTCTGTTCTTCAGGCTAAAGCCTGCTCAGGGTGACCATGCTGCAGAGAAAATGACAAATAAATATTGCATGGGAATAGTGACATTCGTACATGTTTTACACAAAAAAAGCTTGTTATCAGCATGAGTGCAGTTCATTTCTGGAAATGCAAAAAAGTAACATTCCAGAGCGGTGTAATTTGACATGGATGTCACCATAATTCATATTCACACAGTTTCCCATTATTCTCATTAACAGAGGTCTGGAATTTGCTACTTGTTCTGATCTAGGCCCATATGTTTAAGAAGTCTGCCTTCAGTATGCTGATGATGCTAAATCAAAATTTCTGCTGCTCCTTAATCTTGAATAAGTATCTGAGTCATCCCCGCGCTCTGAGCCACTGCTTTACCAGAAAAGTTTGTATTATTTTAAAAAGTAACCAAAAATAGTATTTGTCCAAGCCAAGCTGGAAAATGGAAATATACCTACTAAGCTACAAATACTTTCATTATACCCTTGGGCAACGCCACAAGTAGTAGGAAACATAATACAGTTCATATTGGTGAGACCTGACATAGATTGGGAGATTGCTTCACCAAGAACCTACATTCTGTCTGCCAGAAAAAGTGGGATCTTCCAGTGGCCACCCATTTCAATTCTACTTCCCTTTCCCATTTTGACATGTCAGTCCATGCCCTCCTCTACGGTCTCAATGAGACTACACTCAGGCCGGAAGGGCAACACTTTGTATTCTCTCTGGGTAGCCTCCGACCTGATTGCATTTGTCAAACTTCCGGTAATTGCCTCCCCCCATTTTCTTTACTGTTCCCCTTTCCTGTTTCTCTCTCTCACCTTATCTCTTTACTTGCCCATCATCTCCCTCTGGTGTTCCTCCTCCTTCCCTTTCTTCCATAGTCTTCCTTCCTCGTCTCTCAGATTCCCCCTTCTCCAGCCCTTTATTTCTTCACCAATCAACTTCCCAGCTCTTTCCTTCAACACTCCCCCCTCCCCGTTTCATCTATCACCTACCACCTTGTACTTCTTCCTCCCCTCCTCCCACCTTCTTACTCTGACTTCTCTTTCCTTCTGGTCCTGATGGAGGGTCTTGGCCCGAAATGTTGACTGTTTACCTTAGATGCTGCCCAGCCTGCTGAGTCCCTCCAGCAATTTGTGTGTGTTGCTTTGAATTTCCAGCATCTGCAGATCTTCTTGTCTCTGTGATATTGTTCATATTTGCCAGCTATAATTATAACTTATCCCGAGGTACATCAAGCCATTCTTGAAAGAGCTCATTGCCCTCTGTCCCTAACTTCTCTCAAACATTAATTGGAGTAAATCCTATGCAGAAATAGAAGCACATCAAGGAAATAGACACATTGTTAAGATTCTTTATTTTTCCTCTCCACACAAATACAGTATTAAGAACTTTAAAATAGATAAAAAGCATAGAAATGGAAAATATCTCCTCCTATCTTTTGAAAATAAATTAGCAATTTATGTCTTATCAAGACACCAAACCATGTTAGATACCCAAAAGACAAGTAACAACTTTGTGAGTTTTTAAACTGTCATTAATAATTGAATAAAAATTTAGGTGAGTATTATTGCTTTAAAATGGAAAATGCTGGAAGCACTCATCAAAATCCATGAAGAGAGAAACTAGGTCAACATTTCAAGTTGAGAACATTTCATCAGAACTAGATCAGTGAGGAAACAAAATGTGTTTAAAGTTGCAGCAACCGGAAAGCGGAGAGAATAGATGGAATGGAATGTTTTTGATAGCATGTTGACCAAAGCTGTAATTAGAGAAAAGAGAAAAAATATAAACACGTAACATAAACAAAATGCTGGAGAATTTCCAGCATCTACAGATTTTCTCTTGTTTGAAATATAAACAGGTTGCAAGAAATAGGTGCTGCCACCGTGGTGCAGAAAATAAAGAGGTGTTTTTCTAACATTATTAAATTCAATATTAAATCCTGATGGCTGTAAAATGCTCAGATGGAAAATGAGTGCTGTTCCTTTAGTTTAAACCGGCCACTTTGGTGCAACAGAGAGGTTAGGGTGGGAGCTGGACGGAGAATTAAACTGCCCGATGACAGGAAGGTCAGGTCACTCTTGTAAGCTGAATGGGGTTATTTTGCAAAATGGTCACCAATCTGTATCTAGTTTTCCCAGTGCAGAGGGGACCACATCTTAAGCACAAAATGCAGTATTTGATTAGAAGAGGTGCGAGTGAAACACTGAATCACTAGATAGAAATGCTTGGGTCCTCCTAAATGAGAAGAGAAGAGATAAAAGGTGGGTGTAAAATCACCCATGTTTGCATGGGAAAGTACTATGTGGAGATAGAATCTGAAAGATCAAGAAAGAGAAAGGAAGAGTCAGCTATGCACCATGACAAAGTGAGCATTGAATCACAGTGGATTTCATTGGGCTTTTTTGACACTGATCAAAAGAAAAGACCCTCTTGTGACAACAAATTTCTACCAAGTGATTTAAATTAATTACAAATATTAAACACAAAATAATTGATTGTATAAGTATTCACCCCCTTTAATAGAACAGACCAAATTATCACTGGTGCAGCCAATTGGTTTGAAAAATCACATAATTAGTTAAATGGAGATCACCTGTGTGCAGTCAAGGTGTTTCAATTGATTGTAATAAAAATACACCTGCATCTGGAAAGTCCAACTACAGGTGAGTTAGTATTCTGGTAAAAACTACACAAGCAAGCCAAAAGAACACT